>NC_065436.1:26735368-27360368 GCF_024364675.1 Aethina tumida | reverse complement strand
AACAATTGAATTTTTGCCACATCACGAAAATTAACAACAGAAAATTAACTGCACCATAAGTCTTTTTGTTTTATAAGGCAACAACTCGCATGCGTTAATACGCCGTAAAGATTAATTGATACGACTGGAACATCCCACAATTCTCGGCACAACGAAATTATAAAATCTTTATTTCCCATTTACGAGTTTAATGGCCGAACCAATAATTTGCACCGGTAGGTGTTCGCACTTTTGCACAGCTTGTTTCCAATAAATCACACCTGACTTCACCTGTGTGTGACTTTTACTTTCCACAAGAAAAATTAGCCCGACACATCTTTTAGTCAAATTGGAACCGTCTTTTTTTTTTTAAAAAAGCATACCTACGTAATGTAATCTTAACTCTTTAATAACAAAAGAAGAGATGCGAAACAGTTTCGTTTGTTTGCATAATTTATTTAAATGGATGCAGTCAACTTTAGTCAGATTGGTTAATTACAGTCTGTGTAATTTAATGGACACATTTAAGTGACACCGTACGTTAGAATACAATAGGGCCGAATGTTTATTGAAATCATGATCTTTCCGCCGAGCTTTCTATTGTTGTTGTTGTTGTTGTTTCAAACGGCCTAAATTAATATGAGAACGTGAATTCCACTCCAGAAATTGGCTTGATGTGTTTTTTAATTAAAGCGAAATATCGAATTCCAACACCTTGAGTTATTAATTATTGCAGTTGTGCCCTTTTACCATTATGTTCCGGGTTGGCATCGAGTTAATTAATAAAGTCAGTGTTGATAAATTCAGATCCATTTATAATGCAGATAATTATGTCGTCTACACGGTAATGAAATTAAGAAATTAAAAAGGAAAGAAAAAACAAGTCGAGAAGTTATCTAAGTCACGACCATTAGTTACATGTTTCTGACATGCGGTTTTCCACCGTATGATCCGCTTCCTCTTCTATCTGGTAATTCCTTTGCAATAATAAATGATTGGCTCGTACAAATTGCGTTCAATGTCACATTCTGTCGCACTCAAAATGTGATTAATCTTGTCGCGGGACTATTTTTTATGGAATTGATATTTGCGGCTGAAACTGATGTTGATAAATCGACTTGGGGGTATAATAAAATGTAAAGTTTTCAGCGGAATCCAAAAACATGTCCGACGACGGTGTACGTTTAATTTCATCAATCTTTCGTCCCGGCAATTTTTGGGAAAAATATTGTTGTTGGGGTCAGGGAACACACAATTGATAATGTTTTAATCTGACAGTCTGATGCCATAAAAAATTGATGTGTTCAACGACATGATTTATGACAATGAAGTGCTTGGATACGGGGCTTTTTTGTTTTCTTAATTACCCTTTTATTTATCATCAAATGATTGTCAATAAAAACTAGAAGAGGTATTGACATGTTGCCAGGTCTTTTTATCACGTATCCAACGTTATTTCTCCCCCACATGAATTATTGAAGGGACTCAAAACACATCATCCACTTCTTCCCGTTAATGACTTGCTCAATCCTGGCGGGCCCCAATAAAAACACTCGGGACCGGTTTGTCAGTGGATTAAGGGAATCTGTGCGAAAATTCCTGCACGGCATTCCCGACACGTCCCGCAGGAGATTCAATCTGCCGGATGGTTCGTACCTCATTACGCGGCGGAGTTTCAATGGTGCCGCAGCAGGAATTGAGAAAAATTCATTGCCCATTTCCGGCCGTTTCCGGTCCGGAGTTTGCGTGGCCCTAACAAAAGCATCGGGAGAGCAAAGTGCATTTGGAAGTTGCGGAAAAAGTAAACTGGAACGTTAAGGACGTGTCAGTTTCCAGGCGGCGTCTGAATTAATATTGTCCCGTCTATTCGTTACGTGCAACAATACGACCTAAGTTGTTGCAACAACCGGTTGTAAAACTTCCTGCGACATAATGTTCCGCACAGACTCCGCGCCGTTACGGTGTCACAAGAAATTAATTAACCCAACAATTAATTTCTCCACCATACATAATTCGTGCATATGCAGTCGACTTAATTCGCTGTTTACGATTAATAACGGGAACGCGTCGCCTTCAGTCCCCGATTGGCAACGTCGAACGTTTAATCACGTCGATACGTCGAGACGCGAAAGAAACAATTTCACTTTATCAGAAACAAAACGTCGTTTTCCTCGTTTTCGTCGCCGTAAATAATCCGAGTTGATTAAAACTCGGTCCCGGTTGAGTCCGAAGGTCTGCGTGTGAGGTTGCAATAAACATTGGACAATTGGTCGCGCAATGAGACTCCGGATCGCATAATTCTCGCCAGCGCTGCTTGTAAAGAAAATAAGTGCATGTAGAATTTGATTGCCGGCAAAAATGCCCCGGCCGAGATTCACACCCACTGTGTGATCTGTGACTCGCCACTTTTAGCCTGAACACGTCCTCAATTATTCAACGGAGATCAACATATTTGTCCGTGGGGACGGAGGGGACGGTAAAGAAAATAAATGATGGCAAAGACAAAAGGGTACAAAAACGCTAAGCAATTTAAAACGTCTTGTAGAAGAAAGAAACTGGCTTAGATCTAGAGACACATTAATGATGGAAAAAAATTACAAAGAATAAGGATCTTAAGTTTTTAACTTTAAAAAAGTTTTGTTATATAAATAATTTATATTAAAACTGCAAGTGGACGATTTTTCTGGACTTATCGACGTATCGATATTAGTTTATTGAATATTTATTGTGGGGATGGTTTATTAAACTAGCCTTGAATTTCGAAAAATAATATGAATGCAGTTATGTGGGCTTTATTTAATTAATTATTGTATTACAATTAACAAGTGTGTAAAGAAACTTACCATTTAAATTTTTTCATTGCATATTTTATACACTTATTTATTATTATTTCCGGCTTTTAGATTTCTTTCACAAAGACAGTTGAAAAATGATGCCAAGAACATGAAAAAACATCCAAAAAACAGACATTTCTTTTGTTACTTTTTTAATATCTTTCTTTAAGAACTTATTAATGTAATTGTGCGCACTAATTGTCACATTATGATTAACATAAGTAAGAAAACTCATGAATCAATTATTTTAATTTTTTTTTTTTAATTTTTATATATCTAAATTCTTCCAGAACTTGTAGTTTTACATCAGAATAAAGTTAACACCTAAAATATTCAAAAGATTAAAAATGATACCAAGAAGACGAAAAAATCAACTGAAAGGAAAATGTCCTTTATTACTTTTTTATTGTAACATTTTTAGAATCTTTTTTCACTTATAAATGCAATTGTGTGTGCATTAATTAATTTCTGTATTATAATAATTAAGTGTAAAGAAACTCATCACTTATTTATTTTCAATACTTCTTCATACACATTTATTTATTTGAGGTTTTTCATATATTTTTTAAAACGAATAATTTTGTTGTACATTTTTTCAGGACTTGAAAATGATACCAAGAAGTCGAAAAAACTAAATGAAAGGGAAATTGCCTTTATTACTTTTTTATTATAATATTGTTTTTCAATTTTTGTATTATAATTATCAAAAGTAAAGAAACTTATCACTTAATTATTTTAAATTTTTATTTATACATTTGAAATGATTAAGTGTATATACATTTATTTATTTCAAATTTTTCAGACGTCTTTTAAAATGAATAATTTTGTTAAAAAAATTCTTTCAGAACTTCATAATTCTTGTGGTTCTTTTGCAGAATAAAGTTAACATCTAAAATATTCAAACAATTGAAAAATGATACCAAGAAAAAAAAAATTTTAAAAAATTGAAAATGGTACCCAGAAAATGAAAAAAAACACAACTACAACCCTTTGTTACTCTTTTTATTTTAACATTTTTCTTCAAGAACTTGTTAATGCAATTTTCTGATGTTTGTATTACAATTATTTTCAATTTTTCTTTGTATATTTTATATACACTTGTTTATTTCAGGGTTTTCAGACATCTTTTAAAATGAATAATTTTGTTAAAAACCATAACTTATACATTGCTTAAGAATTTAATAATTCTTGTGTTCTTCTTCAGTTAATATCTAAAATATTCAAAAATGATGCAATAATATTTTTTTAGGAATTTAACAAATTAATGCAATTAAGTGGACTTTAATTAATCTTTTAATTATAATTAATAAGAGTAAGAAAATACATCAATTAATAATTTTGACTCTTTCTTTGCATATTTTATATAGACATTTATTTCAGGTTTTTCAGACATCTTTTAAAATAATTAATTTTGTTAAAAACCGTAGCTTGTGAATTCTTCCACAACTTCATAATTCTTGCAATTTGTTTTCAGAATAAAGAAGAAGAATAATCAAAAAATTGAAAAACAGTCACACAAACAAACTAAAATAGAAACTTCCTTTATTATGCTTTTTTCTCAGATTTTACAGATTTTTGATCAGAAGTTTGTGGGGAAATTTGTCGGTAAATTGTTGTTCCCCATGAAACTAAATATGACATTCTCGCTGCAGGGAAAAGCTGGTGTTTATCACCATCATCATCGCATGACTAATCCATGTGATGCGTTCAATTTATGCTCGTCCTAATGATCGAATCTTAATAATTTGCGCGTAAATCAAACCCATCAACGTATTTCTCGCAGTAATGAACTGGTCCGTGGTTTTTCATCGTTCGTGTTTAATAAATGTCACCGAATGGAATGGATGATGGTGCTCAAGATGATATAGATGATGGGATGCGGCATCGAAGTCTCGAATAATGGACCGACCTGTTAAGTGCTGAATCGTGGAGGTCAAATGTCGGAACGTTTCATAATTCCAATTAAACAATAATTGTCACCTGTTGCTCGGACATTTTACGACTCTTAAATCGTACACGGGTCCCGGGTCGAATGTGACATTAATCAATCGATAAAAAAATTAAATTGTATTTAAATCGTACGGCTTAAAGATTTATTCGCGTGTGATTGCGCTATTTAACGAGTTTATATAAACAAGATATAAATTATTTATGTGCAGTGCCACTGCCGCCATATGGTCCGGCCGATAAATTTAAACCCGTTTTAATTGCTGCGTTAATTGTTTTCATCGTTTGGAAAAAGTGACCGTGCAAAATTTTCCCCGTAAGCTGGGTTCTTCGTCATAATTTCAAAAATGCTTCGCTCATGCGGTTAAGATAAAATTTTAAAGCGGCTCTCGCCGTTTTGTACGTTTTACATTCAGATTTATCTCCTGACAAATGTTGGAATGATTGTCGGTGTTTTTCTGCGCGACTAAGAAATGTGCCGGGGATTTGTTAAGTTGGTGTGCTGCTCTCTCGAACTTTCCGCTCGTCGTTTCGCCGCAGCTGTTTTTGCCGGCTACCCACTAATCTCGATATTTTTGTCGGCATACATTACCGCCCGTAAAACGTCAGGTATTTATTTCAATCAGATACATTCAGGCCACGAAAAATCGTCCGCTTTGAACCTGTTTGGGTTTTATCGTTGGAGACATCTTTTACACTTATTCCGCTAAATATTTCCCTCTTACACACATCATTTTTCATCATGCTTTTGTGAATAACGCCGAAAATAACGTCCTCGAACGTCAACGGACTGACTAAAAGAAGCATTCCCGTTTTAAAGTGCAGCTTTCAAAACTTAAAGGTACTCACGGATTTGGTTGGCATTGATCGTGAACTTACCTGGAAAAGACAAAAACAAAAAATTAGCGGAGACACTGAAAAAGGAACAGGGCAAAAATGTTCGAGTGTTGTTTTCCATTCGGCTAAATCACGGGCCGGATTCCCGTAGAATCGGTCCTCGTAAACTAAAAACTTAAAACCTTGTTCGGGTCCCATTAAAACATTCCCGGTACAAACATGTTAGAAATGTAAGGGACTCGAAAAATAAAGATAAAGAAGGCACTCGTAAAAGTTTTGAGTTGTCGACGGTAAATTTATACGGATCCCCTGACGTACAACGGGCTTTAAGATGCGAACGGAGCAAATTTGATCTTCATATAATGTTTCAATAAACGTGGAGTAGTTTTTTTTGGGGGGAAATTATAATATCCTACGTCGTAAAGTTGCCGAAACGAGTCGGTGGCGACCAAAAATTGAATTTTAAGTTAATAACGATTTGAGTTTACGACGTTGTTGGTTAATAAATTCGTGATTTAATATTTGTAGCAGGAGCTCATGTTATAATAATATTATAATATTTTTCTAAGCTTCTTGTATCGTTTAACAAATGTATTAGTCAGAAAGAAAATATTTATTCTATACTAATAAATTTTCCAATAAATTTAATAATTCAATTGTAAAAACATTTCTTTATTAATAAAAATAACTGGTATAGATAATACATGTTTGCAAAAGAAAGTCTCGTTAGATGATTCACTAATTATATAGTAATTTTAAATATTTATTTTCTAAAATAATATATTCTTATTTTAATTTTTTATATAAGTCATCATTATAATCTATTTTTGATGTTAAATACTTTTATTATAGAAAAAAAAATGGATTTTAAAAATTCATTCAATCTTAATTTACTTTAATTTTTGAATTTTTATGAAAATTATTATTTCTTTATTTTCTTTTAAGTCTTGTTTGTATATACAGTTATAAGTAAAACCTAATTTTGATCTTAAATATGTATTTATTGTTATCTATTAGTTTTTGGATAAAAAAAAATACATTATTATAAGTAAAAATTCTCATTTTTTATTATTTTTCTTGAAATATATGAATTATTCTTTTGTTTCAATTAAATTCATTTTATAAATTCATATATTTTTTTATTATTGTTTCTTAATTTTAATTAATCTTCATTATTATTATAATTCATATTATCAATTTTTTTAATATTATTAGACATTTAATTTAGTTCTAAAAATCATTCATTTCTAATTCGATTCATTTTTGACAATTTTGAGACATTTTTTGCCAAAATATACAATATTTTTAAGTGTTATTTTATTGCATAATTGTTAGTAAAACTTATTTTTGATATTAAATATGCATTTTATGATTCAAAAAGTTTTTTAGATATTAGTTACTTCAAAGTTTTTGAAATTAAAAAAAAAAATAACTTACTGTAAGTACAAAATTTCATTTTTTTTATTTTTCTTGAATAATATGAATTATTATTTTATTTCATTTTATTAATTAAAACATTTTTATAAATTATATATTACTTTTATTATTGTTTCACAAAATCATTTATTTTTAATTTGAATTTATTTAATATTACGCCTAGTTTTGGTTTAATTTCAAGATTTTTTATTAATCTCAGTATAAATTTCATATTATAATAATTTTTTGAAAATTATGACTCATTTAATTTATTTTTTACTGAAAAAGTAGTTTTAAAAATCATTAATTTCGAATTATTTGATTTGATTTGGACAATTTTGCAACATTTTTTTGTCAAAATATGTAATATACAATTTTCACTTTTTTTTTGTATAATTATAATTAAAACCTATTTCTGATATTAAATATGTAAGTTATGTTTAAATATTGGTTACTTCTAACTTTTTAGAATTATAAAAAATACGTTATAAGAACTTACAAATTTTCATTTTTTCTTTTTATTTTTTTGGAAAAATATGAATTGTTCTTTTATTTAATTCATTTTATAAATTAACATACTTTTTTGAAATTATATATTATTATTCTTATTGAAAAAGGTGAAAATCATTAATTTTCAAAATAATTACTTTAACAGAAATTTAAACACACGATGTTAAAATATATTATCAAAATCCACTTGTGTATAAACGTAAACCATAAAAAATAATATATCGAGAAAAAAACAAGCACTTTATACTGTTAGACCCATAAAACTGGGGGAACAATGTTTGTAAATTCCCTATTTAAACCCGTCGTTTCCCCGTATATATATTTTTTCCCGCCATCCATCATAAAACGATTTGTCGATTACATAAGCAATAAAACGGATCCGCATATAAGCACGCCGATTTTTTTCGTGCCGCGTTCCCCGGAGGACAGAGATGCGAGGACGTGAAAAATCGGCCGGGACTGAAAATAAGGAACTGCACGCGGCACGATAAAGTGGAAAAGGGTGTGTCGGACAGATATCGCTAATAGTCGGAGGATTGATAGATAACTGTTAGTTACACCCTTAAAAAGTTGCGCCGCAGGTAATAGGATATATCGGTGTTTTTTCCATGATCCAGGTGAAGGAACTCATTGTTGGAAGGATCCGCGATATCGTGTGGTAACTTTTACTCCGCATATAAATTACATCCTCATTGTGTTTAAATACATTTTTTGTGTAGTTAACGTGTTATTTTACAATTCCGGTTAACTAGTGTTAGGACATAACTGATGCAACGTTGTGTGGGTTAATTAAATTTACGCATTTTTCCTTTCATCTGTCCGAAATGCCGTTAACGCCGCGAATTAATTCTGACATCAAAGCGGAAATGTATCTGCTGCAGAAGCGGCAAAATATAATTCCCAATACGAATTTCAAAAGAACGGCAATTTTACGAACAAAAGCAGATTAAAGGTCGTGCGATAAACGGATCCGACTGCGGCAAGAGTTGCGGCCAATAAAATTTAAATATGTTTGAGTTTTGCCAATAAAACCGATCAAATATTGACTGTGCAGATGTTAAGTGCGGCGTCAATATAAGTGCGAGTGCACACGCGGGAGTAGTTCGAGAAATAAAAACTTACTGCCGGTTTTCACCGGGACGATATTGAAACTGGAGGGATGATGGGCATTGGTTTGCAGAATCTACGAGAATGTTATCGTGGGAGGTGACAAAAAATATAACCTCTTACATCAGCCATAGATAGTATCATTTTCTTCTATGTTTGTGACATATGTACCAATTTTGTTTGTCTGTATGTTTCATCTATTAACATTTCCCAAATTTTAATTATTTTATTTATAAAATCATATTTGAATGGGGTTTTTAAACTTATTAACTGCTATTTATTAAAATACAAAATTGAATATTTGTTCTACATTTTAATTTTTAATAATTTTTTGGTATATCATTTTCTGGTTATTAGTATATTAACAGTTTTGTTTACATTTTAAATTATTTTTAAATTACGTTTATTAGTTTTTCTCTCTTTCATGATTAATTTTAATTTTAATGGTAAATAATCAATTTAAAGTTTTTCCAAACTTCAGTTATTTACAAATTTTTTACTGTTTATTTTTTCTGTCTATTTTTAATGAAATAACTAGTAAAATATTAAATTATTACTTTTAAGTGTATTTGTCTTTTTATCTTAGATTAATATTATTTTCAATTTTGTAGTTTAATAATAAATGACATATTTTGATAGATAATTTGGTTTTTGGTTTTATTTTTTGTCTATTATTTTATTATATTTGGGGCTATTACTAAGATATTTGAAATTTTGAAAAATTTTTAGTATATAACACTATTAATTTCATATTTATAATATTTTATAATATAATTTAAAATATTAAGTTAAAAAATTAAAAACAATTTTTAAAAAGGTTAATTTAAATTTTTGAAATATTAAAATTAAAAATGACCAATTAAAATAAATAAAATAAAATAAAATTTAAATTAATAAAATAAAAATAACCAATTAAATTCAAAAAAGTTAAAACTGCTAATTTAAATTAAATTTAACAAATAAAATTTAATAAAATTAAAAATGGTATTTTAAATTTATAAAAAATATTAAGATTCAAAAAAAAAATAACTAATTCAAATAAAACAATTTACATTGTTAATTTTTGTTTATAAAATTTAAAATATTAAGCTTAAACTTAATCTTTATTATAAATATTATAATATTTATTAATAATTAACTAAATTTTGATATTTATTAAATTTTTATAAAATTTAAATTCTTAATTTATATTTATTAGTTTTTCTGTTCATTGAAATTACTTTTCCAAACTTTTTGTATATCAAATTTTCACATGTTTTTTTAATAAAATAAAGTTTTTTAATTAATTCTATTTACTACAGTTTATTCATTTTTTCACTTTTATTTATCATCATTATTTATCTATAAATTTTATGTTTTTATTGTTTTATATTTTACAAAGTAATTTATATTAAATTATATATAATAATAATATAATAATTATATATTTTTTTGTTTTTCTGTTCAGTGAATTTATTTTTTAAGTTAATTGAATATAATCGAATTTTCAAACTTATGTTATTTGACCTTAACATGTTTTTTAATAAAGTAAATAATATCTTAGTTATCTTTAGTTTTTTAATTAATTATGTTTAGCACAGTTTTTTAGTCTTTTTTATTTATGTATTTTATATTGTTATTGTTTTATGTTTTGTAGAATAATTTATATTAGATAATAAAATAATTTAATTTATATTACTTATAAATTAAATTTAAATAATTTTTATACTAGACTTATGAGTTTTTCTGTCTATGCAGATTAATTTTGCAATTAATTGAGATGTAGATTATATTTAAATGTATGTGTCTCTCTGGTATTTGTTAATAATGTATTTTTTTACTAATTTAAAAATTGATATATTTATTTTTATTAGTGTTTTCCGACATTTTATCAAAGTAACTAATAAATAATTAAATTGGTAATTTTACCTACTTAAAACTGCTTGTAATTTTTATGGACTTTTTATATAAAAAATGTAAATTTGGTCATTTTAAAATTTTGTATTTTTAATAGACATTTTTGCGTTTCTATCTTGCAACATGGAATGTCCCGCATTGTTGCGGACTGAGGGATGAATTGGAGTCCGTTTCGCGAACGTTGGGAGTCAAGAGTGGCGGCCAATAAGGCGTAACCAAACATTGGGGGCGAGCAGACGAGGCCCCTGGGGCGTCGGGGGTGCTGAGTGGTCACTGATAGGGGTCGCGTCGTCTCTCCCATCTCCCCCGACTTCGGGTTAACAACGCCACGTGCGCCCCCGGGGCCGGCTCACAAGTCCGACCAGTATTGCCCGTGTTTATTTGACGCAATTAACCACCAATTAAATTTATCTCCCGACCATATTACTTTATATCATATTCATGTGCTGACCCTTGTTTCACATAACGTTGTTTTCGGGTGAAGTGAAAGGTGAAACAATATCAAAAATTTATTTATACCCATAAATTATTTATTACCGACGTCGTTATTTTTTTTGGGAGTGCACAACGGATTGCACAAGAAAATAATTAAGTTATTCGTGTCGGTACTAGTTTCATTTGAATGCACAAAAATGATAAATCGGCTCTTCGTCCGGCATAGACAAGCTTGTTAAAATATTTATTACGGACGACTTGTTGCTCAAAAAGAATGTAGGCTTTTGGTAAAATTTATGTGTTTTCTCCGTGTGTGCCGGTCCGGAGTAATTTACCCGAAGAGCGCACAGAAAACGTCGTGGGAAGTACAAACCCATGTTCTACACTCGTTGTTAATTTAATGAATATCGAAATGAACATTTAATAAGAACGCGTACAGGAACTACCACATGATTTTTGTCGTTATCGGATAGTGCCCACCCACAGTCCACACCACGATCCACAATCGCCGGGGTCTACCTGTTTAAAATCCTGAGAAAACGCTAATTTCATAAATTTGATGTCAGATAAATGGATTATTTACACGATATGTTTCGTATAACATTTTCACCGCGAAATTATCGTTAATATAAATGCAAAGTGCCAGAATAAGGTGTGAATAAATTTACTGCAGATACGACTGGCGGAATTTAAAAATTTTCACACATTAACTGTTGCTAATGTCTGTTTATCTATACTTTGTAAGAATTTATATTTACTGCATCAATAATGTTAGATAACACTAATTGTAAAGTTAATTATTTTGTGTAATTTTAAGACTGTTGTGGATGGTAATGATCTAAAATATATACAAAATAAGCATTATGATGAAAACTGAATTATAAATTTATTTCTAGTTACTAGCTATTTAGTTTTCGATTCAGATTCACACTGAAAGAAAATTTCAATTTTCATATAATTAATTCATTCATTTTAATAAAAAATCTAAGCTTATATCTATCTAGCTATATACACTTCTGGACAAAAGTTTGGAAACCCTAGGATACAATTGTTTAAAATAAAATAAACTATAATTATAAAAAATAATGTTGAAATAAACGCTCTGTATATTAAAATACAAAGTAATAGTAATAATACAATGTGTATACTGCAGTTTATTTCGGTATTATAAAAAATATTATAAAAAGTAGACAAAGACTCAATTTTTTACTAAAACATATGTTTGGAAACCCTTTAAATTTAATTTATTTTGACTATTTACCAGTATTGTTTAACTTCTCATTGTAGTGTGCGAATTAAAGATATTATTATTCGAAAATTAAATTATTTAATAAGATTTCCAAACTTATGACCAAATAAAAAAGTTTAATTTTGAATGAAATTCTATTTTACTTTACAATATCTTAATAGAAGTAAATATAATTCATAGAAGCATTTTTATTAAACTTTTATACAGGAGATGTAACAGTAATAGTAAATCATTCATTCATTATTAACTATTAGAATAAAAAACAATTTAATTTTAGAGTTTTCAAACTTTTATACAAGAATATATGTAAACATTTCAGCATTTTATGTTAAGACAAAATTTATAAGTTGATATTTAATAAAAGGATTTGATTCAAATTCGTTCCAGTGAGTATAAAAATATATTTCAATATACTACACATTTTTTTGACACACATCTTAAAAACGACGGTGATATTACTTTTAACGAATATTTTTGTTATGGTTTGGGGTTTTCTTGGCATAGTACGTGTCCATTACAGAAAATTATTGGCAACACGGACCGTTTCATGTATAAAGATATAATGAGGAAAGTAATGGAATTATTTGCCAAAGATAATTTATCAATTACATAGACTTTTAGGCATGACAGTGATCCGAAACATGCAGTATTCAAAACTGATTAAAAGATAAACCAGTTGAAGTCCTCAATTAAACAGCAACAACAATAGCAAGTTCGGATCTAAATCCAGTTGAAAACTTACTGAATAATATAAAGTTTCGATTAAAACACCAAAAAACCATAAAATTTAGATGAATTGTAGTTATTAACTCAAGAATCCTAAAAAATAATATAGTTTTTAGTACTTTATTTGAAACATAAATTGAAAAAAAAAAACAACTTGGCCACCATAGTCGCCAGATCTGAATCTTGCAAATTTTTATTTAACATATATAGGGATATTTAAAAAATGGGGTATTGTTATTATTATAATCCTTATACTTAATTTAATTACTAAATATATAAAAATAAATAGAGTAATTTTTAAAATATTTCTAAATAAATCTTCAAATCTTGTCTCCTTATTCATTATTTCAAAAGGAAGGAATACACTTAAAGGACCTTCTGCGTGGAATGTCCCTGTGGGAAATAGAAATAGCACTCGATAAACGGAAACGCTCTCGGATAAAGTTGTTATAGTGGAGTTCTCGCACTACGAACTTCCAAATTATCTTTCGTGAGCTTGTTGACCCCTGATTTATTTGAGCCACTTTTATAGCGGCCCTTTTTTAAATTCAACACACACGGTCGCTCGCTGGGGATCCGATTCACCTATTAGTTTAAGTTTTCCTCCAATTTGTACAACCGGGTTTTATTTTTTGCTTGTGTTTCCCCAGAATTTGTCCGAAACTACTTGTTTACGTATCAGCATAAAGTATGATTAAACTTTGAAATACATTTTCATTAAATTATCTGTCGCGGTAAAAGGCCGCACTCCAGTTTAAATTTCAGAAAATTTATTAAAAGTTCACGTATAAAACGGGCATCGCAAAATAAATGGATAAAGTCACTTTTCCGACGTAAAAATGTAGCATAATATGGACTAATTTAAACTTGCGCCTGTGACCCGGCGAAGTTATTATTTTTTTAATCTAATTAAATCCCAACAAAACTTCGTACCGTGGAGTACATTACATAAAAAGATACTAAAAACGCTTTCTAAAAGGCACAAAACATTATTATATTATTAATAAATAACTGAAATTATGAGGAATAATTTTCTGTGCAAACATTGCCTTCATGAAACGAAAATAATATTTAGGTCGATAATCTACTACAATATATTTTTGCTTTGTCAAAAAATTTGTCTTTTTTTCTCGTTTTCTAAACTTTCATGTATTAAGTAAAAACCTTTTACAATTTTATTGATAGAAGGTTTATTTACGAATATTTTGAGTCCATAGACATACAGTAGTGGATAATTATAGCAACTCCACAGAACAGTGGAGACAACTAGTTTTTAGTGAGGAGTCTAAATTTAATTTATAAAAAAATGATCGGTCTGCTTATGTTAAAGATGCTTATATATTTTGAAGAAATGATGTTTTTAATAAATGTTCATCATGAAAATAATGGTTAAAGAAACTCCAATGTTTTTATTCTCTTGCCCATATCAATTCTTAAATTTATCATTATAACCAAATTCGACATAAAAAGTTTACAAATTTAAATTGCAGCAATTTAAGAAGATAGACTTTACTATTATTAATAATCTATGAGAAACAAACCTAAAATAGCCATTTTCCAATTCTTCGCAAAATTTTACAATGGCAAAGTTTTTTCCTGGTTATAAGAGTCAATCAAAACATACTCATCCTTGTTCATCGTGCTGTAATAAGTTACAAATAAGCTCCGTCAAGTTTCTTTGTGAGCAGCACAGTAGAAAAGTTGGCCCCAATAAATAAAGATTTTCATCAGAAAGATACACCGTCAGAGAAAGCCGTGTTCATCCGTATAAAGTGCTTACAGCTGAGTGACAGGGATTGGTCCAATTCGGCGAGCCCGCCTGAAAATCCTGCAGCGCCGCTAACAACTTTAAAAACTTATTATACGCGCCAGTCAGAAAGTTCCCTCACGAAATAATCATGACAAATATCCCTAAACCGATAAATTTGGTACGGTTGCGGCAGCGGTTGCGGATAAGGGCAATTTATTTAGCAAATGAGCGCCGCGACGGCGATAATTTCAGCAGGTACCACTGTCGTGAAGTCGTATTTACTTTTTCCGACGCCGACGGAAACGCCCCGATTCCGCGGGATGAATATCAACGAGGCTTTTAATAATACGTACCGGGAAGTTTTAAGCAACGCTAAGTAGAAGAGCCCAATCAAAGCTCCTTTTCTATTGACTTCACGTGAAAATAAATTCGATTTCTTTAAACTGACGAAATTTTCAATGGGATTAAGTACGTAGAAAATGTAAAAAAGCCGCCGTTCCGTCCCGCAACCCCGAATCTGCTCGGAATTCAAAGTAAATAACGACGGGGACAGAGTGGGGAACGCGCAACTTTTATGAATATTAAATAAACGTAATTTATTAACCGAAACGCGGAAAGTCGAAAACGTCGGAAAAGTGTATGCGATTAATAGAGTCGCAGTGCAAGGGTACAATACACCCTTCAGACCCATAAAGTTGAGTCCTAAAAAATTGGATTCTTGTCTTGCAGTGATAGCGTAATCTCTTAATAACAGTAAAAGGTTCGACGCTCGGGACTTCTCCCCCTGCGAGTTTCCGCGTTAAGACACTCTCAATTTCTGGCGATTTAAATTTGAGAAGACGTCCTGCATCGTTTTAATTCGAATTTTAGCAGGCCGTAAACTACGTCGGTGCGTAAAAGCGTTTTTTAAGTGGTGTAATAGGTGCATCCACCCCTTTATATCATTAGGGCTCCCAGTATACGTGTTAGCTTAACTGATCTTGGATGCAGACAAATTTGGTCTCAAAATTTATGATGTTATACCGGAAAAAGTAATTTATGTTTTTGGTTTATGAATTATTTGAATACATTTTTTATATTATAATTCAATTTTTTAGTAAGCTATATATTTATTTGAAAGTTTTAATCAAGTAATACAATTCAAATTTGCTTTATAAGTTCAAAAATGTGTTTGGAGAAGATGTTCTCAAAATTGAACGATTTTGGTTTCGTCAATTTATAAATGATAATGTATTTATTGAAGATGAACAACATCAGGTTCGTCCTGAAATCGCACCAACAAGGAATATCTCATTCAAAATCCCTGTGCAATATGTTTGAAAATAGGCCACTCATTAAGCTGCGTCGAATCAACTAATAACAACAGATTCAATATATTCCACATAAATTAAGTAAGAATAATACAATTAAGTATTTGACAATTTTCAATTCTCTCCACTCATCCAACTCAAATAAACTTTTTATTGATTATATTGTTACATGCAATGAATAATGGATATATTGAGATAATTGTCTCTAGCCTAGAAGCTGGTAAACCCAAACAAGATTTTGTTGACTGTATGATGGATTGTAAATGAAATTTTACAAGTTGGTTAATAAAGACTGAAATGAAAATCTTACTCAAAGACGAGCTCCTTTAGTCGGTACTACCTCTTCTATTGTATAGTCCAAATACACTCGGTTTACCACGCTACAAATTAAGTGACTTACTATTTTCACATCTGTAAAAAATCTCTAAAGCGTTTTAACATGCACCAAATAGAGAATAATTTATTTAAAAAGAAATAGTACTAGAATTCCTATATCATCAGTGAGCTTTATTATCAAAAACGATAACAATATAAGTTGACAATTTGATTTAGTACCTTGTATTTCCACCCCTGCCTTGCAATAAAGTATACACACGCCTGTGTGTGGATCTTATTAGATTATCAATCAATTCTTGAGGGATATTATTTCATTCTTCAACTGCTGCCTCCAGTTTGGGAATACTCATGGGATGTTTTAAATGGAATCTAATTAATCTAGATAAGTATTCCCATACATATTCAACTGGGTTCATATCCGGGGAAAGTGGTGACTGTTCCATTCTTTCAATTTCAGCTTCTCTAAGAACGTCCTGTACCGCTTGGATTTGATGTAAGCGAACATTATCGTCCACAATTAAGAAATTTAGACCCACTTCCTCCTGTATAAGAGGTAGAATTATGTAAATTTATCCAGTTATTTTGGCACGAACTTGGTACATGTTGTAGCAGTGTTTCTTCCACACCTGAATCGATGATCATCACTTACCAGTGTTGTCATCATGTTGTTCCATTCTTTCAATTTCAGCTTCTCTAAGAACGTCCTGTACCTCTTGGATTTGACGTAAGCGAGCATTATCGTCCACAAATAAGAAATTTAGACCCACTTTCTCCCGTATAAGAGGTAGAATTATGTAAATTTGTCCAGTCATTTTGGCATGAACTTGGTACATGTTGCAGCAGTGTTTTTTCCACACCTGAATCGATGATCATCACTTACCAGTGTTATCATCTTTTTGTTCAAAAAAGAACTTTTGACCATTGAGGCAAATGACAATTTTGATGAACATGCACGCATTCCAGTCTTGGTGTTCCGTGTCTAAGTGATAGTCTAGGTACTCTTAAAAGTCTTCTAGATCGTAATCGACTAGCAACAATCCATCTTCAGATGGTTGTATTTGAAATTGGTTGGAGGTATTTAGCCTGATAATGAGTCTTAAGACTCTTCACAGTTACTAATCTATTTCTTATAAGCATTTCTACTATATGTTATATCTGTCTTGATTGGCATTTGTCATCTCAGGACATCCTCTTTGTTCTATGGAACAGTTTTCATTGGGTCGGTTAATGGTATTTTTATGATTTTTGAAGTTCATTCAATGATTAATGATACACAGCTCCTTTTTGATTAAAAGTGTGATAAACCCTATACCAATAAAGTTTGAATTAAAAAACATATAAATTGATCATTTGAAGGATAGTACAAAATTGAGTATATTTCTCGATGTGTTTTCTTTTTTTTGTCATTGACCAATTTTTTACATAGGAAACGGTTTAATTCAGTAGAGGGAGTCAAATCCGAGATTGATCAGTCCTTCAGATTTAAGACATTTTTCTCGTTGCTTGTAGATGTTGGGCAAAAAATTGTTAGTATAAAGTTGATTATTTTGTAAAATAAAAGTTATGAAATATTATTTTAACATTAACAATTAATTTTCTTATTTGACAAAATTAAATAATACAACAAATACAAAAGAGATATTAAATTCAAATGGAATTGGAAAAATGTAGCTTTTTTAAGATTCAGACATATATGTAGTTGGAAGATGTCGGATCTCGTATTTAAATGCCTCGTTCACTTAAAATTCACCTGAACCCAATCAAACTTCCGCATTTTGAACGGTTGTACCGTTCCGAATCCGTAACGAAGTCCGATGTTCGATTTGCATCAACACGACGAGCACCCGCAGACCTGACAGCCGGCTCGCCGGAGCCCCAATCAACTTGACCCCGGAGTGCGGCATCATCGGGAAATCGCGATGTCTTAATTGCAGTTAATCACCGCGCAACACGGGACACGGTACCGTCCCGAGATTGATGGCGAGCGCGAAACTCGCCGCCCGTATCATATCTAATTACACGGGCTTTAATGCCATGCAAATTGCCGGCGAAACCGTATGAAGGGCCCTTTTCAAATTAATGTTGCTTTCTCGTTGATATATCTATGTGGGTTAAGTAGTGAATAATGTACGCTACAAGAGATCGGATTATGCCAATTTAACGTTTCCTCATTAAAAGGTATATTACGTTATTTGTTCCGTGCGCCCGCTGATCAGATTTAATGTGGACTGGCACATTCAAACGGAATTATGGATTTCGAATACACAAGTTCGCAAATTTGGACTTTGGAATAATTCACCAAAATATAATCTTGCACATACTTCGGATAAACGAAGTGTGGATAAATTTCACCGATAAATTTATTCCAGATATTTACACAAACACAAAATTTTATGGAATATAAACTTAACTGTTTACATATTCATTGCTCGTAAATAACTGGATATTAACATGATACTAGGTAAATGTAAATAGGATAATAAACTTTTTTTAAGAGTAGGAAGGAAAGGCGAGAAAAGTATGTCTTAAAGATTTAATTTTGTGTGCATAAAATTAAATTCGTCACATGAATTATGCAAACAGTTTTTTCAAAGTCATAAAAAACTTTATTTAGTTATAAACTTGAATAAATAAAGTTAATATACGTTAGAAACATTTCTATTGAATTTTTTATTGAACTGGATTATGGTTATTCACATTATTTACAAGGTTTCATTCCTCCAAATATTGTAGAAAAAAATGTCAATAAAACTATATATTCCACTATTATACTACTATAATTCTTCTTCTTGGACAGTCATAAAAATAATAAAAATATTGTACGTATAATGTGACATATGATCTTAGAAAAGCAGAACACCTTTCGTATTTTCCAATGAACTTCATCTTGGACAATTTACACCCAATGTAGTGACCCACATGGTCATCAACAACTTGGGTTAAGAGAATTGGTAATTGTTAAACGCCTAATTTCCTTTTCCTCACTTAATTTATGCGATATAGCTTAATTTCTTCTTGATACAGGTTTCAGGACGTTGACCATCCTTCATTGCCACTTTTAATCTAACGACATCAAAGTGTCTCTTAAGATGAAATTTGAACTCATAAAGCAAATTTATACGAATTAGGGCACTTGAACATACCATTTTTAATTAAATAGAAAAGCTTCCAAATAAAATACACAGTAGTGGCCATAATTGTAGCAACTTATAAAAATATACAATATTAAAAATAAGAGCTGTACTATTTAAATTGGATACCAACACTTATAATGTTTATTTTTTCTGTCATTGCTATGTCTACTATGCAACTGATCAGTCTAATTTTATTCTTTAAAAAATTGCGTACTTTTTATTTTACAATGAACAAAATGACAGTAACCTTTTAATTTATGATCTTTCACTTCTCTCTGTGAATTTAAATTATTTTTATTTAGTCGAAGTGAAATTGTAAGAAAGATTGTTTCAGCGTTACTAAGACCGAGAGAAATAAGAAGAGATGGTTAAGAGTTTTCGACTAAATAAGTCAATCAATTCTCGTATTATTAAAATATTTAGTGGCTACGAAATAATTTCGAAAAATATCGAATGTTATCATCAACTGAAATTAAAGCCATGAGAAGTTAATAGGATTTACTGAAATTAGATCAAAGATGGTTAGTGGATGGGGGTCGTTTGACGTCAGACCTACAAGAAAAATTCTAGTTTCTACTAAAAATGTCCAATTTTGACTTGCTTAAGATCACATTCACTGGACTAAAGAAAAGTGGAAACGAGTAGTTCAGCAATTCAAGAACCTTAACGTATATTCGGAAAATGCTCGATGCACAAAATGATGATGTTAAATTGAATACCACATATTTAATCATTAAAAATATCTTTCAAAAGTAAAATTGCAATATTTATATCAAGCTCAAGTATAGTGCATAAAACAACAATAGTAAATTAATATCAGCTTAACAGTTTACATTAAATAAAAGACTTATGGCTAAAACATGTAACATTTTAAAAAGTTGCAATATTACGTAAAAAATTATTCATATATATCATGTATCAAAAACATATAATATATTTTGTGGTATAATACTTAATATTCTTTTTAAATATATCCATTATCCATTTCAAAGTTCAATATCTATTTTATAAAAGACCCCCCAGGTATACGTAAAGTACATTAATTAACACATAATTATGCTAAAAGTTCCTAGCGATCTGAACATGTGTAACATTTCATTACGTTAATACCGAATACCTACACTGGATACAGTTATAATTACATAAAAGTGGACAAACCATTAACATCAAATAAATATATTGCCGGTGTCCATTAAACTACCATTGTGAGTTACAACTGTTGCATAAGTTGTTCTTGTTCAGCCGTTACATGTGTTATTCAAATTCGAAATAAAACTCGTGTTCCGCCCTCTATAATTACTACATAATACGATAGAGCTTATTTGTAATACCGTCTGTCAATCAGGAATCAAAATAAATAAAAAAAGCTGCCTTAAAAGCGAATGTATCATTAATGGGTTTCGACATTATAATCAGTTTTTTCACGGGCCGCTTTTCTGTCATAACAGCTCTGTAAGTGGTATGTGGTCCAGTAAATGGACAGTTTAGCCATATCCTGGAGGATTGTTCAATATTAATGATGTGATAATTACGTTAATATTGTGTCAAGACTGAAAAAAACAGTTAGTCACTAATTTGTTTTGCCTTCTTTAAGTGAGCAGGAATTTATGGAATAAAACACTGCGGGCAATACGTATTTTGGAGTTCGGACATCTGTAAACGTCAAAATCGACATCATGTGTTATTAAATAGTTAAAAAAATATATTTAACAATGAGAGATAAATGGATAATTACAACTACTATAAGAGAAAGTTTCCAGCTTTTATTTAAAGCAACTGCTTTCATAAAAGTTTTCTCAATTTTGATAAATTTTTAATTCAATTTGTGAATGGAGTATTTAGAAAGTTTTCTCTGTCTATCGTTATTTTCCATTGGTCATTGGTCCACTTTTTACTTTATTTTTGTATTAATATGAATTCACAATAAAATATACTTATGGTATATAATATTTACTGCACATTTCTCCTACTATTAATGCCAAGATATCTCTTAATCCAAAACGTAGTTCTCGAGACGGAAACTATCCAATGCTTGCATATTTTATGGCAAAATTTATGACTATCGTTAACACAGATATAATTCAACTTTTAAGAGCCTAATTGCACATACAATAAATTCCTGAAAATGTCCCCAAAAAGATAAACCGTAGAATTTCCCCCAACGTACGTGTTCCAGATAAAATCTTCCCTAATTAAATTCAGTGAAGGAAATTATTCAAACTCTAAATGGAAATAAACAATTAACTTTCGCACTCGGCATTTATCTTGAATGTATCAACTCGAAATTTACAATGTATGCTCACAGCAAACTTTACTAGTTGACTTAAATTATATAGTGCCGCATGGTGCGGAAGATTTATGTATGGGACCGTTTGAACTAACATATGATTCCAAGTTTAATAGGTCATTTAAGTTTGCATGCCTAAAACGCGCAACCGTTTAACTGTTGCCAACATTTTAAAAGGACTCACGCATGATAAAGCAATAACGGTCGCCGACAAATCCAATTTAATCCGATATTTTCAAAACCATACGTTGCGTTCGCTGTAACACTCAAAGATTTATTCCTTCGAGAACGTTGCACGGGGGTGTATCGTAAATATCGTAACGACCCCAATAATTTGGCAGTCATTTGTTTGTTGACTCACGGAGGGAGAGTCGGTTCATGGTTGTATGACTGTTAATCAGCTCCCCCATCGAATCCGTTTAAGAATTCCAGCCATTCGCCGTGGGGGCGATGGATTTTTACCACTGCATTCGGGGATTTGATGTTATTTAATTAAATATCGCCATTAAATATAATGCATCTTGAAAAATTGCCTTAATTCATTGAGAATTTATTTTAAAATTCTCCCCTTCATGAACTGCAGACTGGGAAGAATTATTTGAATATAAGGACAGTTTTGGTAGCTTCATAATTGATAATTTGTAATTTTACACTCTATGACAAGTCGACTGTATAGGAACATGACCTCCTTGGATTTCACTAGAAATATATTCAGGTAAATTTTTACTCTAAAATAACACGTTTTAATTAAATTTACTACTATTGTGTTACAAACAGCAATATTTACCAACAGAAAAGGTTCTGGGCTTTTAACTAAAAGACAAAGAGAAGTAACTACTTCTCTTTGTCTCTTCTTCAAAATTAAACCATATATTATGAAAAAAATTGGACCATGACAAAAATAGTCACATTCTCATTTTATCAGGAATACCATATCATATATTTTTTCTGATTTGATTGATTGATTGATTGATTGATAATTTTTTAGCTTAATATTTTAAATTTTATAAATTTTAATTAACAATATTATTTTATTACTATTATTTTAATTAATTGTTTAATTTTTAATTTCTTAAGCTTAGTATATTAAATTTTATAAATTTCTATTTAGCTATTTCAGAGATTAGTCGGAACAAACAGACAGGCAGACAAAGAGACAAAAATTGTAAAAAATGTTATTTTGGTGTATGTAAAGTATTTATATTCATATGCATGTAGAAAAAGACGGTTATTTCAATATCACAAACAGACACCCCAATTTTATTTATATGTATAGATTTTATAAATTTAAATTAATAATTTCATTTTTTCAATTTAATCATTTATTTTTTAAGCTTAATTATTAATTAATTAATTTTATTTTTTTTTAATTTAAATGTTAATTTTGATTTATTAAACTATTAATTTTAATAAATATGTGGAATACAAAGAGGTCGATTTCAAAAGAGGTCTATGTGACATGGACCAACCCATGTACATATAACAAGTGTTAATTAATTATTAGTGCACAGTATGCGACACTTCTTTCGTTAACAAATTAATTATTCAATTAATTATTAACACGTCAAACTATTTAAAACAACCAATCGACGTTAATGAACAATTTACGATTGTATTTAAAGCACGTCAAGCAGTTAAATATATTTCTATTAAATATTAACAACTCATTAACAAGGTAATTAATTGGATTGCAAAAATATTTGGAGCGTTCTATAAATCCCGGATATTATGTCTTCACGTTTGTCTTGCACAATTATTAGTTGGTTTAACGTGTCAGCCGTGTAAACATAAAATAATATTTTTAACTGCCTGTTATTGTACAGTTGGTTAACGTTCGCACATTTGCCAACAGCATAAAACAAACGTGCAACTGCACATGTGAATTTCTAATTAAGAAATTGCATAATTCCAACACATCCAGCAATTAAGACCTGAACAGTGTGGTTCATTAAAAATCAAAGATCGCATAATTACGAAGTGAAAAACTGTACCCGTTTAAAATTTTCATCGTAATTCCTCCGGATAAATTGCACCGAACGAATAACCAACTGCAGCGTCTGGGGCTTTTCAACGAAAGTTATGCCCACCCTTAATTGTTTCTGTTGTGGGTAGTCGGCAGAGAGATTTACCGTCTTCTGCATTGCCAGCTTCTCAGAATTACACTATCCGAAATAATTTCACCCCCGTGAACCGTTTTAATTCACGCCTAAACGTTCGAATTAACTTCGGTCCGGTTCAGTTCGGATAAAATCACAACGTAACTTGTCTCTTATAAATATTTAATGTTCAGCGGAAACATTCGATATCCAGATGTTGGCGTAATTAATTAATTATTCGATCAAGATTGCCCAAAACTCCTGTTTATCGATACGAAGATCTGGTCCGTGTCGTTAACGTAAATTTTTTAATATTCCTGCGTGAATAATTGATATCGTTCCGTAATAAATTTTCGACTTGCGTGTGCACTTTTCGTCGATCATTATCGTGGTCGTCGGAAACTGATACTGTTCAACAGGTTCCCTAAATTATCGGCTCAATTTCGTAGAAATAGCCTCTCACCTTGGAATTATCCCGTCAGAAAAATGTGGCCTATTTTCTTCCGCGGCAATAATTACCATTCCAAAAACGTGAGCGAATTAAGCGACCGTCGTTAAATCACCGACCAAATTAATTAGAACACGTGTAATGCCACCTTGCATATTTTTAGTTCGTGACAATTCTAATAAAGAAAATTTATAATGACAATAAAAATGTTAAATTGGCTCACGAAGTTCCTTTGAAACGGTGCCTTATTTATGGAAAGCTCACGAAATATCTCAATTTTAATGACGGCCACTTAAATTATCATGACTTTGAATGAACATTATCGTTGGGAAAACATTAATTTAAGTTCAAGGGTATTTTGAATTGTGTATTTAATTGCCCAGGTTCGTAGACAACACGAAAAAAAAAAATTAAATAAGCGCTGACTGATGTGGCGTATTAAAATATATATGTATCTGAGAGCCATAATGTAACGTACTTAATAATATTTGCACTTTATAGACATGACTGAAATTCATCGGCATTAATATTTTCGACGTCTGACATCAATATTACCAATTTATTAAGACCGAGATAAAGGTGCGGTATATCAATTCAATTAAAAAATATCGAGTCATTTCATAAGTTTTTTTGAATAAATTATGGTTAATAATAAATACCATTTGGTACATAAATGTGATACGATGTAACCATTAATACGTGTCTTTTTGCGGACCATAAATGGACATAAACAAAGGTAAACGTTTATGCAATCGATTTTTTATATTGATTTGAAATAGTGGTTTGTATTATGTGTTGGTTTTTTTGTAATACATTTCAATGGAATTACGTAAGACGTTTTATGTCAATATTTGTCCCAAAATAACAAATGTAAGTCAATTAATAATTCATATTGTAGCAGTGTTTTAGGAAAATGCCTCGGGCCAAAATAAAAAATGTTATTATGCTCAAAATGAAATGGCTAAAAGTGTAAAAAATATTGTTTTATTCAAAATGTCAGCAACAACAATATTTTTTTATGAAATATGAGAATTTTTATTTAAATTCAGTATTTTTAAATTTAAACCTTAAAAATATATGTTTAAATTAAAATGTTCCATTTTGATTGTTATTGATTGATATTTTGTATTTATATTTATTTTGTAAAATATACAAATTCTTAATAAAACAATGGTGTTTATTCGAATGTGAAGTAAAAGACAAAGTCCATATACACGTACAGTAGTGACCTTAATTATAGCAACTTATTAAATATGAACTATATTACTTACCAATATTTATGGTTTTTTCTGTTATTTTTACTATGCACCTGATCAATACAATTTTATTCTTTAAAAAACTGCGTAATCTTTTCTTATTATTTATTACTTTACTTTATGGTTTTTCATTGCTTTCTGTAAATATAAACTGATTACTATTTAACACTTGGTCGAAATGAAACTATAAGAAAAATTATAATTTAGTGTTACCAAAACCGACAAAAACAAGAAAAGATGGATGGCTAAGTGTTTATTACTAAGTAAGTTAATCGTTTCTTCTATTATTTAAAAATTTGAGGAAACTACCCAATATATAGCTATGAAAAAGTTGAATAATTTGATTAAGATTTAAGATTTAATCACAAAAAAATTCTTACAAAATTAAAATATTTACCATTTTAAAAAGTTGCTTTCTATGATGTATTTCTGTTTGAATATTTTGTATTTCAAAGTTTAATTTGCTACTAATGATCATTTTCTGTTAATGAAAACTTTTCAGAGATTTTTTTTTATCTTTTAGTTCCATTAATGAAATATTAATTATTTCAATGAACCGTGTAAGTATAAAGTAATATCTACTTATTAAATTACATTAAAAATATGAGTTGTTATATCTGAATTAAATACCAGTATAAACAGAGTGATTCACCTAACTTATTCATTAGAAACTTAAGAAAACTCAAAGTATTGATTTGAAATTTTTATATCAATTATGACTTATTTTGAGTAAATATTAATTCTAGTTTTTGTATTATTCTTTATATTTCATATTTTTACTATTTAAATTAAATATTAATCAATAAAATAAGTATTATACAAAATGATAATATAAAATTAAATATTACGTATTTAAACAATAAAAATTAAATTTGTTATGTTATGTCAACTCAATTCAGAAAAATATAACATTTGATAGAATAAGAAAAAATTAGTAAGTTAATATTATTTTAATAATTTACATCAAATAAAATAGCTATAATATTTAACACTTTAAAAAGTGAATAACTGAAAAACGAACAAATATTTTATTTTCATAAATAGTATTCATTTTCCAGCATATATCTGGCCTCTCATTTTTTGGATGAATTTAAAATTGATTTAATTACTTCTCTTTAAATACTGCTTTGAACATACCGTATAAAAATAAACATTGTTAAAATATTTTGACAAAAACCAGTGAATAAAGTAATATAAATTCCCCAAACAAGCCAGGCGATGTAATTAAACCATTATTGCTTATTCATACGAGATAGCATCGGAGAAATGTAAAAACCCGGCCACAAAATGTTATACAGCTTTTATTACACAACTAATTTCAATTAAACCACAATAAATAAATCGCCGTCAATTAATTATTTTAATTTTATACTTCTGCGTTGACGAACTTTTTATCGGGCTGGCATCATTAATTAATTAACTTTTATTTCCATAATAATTTAGATAAAATGCCGGTGGAAAAGACTGTGTGAAATCGGGCAGCATAATTTACATTTAACGTCCCTTTGTGGTTCTGCAGTTTAATGGGCAGAGACCGAGATGCAATCTGGCAAAACTAATTTATACATTCGTTTAAATTTTCTCCAAGAATAAATTCTTGCCTCCACCGCATCCCACCGAATCTCATATTATTCAATAATAACTCAGCAACAGAACGTTGTATTCCTGCTAAACACAATCAAATAAATTGAATAAAACCACATCAACTGGAGCGCCCGCAACCCTTCGGGGATTTGATTGGCAGCGCACCATCTAATAAATTCCTTAATTAAAACCACCGAGTATGCAAAGCGAACGTGGTACTTGTTGCATGCAAATACGAAATTGCAAGATGATTTATGTTCGTCTTAAGGTGTAAGTTATTGTTGGACGTGTATGTGTGTTTTCGTTTACGAACGCCCGGATAATTTTGCCGTGTAGGCCGGACGACACACGTACATCTTTAATTAATAGAGGAAGCCGTAAATCAAAAATTTTGTTATTGTTAGCGTCGTCGTCCGGACGGATTTCCAGACGTCCGATAAATTTCATGGCGCACAAGTGATAATCGGGAACAGTGGTTTTACGTCGAAACTAATTTTACGAGACCACTTAATCAGCCGTAACGGCGCAGGGACTATTATGCCATGTGAAGGGTTGTTAATTAGTCCTTAATTATGATGAGTGTCGATTAGATTATAAACAGTCGGTTTGTCGGCTAATTTCTAGTGATAACGAGGTTGATTACCACTCCGGGAAGGAATAATGGTTACGTTTCTAGATTAGTTTTGTACCTTCAGTGTTAAACAGTTTAATTTAGGACTACAAAACGAAAATGTCCTATCACCACAGTTATCGAAACATTAAAATAAAATCATTTCGGAGGCGACACACGTACGCGACTCTGCAGAAAACGGTGCACAAGATGACCACGTATGAGAGCCATTAATTGAAACAAATTTGTGACGCTCTCTCCACGCTGGGGTGAGTTTATTAAAACTGCTCGTATCAATGTTAATTTAATTCGACGGCGACTGCTATCATATTAATTTTAATTAATATTAATAGTCCACGGGGGAACTTAATGCGTTTTATCTTCTTGTTGATGGTGGCGGTGGCAGTATTTCAGTGGTTACGTGGGCGGTCATTTATAGAGGCATTTAACACGTCTGGCGATGGGGTGAACTGGATAAATCGGATGGCGGTATAAATTTTAATTTGTCGGAAAGCTGTTGCCGAGCTTCTTCGTGGTGCATCGGGAATTAATCATAGGGGACAATAAGCTGTCAAAATACGGACGGACAGAAGGAGTGGAGTAGAAATTAGCATGGCTTAAAGGATGGAAATGGATAGTGTTGAACTTACGTTTGCAGGCCTTGCGGTGCGTAATTTGCTTGGTGGGGTCCCTGTAGTAGCCTTCGCGGCAATAGTGACAGTGGCGGCCGGCCGTGTAGTGACGGCACTTCAGACACACGCCGCCGGACACGCGGCCGGACAATTTGTACAGCTCCATGTTGAATCTGCATTTGCGGGCGTGCTGGTTGCATTCGCAAGCTGAAAAGCATCAAAGCAAATTAATTTCATGTTCGTTTTATGTCTAGTTTGATTTTTATAATGGCATCAACTAGTGAAATATTAATTAAATGTCTATGTAAAAATATCTAAAGTTAATATAGTGGCAAATAAGATTTTGAAACATTTCTAATAAGTTTAAAACAAAGTTAAATGTATGTATGTATATAGCGTGTGGATCACAGAAATAGCACACATTACTATTTAAAGAGAAATCTGAATAATTAATTAAATACAATCAAAATATTTATTTACACTGTGTTATTTCTACAATTATTTATCTTGTAAGTAAATCAAAATAACTTCTACTTAAATTAAATCTGAAACAAAATGAATTCGCAGTGTGGATGCTTACAGAAATAACTCACATTTAAAAATAAATGTTTATTATTTAATTTATACATAACTTTTAAAAAAATTGTTAATGTTTGGTTGGGTAGCCTTTATTCATTGTTCATTTTGAATAATATATTTTTATAAAATTTCTTGTAAAATATTTAATTTTAAATTTTGTACCATTTCTCATAAAAGCTAAATTTCAATACTTTTGATAAGTATTTATTGTAAAATGTCCAGAAATCAGACATCCTGATTTTTTTTTTAATATAATAGAACTAGGTAGGATAGCTCAGTCTAGGACTTGCCAAAACGGGAATTTAGCTTCAAGTTATTAAATATACAACAAAATAAATACGTATCGAATGGCCAAATAGTGGATAGAATGCTAATTGAATGAGTATAGATAAAAAATATCTATAAAAATGCATCATTGACCCCTTAGTAAAATCAATCAATTTTAAAAAACTAACCTGTTATAAGATTTAGAGGTGGCAATAGTGTTAAAAATAAGAAAAAATCAAAATTTGTTATAAAATTGCCGAAAAATTATAAATTAAATCAATAATCCTAAAGAATTTCATTTATTTTCTAATGTACCATAAATAGAACCTTTATAGATTCAAAAAGTTCTACCTTTGGTAGTTGTGGTTCAAATAAATTTTTAAAAAATTCAGTTAAAATCTAATTTGTTAAAACTATAATACTAAAATTTCCTATGGTGGTTCTGTTGTAAAAAAAAATGGTAAAAAATAATTAATATAATTGTGTACAATAAATTTTATCTATTTTTTTAATGTAAATTTGTAACAAAAACTGGAAATGTGCATTATGAAAATATCGTAGAAATTGCAAAAAAAGAAGAAGAAAAGAAATTATAAATAGGTGCTAAATATCTGAAATATCTAAACGTGAAAATTGTTAAATATTCAAGTTTTTGTACAAAATTTGGAGAAAAAATGAGAAAAATCAAATTTTCTTACAAGATTATAAATAATCACAAAATTAGCAAATATCTTACAAGATTTACAGTTTGTGAAAATGTTAGGAATAACAAGAAGTCAAAATTTGTTAAAAAAATTAAAATAATAAGGTAGGAACATATTTTATTACAAATGGTTTCTATGGTTTTAAAAAAATGTTCATTCAAAGAATTCTAATAAAAAACTTAAATTACTAAAAAATAGTAAAATCGGTTTCTAATACAAAAAAATAGAAAACTATGGACAAACAGAAATATATCAACAATAAAATATAAGTTGTAAAACAATTATATACATTCCCTGAAAAAATTTCAAAATTCTTACGAAACATTTAAAACTAAATTTTAATAATTGACCAATTTGTTTCTAGTTTGCCAGTTAAAGAAACATTTAAGACACTTGATTATATATCTTGAAAACACTGTGAGTTTAATTTTTTTAAAGAATTTAAATAATAGAAAAACTTAATTTATTAAAAAATACAAAAAAATTGGAAACTAATTAACAATTAAACGGAAATATATTTCAAAAATTAACAATTAAATTTAAATTATAACATAATATTGTAAATATCATATAAGATTATTATAAAAATTGTACTAAAATATGTACCATATTAATAAAAATATCTGTCTTACGAAACGTTTAAAATTAAATTTTAAAAATTAATCAATTTATTTCTAGTATGCCTGTTAAAGCAATTATTGTAAGATATTTGTATATACATCTTAAGAACAGTGTTATTTTATTTTTTTTTATTTTCAACCCAGTCATCAAAATGAGTGGAAAGCTTAACAACGGAATTAATTAATTAATTAATTAATTTCTCCAAAAATTTGATTTTTTGAATTTACTTTCAAATATTTTGTAGTAAGACGGTCAAGATAACAAATTTTTAGTAATCGAGTAAATATCTCCCATAGTTGATAAAACTCTCAATTATCAAAACTTTAAAGTATCAAAGATCGACGGAATTCTGAAATTCTTTTAAACGTCTTTCCATATAAAGTAAAATTAAATGTATTTTTATAGATATATAATTTTTAACTAATTATAATTAAATCCGGATATTTTTCCCATAAATGTCTTAATAAAATACAAAACCCATTGCCCGACTTCCACTTAACACATTTAATTGCACGCCTGGGGACTTAATAGTAATTACTAAACCGCATAAATCATAACCTACACGTAATTAACATGAATTTGTGTAAATAACATTATCCATAAAATATGCATTAAATAAATGTTAAAAAAATTTTTACACTGACCATGTTTAGCACTAGCCTCGAACGCAATGAATTTAAACTGGTGCTCGAAGTTTCCGGAAACTAATTAAATAATTAATTAACGCAATTGTCTGTTGTTCACCCATACAAATTGTCCTTATGTCTCTGCGCATAATTAATAAATGCCAGCTTAGAATTTCCCTAACCCCATTAAATTTTCACTGCAATGATATTTTATGGTTGACACAATCAAGTGTTGGACATTTAAACAACAGTTTTATTAAAGGCAATTTCATTTCCATAAATTAATTATATTCTAATAAAACTGCTAAAGGGCAATAAAGTGTAAACATAGATGTGAATTGAATTAGTTAAGGAGACCTTGCAAAACTTACCAAGTGATCTTTAAATGATGATAAACGATCGTTTTATGAGCGGTTTGGTGTGGTCTTCGCGACGATTAAGCAGGTCACATTATGGCGATCAATTCGTGGAATGCCGAACGACAAAAGTGCACCACGAAATCAAGGTAATAAATTATGGTAACATGAGACGATGAAATTATCTATTTTAAAATCGGTTATTGCACTTTCATGAAACGGTGGTTTCACGAGAGGGAGGTTCAATTTTTTCCCACAAGTTATTTGTCTATTATTATTATTATTATATATATATATATATATATATATATATATATATATATATATAAATAAAATTATGTATATAAATAAAATTATAATTTTATTTACTGATCTCAAGCTCACTCATATTCTGAATTATTTTAACATTTTTAATATTTTTTGAGAATTTAACTTAAGATTAGGTTTTTTTATTTCTTATTAATTTGAATATTTTTACATATTAATCTTTAGGATTTATATATCTCACATTTTTTAAATTTTACTATTTTTTAGATTATTGAAATTTCTTTAGTTATACAATTTATTTTCAATTTTTAATTCTTCTTTATTTTACAATTCAAATTGTTTTTTTTTAATAATGATTATTAATAATTTATCAAACTATGTTAGTTTTTTTTTTAGCTTTTTAATTAAAATTTTCACCTTAGTAGTTTTATTTTTTTTTCTAAACTAACAATGAAAATGAAAATGTTTGAATAATTTAGTTATTAGAAAAAGTTATTTGAAATGATGTAAAATTATATTCTGAATTAGTTTCACATTTTTTTTTAAATTTAAGTATTTTTACTTTCAAAATAAATATTTTTGTATTTACTTGAACTTCAGGTTTATATATGAAAACCTATATCCATATTTTTATATTAATTTTGAAAATATTTGATTTTTTTTGTATTTTATATTTAATTTATTTTTAAATTTTACCGCTATTTATATTGTTAAAATTTCTCTATACAATATATTATCCATTTCCAATTTTTGTTTGTTTTTCTTCAAAATCAATATTTTCATCAAATATCAAATTTTAGATTTTTTTAGTTTCTTAATTTTTATTTTTAATAAACTTACAATTAAAATGAAAATTAATGAATAATTTAGATAAAATATTTTTTTTTTAAGAAAATTTATGTTTTTTATCTTAATATTTTAAATTACATTTTTATTATTTGAATATTTTTGTGAGATTTGTAGCTTCGAATTTTGAGTATTCATTTACATTCATATTTAAACATTATTTTTATTTTAAATTTACTTAAAATTTATAAATTTTTGATTAACTTTTTTGGAATTCATTATATTTTTGAGATAATGTGAATAATTTGATCTCTAATTTTAGATTCAACAAAGCATTTATCTCCATTTTGAAACTAGATTCATAATTCCTTGCGATATAGATTTAAAAATCAACAATAAATATACAGAAGTAATAAACCTAAAACAATCTGAATCAACTAAATAACTCAAATTCTTTATATCCCATGAATCCACAAAATTCCTTTGTGTATATTATGCATATCTAGGCCCAACATTCTTATCTCACGAGCTTCCTAGAATTTTTAATTTTATTTTTCCCTCGACATCCAAATATTTGACTCCCCGCAACATTCGTTGATATTAAATTGGCAAGAACTTCGATTCCACCGCATCGCAAATTGATATAATCAACTGTTCCGGGTCCCAGGACATTGTTGTTTCGCGAAATTGATCCATGACCTTCTTGGGATGCGTACGATGGAAGGGCAGGGCGGCACGATGCCGTGTGCGGGGAATAATGCAATGTCAGAAGCAGGATGGGTTTGTATGCCCTGTAGGCTGGAGGGCAACATTTACCGCGCTCCGACACAGGTCCGTAATGAGAGTTTGTTACTGCCTGCGGGCATGTCAGTCCCACATGTCATCTATTTCCACTCTATTTCGCCATTTTAATAATATCAAATGCGACTGGATCGAACGTAACGTAAACCGCGTGTCGTAGTTTAACGTTGTAATTAATTTCGTTTTGTCGGTTTTAAATAGTGCCCGAACACAAATACATCCCCTGAATGTAATTGTGATTTTACCTGGTGGAAATTTGATGGAAATTATGGACGAGGTAGTTTTTATTTCTGTTTCTTGGGACACGTCAAAACGGATAAGTGAGATAAGTTAGAGGTGGCTGTTTACACCCTTGTCGCATCTGGGTGGTTCGGGTCGGGTTCCGAGAGTGGGGCAATAAATGTGTCATTTTAATTTCGATGTTGCCTGACACCTTCCAACACGACACCATTGTTATCTCGGATTCGACGCTATAAAACATTTCAATCGGGGGTTCGTTAACATAAGTTATTTATGTAACCCTTGAAAAAAACCCATCATGAACACTGTATAAAAGGGAGAATGACTGGGTAAAGGGAATCGCAAGGAACGGTAGGCATTTCAATTAAATTAAATGATAGAAGGAATGTTGTTACGTTCGGTTTGTCATTCAAAGTAATTGGGATATGTGTTTATATGGTAAAATAACATTATAATCTGGCACAATAAAAACAATCGTGACTGGTTTAGCCTAGAAAAGTGGCGTACATTTCAATAGAAACTAACGAAAGCAATTACTACCAAACTGAAAAAACACTACAAGGAAGTGTTCAATAATATTTGAATATTGATTAAATCTACACAGACGTAAAGGAGATGGGGAGATATTCAATCAATTTTTCAAGCAATTTCAAGGGTGTTTTGTATGACGGTATCAACGAGAAACCCTTTGTTGACTCTGATATATCCAATAAAGCTCATAAGAGAATCTAAAGGATTCGACAAGGGATCCTGAAATAATCCTTGAGTTTATTTTCTAGAATGCTATTGTGTACCAAGCACTCATTATGGCGTTTCAGGGCACACAAAAAACGAAACTGACGTTTTTTCAACAACATCTGAGAGCTATTTTTTAAAACTTAATTACAGGATTATACCGTTATAAATAATACACTAAATATAAATAAATAAAAAAATCAATGACAATAAATATCAAAATTAAACAGAATGCGAAATTTAAAATTTTATTTCAATATTCAAATAATTACTCTTTATAATAAAATTTAATATAAACAACAAATTCCTAACTCGAATAATTCATATTTTCAGATAATGTACCAGAAAAAAAGTTTAATTTTTTATGTTTAACTTTAAAACTTCAGAATCTTCTTTTTCAGATTTTTTTTGCTGATGTTCTTATAGACATATTCAAATTGGGAAAAAAATCTGATTAGTTGGAAGTCCAGTTTTGATCAATTGGACCATGAAAAGAATAAATAATAGACAAATAGAAAAATATCTGAATTATGTTTAGGATAAGATTTAACATTTTTAAAGTGGTCTTGAGTTGGCAAGAAGTACTTTAAGTAAGTTTGAAGGGGTTGTCCATTTTCAAGGTGTTCGTCGTCATTTTTAAATTGTGACTGGAATGCACACCATTTACAACATAAAATAAGGAATAGTATCGTTTCAATGAGCATAAAAGGTTTTCAAATAATATATACAGTTAAATATAAAAATGTATTCAAATAAATCATAACCCAACAAATTTTTCTGATATGCAGGTTGTTTATGAAATAGGTGATCAAAATTTAAGATCAGTTTCTCTTCAAAAAAAAATTACATCCCCTAAAATTTATCAAAAACATTTTTTTTTTTTCATATTTCTATAACTTTAACTTCTATTTAAATTTGGAATGTATTCAATGTTCTCTATAATACAGTAGCATAGATATTGAAAGGTTCCTCTCTTTTCCTTTCCCTATCTTTAAACTTTACAAATATTCTTTGCACATTTTTGAGGAAAAACAACTATCAATTAATATTTTTTATCTTTTGTGAGAAGCTTAATTGTTTAAAAAAATATTCCTGACATAGAAAATATGGCGAGAAGAAAAGAGGAACTCTCTGAATCTAAGCTATTTTACAATTAAGGAAAAAGTTCATTTCATTGAATTATAAGTATGTATTTTAAGATACATCATTAGGCGTATTCTCTCTGTTCCCAAATAATCATCATCTGTTTTAGAAACAAATAATTTTAAACAAAATATTAGAACAGATTTTTCAAAACCATTGTACAATTTATTTCCTTTTGTATGCATTGTTATATCCAATAGAAGTTGTGTTAGTGAGTGCATTAAAATATCTCAGTATCTCATTAAATTTTAAAAGTTCGTAACAACAGTTAGGTTTCAAAATCTCCATTGTAAGCTAATAACAAACACTTTATGCCAGACAGTGAATAACCGGCACAAAACCGAAGACGGGACCGTAACTCAAAAAACTTCGGCCCAACTCCAATGAAGGATAAAAGCAAAACTTGATATCTCTTCATCGCGAAAGGAAAATTAGACGCGATTAATCATACAATTCATCTGGGCAAACATTTCGCTGATGGTGTAGCGTATAAATCAGTTGGGCCTTTGCACTCGGACCTTCTTTCATTCCGCTGCATTGTCCTGCGACATAAATTATGTTCGCACGCCCACATCTTTAATGTTTAAATTTGCATTGTCGCATTTTTCACCTGGCCCCAAACGGCGGGCAAAAAAATTACGTCAAATGTTAAATAATTCAGACGACGGGAGAGACACGCTTTCTGCTAAATGAAAAGGTTTTTCATTTCGGGCGGAGGGCTTTCACCGTTCTGGGTCACGAAAAAAATCACTCGCATTTTTTACAAGCAGTTTCATTTTGATGTGGCACCATAAGACAAATTGATTTTTAACTGAAACGTGATACGTTTAAAAAAGTGTGACCAACAACAGTAAAAGCCTTGACAATGCACAAATACAGCTGTTAAACGTAATGAATAAACGGAGTTGTGAAAAAATGCTTAATTTATTTAAGGACAAAGACAAATTTATAGTCGAGTCGTTTTTAAACACCAGATAAGCATCAAAATACGCTTTTCTGAAATCGAATTCGCCGCATAAAGATCAGCCAGCCTTGGATTGTAATCTTTACTGGATCCAAATCAATGTCGCCTTATTGCTGGTGAAGAAATTGTTTTATGATCATTTTACTTGGCAAGTAATGTTATATAACCATAATAAATACTGCATTAAAACGCTTTCACCTTGTTATTTTATAATTGCAATAAACGACAAGTTTATTTTGCCGCAATAAATAGAAACGTTATTAGGATAGTAACTTTTTGACGTGTCGAACGCCGAAGCAACATTTTATTTAAGTTTTTTAACGTCGAGCGTTACAAATAAACCGAGTGCGAAACGTTGAAAGAGTGATTTTCACAGCATTCCCCGGTTTAAAGTTTACTGCGGCTTGTAAATTTCAACCGCATAGTGTAACTGTATTGTGGACAGTTAAGCAATTTATGTGAGAAGTTTATTCAAACATCGCCATGTCAGATTTAACCAACTTTCGCGATATTTGTCTTCAATAGTACAGTTAAGCTCGCTCAGAATTTGATCCCCCTGCATTTGTCGGGATGTGTTTTCAACACGCTTCCTGGCCAGTAACTTGTTGGCGACTTATTCCAACGTCAAATTTTAAAACATCTCGGACAAAAGAATGGTGGGTCGTTGACACGTTTATTTTTCTCGTTGAACGTAAGATTTGATGGTTAGGGAGGTGGCCGGGACACCGTGTGGCCATCTCTTCGCTGGAATGGGATCGTAATCGTGTAACGAAATGCATTGGAAACGGCTAGACTAATATCGAACGGTTGACATTTCGCTGAGACCGTAAAATAAATCTAATATTAACCACTCCTACACACGATCAACTGCAGTATTTACATGGAACGGAACAATCAGCGTTCAACCCTTACTACGGAATCAAATATCGAGCACGGGATGCGCTTAACTGCTCTCAGAAACCCTATCAGTGCTTGTTCTGTCCTTCTGCTTATTTTACAAACTAAATTGTAGTCTGGACCGAGCTGCGCCAACTTCCATTCCGCCTTCAACCTGTTCTGCCAGATTTTCGGCTAATTATCTTTTATACGAATTCTCGCCAACTTTCCACGAGTATAAACTACAAGACGCCCATATTGTCAGGCACTAACCCCAAAATTGCCCGCTTTTTCTTCAATAAACTTTTAGATGTGAGCCAATGGAAACGGCAGAGTTTTGTATTAATCGCCGAGAATCTAGTAATTATTTTGATTGAACAACATATCTACACCGAACCTAATTGATCCTGGTCGGATAGCATTCTCGAAATTTTCTTGTACGTATCAATAAATGGAATTTATTCGTATTCTAATTAGTGAAAGCCATAAAATAATTTACGAGCCATTCATACCGACGCCTTTCCAGTCCTTTCCGTTAAACATAACATTATTAATTTAAGAATTGTAAATTTGCTGCGTTGGTTTTATGTTCCACCTATTCTAAGATTTTGTAAAAAGGCTTTAATTGGAGGAGCTTTAATTAAGTTGTTATATTCAAATTACTGTATCAATTTCATAGAAGTATTGATGATAATATGGGATTTTGGAAAATATTAATATTCATGATTCCAAGGCACATTATTAAAATATCAATAAATTCTTCCATTCTTCAATTGCAGTCTAAAATGCTCATGAGATAATTTAAACCGTGTCAAATTAATCTGTTTAAGTAATCCCATAGATGGTCAATTGGGTTCATGTCCGGGGAAAGTCGTGACCACTCCATTCTTCCAATTTCACCTTCTCCAACGTCCCGGATCGCTTAGGTTCGATGTGGTAGAGCATTGTTGTCCATAAATACGACATTGAAATTCACCTCCTCTCCTATTGGGTGTATAATAGATCAAATTATCTATCTATGTCAGTTTGACTAGTTATTGTGACAGAAGCATGTACCATAGCAGTTTGTTCTGTGTCTAACTAATAACCTAGGTACTCATAAAGTTCGACTAGCAGTAATCCGTCTTTTGATGGTTGCATTCGAAATGAGTTGTTTAAAAGCCTAATAATGACTCCTAAGACTGCTAACAGTTATTCACCTACTCTTATAACCATTTGAACTATGTACATGTCTTGGTAGGCATTTGTCACCCTTGGACGTCCTCTTTGAGGTCTAGTTTATACAGAAGTCATTTCATTTTGCTGTTAAATGGTCCTAGTAACCGTACAGTGACGAATGTTTAATCTTTGTACAATTTGCCTATGTGACAAACTTTCCTCGCGAAGAAAGAATATTCCTAATTTATTAGGTAATAGATATCCTGTTATTTTTATGATTTTTGAACTGGATTAAATATTTAGTGACATAAAACTAAGTGCTTCATGAGGATTAAAATTATGATAAAAATTAATTTTTTGATGCGTTTTAATTTTTTTGACACACAGTTAAAGGCACATACTTATGTTGCTAAAATTAAACTTAACAAGTAAAGTCATTATTTATATGGATGCGCAAGACTTATGAAATTTATAAAAAATGAACCTAAATGAGATATTCGTTTGAATGGATTCTTCAAGACAACTATAGAGGATCAATTACACGGTACAAAATCAACATAATTATAGTCAGTTTGATCGCATTCGAAGTGTCTTATTATCCATCTCAAATAAAAAGCATTTCATTCCATCTAGGGGGTGATTCACACCATAGACCGAGACCATATTGTTCATGATCGTTCTCATTGTGGGCCCGAACCCCCGTTACATTTCTAATGGACTTCTTTAGTACAAAACTGGTATCGAGTATCATTGCTACGATATCAATCTCTGCACGCCCATCCGAAGAGCGATCTGTTAAGTCGATTGTAAAACGATCTACCCGCTTGTCGTGCACGACGTCAAGGTGTGAAAAATGCGCCTCTATTTAGCTAATGGCATCCGAAAAATTAAAGCGATGCATCAATCTCTGAATGAGTCGTGTTCCAGTTTATCTGTCCAAGTTTAATAGCTTGTTGGTTTACGGCTCATCGACGCTCAAAGGAATTGAGGAAGTGCCTTTTTGTAATTGTGAGACCACCACCAACTTCAGCTATTTTTAGTGGCCGGCCGATGGAATGCAATCGTTTTAATACTATTCTATTTACTGCATAAAATAATTGAGTAGTTTTGTTTTAAATTCAATCAATCACGGATATTAAAACAAACAGGTGTGGACGGTCGAATAAAACAACAAATCATGTCCGTGTTTGATGGTATTTTTTATTAATGTCCAAGCAACATCGATGCACAGCGTGTTTTATGTACCGTAGCTGAGGGACTTGACGTTTATGCCATTACAATGTAAAATCATCTAACAACCCCATAAACAAACTCCCTTGTACAGTTATCAATTAAACTGCGACATTTCATTGCAGACACAATCTTATATGGTATATTGGAGGCATTTTTAACTACGCCAAAACGAATGACCTTCAACCAAATCCCAGAGATTAAGTCGACAGACAAAAAGAAATTGGACTCCATTGTATCTAAAATTGAGCGCAGGCCAAAACTAAATTAAACTAGTGGGGTGTTTTAATACCGGTCCTTGTTATTTAAATCGCTCCCGATGCAGACAAGGGATAAACTCCTGGAACTATCTCTTACATCGTGAACTTCATTTATTGGATAGGAACAATTTTATGGCAAATATTGGCTGAATAATTTCACTTGCTAGATATTTAGTGCTCAAAGTTTCAGGCGTAAATATTCGGGGAGTTCTTTAAAATAGTCGCTCTCATAAGCCAATTATTCGCTACAATGTTATAAAACATCGCCTCCAAAACAACACACGCCATCCAATATGGCTTCCCACCGTACATATTATATTTAACATTCCACGTTCGCTCGCACAAATACTCGCAGCATGTTCTCGTGTAGTTACTTCCTTAAAGAGTTTCTGAACAGCAGTGTTTGCTGATAATTTCGAAGCATATCTCTGGATTGAACTCGGTCGCATATGCCATGAGACATGTTCGGATGTTCAATTGAAAACCAGTGCCGGAGGTTAAGAATTACGTCGCGCATGGTGAGGCTGTCGCACCGGATTCGTGATTAATCGATCAGACAATTACCGATTAACTAGAACTGTCATCCGCAATTTAATGGAGATTCGCGGTTAATAAGTTCGGTAAACTTCCTTGTACTTTATTTGGACGATCGATTCCATCGATTTTGATTAGTCGGAATGGCGGTGTGAGTAAAACAAGTTGGAAAGTCGTACGGTTCGACGGAAAACAATTTTGACGTATACTTGACATTTTCGTTAAATTACTTTTGGCCGTCGCATATTAAAATTGTATAATTAGCTGTCAAGCAGATCACGTAACTCGTATTTTTACAATATGAGAAGACGAAACTACTTCGATATCATCGATCCGGAGAGGTCGGACGAATCCGTCGAGAGCGACTTTCCAGAAGAGGAGGGAACTGAAACAAATGAAGAACCACCCAGCACTAACAAACGATTGATGCGGTACTGCATAGAAAAATCCCTCACTGTTTTGTATGCCGTTGGCATTTTATGGCTAATTCTGATGATTCCTTTTATCATACAATTGGTAGTTTAACTAATTGCAATGTAAATAGCACTAAATAAAGAGAAATTTATAAGTACACGATGAATTTTTTTTCAGTGTGTAAATCTAATAATTTGTTGCCTTCATATCTGTTTTAAGGTAAAAGTTGACAAATAGATTACTGCTTTTTATACAACTAAAAATCATCTCATTTCTCATTGGTTCAATAATTCTGATGTTTATTAAAATAATGAAGAAGGAATACTAAATTATTAAGTAGTGGAGAAAGTAACATAAGTTTTTGGTTCATAATTTGTTTGAATAAATTTTTATATTACATTTGGACATTTTTCTATTAAATTGTATATGTTATTTGAAAGTTTTTTTGGATAAGATATTGTAAGTTTATTCTGTTTAAAAATGGCATTGAATATATTGAAGATGAACAAAGTGAATCTTGAAACCTGTACTAACGAAGAAATTATGCAATATCTTGTGCAAAATCGTAGTGCAATATATTTGGGAATAGACCAGAGATTAAACTGTGATAAATCAACCAATTTCATCAAAAAGTTGCACAAATGGATGCCACATAAATTAAGTGAGGTTAAGAATATGAGGCTTTTGACAATTACCAGTACTCTCCTTACATGCAATGTAAATGAGCCTTTTATTGGTTGCTTTGTTACATTTAATTATATCAATTCTCATGAGTCTGAACAACGGATTCAAGCTAAAGAAATTTTAACCCATGATTTTGATGATGAACTACGTGTGGAATATTGGGTACCTACCAGGAGGTCAAACCATTAATGCAAGTATTCAACTATACGTAAAGGAAGCTTCAAAATGTACGTAAAATAAATAATAAGTTCCATCTTAACCGCCATATAGTTCAAATATTTTTCCATATGAATTTTATTTATTTATTTTTATTATTAACCAATTTTTTATGTTCGAAATGGTTTAATTCTGAGGAGGAAGCCAAAACTAATGTTGACTATTTCTTTTGTTATAAGAACCTATAATTTTTTCGTCATAGTTTAAATTTGGTTACAAAATATTGAATATTAAAAATGTAAATTACTTTTCCCACTACCTAAATTATACAAAGATTTGCAAAAATCTTCTCGTATTTTTTTTTTTTTTTTGGTTGAGTGATGTAATGAGTATTCTTCAATTATTATTCAGCCTCTGTTCCGTTATAAGAATTTTCCAAAATGTGCGAAGTAAATCGCGATTAAGCCGGAACCGCCCACCAGCCACATTGTGAGCCTGCAGACGACTAGGAAGTTTTTGAAGCGGCATTGTTGTCTATAAATATGTGGATGTGCGAGCTGAAGTCGTTTCTTTGATTAATATCTTTGTTTACGACCGTGTGGTAAATTAGCCAAGGAGAGGCTTTCGAATTATAAATATAAAAGGGAAAAGGGTATTTTTATTTTGGAGTGACACCGTCACGTCAAACTGTCTTTGGAGATGGTTCATTGCGGATAATTTCCATTCCATTCAAAGCCAATCCATGGTTGATTGAGAGGTTTTTACGTTCGAATTTGATTTGTGATTTAAACTGGGTTATTTTTTAAATCAATTCAATTTACAATCAACGGAGATTTGAATATTTTATTTTTGTTGCATTTTAGTTTCTATACAATATATACAACATTCAGTAAATGGATTTCGAAACTCCCTCGAACCCAAATAACGCCCCCAGTCAAAACATCATAGTCTTGAAGAAGCTGTTTTCAATAACACCCTAATTATATCGGTATAATATTTCGCGAACTTTCCACAGATAGTATTCAACCATTCGACACACCGAAACTTTTCGACGGGACGCGGGAGTTTACCGAATACAAGTTTGATTCCAAGCTGCGGGGGTTAATTATGCCCGCCGCGGGGGACGCGACGGGGCCCAGACTGTGCCGGAAACTGAGCGCCGGAGGAAGATTAACGAATTTTATTTCGAATTTACTTAGCGTGTTTTTTTTTATTTTTATTCTTTCTCAACGCGTCTCGGTAATTAATCAGATTCTTAATAAACGGAAACGGAGGAGTTGGAAAGATGGAGCGACCGCCAGTCCTTTTTATCAGACATTAAAATTTACTTCATTTGAAATAATAATTTAATTTTTTATTTTACTTTGATTTCAGTAATGTTTCGGTTTTACTGAATGATTCTGAAATTACTCAATTTTTGTTTTCCGCCAATATTTTGTTGGTTAAATTAAGCTAATGGAAAATGTAATTTACGTTCTTGGTGTATGATTTATTTAAATAAATAATTATATTTTTACATTTTTTAATTATATAATTGTAAAGCATTGTATTTAAAACATTTTTTTGATTGAATCTGAAGAGTAGTCATTTTACAAATTTTTCCTGTATCTAATGTTTCTTTAGTTCAGCAACACCTTCCTCCAAACTTCTGGTATAGACATTTATGATCTAATTCCTTTCAAATAGTTGAATAATTCCTTCTAAGTCTTCTTCTAAACAATTGATGAACAATAGTGGCAAAGAAGATTTGAAGATAATGATTTAAGGTCGTCAAGAAACCTATACCACAGAAGAAATTAGTCTCCTGCAAAATTCCCAAGCAACATTTTTAGAAATAGGCCAGATATTAGAAAAAGGCTTCGTCAATGAATTCCATTTCCAAATTAGACATTCAACATTTGTCAATTTTTTTTCAAACACGCAACACAATCCTCACCGGTCTAGATGAGTTGAAACTGGCAAACCTGATGGAAGAGTAACTATCTACTGCTATTGTGTTCTGCTTCTTCATAGCAATTCAAGATCACATGTCGCATTAGAAACTCAAGGAATCTTCTTGAAGTTAATTGAGAGGTTCTACCTCATCCACCATATAGTTTGTGTCTCCACGTGACTTATTTATTTTTGTCATTGTCTAATAAATGGTTTTCTTCTTCTGACCTTTTCTTCAGAAGACAAAATTGTAGAACTATAGCAAAAATCGTTAATTATGTTGTAGAAAATATATTATATGTTTTTGATGCTTTCTTATATAAATGGTTGTTAACTTTAAGAATTTGTAATATTTCCTGGAGACCTGTGTCGTGTGTCATTGACTCGCGTTTAAATTAATTCCGAATTTACCTGTTCATGAAATTAAAACTCTCGGATGCAATCACCACGCATTTTTATCTAATTTAATTTATTTTCTCCAGATAGCGATTCAAATATAACACTATTATGATAAAAGTTACTTATACCCGGCGAGGTAACGTTGCTATCTTAATTATTATTGAGTTGCTCGGTTCGGAAATCCTTTTACATTTTAATTTCTACCAGACCTATCTACCATAATTAAATGTCTTCTGTTGTATTTATGAAAATTAAATGTTACTGATACATGAATTTATAAAAGATAAAGTGAGAACTTTATAAATAAGTGTCAGGGAAAACCAGTGTCTCTAAAAGTTTCACCTTTACTTCAATACAATTGTGTATCATAATCATAAACTGCAACATTTATTATTATAATTTTTGATCAATATCAAATATACTTTATTTATTGTAGATTTGCATGTATGGTTTTCAGCATTTTTTTTTATTTATCATTATTTGGAGGAATATATGTAATATATAGTGTGGTATATTTAAGGATGATACCTTAAAAAATGATAATGAAAAATTAAACAATAGGATTCAAAAATATTCTTATTAACAAAAAATCAACAAAAAATTCTTGAGAATATTAGAGGGTGAATTGAACTAAACTATCAAGTTGTACTAAGTAAGAAAGTATGTAGACAAACACATACACAAAGTGGTCCACCTAACTGTTTAATTAGAAGTTAATTCAGATGTAAGAAATATTTTGACTGCACTGAAAGTGACATTAACATTGTCTTTTCAAATGGAAATGGAAGTACTATTGATTTTTTTAATTCTACGTAAGTTTTTTTCAAAATATCTATATTTGTAGAAATTCTTTTATTTAATTAATTCTTACTAAACACGATAACAAAAATATATAGTGTCAAAAACAATTAATGGATTTCCAAAATATTAAACAGGGTGTTTTTACAATTTCAATAAATATTTAGAGAGATGATAAATAATCATAAAATGAATTTTTATTTTTCTTACAGACCTATTAATCTGCAATATTTTTTATTAAATTTGATTTGAAACGTATACTTAATGGGGAATTAAGTTTTTTATATAAATTTCTTATTTTTTATTTCACCCTTGTGGGTCAAATTATATTTATAGCACGAAAAATTTTTTTATAATCTATTTTCTGCCTATTTATTAAGTAAAAGAGAGTTTCAAAGGTATTTCAATATTAAATTAACCATAATGTAGATATTTGAATTTTATAATAAATTAATTAATATAATTTTATGTTAAATATTCTCATTTGTATGCATAAATGAATAAATAATTTAATTCAACGTTTGCGTTTTAATTTAAAAATATCCGTCACAACTAAAATAAATAAATTTAATATTTTACGCTTTTATTTAATATTTTTACGCGATTATTACATTATTACTTTAATGCTTTAATCCAGTTGTGTCATTGAGTATATCCCACGGGGCATTGTGGGTCCACAAACAGGAATAATTCCATAAAACCACACATTAAACCGCCATCAAATTAAATATCTAACGCGAGACGACATCATTAAAATAATTGCGTTTAAAGGCAGCTCTTGAAAATTTTCAATCTACTTCATTACACGATGTTTCTGTTAAAAGTACCCGGGGGCTGTATTAATGCAACTCGTACGTGTGTGTGTGCGTCGTGCCCGCGCTCCCCAAGGCGAATAATAAATTTTGAAATTTAATAATGGCACAGCACCACCCTTATCAACCCATGGGGTGGGGATTCCGCTTAATAAATAAGGTGTCACCTTGCACAAGTGCATTACGACCGTCTGCAGATTATCCTGTGCATGCGACGATTACGATGCAAGAATTCGACACGCTGAATCACTCGCCCGTAGCATCAATTTAATTAAAGCCATAACTTAGAGGGCCTCGCACAATTTCGGGATTGATAAGCAACATTGACTTATTGCATATATTATTACAACACTCTGGAGAAATAAAACGTGTCTAGACCAAGAAAAAAAAAGAGAAAAGGTCGCCATAAAACCAAACAAGCACCACAACACACAATTCGTGGCGGTGGTGAAAACCTACCCCCTCGAAAACGATATATCAAGTCGTTCGACGTGCCCACAGACGTTCATAACCACCGCATGCGTCTTTATTATTTCATTTCGTTATTCGAACGGGGTGATATTTTATTGTTGCACCGTTATAAGCGGGACATTTCGTCGGTAATGAAGACTAATATCGGTAAGTTGCACATACAAGTCGGCTATTAATAACCTGGATTGAATTGAAAAATGGTGTTTATGTGAAGATTGATTATACGCAATAATCGCAGATCAAACGGGCGCGCGTTTTAATTAGTTCGTGGTATCCTGGAAATAGCGCTAATTATAAATATTACCTTTGCCGAAAACTGCGTCGGCATTAATTGAAATGAATTTTATGACATAAACAAATAAATTTCCATCACCTAAAATATGAAATTTGATATTTAGGCTTTTATATACATTAATAAATAATATAATAATGAACAAAAAAAATTTACTATTGTGTGTCATGTCAACTTATTTTCGTAAATGCTTATTAAATATTCTCATAAATGTCCATAAAAAGTATGAACAAAATTAAAAAAGTGTATATAATTTTATACTTACATTAATATGCTTTTTTTGTCGAACAACATTAAATCTAAAATTCAATATTCAAATATTCAAAATAGTTATGAATATAATATATATTGTTTACATTATTAAAGTTATTAAAAAGTTGAGTAAAAAAAGTGTATACAATATTAATATTCACAATAATTTGAAATATTTGTCGAATATTATTTTATAAAATATTTTAGCATCAATGAGAAGTAAATTTTTAAATATGAATGACTAATTTGTTTATGTCAATTTTTATCAAATATTTTCATAAATATTATAAAGATTAATAAAATAATAAATCAGTAAAGTAAATTTATAAATATGACTGAAATGTTACTGATTTGTTTAGTTTAATATTTGACAATTATTTTGTGTAAAATATATATATATATATATTATAATCACAATATTTTGAATTTTTTGTGGAATAACTTTGTGTAAATATTTAAACATCAACGAAAAATACATTTTTTTGTCACTAATTTGTTTGCTAATGTTGGTTAATTATTTTCAAAAATATTTATAAGAAATACGAAAAACTTTTAAAAAATAATGTATACATATTATATTCACAATAACATGAAGTTTTTGTTGAATAACTTTTTAAAAATTAATGAAAGTCAATTACTTTCAAAAATAAAAAGATATGAAAAAATTTTAAAAAAGTAAAGTGTACAATATTATAATTACAATAATTTGAAATATTTGTTGGATAACTTTTTATAATATATTTGAACATCAAAAGTAAATTTCTAAAAATGTGAGAAATGTCACTAATTTGTTTATTTCAATTTTTATTATCATTTTCATAAATATTTATAAACATTATTATTATATTAAAAAAATAATGTGTACTTATTATATATTATTCTACATAATAATTTGAAATTTTTATTGAATATTTTTTGCAAAATATTTTAATATCAGTGAAAAGGAAATGTTTAAATATGTCTGAAATGTCACTGTTTTTTTATTTATTTGCCAATTAATCTCAAAAATATTTATAAAAAATATATATAAAAAATATGAAAAAAAAAAATTTTCGAGTTTTATTAAATATTTTCATAAATAATTTTGTTAACTCAAATTTTTATCCAATATTTCAGAAATGTTTATAAAAATTGTGTGTAAATAAATAAAAAGAGAATGTAATAAAATTTCATATAAAATACATTAACATAAATAAATAATAAGAATTAAAATATATCCTTTTTTATTATTCAATAGAGTTAAAGTTTCACATTATTACTGATTAAAATCCAATAATTATTATATAATAATTGTGTAAAATTCCAAAAAAATATTTCCAGAGCAAGGTTAAGAACCTGAATGCGGTTTAAAGGCACAACTTTCTACCTTTATTGTTCCTTCGGGGCGCCCTGTCATACATAGTAATTTAATTTAAGATGAAAATCGTCTCCATTGTTTCGGAGCTACTGTAAATATTGAAATTTCTTTAAAAATGACAGCGTGATCCCTGTTTACTAATCGTGATACCATGGCGAACACGAGTCTAACATTTCTTGTACGATTGTGATATCATATTGCCTATTTATTTGTTTTGTTAAGGAGATAAGGATCGTTTAGTACTAATATAAATTTCAAATTAGAAGGGAGTGAATCTGAAATGAATCACTTACATCTACTTTGCATTTATAATTATTCCATGTTTAATTATGCATTGTCTTTATTTATTGAACTATTCATCGGTCATGTCGTTGTTGTTCCTCTTTTTTTATTGGTTTATTGCCTATTTGTTCAGTCACCGATGCTTTAAATGGAAACGAACGCTATAAATACGAAATGTGATAGAACTTCAAACTGATCGAACTTACCGATCTGTGTTAATTTTTCATACACAAATAAAAACTCATCAGCCTTCGTCGGAACATAAAATTACCTGGAACAAAACAGTAATAATTAAATTACGGTATAATGTATGACAATATAATGTAATATGTACGTTTTCGAGACAATAGACAGTAAAATGCCTTTTTCAAACAAAACTACATGGATCCAGGCGAAAATTGCTCTCTCGCATTGTAATTTATTGCACTTTTGAAATACCTTTGTTTAGCGGATTGAATGGATGAATTTTCCCCCTTGCAACACCCGACGAATGGATGACCGATTCCACGCACGAACAATCGCATTTCTGTTTTAATTAATACATTTTGATTTTGTACGTTATTAATGCGATAATTTTTTGTTTAATTCGTGCACAACTGAATGATAATATTAATTTGGTTTTTACGAGGCAAGATTTGTTGTCCTGAACAAATACACAAAAGGAGTAGTATAAAGGAAAGTCGACGTCACAAGAAAGTTTATAAATTATAAATCAAGAAAAGGATATAAATTACAAGAGGAGAAAATAAAAGACAAAAAACAAATGTTGAACCACATAAAAATGCTCGCAAAAGAAGTTAAATTAATGCATGAATCGGAAAGAATACAATATTAAAAAACGAACAAAAAGGAATCGGGGGATTTAAAATGTAATATAAAATAAAATGTCAAAGAGATGAAAGGAAATGTGGAATACAAAAAATTTATATTCAAAAGGATGAGTGAACTTACAATAAAGAATGCAACTGGAGGATTTTTAATTGTGCATATTGTTTTGTAGAATTTCAGAAAATCCAACTTTTAAGTCATTCTGAAAAAATAATATTTTTCAAGTATAATTTTTAAATTATCTTTGTCTCTTCGGATAACAATTTAGGTGAAGTTTTATGTGTAAACAGAAACATTTGTTTAGTTTATCATTTTCTATTTTTATACTAATTTGTCTTTTGGTTCAGCCAAATAATTAATTAATTAAGAAGATATCAAAAGATTCACCAATTAACCCTTTGAATGGGGACGAATTGTTTAGCTTAAGAAAGGTAGAATTTCCATTAAAGTATTGCTATAAGAGTTAATAGATCTGCCTTTACTGTGGTCCAAGACTTTGAATGACCAAGAAAGACCACAGAAAGGCAGGATCAATACTTGCTATTATTAGACTAGACACCACCATATGTTAAGAAATCGTGTTACAGATGCTTAACATAATGAAATGCGTCAACCAATCAATATCATCTTATTAGGTGCTTTGGTCACCATAGTTATCATCCGGATTTGAGCTTCCACCCTAAACACCATCGTCAAAGACTGGAATGGTACCATCATCAAATGAATTAAGATGATGAATAGGATAGGCTATTTCTTCTTTTTATACTAAACACCATGAATACATAACTGTATTTACAAAAACGTGAAGTTCAAGGCATCCCAAACACCAATTTGAGTAATACTCACGATCTCATTCATAATGTCGACGTTTTAATGGAATGTTTAGAACAGCTATTGTTCCGATTTTTACATTAGCCATCCCGATCTCCTGAGTTATTCCTGATTGAATATGTGAAGAAGATTCACTAATCTCCCAGACGATTGGAAAACTTGGAACAATTGAGGCACGAAACCTTGACAACCTTGGCTGAGTTTGTAAATCTGTTACGTAGACCCAGACAATATTGATCAAATTACATATTTTATAATTCCCATTATAGTATATAATATTTAAGTAAAATTGGAATAAATTAAGATCATTTATCATGTTTTTTATCAATAATGAGGCATCATTTAAAGAAGAAATAAAAGATAATTAAAAGTACCAAGTTGGTATAAACCCACAAAGCGATAAACATAGATTCCATTCGACGACCATAAAAGGCCGATCTCTATTTCCTACGAATCGACGTATTACATTGCATTTCAAAACGCACGGCTTTTTCTCAATGGTCTTCGTCGCGCATTCCCATGACTTATTTATTACGAGTTCCGAAAGATTCCATCACTTTTTCCCATTTAGAAAAATATTGTTTAATTATAAATGGTAATGGACGGCACAAGTGCTCTGTATGTGGTACGAATGTCGTGGCTATTTTGAAGTCTATTAAAATTTATACGCAACCCGGAGCAGGTTTATTATAAATCACTCCATATTTGTCATATTCCTTGTATGAAACTGGCATGATTATAAGTATAATAGATGTTATTACGGTCTGGAGATCGGTAAATATGCGGCATTGGATTGTTTACATACGATTATTGGAAGGCGCATTGAAACTCGAGAACCTTTATTTGATACACGATATCAGAACATCTCAAATTTTATACAGAGTGTTTCTACATTCCACATGCGAAAGTAGATATATAAATATTTCATAAAAAATATATCTTGAATAGCAGAAGAGATTGTAATATTGTTGAAACTGACAAATCAGTGTAACCTTAAAATGAATTAAATGCCAATGTACTACATGAATGGTCTACTGAACCTCAAAAAATATCACATTTAAAACAATCCTACTCTATTAATGCCTAGTGGACAAAGTACAAACATCTGAACACCCAGTAAGCCTACTTTACTACTGCCTTCTGGATACTGACCAAAGCTCCTTCCTATAGATCAACTCTAACAATTTCTAGTTCTAACTTTTTATATTATATCTACTTTGGTTTAGTTAGCCGAACACTACAATTGCCTACTGAACATTGTCTAAAGACTTCTTCCTATTGATCAGCTATATATATAATTTTGCTTCAGTTTACCGAATGTTACAATTGCCTATTGGATATTGTCTAAAGGCATCTTATTATTGATTAATTGAATTAAAAACTTCCTAACTCTCCTGCAATGAAGCTACAATTTTTTTAGTAAATTTTATCTTATATCTACTTTTGCTTCAGCTATCCAAACACTACTATTGCCTACGGGACGTTACCAAAAGATACATTCCCCTTGACACACTTTAACAACTTCTAGCTCTTCTGCTATTAAAGCTTCATTTTTTTAGTAACTTGTTAATAACATCTACTTTTGCTTCAGCTATCCAAACATTAATGTTACTTACTGGACATTGTCTAAAGACACCTTCCTATTAATCACCTCTAAAAGCTTCTAACTATAATATAATTTTTTTAGTAATTTTTTATATTATATCTACATTTGCCTCATCTATCCAAATACTAGTATTGCCTACAAGACGTTACCCAAAGGCACCTTCCTCTTGACCAACTCTAACAGCTTCTAGCACTTCTGCTATTAAAGCTACAAATTTTTAGTAAATTACATCTAATTTTACTTCATCTATCCGATCTACTAGACATTATCTAAAGGCACCTTCCTATGGAGCAGCTCTGAAAGCTTCTAGCTATTCTACCATTTTTGTAGTAACTTTTTATATTATATCTACATTTGCTTCAGGTATCCAAATATTATTATTGCCTACAGGACGTTACCCAAAGAGACCTTCATGCTGACCACCCCTAAGAGTTTCTAGCGCTCTGCTATTGAAACTACAATTTTTTAGCAACTTCTTACATGTGTGACATCAGTGACCTGATTGAAACGTTACTAACCGATAAATAACGCAAAGCCCTATTAATGGCGCAGTAACTTTTCCACCGGATTAATATCAAAGTTAGCGTGAAATTAATTTCGATACAACTATTCGCTGCGACCAATTTAAATTGAAAAAAATGAAAAAGTCGCATTTGATTTACGACGGACACTGTATGTTAATTAACGGCAAGCGTTTTTGACAGCTTAATTAGAAGCGAGCTTTGCACCACGATCGCTGCTGTAAAACCTAATCGTCCGTAAAAGTGCCCATAAACTAATTTAACGTCGACGAAAAAACTGCGAATCCCACACTGACACACTTTTTCGAACCTGATCCCACGTTCGATTTGGAATTGTGCCGATTTGGAAATCTGCTTATTCGCCGTAATTGGGAAATAAATGCGGACGGACAGGAAATATTCGAATGAGAATAGCATAAATGCAAATTAGCTGAGCCGCGGTGGTGTGGGTACTTGTACAAATAAATTCTCGCCCATACTACACACTGTTACTAGACAATAAAGATAACGAACGGATGAACTGCATATCGCAAATAACTTGCAGTCGTATTTATTTGTGTTGTGCCACGTGCAAGTTTAATTTAAATTGATCAGATTTGTTTACTTTCACTGCACACTTTTGGGGGTCCAGTTATTAAGTTTTTACTTTGCTGTATCTGATTTTTAAATTGACTACTTATTTTTTATGCATGTAAAAAAGGCTGGAGTTATATTCTGAACATATGTTGAAGTGGTTGTTAAAGGCAGCTCAACAAATACTCACAAAATTAATTCAAATATTAAATTTTCAGATGATAAGAAGCTTAAAACAAAACAACTTTACTCATACGAGGTTTTTAATACGTCTCTTTGGAAGTACATGGAAACATGGAAGTTTTATTACATTAGTCGGATCTGTTTACTTTCACTGTTCACTTTTTAGGAGAATTTTATTGTATCCAATTATTGAAGCAAACAACAACTTCTTTACTTGTGGGGAAATGAGAATAACATTGCTCAAATAAGATTCTTTTATTCATTTACTAGTAAGTACATGAAAACATGTTTGGAAGTTTAACTAAATTAAAATGATTTATTAGCTTATAAATCACATTTAAAAAATATAATTACTTCATCATTTTTATGTATGTAAATAAAATTTTATTTTAAATTCTTATATAATGTATTTTTGAGCTGTAAGCATTTTCAGTGACTGAAAACACAATACAAAAAGCATATTGTTTTTCTTTAAAGAGCAACCTTGCTCAAACAACTTTTTTTACATCACTTCGCCAAGTCCTGGAAACACGTTTGGAAAATCGATATAATCGAGATAGTCAATTTAAAATATTTGCCAAGCACGGAAATCTCTTCGTATTTTTTTTGCATCGAACCATCGGAAATCGGCTTTTTCTTATCCAACAAACTCGCACCGAATCCAATTTGCCACCGTCCAAATTCCCCGACCGAATTCAATTTGGAGCGATGACGCTACACATTGGAACCGAAGTCCTAATTCAATGCACCTTGATTACCAATCGGTTAGCGCCTGGGTTAAGATCAATTTTAATGTTGCTCACTTTACGTTTGATTGACGTTTTACCGATTCGCCCCGTGTCCGGGACGTTGATTTCCAATACGAAAATGTAGCGCCATCGGTCGAAACCGTCGGACGGGCAAGCTGGCGTTTAGAAAATTGGGGTTATTATCGGTCCATGTATGGCGTTGGAACGCACGTGAAAATATGATGTATTGCTCCGTCCGTATTTGGTTCTATTTGGTAAACAAGTACGCTTTGATACGCCGTAATTTGTATAAGTACTAATAATGGACCAGTTTTTGTTGGCGTGAGCGGCTAATACGGCAATATTTTGATAGCTATTAAGGTGAACGACAAACATTTTTAAGACACGCTCGACGTGGATTAATTGTAAGGCTGATTTGTGCGTCGTGAATCACGAGATTTCTACCTTATGAGGAAAACGATTCGTCAGGTATAAATACAGATTTCTTTTTATTATACGGGGTATCAACTCTGGTGCTTTAAGAAAAGTCATGAAATATTTCATCTTTGATATGTCACATTAAATTTAATTATTTTTAACAAAATAATTGCAGCTACTTTTTAAATATATATAATATTTTTATAATTTATACAGATATTTTACACTAAAAACGACTAATTCTTTCTTACATAAACTACTATTTTTATACTTAATTAATTAATTAATTAATTTTCTAGATTATTTTAAAATTTTCCAAGGCGCACAAAAAAGTTCTTTTTTATCAATTTCATATGGATATTAGTACTACAATATACAACTCTGTCATTTGTAAATTTTGCTCAAAAAATTAAATTTTAAACATTTCCTATGAAATTAGATATTTTTGTTAATTCCGTATACATTTATATTTTTTTATTTATTGATTTACTTATTTTTTTTTTCTGTTTCATTTTATTACAATTTTATAACTAATTTTTTTAACTAAGTAATAATTTTTAAAAATTTATTGTTCAAATTGTTATTATTTATTTAATTTTTTTATATTTTAGTTACATTTGGATATTTTTTATAACAAATTAAGTTTTATTATTTGAATTCTTTTTGAAATTTTTATGAAACTATTATACAAAAAATATGAAACATTTTTACAATCTGTAAGACTTTTAAAACTTATGCTATTTTTGTAATTATTTAAAATATTTAAATAAATTTAAATTTTGTTATTTTTTATACAAATTGTGTTCAAAAAGTTAAATTTCAAACAATGTTCTTGTTTCAGAAGAAATTAGACATTTTTACAATAATACATTTCACCAATTTTTATCACTAGAAATTATATTTTTACCAAAAATCATTTCTTTTCAGAATTCCAAGAGCTATTATTTAAAAGAGAATATAAATGAAATTATTTGTAAGTATTTGTTTAATTTATTGGGTTTAATTTATAAGTTTTCTGCAGATCTCGATTTCTCATTACTTCTAATATTTTTATGATCTGTAAGAATTTTAAAATTTATGCTATTTTTGTAATTATTTAAATTCTTATAAAAATTTTTGGTTTTGTAATTTTTGTTCAAAAAGTTAAATTTCAAACAATTTTCACGTTTCATAATTAATTAGACATTTTTATTAATTTGATATTTTTTTTTTCGTTTTTTACTCTATTGTTTAAAAATTTTTACTATAATTTCATAATGCAGATCACCAATTGTTATTAAATGTTTTATATTTTTAGAAGAAATGGATAAAATTCGACACAATTTTAATATGATTATTATTATTTTCCAAATTAAATATCTTTTAAAAATTTATTTGAAGATATAGGTAGTTTTAAGATTTCTACAACAATAATAATGTTCAGAATCCCAAGAGATTTTATTTGAACAGAAAAATAAATGAAATTATTTAAGATTATTGTTTTAATTTAAAATTTCTTGTCTCTTCCTTATTTTTAATTATTATTTTTATTCTTTCTTTTTTATTTTCAGGACCTGTATATCCTGTAATATTTTTGCTATTTTTATGATTACCTATAAATAAATTGATTTTTAAATAATATGCGTTTCGTAGAAACCAGATATTTAAGAATTTTAATATTTTTTTCTTAATATATTTTGATGATTTTGATGTTGCATATTTGTTCCTTTCAAAAGTTATTACATGCACTTTAAGTGTTTGTACAAACATATTTTAGAATCAAATAGTACGCAACTAATAAGCTGTTGTTTCTAAATAAACATCATTAAACCACTAACAAATCTGTTTATCGTAAATATAACATTGTCCCACATATCGACCGTGTAACTATTCACTATTTGCATTCGACATCTACATTTATTATCCGATATGCACAATCCTTCTCCAAGCAGGTGTGTCAAATGTAATTGCGAACATTTTGCCGGCCAATTTGACTACTGGAAAAATTAATCGTATGATAAATGACGCATTTTAATATCAGTCACGACACATTGTGCCTATTTACCAACGTTTTAATGCCACAACTTGAACAATTAAGTGCGGGCATAAATAATTTGACAAGGCTGTGAAAACACGACCGCTAACCTAAATCATTTAATCTGAACTAGTGTTTTTAATTTATTAATAATAGATAGAAACAGTAATGCCACTAATACGTTCCACTTTATTAGATGGTGCTATATCATGCTATTTTATTAAGGCGGTTATTGAATTAGTAAATGGAAAACGACGCGACCGTTGACATTTATCGCCACGTTCGTTAATATAATTTTAAAAATTAATTACGAGGTGTCGAGATTCCTTAATGAACTGAAATAGTGAGGATTATGAAGTAATTCTTGGAACAAGCCGACAGACGTTCATTTTATTCCATTTTCTCGACCGTCGTTCGTGGATTTAATCAGAATCGTAGTTGATTGCTTCAGACAACTGTTGAAACAGTTTACGGCTCTTATCACTCATTTTATGCCCCGGAAATTGAAATACGAATTACATAAATAATAATTTTATTCAACAATATAAAACACTGCGGGAATCACAAATAACATGTATTTAAACATGCACGCGAGGGTGAAAGTCTTGATCCACAGGGGAAAAGGCCAATTTCGTAACACCATTGTGTCGAACTGAACAATACAATACGCAGTGGTGTTTGTAATAGATCAGTACAAGATCCTGTTACGTTCCACATCTGTTAACATGAAAAGGCCGATTCGGAAATTTCTAATTAATTTAGCAGAAGCTGCATCAACAAACTGCAGTCGTTAATATAATAATTAGCCGTATTATCTACGATTTCTTTCTTCGGCCGCGCACAATGCACGTCTTCAATAACAAATTATTAATATTAAATTCCAATGATCGCGCACAATCGTAAAATGATTTACAAACAACCCGAAACAGATGCAAACTGTTTCCAAACACAATAACCAATTACTAAGTCAAAAACCACCGCCGACACGTTCGACCTTGTTCTTGAACAATATTTTGACAGGACTAATAACTCGCGGATGTGCTTAATCTTTGTAACCGGGGCCTCCATTGAAACGGATCATAATGGGCGAGATCGGGAGTTTATCCTGTACGCCGCCTAGTGAATGAAGCAACATTTTTATTCAATTCCCGCGTGCATTGAAGTGTGCACGTAACACAATAAAAGTGTATAAAGACACAACAAAGGAAACACACGTAAGTAAGCCCATTGGATCATTTTGACAGTTAGTGAACCGACGATTCAATAGGCAATTTCTCCGTAGAATGAGCATGAGCTGGGCTAGAGATGTGTATGGGAGGGTCGTTCCCGACACAGTTATTAAATTCACCGAATATTAAATGGAGCCGGTCCGGTGCAGGAGCGAGTGCGTGCACGGAGACGAAACCGGCCGTGCGTTCCTAATGCGGACCTTTATTTACCGATCGTAGCCAAACATTTGTAATTGATTTTGGTTTTGCCGATTGCTCAGAACTTTTTAGATGCCTCAAACTTTAATAGACTAAACTATCCGGGTACAAATGTATCTACTGTAAAACGCAGGAAATTTAAATCAAAATCTTACTTTTATCATTTGTACAATGGATGAAGATTTCTATATCTTACAAAGTTTTACGCAAGATTTAAAAGATTTACTCTAATTGCTTACCACAATTATATACTATAAGTTGAAAAAGTCTTTTTTATGTTTTAGAAAAACGGTTAAAATCATTAGATTTTAATAATACTATGTTAAGTTTACAAGAATTTTGATTAATAACACTTAAACATCATTTCTCATGTAAAAAAGAATATGAAAAAGAAAGAGGTCAACCAAAAATTAATTGTTTAAATATACTGTTGTTGCTATCCTCTCTCGATTATATATTATAATTTCTAGAAGCTTTTTTTATTTTAGAAAAAGTTCAAAGATTAGAATATTTATAAATTGTTTACAAGAATTTTAATTAATGATTAATTATTTTTCAATTAAAAAGTACATCGAATCTGAAGAATAATTAATAGCTAAACTTTTTTAAACATTTTTTGAAATATGCATTACCATATACTAGAAAACATAATATTTTTTAAATCACGTTCAGTTAGTTTGTTTTTCTCTAATTACACAATGAACAAAAATTTCTAAATACATTAAAGTTAAGGATTTATATTTACTCTTATTACTATCCTCAATTTTATATTATAATTTCTGGAAATCTTGTTTTATTTTCGAGGAACTTTATCGATTGCAATCATTGGATTAGAATTATTATAATTTATAGTTTAAAAGAATTTTAATTAATGACATATAAACTTTATTTCTCAATCAAAAAAGTCAAATCTGAAAAAGAAGCAACAGCTAAAAAAGTAAGACATTTTTCAAAATATTATACTGATAAAGATAGTCTTTTTTAAATTACGTTCAGTTATTCTGATTTTCGCTAATTAGACTATTAATGAAGATTTCTAAATAATCCAAAGTAAAGGATTTCAATATACTCTTATTGCCATCTTTAATTTTATTCTATAATTTTTAGAAGTTTTTTTATTTTCGAATTTTAATTAATGACATATAAGATTTATTTCTCAAATTTCAATGATTAGAATAATTATAATTTAGAATTTGTAACAGTTGAAGAAGAATTAAAACCGATATGATAACAAAATTTATAATATTTTTAGAAATCACAGTTAGTTGCTAAATTTCTCTGTCAACCCAAATCAAATCTTAAATTTCAGTTAGAACACAACGACATTATTTAAAATTCCACCCTACACCTATAACAAAGTCTTAAACAACTTGGACAAAGATTGAAGTCTCTAAATTATCGAGAGTTGGAGCCGCCCGTTTCCCGTGGCAATGGGTACGTTTCTGCGGTTCAAATTATTCAGCACGTCTGCTCCCGCGTCTGCCGACATTATTTTTACCGTCTAACTAAATTTAAACACGTACCGCCGTAACATTCTAATTGTTGGCCGCTCTGGATAAATAATGGCGTGCATTTTTACACCCCGACTCCGTTTTCGGATCCACAGTCTGCTGGGCTAAGACGCAGCCGGATTTATTGCAATAATAAAATAAAACTGCCACAATAAAATATGTAAATACGGCGATTTCGGGATTAAAGGATCGAGACGTCCTCTTTATTTCGAAGGATTTTCGTACTGGATTTGTACGGGTATAATTAGAGGACGGTTTTCAATTTAAATATGGTTTTTGAACGAGCACCACTAAAATTGTTTCTGTCGCTGTGTTTTATTACATGAATAATATTTACATAAGCAACTGTTGCAGTAAATTATTCATTCAGCAGCAAGAGATAAAAGCATCAATAAATTCCCATTCACACACAGCAAGAATTGGTTCATTTCTGGGTTAACCCACAAACCACCCAGATAAATGTCTCTCCGGTGCAGTAAAAAACACTGCTAACCATAAACATTTCATTACCACAGCATAAAATCACCAGCAAATTATGCAGTAAACGCCTGACAAATCGGAAATGGAACAGATGCCCAACAAGTAAGTTACGGTGCAATTTCACCGTAGATTAAATCAAATGAAATGAACTAATTGTCGGTTACGAATCGAACAAAAGCAGGTAATACAGTTCACCCTCATAGATGAGAACCAACGTGTCTGCATCGAACACAATTCGATATCCGTCAGGATTTCACGGGTTTCAAAGCGCATCCAACTTGAATCTGGTGGGTAGGGTACAGGCGAAATGCAACGGAATTTGGCTTAATCACGTCGAAAGTTTCTGGGATCGAGGAGGATTTCGCGGATGCGACGGAAGGAATGGCCGGAGACTTCGCCGAAGGGGTGGGAAATGGCTGGGAAAATTTGCAAAGAAGGCGAAAGTTGATTTTTTCAAATATAAACGGATCATCATCCATTCAGTTTTCAAAAACAATTCAATTTATTTTAATTTATAATGAAAAACATTTCGGTATAAACTAAAATCAAGTCAGCTGTCAGGAGGCTAACAACACCGACTTCTCAGAGAAATTAATGTTTCTTCCTAATTACTAATTCAAGATATTTAATTATTTATCTAGAAAACATTTTTCTTATTTTTTATCATATCATATTCTGACGAATCACTTCAAATAAAGTGATGGTAACATGCTAAATATTTAAAAACATAAAACTCGTCAATTTGGCTTAAAAGAAGTTCGTAAGCTCAACATAAAAAATAGTTTTATTTGAACTCTCTATATTTTATATTTTTTAAAATAGTTATTAGAGAATCTAATATGACTAAAATTGAGAAATTTGTTTTTCGTATACTGTTTATATTTTTTATTTATTAAATTAAATCTAACCAAAAATGACTTGGAGAAAACATGGAATCAAGATGGCTGCCAGGATGCTAACTCCACTAGCTTATCAGAGAAATTAATTTTTCATTATAATTATATTAAAGACGCATTTAAAACACGTAATTCTTTATCATAAAAACAGTTTTCTTATTTTTATCATAATCAACTTGTCAAATCTCCTCAAATAAAGTAATTTTAACAAGCTAAATATTAAAAAAACATAAAATTCTTCTAATGTTTTATTTGAACCATTCTATATTTTATATTTTTACAATAGTTGTTAGATAAACTCGACTATATTTTTTAAAGCTTCTAGACGGGAAAGCTTCCATATCATAAAAGTTTTGGGATATGAAATGTCGATTGTATTTAATTTTGTTTTTTCTTTACAATACATTGAATTTGTATAGCTTATTTTATATTATTGTATTAATTTGTATACATATTTATGCCATATTTCACATAATACTGTTTATTGTTGTTAATTAAAATTTTAATAAATATTACATACATACAATTACATGCATATTACTAAATTAATTGTTATACAGTTATTAAAATAAATAATTTAGAATTACCCAATATTGATACAACAAACAAATTAAATTATGAAACCCCATTTATTAATAAAAATTCATTAATTTTATATAAAATTATATATTATATTATAGGCGAATTAACAATATTTTTAGTAAAATATTTAATAAAAATTGCATCAGCAGTTTTAATCTTGTTAAAGAACTGTTTACGATCACTTCTTTGTAATTTAATCCAGAGTAAGATAATCTCCAAAATAAAGAAGCTCTTTCCCTGAACATTTACAACCGTGTAAATAACGAAACCAGTTCCAAATGAACGCATCCAGTATGCATATCGACATAATTAATAAGCAGCGACGAAATTACAACAAAAAATAAAACTGTGCTTCGATTGAAGAACAAAACTAACAAGCGGCGAGACGAGATAAGAATCACGAGGGAAACGTTCCGTCGTAATTAAACGCGGGGTAGATAAAATAATTGAACAGTTTGTGACTGGAAAAATGTCGAATTAAGGAACGTGCATGAATGTTCATTCGATCATGTCGCGACGGTGACAATGATGAATCGAATATCACACTTGAAACGTAATTAATTCGGTGGTCCCCGTTTATTTCTTATTGTACTAAAAGACAAAGATTTGTTGTGAACAACATTTTTGTGCACATTAAAGGATCCCCAAAATTAGATTTTCGTTCCGGCCGTCCAATTTTTAAGAACTAATTTTCCTCTACTTATTATATGTGCCCGTTCCCGCAAAATTTCCGACGTCTGTTGTTGATAAACGATTAAAAAATTTAATTAAACTTCAACATCGAGTGATTTATACCCCGCCCTAATAAGCATAATTACATCAAGAAAATACGAAAATTACGACCCTTAGCAAAACAAACAAGATGAAACGGGATCACGGATATGTGAAAAAAAATTAAACATCAAATTTACATTCGCTCCTCTTTGTGCACACCTTTCAACGAAACAATTATGTTTCGTGTTAAGCATTCGAAACACATGACGCATTACTTTGAGCAAAATTAAAATAGGGGAAACATGAAAGTGGCCAGACTCATTCTCGAAAAAAAAGTAACGTGCAAACAAATACAAGTGCTTTAAAATTAATATTTTAATGGAATGTTGAAAGATTTAATGGAACATGCGCAATTTTTCTTCTCGGAATTACTACAGTTTTTCGCTGGGTGGGTTTTAATTATTTTTGTTTGCGAGAGCTTAATTAGTAGTCGGAATGAACATTTATAATATTTTTGTGTAACAACTATTTTTTTTTAACAACGACATTTCGTTAATTAATAAAGAAACATATATGTTTGTTACATAAATAATAACTGTATAAAATATGAAATAATAATAAAATATATTTTATTTACTTTAGTATCCAGATATCCAATTTATCTATAATATTAAATATAAATTTTAAATTATTTTTTATAAACGAATTTATGATTTATCATATCAAAAATAAAAATATTATTTAAAAATATTTATAATAATTACTGTACATGATATCCTAAATTAATCAGTATTTCCATAACAAGTAGAGAAAAAAAATATTTATTTGCCTTTTTTTTGTTTTGGTTGTCAGAAACATTTAATTTTAAAAGAGAACTTTTTTATTTATTTATTTATTTATTTCAAAGATTAAACAGATTTTTTTTGTAGCACAAAATACTTATTTGAAAAAAAATATTTCTTTAATATTTTGAGATAATATGCTTTTTTTATTTTAATCTGAAACCATAATCCAATTTGCCAAAAATATATTAAATTATTTTTAACTAAGATATTTCTGGTAAATTTCGAAGTAATCGGTATTATTGTTTTTTCTAATCTACTTTTAATTAAAATGTACATATTAACTCGAAATTTCGAAAAGATATTTTTTAAGGAAATATATCATATTACGTAATAAAATTAAACAAATGTTTTGAGGTTTTTTTGAAATCAGCAATTTTCATAGATTTTCTTTAGTCTGAATTATGTTCATAAAAAATTTTGTAGGAAAAATAAAGTTATATAAAAAACAAGTAGTTACACACACTTTCGTTGTGCATGCTACAAAATGGACAACCGTGAATTCAATTGTGAAATCCGGATTAATTTTTCAGAAGTGCACTTATCCATCCCATGAGATTGTTTGATGTTAATGATTCACACACAAGGAGAGAGCACGGGGCACTACCAAACGTGTTTTAATTACCGTTAACATAAAAATATTTAGAGTGTGTTTGACGGACACATGTCCGATCCGAGATCTAGATCGAGCGAAGAAAGGAGCAACAGATAAGGCGTAGAAGGCGAATCGGAGCTCGCCAAGAGAGACCGGGACCAAGATCCGTCGTTCAGATAGCCCGAGATACTTTTATAAAATAATTATCCGGCAATAATGTCATGCGGGAGAAAAAAATTCGCTCCAGTTCATTAAATCATTTAACCGTCCGAGGTGGGGATTAATGGAATTTAAATTGCACGAAACAGGAGGGAAAATCTTATTTAGTTTGACGTTGCCGAGTATTTAAGCGTAATTACGGGTAAAGTATGCGATGTAATAGTTCGTTTGGTCGGCGAACGCGAGAGCCGAAGTAATTTTCAGTCATGAAGAACTACAAATTACTTTTGTTTACTTAGGCTGACCTCACGTCAAACTAATACAAATACACTCTGATCTATTATTATTATTATTATCAGTATTAGCCATTAAAATCATTATTATTAACAATAATATCATTACCACTACTATTATTAATCATTTCAATCATTATTACCATTGTCATTATTATCTTGATTATTATTATTGCCATTATTATTAGTATTATCATGTTTGAAAAAATATTTGAAATATCATTGTTACCATTAATATTTGGTAAATTCTTTGAAGACTTTGAAAGACGACTGAAAAATTAATATCACAAAATTAGTATCATCATTATTATCATTATTATCATTATTATGATTATTATCATTCTTATGATTATTATCATTATTATCATTATTATCATTATTATCATTATTATCATTATTATCATTATTATCATTATTATCATTATTATCATTATTATCATTATTATCATTATTATCTTTATTATCATTATTATCATTATTATCATTATTATCATTATTATCATTATTATCATTATTATCATTATTATCATTATTATCATTATTATCATTATTATCATTATTATCATTATTATCATTATTATCATTATTATCATTATTATCATTATTATCATTATTATCATTATTATCATTATTATCATTATTATCATTATTATCATTATTATCATTATTATCATTATTATCATTATTATTATTATTATCATTATTATCATTATCACTTTATAGACTTTTCAGCCAAAATGTGTTATCGTCTCCAATGTTTGACTTATTACCATCATTTTATTTTAAGAGATATAGCAGAAAGAATGTGAGAGAAAATATGGTAAATGTTCTCAATATTAATAATAACAAAATGAGTTTTCTTAAAAGTTACTAGTGTTAATAGTTTATGAGTCCACCCGGTACATCAAAATTTTGTAGACTATTTGAATTCGAATATTCCAGGCACGTTTGTTTACGTTTTACTTTATATTTTAAGTCATAATGTACATAACGAAGCTTTAATTAGTTATAAGGTAAAATAGCATCAAGTTACGTATTAATCTCTAATTAGCATGCATCGCTTAATAAACTAATTAGACTAAAATTCAACAGACTTTATGCTCGCACTCCGCAACCCATAATACAATTTCATTTTATTAAAATTATTTTAGAAGTAATATTTATCTTAAATATCCGGCAATTCATCGAGATTTCAGTTCCAGGAACAATTGCCATCACTCTCAATTTGGCAAATTGGACAAATCTGTTCGACTTATTATTCAAAAACCTGCCTCCCATAAATTTTAGCAAAGATAAAACGTGGGGGAATTGATGCGTCGATGCCGCCCGAAATCCCCGTCGACTTTTCTCCGGCTCCGCCGTTAACTAGTGAGGATTCGATCGAAATTGCATTAGGATTTATGTTTTTGAAGTGGCTCCGATAAAATTGTCTATCGGAATGATTCCTCGTCGGCAATCTTATCTATTCGTTTTTTCCGTGTTTGATCGGTCCATTTTCCAGATCCCAATCCGGACAAATTGTTTTATCACTGCCGCATCTCGGCGACACGGCGTAAGATCCATCCACGATTTCCACTTTTATGTCGGGGTGCCGTTCATATTTTCATCCTGCCCTGGGATAGATAAACCGGCCAAGGATTTCGCTGCAATATATTATATGGCATGTAAAATTGCACTTTTATTCGAATGCGAAATGTATGGCCGTGTTCAAAGGATATATTCCTTATACACGCCAAATCCACTTAGGACGGCGCGTTTCACTTCGTTTTTTTTTTTTGCTCAGATGGGTCAAATTGATATCAAACTCGATCCCCTCGCTACTACACATATAAACTTTATTTAGTTTTGTACGTCTACGTTCGGTCAATACGAAAATAAATTAAGACCGCCTATATTTACAAGTGTAGGTTGTGTTTGATGGTTGCGTCTCGACCCTGATAGAAAAAAACCGAGTACGGATTTAATTTTAATCGTTCGGTCGTATCTAATCGTATTGCTTTGCTGTAGAGATGGCTTTCAACTCAAGCCAAGATACGTGCACCGGCCGCCAATCAAACGCATTCTGCCCAGGGTTCGATATATTGATAAACGACCGGACTGAGCAGAGCCAAAGTTGAAACCTACACCAGGATGCACCGCGAGCGACACTTACAGGAGTTCCATTACTATTATTATGTCGATCTGGCCATTTAGAACCTTATTTGATAACATCTACATGGAACAGTATAAAATGGGGTGCAATTAGTTTGAAAGGGCTTTTATTAATTATCAATAACTGATAATATATAACTATAATTATTAATAATTATAATTGGAGTATGTGTAAATGTTATATTAATTTTAAATTACGTTCGCATGTATGTTTCAATATTTAACATATAATTTATTGATGAAATTATGTGAACTGAAAATCAAAAACATTCATTTTGAGTGTTGTTTTTATTATTTTTAGTTTTACTAAAAATCGTTATTTTTAAATCACTGAAAATGACATTGCATTGTGTGTATTTTACAACTACTGTAACTTTTTTGCAATTTGAATTTTAAATTAAAATGAAAAAATAATATTTGTTAAAAATTCATACAAAAATCTCTACGCAAATTCTCTTTGTCTTAATATTTTGCAGTTCTTATTTGTATAGCTTTCCGATATTAATAGTTAACTGAAAATGTTTATTAGTAAAAATACTCATTCTTATAAAAAATTTCTTTATATTGAGAAAATAAAATGAGGATAGTATGTTATGTATAATAGTTGTCAACGAGCATTTATTATAATACAAATCACGTCCAAAATATATATGTCATGAATAACTGATTTATTCTTAAATCTGTTTTGACAACTATTAATTACAGAAAAAATAATTATCTTCTAAAATGTAATTTCTTCTTGTTCTCAGTAATTTCTACGAATTCTTATTTTTTTATTCGTTATCCTCTAAATAAAAATATTTTACAACAAAAATGATGACGACCATAAATATGTTCTTCATTTAGTTAGACAAAAATGAAGTGGAAAATGATAAAAATATCACTTTTTCTCTATTAAATTATCCTTAGATATTAATCAGTCTAAAACTCGATAACTAAATAAAGAACATATTTGTACTTACAACTAACTGAAAATGTATAGTAATCATTACCTATATTATAATACGTTTTTATGATGAGTATAAAAAAATGAAAATATGCAAAAATTACTGAGAATAAGAATAATTCACGTTTTGAATATATAATTTCCCTGTAATTTATTGTTGTCAAAATATTTTTAAACGCAAACCAGTTAATAATATAAACAATTTAATAAAAACTGTATTTAAATACGTATTGCCCAATGACAATCAATAATTATCTTTGAACAGCAAGACTTTCGAAATTTTATTTCCTTTCCAGAAAAAAGTTCCTGGGAATATATGCAGCGTTTCAAAATACACACGTGCAAAAAATTAATTAACATTTCCATGCACAGCCATAAACAATACGACAAAAAATCAAAAACCAGTAGTTGTAATTGGCTATTCGCAGCATCTATTCTTGAAGCAGTGCATAGTATCACGATACTTCTAGATAACATCGTCGGTTTTTATGATGCCACGCAATTAAATCTAGTTAATTTCGTAATTAAAACGTTCTTAAATCATGTGGCAAAAACCACCGCTCCTTATACAACGAATTTTCATCTTCATTACATCGGTTTTATTTATGGTGATCGTAAAATGCTCGTGTGATGGAGATAATATTGGTAGCTGTGATATTTCGAAAGATTTACAATAACACTAATATCCTTTTCTAGATTATTTCAATTGAACTGTGAAAATAAATTAAAACCCACCACTTAATTAATACAGTTATTTGATTGTTTTAAAAAACCATAAACTTCATGGATTCTGGTTTATTTAGATAACAGTTATCTGTAATCTATTTTAATATGACCATTTTAGATAAATATGTAAAACACATAATTTATTTCAAGTCGTTACAAAGCCCATAAAATTTGATTTATGTTGTCGACCGTTTCCAAGATTTCATTTGACCATTAGAATCATTTATTCATAATATGACAGATACGTGATACATATTTTAAAGCCCGTTTGAACGCTTCGGACTGGGTAAACAGATTCAATCAACAAAACAGGATAGTTTATAGTAAACCTAGAAACCCAAATGCAAATAATACAAATAAAAATTGAATATCTGTTATTTTTTGTCATTTCATTACAAAATATTGTTTATGTGACACACGAGAGAAAAACGCAATCCATTGTTTAATTTGGCCCAATTCATTTGAATAAAATATCGGCTTTTGTTGTGAAAATTATTGGTCGGTTTTATTATATGTATGTTAAAACTATTATTAAAATTTATCTGTTAATAAAACATTGATTTTCTAAATAATGAGAAACAGATTCGCACTGTCAGATTAAATTAATCATTCTTTGTTAACAACAAATCATTCACTGTTTACAAAGGAACTAATTATTATGAAGTTTATAATTAATTACAATAATTAAAAATATCATTTTATACATGTTTACATGTTATGATATTAATATTAATTAAAAACTTGTATATTACTTTTTTGTTACTTATTCAGTATACCGCTCATTTTTTTATGAAGAGTAAACGAGGTTGAAAAGTAATAATTCAGCAGATTTTTTATTTTTATTATTTTATTTATTTTAATTTATTGTTACTTATTCTGTACATAATTTTTTGTTGATATACCTCTACATAAGTATACATCTCTCTTTACTTGTCTTAAATGTTAATAACAATTATAAATTTAGAAGTACCAAAAATAATTGTAAATAATTTCTCATGTAAAGTAAATGTGACAGAAAAGTGATATTTTAGCAGTAGATTTTTAGACTAATTTTTTTACTTTTCATCATCTCCTAATATAGAAAATACAAAAAGCTACCCTGTATATTTCTTGAATTTTAACTTTTTGTCACTTATTTAATTAATTTTTGTGCATTTACAACTTTTTAAATTTAATAAAAATTTTAAATTCATTAGCTTCAAATATCCTTGTCAAAAACTTTTCATGTAAATTGTATATATTTTTTTGAAAATAAAAAGAGAAAACTATAACATAAATTAATTTTTAATTCTTTATGTAAAGAAAATGTATCTGAAAGGGAATATTTCAGCAATAAGAATCTTTGACTAGTTTCTAAATATTTCTTCATATACCATATCAAAAATGATGAACGTGTCTACTCGCATATTGAGACGGAACATCAATACCCCTTTGTAAACAAAAAGGAAAGATATACATGCAATTATGTGGGCGGGCCGAACTGACTGGAGGGGATCATTTGGTTTTGCTGCGTTTAGCATGCGGTTCGTCTCCGCAGACGAGTCGATGTCTTTGAACACTTTATTTAATTATTTTTTTTTTACTTATGCATTTATTTATTTAATTTAATTTTTGGGATACATTTTTATTTTGAAAAAAGTAGTTTATTTTTAGAATACTTATTTTTGTTTTTGATATACCCACAAAAAATATTTCATTTTACAGATTGAAAATTATATAAAGTTACGGAATTTAAATGGAGCATCCGAAGAACTCAAACTACATCCCTACGCATACGGAGAGTTACTAAATGCATTCCCAAAGATTAATTTACATTGTGCGCCGGCGCGCACCAGCACGGCGCATTGTCTCTGAGAGTAGGGATTCTTACTACCGGGCAAAACTTTACTCTCTTTGTCGTGCATCCATCTCTTACAACATCTAGACACGAAGAGCATTTTTCGTACTGTATATTATCTTCCAACTTAAGAAATGCGAGATATTTCCTATTATATATTCCTATATTAATTATAATGGAATCTTTTGTTACGTATTCTATGTACAATTTTGTATGAATTTGTCTTTTCTTATATATACATTTCTTATTACTATTTATAAATTTTAATAACATCCTTAAATTCAACAATATTAAAAATCCTTGTAAAGATCTTTTCGTGTAAATTGCGTAATTTTTGAACAAAGAAAAAACCAAAAAATAGATTAGTTTTTAATTAGATACCCATTATATTATTTATGTAAAGAAAATGTAGCTGAAAGATAATATTTAATCAGTAAGAATCTTCGACCATTTTTGTTTCCATTCGAACATAGATAATACAAGAATCTTCCTTATATATTACTTTTATTTTAATTTTTTGTTTTTTTTTTTCAATATTTTTTGTGAAAGCACATTCTCTGAAGTATTCTGGTTATTATTCTTAAATTTTATTAACTTTTTTAAATTCTATAGTATAAAAATGTTTGTAAATTGCATGTTTTTTAGAAAATAAAAAGTGAAAACTAAAAAATAAATTACTGTTAATTAGATTACCATTCAAATTTTTATATAAACTAAATGTGACTGAAATTGTAATATTTCAGCGGTAAGCATCTTTGACTAAATTTTATCCCATTATACTTTCTCTTCATATACTCTTCCAACATAGTACATACTGAAAATCACCCTAAATATTAGTTAATATACATTTGTTGTTAATTTATGTTCTATTCAATCAAGTTTCTGAATATTTATAAATATCCTTCAGCTCTATTCAAAACCAATCATAATAAAATACCTTAACACCTCGTTCTATTATTAGCACCTCCAAGTTGTTACCTGCAACAAAAAACAACACAGAGATTAGACTCATCCTGTCGCGATCGGGCAACAATAAATAAAACACAGGACCGGGCTTCATAAATATGCATATATCTGGACGCTTTTTCTAGTATCAATTAAATGATCAGTTCCAGCACATGAATTATTTATTACGCGAACCCGGCATTTAGTACCTCATTAATTAATAAAATATTGTATAAATTATTTCGAGTTCGCATCGATTTTCTGCATCTCAATACGGCGAAATTTATTGTTACACGGGGAAATAAATATAATTGGCTCTCATGTATAATTCATATTTGTGGAGATATTATGTTGTACGGTTGCCGGTCATACATACTAATACTCGAGTTCTTCATGCGCCGGCAAACAAGACATCATTTTAACGGGAAAGGTAAATATTTTTCTACGTGGTTATAACTTATCTCGTTTAACCCCCGCCACCACCTTTCTGAATCGATTTTATTTTTTTAGGGTTGTACGAAAGGTTTAAAAATCTACCTGAGACGTAATTCATCAACACATTTGCGCAAGTTGATTTGAGAGGTTTTAATATTCATACTGGAGGAAGAAATTTACATTTTCAAAATTCAGCCAACATTTTACAAGCAAATTCCTACTACGAGAAAAAATTCTGAATTCTTGTGACTAAAGAAAAGTTCAACCTGATCTGCTCTTCAGAATAAAATAATTTATTTTGTAAATAGTTGAACAATGACCATAATACCTGCACCATCATTAAATATTTTAAAGCCTCTAAGACTCTAACACTACATACAATGTACATTTATACTTATCGTTTGGTATTTTACTAAATAGTCAATACGTAAAATTTCACATGAGATCTCTCATACAGTCATAGAACTCATTCTTGATTTAATATTATGCTTAGCTGGCGCCCAATATAAAAATGGCGCCCAACGTAAAAACAAGGTCCATACTCGATGTCTTTAAACCTATATATCTTCCACAACTCTTTTAGATGCAATACTGAAAATAAATAAATTGTTAAAAAACGCATAAAATAAGCCAATAATATATACAGATTAACCAAAAAAAATCACTCCTAAATTTTTTAATGAATCACCCCCGCAAAACATGGACAAAAGAAAAACGTACATCATCGCGACACCCACAAATCAATAAAACTTGCCGTAAAATACATCATTTATATTGGATAATGCACCGGTGGGTTTTATATCCGCGGGAGATTTTGCCTGGACCGTGCGTAAACCGGTGCACGTTCAGAACCGTATTATGTACTACGGCAAGGCAAAATTAATTTATTGATTGAACCGACCGAAAGGGAAACAAACCAAAAGTGCAGATTTCAGTTTGCACATTGTCCATTCACGATTTACGCCATGCGAATTCGCAATCGGCCGACCGTGCTGGGATTTTCAAAGGAAAACTGAACGGAATCCCCTAAATATGAATGTGCGAAGGGCTGGGTGTCTTTGTAAATCGCCTTTTAAATGAACGGCCGACCAGGTGCATGCCGACATAAATCTCGTACAGGCCAAACAAATCGACCACGTGTTTTTGTGTACTAGATTGTTTAATTTTTAAAGCGAAATTTTTAACTAACACATATAAATAAATCGAATTCCACACTAGATGCATCCCCTAGTCGAGGAAAAATCCTGAACATAATGCAGAATTACGAAGAATATTAAAATTACATGCTATTATGTTTTTTTGCTACTTTTATTGATATTTAAAATAGACAAATAGTCATAATTAATGTTTATATATATACAAATTTACGTAACAAAATCTACTGCTGTATAGTCTACTTTTAGAATTGTATTCCAATTTCAAAATTAAAAAGTTCTATTTATTGGTTTCACATATATTAGAAATATTGAATAATTATAATAATTGAAAATATGTAAAATCATAATTTATTTGTAGGAAAATTATTTTAATTTTAAGTTTTAATTATAAAGTCTTTTTATCATGGAAATTTTATCAATTTGTAGTTAAATAATTTCATAAAATCACTTTAAAAAAATAATGTAATTGTATATAAACTTTCCAACGTTGTTTAAATTTATAAAATTATAATCTATTATAATCAAATTAATTATTATATACTATATTTTTAAACATCATATTTTGCATCATTTATATCAATTATAAAAATACAAATATATTATATTATATTTTACAATTATTTTAATGGTTTAACTGATTTAATGATTATTGAAAATATTAGATTATTACAATAATGGAATTTTTGAGTAACCCAATTTACTAAATTTTATTTAAGGAAAGAAAAATATTTTATATACAGGAAAATTAATTAAAAAAATATTGACATTTAAATTTTATCAACATGTAGTTAAATATTTCCATAAAATTATTTCAAAAATAATGTGAACTCTGTATTATAATTATATAGAAATTTTATTCTGCATCGTTGATTAAATTTATAAGATTTAATTATACAACAAAACTATATGTCTGATAATCCAATTAAAATTAAAATTATGCTATATCTTCAGTATATTTTGAAAAAATATATTTTGCATTTATATCATTTATAGAATAAAATTAAAATTTGTTTACAATTTCTGTTATTGCATAATTGATTTAATAAATATTAAATTATTCTAGTATTTGAAAAAGAAAAATTATATATTTTTTACAGACATCAATCCAATTTAATTATTAATATATTAATAATTATTGTAGTATTTTTGTTTTTTTTAGTTAAAAAATAATTTAAGATTCTAGAATATCAAAAGAACCTTTTCTATAAAATAAATGTAAATAATGTAAAATAAATATAATTTATTTTATTTTTAAGTTATTCAATTTTATTATTTTCTTTTAAATTATTTGCGATATTATTATTATTATTATTATTATTCGTACAAATAAATATATAATTTTAAAATGATGTCAAATTAATAATTGAATTTTTAAATATTTAATATAAAAATTATCTTAATTGTAATTAATTTGTCTTATATCTATTATTTATATTTATATTTTTGAGTAAAATAATTTAGTAAATTTTGTTAATTAATTTTAATTTTATTGTTTTTATTTTTTATGGACGTCAAATTAATATATGAATTTAAACATAATTAAAATTTCGAACAAATAAAGTTTAAACGTATAACGTGTGTAACAACTGTACACATCAATTTTTTAAAAAATGCCTTTATTAAATTACCATATTTCAGTCCACCTTATGAATTTTCCACAAAGCGAATCATTCCATTTATCGCGTCTCCCACACAAAAGCGTATCAACTCATATAATTAAAAAACTTTTGGGAGCGCACGTTAATAAACACACTGTCCGGGGGTTTATTTTAAAAAGAATTATAATATAAAAGCCCGTCCGGAATTCGCATACACCACATTTTTTATGAATCCGCTGAATTTTTTATGAAATATAAAAAACGTCACATATTAAACGAGTCTGCATCGTTCACGTCGTGTAACACGAAAGGAATGCGAGAATGTACTTTTTCATTTGCTTCATAATGACCTTAAAATTTTGAACAAGTCTATTTTTTATGTAGCGGAAACGCCAACTTTCAAAGGTACAAATCTCTTTTGCATCTGACTGCACCTGTTTCACGTTGTAAAACTTGTAAAAAAAAAGCATGCACTCCCATGTTTACTTAACTGGGAGTTTACCTGGCATTTTGCTCGCATAATGGATAATTATCATATAGAAGAAGAAAGCGGACCCAGTTGAATAAGGCACGTTTGAATGGGCAATTTATTACTGTTATGGACTTGCAGGTAGCAAAATAGTTATTTGTCAAACGAAATGCACATTCGCGCACCGCATTGTCCCGATGTTCGGTCGCCGGGAGTCAATGGACGTAGAAAATTGCGAATCCATTGGATAATTTCATGCTGAATATTTAACTTAATTGACGTCCCAAATGGGGACAGCACAAAAAATATTCAATTCGATTAAATTCTAATTCGACAAGATGTGACGATCAGATAATTTATTGAATATCAAATGTTTACGCACCGAACGACAACACCAGTTTACAGCAAAATATATATTAGCTTTTTTATATTTGCTGAACAAGAAAATCATATTTATTTATTTTTTTATTTGGGCCATTATTTACCGAGATAATGTCAAATTTGTGTTTTCTAATTAATCTTTTTATTTAATGCGACATATAGAATAAACGGTAAGCTCCACCGAAATCAATAATATTTTCTCAGAAAGGCCAGTATATTATGCATCTAACGGTATATAATTCGTTCCGATTGTAAGAAAAGTACAAGTTACACCTGTAGAAAGTTCAATTTTCATTCAAATTTTAACCATTTCGAGTCACGTTCGACATGAGTATTTATTAGATTATCCAATTTACGAACGTTTCAAGCCCAAGTACTAAATTGGACAGAAAAATAAACTAATATTTAAATTTACTCCTGAATTTCCACGTTTCACTCATGTGATAAGTCGTATAAAAAAATGGTTAGTTCAACATTACTTGAGTCTAGAATATCTAAATTTAACAGAGAACTTTTTTATTATAACTTATTCAATCTTGGTAACCTAGACTTGGAAATGTTTGTAAATAAATAAATAAGTAAATTTTGTTGACGCAAAAATATTTGAATGGAGAAAGTAACTGAAAATCATGAAAAAATTGCATAAAATTGAATTTCAATCAGCCATACCTCAGCTTTCATTCTGATAGAAACGAATTGTATATCGTTGGACACATAATTTAATCGCCTTTCTAACGAAATATTATTCCAATCGGAAGCCACTGAAACATAAACTGAAAACACAATTTTACCATTATTTAGATGAATGACCCCAATGAAAAAAAATTAATATGATTTATGAGTATATAGCTGTGTTTCAAAAGTAGAAATTTGTAAACCAATGTATTAATTAATTCTGATTAATAGTTCCTTGTGTTTAAACATTTAATGATATTCACGGATTCGTTTTGTGTTGCGGTAGCATCATCACTCTTATTATTGTGGTCTGGTAACACCTCGATTCACTTGCACAATCATTTTAACAAATCGCAATCCTCCAACTTTACAAACAAGTACCGTACGTACAATAATAATAAATTAACGCGCCCTCGACCAGTTTTCAATTTTGTTCATTTCACAACAAGCCCATATTATTACGATAATATTGATATTATAATATAGTAATAGTATAAGTCGCATGCGTTGCTTATTGATATTTTTCTCTTGTGTACAAACAACGGTAATATTTTCACGGAATGTTAGATGTGCCCCAACGATAGTGACAAAACAAAGCGCAATATCGCTAATATATTTCAACAACTGTCTCCGAGGTAAACATTAAAAAAGAGCTGTGCCGGCACAAAAATGACTTTATAGTCGACTGCATACTCATTACACGACCCACAGGCGGTAATTTTCTTCACGATAAACATTGGCAAAGTTTCCAGAACTTGACGGCCAGAATTAAAACGACATCGTTCTCTATGACTCGCAGCCGCGAATATGGACCGAACCCACGTCGCACCGGGAAAAATCTAATATTTTTATTTTTAACTTAGATTTTAGTAATCCATAATAACCATCACGTTGAAAACTATGTGCTCTAAAATATTAGTCAAAGATGAAATTTAGTTCAGTTAATTAACAATTTGGTATTGGTTATTATGAAGTAATTTACATAAATTTTATTTTTATGTTTAATATAGTTTGAATTATACTGAGAAATGTGAATAAAAATTCAGTTGTTTTTTCATAAAAAAATAAAAAGCTATTCTGATCTACATGACCTTATAAACATCAAAGTTTAGGATACTTATTAAACTTTCTATGTGTATAATTTCAGCTATAAATTTTTATTATTTTGGGAGATATATGAGTTTAAAGTCATTGTGTATGGGCGCCATTTTTAACTCTTTTACGTTGGGCGCCATCAAAGTATTATTTTTACTATTAATATTATTGTTTAAATTAAATTAATAATTAGTAAAAATTAAAAACATAATAATAACATATAATTTCAGTAACAAACCATTTTAAAAAGATCAAAATATTTTCAAAAAAATTAATTTATTATTCATTTTTTATAATTCATTGTAATTTTCTTCGAAAATTAAAACTGAAATATCTTAAAAATAGCTGAGATAGTTGATAATAGTACTTTTGGAAAAGTTAATAGTAGTCAAACATTAAATAAAAAATGTCTAAATATTATGAATTTTTCCAAGACACCTACAGAAAAGCGCCATAGTGCGTCGATGACAAGTTTTGAATTTTCAATAGCCCGAACATTAGCAGGAAATTATTCTGCCAAGTTAAGTTTTATTAAAATCTCACGACCCGCTCGTCAGATTTACTAAATAAGATGCCACACATTCTGCCACACCGTTCCAAATTCGCCGACACCAGGACAATTAAAAAGCTCTCGTCTACGTAATCCTGGCCCACGAAGAAAACATAAAACCATCCCCCCAGTTAATTTCGAACGTATTAAATCTGCTGGGAAATAATGGAGGCGCCGTTTTTCCAACGGCACGTCACGTTTTTTTTAGAATTTATCCGCTTCCGGTTAGAAAAGTGTGCACGTGCGGCAGTGAGTGGTATTTAATGAATATTCATTCGTTCGGACGGCCGTTTAACTAACTCGGGTGCGAAAACGGTCATTATGTGGGTGTTGATTTTATTTTAATGTGAAAATTAAGTCGTTGCAGATGCACTTCGTTTATATTGGCGAAGCAGAACCGTAGTTGCGGAATTGCGAATTAACGTGCCTTTGAACACTTTTTACTTGTTTTATGGGACCCGGACTGTCTCGAGTGTTTTAACTCAGTGTCTTAGTCTCTTTGTGATCTTGACGTATTGTACTTTTTTAAATTGGATTAGTTTTAATAGTTTCTTGAGAGTTTATTGCGATGGGATTAAATTAAGGAAGTACTTTTTTCATTGTAGTTATGTCCGAATGTGAGATTTTGTTTCTACTGTTTTGGATTTTTTAGGAAAATTTATAAAAACTATTTTAATTATCAAATATTATATTATATTATGTATATTATTAAAAAAGAAAAAAATAGATTAAAATTAAAAATAATTGTATCTAATATAAAAAATAATAATAAAACATAATAGTAATTATAAAAAATTATAGAAAGATGTAAAAAATTTTATTATTTTATTATTTTCTGGCAAGACATTTAACAAAATAATGAAAGAGATGAACAACTAATTTAATTCCCCTAAACACTAGAGGTTGAAAAAAAAACTCGAGGTAATATTATATATGTTACCATTAATTTATATTTTAAAAGTTTTTTTGAAAAATATATTTATTTGTTAGATATTCGTAAATCTTATTTTAAATATTAATTTAATTAATAATAATCTGATCGTTCAATACACTTATTTTTTATTATTTTATGAATCGTAACTAAAACATATTTTTATTATTAAAAATTCATTTTAATATGAGAAAATAATTTCAATATTAATTAATAATTTAAATATTTATTAACAATTTCATAATCTTACCTAATTTTTATATTTTTCTAGCTTCATAAAAAAGAGGAAAGAAATAATTATTTTACTTAAATATAAATGAAATAAATGCTTTTATGTAAGGTTACAAAAATTCGGGAAAATGTGAACATTTATGCATATATTATAAATTAAAAGTAATAAAACTTTGTTTAGTTTAATTCATAATTAAAATATATTTTTATATAATAATAATGTAATATTCATTTTGTTATGTGAAAATAATTTTTCTCTGAAAATATTCATTTCTATATTAAAACATCATTAAATCACGTTATATTTTTATAATTTAAAACTTAGGAAATGAAGAATAAAAAGAATTTTAAAAGATTTCTTTATTCTCCTGAAAAATGCATAGAAAGAAAATCAATTTATTTCATTATTGTTACAGATGAAAAATTCATTGAAAGTTTCCAAAAAAAACAAATATATATAGACTTAAATTCAAAAATTAGTAGTGAAAATAGTTAGATCTTTATTTTAATATTTTCGGAGAACAAAAGCTTTTTGAAAGATCACAAAAAAGGTATTTTCTAAGTTTCTATAAATTACAACTAAAACTTTATTTTATACTTGAATATTCGTTTTAGTTTACAACTTCACACTTAAGAGGAAAAATGAATTTTACTATATTTTTGTTTTATTTTTCTGAAAAATGCATAACTATAAAAAATTATGAAAGCATGAGAAATTTGACTAACAAAAGCTTTTTGAAAGATCACAAAAAAGGTATTTTCTATGTTTCTATAAATTATAGCTAAAACTTTATTTTATACTTGAATATTCGTTTTAGTTTACAACTTCACACTAGAGAGGAAAAATGAATTTTAATATATTTTTGTTTTATTTTTTTGAAAAATGCGTAAAAAATGAACATCCATTTAATTGATTATTGATGTTATACTAAAAATTTCAAACACAAAAATTAGACATGATAATAATTTTAAAATTGTTTTTGAGAATTACTGCAAAATACTCTGAATAACAACTTATTATAAGGAATTTTTGAAAATTTACCAAAATGCATTTTATAAAAGGGCAAAAATATAAAAAAAAGAAAGTAAAAATATTACATATAATTATTTAATTCAATTATGAATTATTGTGTAACCACAAAAAAGAATTAAATCCGGATGACCTTAAAGACTTGGGAAACATCGGTCACGGGGGGATGGCCGTAATTAAGTGAACGAACACGGATTTCGCAGGGCTTAACAAACGGGAAAACATAATTTCGACACTGCGACGCATACGTGTTCGCAATCACTCGGGGGAGCAACCGGGGCCAGCTGTCCCGCCTGTCAGGTTTCCGGCCCGAATGAAATGTTCGACAAATGGGAATAATTTGGATTAAAATATATGATGTATGGGCATGCGAGTGGGGCGATTAACAATTAAATCGCAAACGAACAGATCCCGGTGCCCGTTAATGACGAGTAATGTTACACACTTACTGAAGGGCCATCCACACAATCGGTCGGATCAATATCCGGTTTTTGTCCCGTTTCAACGGGCGCAATTTATCGGGCTAATGACGAGGATTAAAGCGACACCGCTCACAGATGTACCTCCATCCACCGATTTCTTCTTCATCAATTTTTGGGTCTCCTTGTCGCACGATGCGCCCCAAGAGACTCGACTGTCGTGATTCCTTTCGGTCGCGGAGCAAAAGGTAAATTAAAATCCGTGTAAATATTTCTGGAACTGCATAATTCGACGATGATAAAATCCATTCGGACTCGGCTTTATCTCCGGAGGAACATAAAAAATTCTACCTCGCTCAATGCCCGAGTGGCTTTAGATGGCTTTTTACGTTTATGGCCGGTCATAAAATAACGATTTCGCAAAATGATTATTTCACACTTTTCATTTGCGTCTCTTGTTACAACATCCACATCCTGCGACAGTTCGTGAAAATCCCGCTAATGTAATTTGCCGTTCGTAATTAAGACTTACTTTTAATTAATTTAAAAAGTACAGTAGTTGTGACCTGTAACAGGATTTTGTAACAAGAGTGGATCTGCCTCTCCTAATTAAATTATGGTAAAATGTGTCTTGCCTCTGTTTTTTACAATATAAATAAACAAACCATGGAGTATTTATATAAGTATGATTAATACAGGCGCAAGAAACATGTTTAATTAATAATGACGAAAAAAATAATCCCCATTTTTTCAATTGGATGCTGCGCCGAGAATATTTTATGTTAATCCAATTCCCAACATAATCTTATTAATAAACTTACCTACGTGGGAATATAAATAAAGCCGCATTTTTTTAAAACAAACCGGCGTTATTTATTTCTCAATTACCCCGTAAATTTATGTAAATTGTTGTCTTAATTAATATTATATATAAAAGTGTGTGTTACAAGATTCTTAAGCTCGATAACATAATAATAAATATCCTGGTGAAAATTAACTCTCCTTATAAAGCAACCGAGATGAACATTGGCTTTTATATAATTAGCTTATGAAAACGCGGCCCCGGAACATTTTTCTGACCATCTATCTAATCAGTTGCCATCGAGGAATTCGGTTTGTTTGTGTAAAAGCCTCACAAACATTTCGTTTCGTTCCTCGGCGACTCCCAAGAAGTACGGCGATAAAATCGTCCCGGCAAAAACTTGTTAATTGAACGTCAATTACACAATAGTAATTCATTAGTGTTTTTAATTGAGCGCAATACAATTAATCTTCTCGCGAGTTTATGTAAATTTTTTTTATTCAGTTAATGAGTGACCGTATATCAGTGGCTGCACATTAATGATATATTTTTTTTTGTTGCCGGGCCGTGCCGAACACCGTATTTTTTCCGAGGTACATCAACAAGTTGCCCCTACTGTTTTTTTTATTATCTGATTTTATATTAACTCGGTTATTGATTGATGTAAGTCGCTTATCTACACGGATCTCGTTCTTCTTTCGCTACCGCTAGATGTAAAAACTTGATTAGAGGAATACCTGCCGTGCTTTCTGTTATTTTTTTTATTTCGTTTTAATTATGGAATACAATTTAATTAATTTTTTTCTTTCCGTCGGTTAGTAATGGAGTGTTAAATTTTACTTGACAGACTTGCGGATTTTTCGGCGTGCCATGTGTATAAGTTAATTAATTCGTGTGTCGATTCGGCGTATTGGAAATATGATTGATTGTACGTGAAGTAGGAAGGACAAAGTTGTTTTGTGGCATTTTGCGTTAACTGCTTTGTTAATTAGAAAATTCCTGGCATATTTTCAGCTGCGTGATCCTATCATTAACACATTGTTAAGCGTAATCAGCCAATCTTTTACAGGAAAAATAAACACATAGCATAAATACAGAAGATACAACGATTATTTATTGTTATAAGATATCTTAGTATTATTATTCGTTGACTCAATAATGGAATAAATTATAAAAACCCATAATACAAGGAGATTTAATATAATATAACATACTATATTAAAAGTAATTTGTATAAACATTTTTCTGTGTCATAGTTTTAGAATAAAAATTGGTTATTAATTTTTAAATATATCGCCAAGGAATATTTTGTTTTTAAAGAGAACTTTAATTGAAATTCAATCAGTTAAACTACTTTTTTAACTTAAATTTTTAAAAATTTTCGTACAATAACGGTTTTCTTGTATCCAATATAATTATTAATTTAACATAAATACTAATTTGTTAAATATCTGTTGGTTAATATTATGAGTAAACTTTAATAAAGTAAATCGTCAACAAAAAATGTTAACCACATTCTTTCTCTATTTACAAGGTTTATTTTGTGACAAATTAATATATGAAATTACTTTTTGTACCTTAAATTTTCAATATCATTTCCTCTAATAATATTTTCTAGTTCTATCTAGTTAAAAATTATTAAAACTTCACATAACATAAAATTTCAATATATAGTTTTTTAAATAGACATATTAATTTATTAAATTAAATTAAATATTTGTTTAGATTACCAGGAAAATTCAACAAATTAAACTATCCACAAAATAATAAGTAAATCTATTTACACATATATCTTGTTTTTAAAGACTTAATTGACGATGTAATTTTTTATTTTATGTTTTTTAACTAAAATTTTCATAATTCAAAATATTTTTATTATTTATTTATTTATTTGTTTTAGTTTATTTATTTTCAAACAAAAAATATATAAATAATATATTTATTTTACAACAGTTTATTATTTGTTTATTGTGTTTAAAGAATTTTTAATCTGTTATATTACATTTGTTATCTGAATTTCTAAAATTTTCAATCAATATTTTTTTTAGAATAAAATAATAAAACGTCACATAATTTAAAATTCTTAAATTCAATATATATTTTAAAAGTTAATATAAATTTATTGAATATAAAGAACTTTTTGCGAATATTGCCTGTAACTTCAATTTATTTATATTTTTTTTAAGTCTTAAATGACAATTTAATCTATTAAATTACTTTTCTACCTTAAATTTTAAAAATTCTCATTTATTTTTTATAAAAAAATTAATAAAACTTCAAATAATATAAAATTCTAATATTCAATTTTTTCTTAAATATAAGATTTATTTGTGAGTATTACCAGAAAACTAAGAAAACTTCAACCAATTAAGTTATCAACAAAAATATTATTTTTTTTAGAAAAAAATTAGTAAAACTTCAAATAACATAAAATTCTAAAATTCAATATATAATGAATAAGATTTTATTAAATATAAACATTTTTTTGTATTACCTGTAAACTTCAACAAATAAAATATTTGACATCTGAGATATAAAGTATTTACTTGGTTTATTTTATTTTTAATTGACAATTTAATATAGTAAATAACTTTTCTACTTTAAATTTCCGTAATTCTCAAATATTTATTGTTGAAAAAATTAATAAAACCACAAATAACATAAATTTCCAATATCTAATACATTATTTTTAAAGAAATATTAATTTATTAAATATAAAAGTGTAGAGTGGAGTGTGGGACTTCAAGTAACTTAATATTTCAATATCCAATATACTTGTCTTTATAGTCAATATTAATTTATTTAATATAATGATTTGTTGTGAATATTACGAGTAAACTTGATTTAAAAATATGTGATACTGTAATATGAATGCCGTTTAATAATTTCAGAATATGGAGGGATTTGAATAATCTGAAAGACCAGCAAAATTTATGGAAACCAGGAAACGAATGCCTAACATGTAATTTCGCAGTTACAGAATGTTTATATGCATTTCGAAGTCTAAATTCCTGCATAAACTCAGCTTTGCAAAATTTCCTGAACATCTAAAATTTTAAATGTACAGTTGACATGAACCAGTTGCAGGCCATCACCAACTAAACAAACCAATAGCATCGGAACGGTGTGCGGAATAATTTAACAGATGGAAGAGTGCAGAAGGCCAATTTTGGCGTACTAGTAGACCATCATTATGCATAAGAATGTCAGGAAAAAGTCGACCGCCGCCAAGAGCCCGCAGACCGGCCCCGACTAGTTTGCCGAGATGCCAGCGCCCGTGGACGACGAGAAGAAGAAGCGGAGGGACGCGCCGAGTAGGTAAAGTTTGACGAGTAAGGTAAACGACTCTTTGGGGGCCTGGGGAGCCGGGGTGTGAATGGAGACCGCGGGTGGGCCCCGTGCGCCCACCTACCGCCTGTCAATGCTCGTCGCTCCTCAATGAAAGATTGGTCGCTGGACCGGCCCGTGAGATGGACGTCCACCGCAAATGCACTCTGTGTCTTGTTATTAGCACGTTGCATGGTGTACACACGACCGTAATTCTTGTACTCGTAACGTTTTTTTTTTGTTTTATACGTGGCGATCGTTCGCAGGTGGCCTTTGTCATCCGGGCATTTGTGATGGGAACTCTTGGATTGTACAGATGAATTTGATTAATTGTTTGTTGTTCTGGGTATCGCTGAAATGGCTTGACTCGAACATGCCAACATCTCAAGTAAGAGTTAGTTAATTTTGACTGTGTGACTTAATATAAAACATATATTTGGAGATTTGGAAACTGTTACTTCATACAAAGAATCCAAAAACATTTTGTAATAAATTTAGCATATACAAAATTAAGAATTGTTTTTTCCTTTTAAAATATATTTATCTTAAGTTATAGAATACATCATTATTTTAATTTTCCTTTTTCAAAAATTCTTTATAATTTATGATTACAGTTCAAATCGGGAAATGAAATTCTAGAATAAAAGGTTTTATTTACAATATGGACTTAAAATTTATATGTAGTAAACCAGATCGCTTCCTCTCTTAAAAAATCAACACAAATACTCCATCATTACTGAATCCCATCTTTGTTAAGATGTCTTGGCGAAACCTTTCTCCTTGCTCGTCACTAAACTACACAAATTTTCAGAACAAAAATTTTAATAGGACTGCAAAGATGTGAATTTTTAGTGACATGCGATGTAATTCTTCTATAAGTTTTTCGTAGTTTTCTTCTTTGCGTTTAATGTTCGTTAAAATAACTCATCTTTTAGTATTTTTCGAATTTGTGATCTAAATGCATCTTCCTATTTATCTAATGCTTTTACAAAATTTTTCTCAATCCGAGCTTGATATGTAATATAGCTAACAAAACTTTAGGAACAACGAAAGATGTATTATTCGTCTTAGCTTCACCGGAATAAATTGATCTTCCTGAAACCATACTTTTACTTTGTAATAGCTTCGAGTTGCTCCACTGTTCAAAAGACATAGAAAACAGCAAATCCACTAGTACTAGTAACAGCCCTTTCATTTTTAAGTCACCACATATTTACCTTTATAAACATCATAGCTTATTGTATTTCGAAACAGTGACATACTCTCATATGTTTTTTTCATGTCAACTGCATGGGCAAAAGGAATTGCATCTATTGATTAAAACAGCTTTGAGTAAATTTCTCATGAAACTGGTCAATTTGTCAGCTGTAAAGTTGCACTAACTATTTGTCTTCTTGATAAGTAGTCCACAATCTAATACCACAAATTAAAGATTCATTTATTTGCCATGCAATTCTCTGCGTGAAGCTTTTTTCTAGTGGGTGACTTATCGCAGTTTGACTAACTGGCCTATTTCCGAACATGTCGCACGAAGCTTTTACAAGAGATGTTATTTAATTTCTACATTGATATAAGATTCCAAACGACCTTGAGGTTGTTCATCTTCAATGCTTTCATTGTTACTTTTAAGCCTTTTGCTTTATGTTGCTTCAAGCTGATTTTTAAACACACAAAGCAAATTTAAAAAATGTTATAATTGTTTTTCGGTGCCTTGCTTATATTTGAAACAATAATTTAATAAAAGGGAGAAAGTTTTAACAAATACATTTTATTTTTTAACTATTTAAGTGGTTATAAATTTTCATAAATTCAAGAACCCAAGCTGCTACAGTACTGCACTCGGCTAGACAAATACACAGAGTCACAATTAAAAAAATCACATACAGTTAGTTACTCAGTTGTATTTCATTTAAAATGTGTATTTGTCTTGGACAAACACGGAGATGTACGATTTTTTACCATCCCTATTCAGTTCCTGGTGGCCTCGCCTTTGTTTCAACCAATAATAACGTATTTATATTCACATTTACATACTCAGATAACGAAAAAAGCTGTTGCTCCGGTAGACTTAAACAATGTGGATGGGTAATTGTTCCATAGAAATTCAAATATGTGCTTTTAAAAAGGATTATTCGGTTAAGAGATTTTAGATTAGCCCGACGTTATCTAAATTGACATCTAAATTTTTGTAAGAATTCCGTTAAAAAATTTCGAATGACTGGCGAATTTGCATCATTGTAATAATTACGTAAGTTGTTCAGTAATTTCCACCTACTGACTATCTTGTAAGTAAAAGTCGTAAGGCTTATAAATCATCGTGGTAAATGTATTCATAGATTTTTCTCCCCTTTGTTCGTTTTGTTAATTGTAAAAAGTACATTGTTACAAAGTCTATAAAGTCATCTACGCAGAACAGCGCAAAATTGGTATTCCTCCAGCAAATAAAAACTTCAAAGGCGAACACAATAGGTTTTATGCAATATATCACTTATACGACTTTCTGCACAATAACCGGGCAAAAAGACAACAAAATCTCATCCCCTGGATGATTAATATCTCAAACACGTTTGCATGTCATCGCTCTCAATAATTTACACCCACAACCGTTGTGTGCATTAAGTTTTGACAAACGTACGAACGCCTAGGAGTCACCGGGCTTAACAAACACACGGGCACCGTTCTTATTACGCCCCGTCACCTGGATATATTGCTTTTCGCATCGTCGCGGCCGAAAAGCCACTTCGATGATATTTAGAAGGTCGTTTTAAAATAACCTATAGCGATTTTCAAGGACTGGAATGTTTATGGACCATTTGGGGTGAACACGATGTGAATTGATAATCGGAATTCGATGTTTACACAAACTGAATTTAAATCGAAAGCCAAGAAATCACTGAAAAATGCAGTCCGAGTAATGAAATGTGAGTTGTAAAACCTTCAATGTTTGAATTATGTGTGTTTTAAAGGTTCAAGGTTTTAAAATTTATTAGGCAAAATGTTTCAAAGTTTTGAGGCGATTTTACAATTTATGGTTCACCTCTTTATTTTTAAATATTTAAATATGGTAGTTCTGAAAAATGTGTTTCTATATGGTTAGTTCAAAATTATTAAAAATTTTCAAATACAATGCAAACAAAAATAAAAAGTCAGAAATATCTTATATGATTTTTAGTTTTACATAGAATAAATTTCCACAATCATACATTTTTAATAATAGATTTAAAATGTGTGCTTAATTTTAAATAAAGCAATTTTTATTTAAAATTTTTATAATAATTTCAAAATTTTATAAAATATGAATTTTAATCAATTTATAAATTCAAAGTAATAAAACTTTTATATTTTTAATAATAGATATTAATATTTTCAAAATTTGTACTATCAATTTTAAATAAAGCAATTTCTATAATAATTTCATAATTTTATAAAAAAAGATAAATTTTAAACAATTTATAAATTCTAAGTAATAAAGTATCTCATTTAAAACTTTTAATATTATGTTTACTTAAAATAAATTGTCGGAATTTTATATTTTTAATAATAGATATTATTAATTTTAAAATTTTTACTGTCAATTTTAAATAAATCAATTTTTAATTAAAATGTTTATACCAATTTCAAAATATTATAATAAATATGGATTTTAAACAATTCACAAATTCTAAGTAATAAAACATCTTATTGGAAACTGGATAAGTTTAGTTTTGTATAAAATAAATTTTTAGAATTTTATATTTTTAATAATAGATATTAATAATTTTAAATAAAATTTTTATACCAGATTCAAAATTTTATAAAATAATAAATTTTAAAATTTATAATGTCAATTTTGAACAAAGCAATGTTTATTTAAAATGTTTAAACAAATTTAAAGATACTTTTATAAAATTTTAAGAAATTTTTATAAGAAATATCTACATTTATAAGTTTAATATGTAATATATACACTTCATATTTAATTCTACATTTCTTTATCGAACAATTAATTAACTCGTTCCGAAAAATATTCTGGCAAATTAAACGTAAGTTGTTTGCACATAATTAAACTGACTACAACTTAAGGTGTCTTTTAAATTAATTTTAATTGCATTAATTGCATACCCAGCGACCTTAATTTACATATGCCTGTGTAATTATTTCCATTCTGAATTTCAAATGAACCTCAATTGCATTTAAGCTCCGCTTGATGAAGTTGTTTAAAGTTAAGAGATTTTAGGTGTAATTAAAGCGTGCGTTTTATTTTTTTCACTTAAGCCAGCTTTTAGCAAATCGTTTGCTCATCCGTTGTTCGGGATTATGCCTACGAAAACAACAAACCCGAAGTCATTCCGAAACAATAGGAAGTAAATAAGACCCAATAGCCTTTTAGATACTCAAATACCAAAACACAATGTGTACTTAAACTTGATGAAGTTGTTAAATTTTACCATTTAATAAATGTTTATCTACCTGAGAGTGTACATAAGTAACTCTTCTAATCTGAAGATTAAATTTGTTCAAAGCTCGAAATGGATGTGTGTTTTTATATGTCATAAAACATATTCTTATCAGCTTAGGCTGGACCTGTACAAACAAACGTATTCATTTCAGGGCCTACCACATACCACATTCGACTTGAAGATTTGATGGCCTCCACGTTAGATAATTCAGGCAATAAAGTTTCAACAAATACCATGAACAAATAAGGTTAAATTCATAAGAAATGCAGTATTCGTCATTCACACGAGCTCAACACCAGCGTTATTAGTTGGTTGGTTTAACAGTTCGTCACACGAGGATTTGGGGTAAAACGATACTTGCTTGCGACATGTGGATATTTGGGAAATTAATAAATATGTTTCATATGTTCCCGCATTAATTTCGGGCTTTTATTGTGACACATCCATTTTGATATTTTCTTTGCTCACAGGCCTCCACATCTGTCATAACAACTTTTAAGCGGCGGCCTATCCGACCGGAAAACTCTTCATCATTTCTCTGTTTTGCTTCTTTGTGTCCAAGTTAATTTGGGATTTTTTATGGGAAAACAAACATAAAACAAATATTAAAATTGTTTATTGGCGTTATGGGAAATTATGATATTTTATAGGTTATTTTGGGCATATTCACCTTCTACGCCCAACACACCGATCTAAAAACATAACCTGCGTATTCTCGGCTTTCTAGAAAAAAATAAAAAATATCCTCCCCGGCGGGGAATCGAACCCCGGTCTCCCGCGTGACAGGCGGGGATACTGACCACTATACTACCGAGGACTTGTTAAAAGAAGTGTTTTATTGAGATAAATTGGTGTTAAATTACTATCTTTCCATTAAACTACAGAAATGATATTATATAAGTAGAATTTATATAACAGCGTCAATATTTGTTATAATACATTAAAAAGAATAAAATTGTTGAACATATATTTTTAAAGTATAGGAAACTACAAAAGATTTGTTAAAAATAGTGTTTTAATAGGATAAATTGGTGTTAAACGACTGTCTTCGTGATTATTCAGTTTAAAAATCATGTTATATCAGTGTAATTTAAGTTAACTTCATCAATAGTTGTTATTATACATTAAAGAGAATAAAATTATTATATATTTTCTTTTAAAAGTATGGGAATACTTCAGAAGCTTGTTAAAAATAGTGTTATAATAAGATAAATTGTTGTTAAAATATTGTTTTTATGATTATTCAGTTCAAAAATCATATTATGTCAGTATAATTTAAGTTAACAGCATCATAATTTGAAGAAAATATAATTTATAATTAACAAACAAATAGTATCTTTCTGTAAAAGTATTTAAAAAAATTCATGATTTAGTGAACATCCCTTAATAAGTACCGTCCTCAAAAATTAGAGACTGAGTGATTAAAATATATAAAAACACTCAATTTCAACAAAATATATTTAGAAATTAAAGTTAAAAGTAGAGATTAAAATACTGTTTATCTGTACGTACGTATTTTTCAAGTTTTCTATTTAAAAATTAAATAAATACAGTTGATAGATAAATTAATTTATCTATCAATTGTAATGTTACAAACAGATAATTTTATTTTCACGTTTAATTTTGTTATTGATTTACTTTCACGATGAAACACAAACAAATTTTTCATCCGACAACAACAATACATCCCACTGCAAAATTTGCTGGGCAATTGAATGGAAGCGCTTACAATTACTTCAATTCCGCCTGAACGGAACACGTGTAATGCAATATTAATTCCAGTGATAATTAGAGTGTAAGATGTAGTTCTAATTTGTCGGATTATTACGATTTTCAATGGTAATTTGTGTCAATGTGGATTAACCGTTTCGAGTCTGGCTGTGAATATGAATAGTCCCCGCCCACGAAAGGGTTGATTTATGCGTCAAAGCAAAGAAAATTCGGGTTTAGCGTTAATTTCGCATAAATGATCAAGAACGTTTGCAGAATGCCAATTAGCTGTGATTTGCTTTTTATCACTCGCTTCATTGATATCAACCTTATTAACGATTAAATTCCGTGGTCCACGTTTTCTATGATGATTAATAAACACACCCATGGTTTGGAACTTCAGAAAAACCATATTTTCAATCAGTTAATTATGATCAAATCTAAAATGGAGGTGATTAAATTAACCTCTGACTAGTCCACTGGAGGTCTGTTTACTGCTGCAATTAGAACCACAGTTTCCGAATCCCTTAGTTATGGAACACGTATGTGATTGTCTTTCTGTTTGTTTATCAGCCGATTGTCGCTGTTATTGGCTTTCATTGATTAAAGTTTGTCTCCCAGTATGAATTGATTGTTTGCCTTCTAGATGTTTGACGGTCCGGTTGGCTACACCCTCTGACAATGTTAACGCAGAAATGGACAAATTGGTGCCGTTCTCAGCTTTTGATGTTAACAATCAAGTTTTCCTTTTTACCCATCCCCGTTGTGATGTAGTAATGCCCTTAAGTATCCAAAGCTTTCAGTTCTACAGCCATACACTAGTTATTTCTTTAATGACCCTTTTAAAATTTTTCCTTGAAAACATAATACTGTTTACTGCTGACGGTTTATGGCGTTCGGACGTTTTATTTTTGTTCACCAACGGTATAATTTATCAATGAAAATTAATGAGATCATTAACGGACTTATTTACAATATATCAAACTTTAGATGCGCCATAAAAACATTTTTAAACGAATTGGGCAATGTGGTGGTGTTCACCATCATTTTTACTGTCCAAACAGATTTATTCCCGTACCCATTGTTCCCACTACTGTTAATTGTATCAATTTAAAATACAGCACAATAAAGTAAAACCTATACCCACAGAGTATAAGTATCAGATTTATTGAACCAATAAACGTCGCACCCACTCACGGTTTTTTAAAGAAGTAAATATAATCGTCAGCAGTTGGATATGCTACGTGTTCCTGACACGCAGGGTGAAACGGATTTAAGTAGCCTTAAGAAGCGAACGCACGCACTGGACAATGGTAGTGGGACAATGGTGGTCCAACGTTATTAAATTTAAGAGGCTTAATTCGAATGTTTGTGGGATTCCATTATTTGAAAATAATGGATTTATCTTTATTAAATCTCCCCGGTCCGATGCATTCAATATCCTAATTCCGAACGTGTATTCCACCTAACACAAAACTGTATAAAATGCAACAGAGGGCAGGGGATAATCCGCCAATCAATGCGTACGGGTCGTGTGGTGGGTACACGGGGATGGTCGCAGCAATGGGTGTTGAAATAAGCCAGAGATTACAACGGTCGAACATTTTCGAATGAGTTTCGATTAGCTAATCTTGTTTTTGACGTCAGGATATTCCATTTGGTCGCGTCCCAAGGGGCCACAAAAAATTTTGGTGGTCATATTTTAATGTAAAACAAAAGTAGTCAATGTGGGAAACCAAACATGGTACAATTAAAGTTTAAAGTCGTGCTGTCAATGACTCTCTCTCTTTGTTAATCATGTTCTCGATGTCATAAGTTCCACTGGGCAATGTCACAAATGTTGGTGGTTATAGTTTGATATATAACTGAATAAAAATTTATTCATGCATCTCTGATGTCTAAATAATTCAAATTGAATAATATAAAACTCGGTACAATTAAATTAATTAATTTAATTATTAATTAATTAAAGTTAGAAGTAATGCTGGCAAAGACTCCCCCTCTTAACTAATCATGTTCTCGACGTCAGGATGTTCCACTTGACCATGTCCCAAATGGTCATACAAAATGTTGGTTGTCATATTTTGATATAAGACAAAACTGAGTAAATATGCTCTCAATAGTCTATGCATGTCTGATGTCTAATTAATCCAACAAAGACCTGACTTGGTGTGAATAACAAAAAAACTTGAACTCCCCCTCTTAGTTAATTTGGTTTTTGACGTCTGGATGTCCCATTTGGTCATGTTCCAAAGGGTCATACGAAATATTGGTGGTTACATTTTAATGTAAATCAAATCTGAGTAGAAATTCCCTCATTAATCAATGCAGGTCTGATGTCCAATTAATCCGACAAAGACCTGACCGTGGTGTGAAAGCATTAAAACCCGACTGGGAAGCGAATCGTAAAAAACGCGGTACAATTAAAGTTTGAAGTCGTGCTCGCAAAGTCCCCGTCTTAATTAACATTAAAAGAAAAAAAAAAAACAAAAAAGTGAAACATAATTCCGGCGTAATTAATTTTATCTGATTTGTCGTTCTTATTTCAGTCCAGCGACGGACTGTGCAAGTTAATTAAAGGCGCGTTCCTCGCCGCGACGATTGAACAACGTCTGGCATTGTGCGGTGCCACCGTTTCAAGATAGGTCAGTTCGCCGTGTCGATCTTGCATTCTTTCGGCCTATTTGCCGATCACAAAGCGTCGTTAAGACGACGTGGCGGATTTTAACTGCATGCACGCCAACCACAAAGGACCGATTGTCGGAGATGCGTTTCTAACATTGGCACCTGGACATGGACTATCGCACACATACCTAGTAGCAGTAGCATCTTCTGCGTGGCACACTTTAAACAACTGTGTCAATATTGGGTATCGTTTCTAATGGTACACTTGGTTTAATACCCGGAAGTGGTTGCGATAAGTGTGACCGATATTTATGAAGGGGTTTTAACAGTTATCTATGGATGAAGTTATGATAAGAGACTAAATAATCCATTCTTACTATACCTAGTCTTTGCAAAATAAAAAAAAGAGTTCTTATCAGTCTAAAAGCCGGAATATTTTTAAAAATTGAATAAGGGAAGAGAAGTTGCTGAAAAGAGATATATTTGGGAGTCTTAATTAAGAAAAACATTGGCAAATAATTGAAAATATTTTATCACAAATATGATAAAATCTTTATTTTAATAATTATAAATTTTTATATTATAAATTTTCCAGGTCTGTATTAGTATTAACTACTAAAAAATCTTTGGAAATCTTAATTTAAAGAGATGTTATAAAATATTAGTAGAGAAATATTTCAAATACATTTAACTTCAAAAATTTAGATGAAAATCTACAGCTAATATTTAATTTGAAAAAATTGAAATAATTTAAATGTTTACAAAAGAATTCGCCATAATTTGAACACCGAAGAATCCTAAGAAATCTTAATTTAAAGGGATGTTATAAAATGTTAGAAGTGAGAGACATTAAATACTATACACAATAATCTAAAAATTTTACATTTATCTTTATAGATTTTATTTACTTGTTTGTAATACACAAGTCCCACTTAACTTCAAATGTTTTAAAAACATTGTGAAGAGAAAGTACAGCTTTGAAAAATTGAATAAACTAACTATCTTTGTATCAATCAACATTAAAATAAATGATTTTAAAGACATTTATTTTGAAAAAATTAAAATAATTCAAAGAATTCACCGTAATTCAAACACTGAAAACTTCTTGGTAATTTTAATTTAAATAGATGTTATAAAATGTTGGAAGAGAAATAATTAGAATATTATTCAAAAATATAAATGTTTTTTTTTATAGATTTCATCTACTTGTAATATATATGTTCTATTTATAAGAGAAACTATACCTTTGAAAAACTGAACTATCTGGATATCAAATCAATTTTAAAATAAATAATTTTAAAAACATTTAATTTGAAAAAATTGAAATAATTCAAATGTTTACAAAAGAATTCACCACAATTCAAACACTGAAAATTTCTTGGAAAACTTAATTTAAAAAAATGTTATAAAATTTAAAAGAGAATTAATTCAAACATTAAACACGAATTTAAAAATTTTACATTTATCTTTATAGATTTCATCTACTTGTAATTTATTACTCCCATTTAATTTCAAAAATTTAGAAAACATTTAGAAGAGAAACTGCAGCTTTGAAAAATTTAACAAACTATTTGTGTATCAAATTAATTTTAAAATCATTTAATTTTAAGAAATTGAAATAATTCAAATATTTACAAAAAAATTTAACATAATTCAAACACTGAAAATTCCTTGAATTTAGAGACATGTTATAAAATGTTAGAAGATAAATCATTCAAATATTATACAAGAAGAAAATATTTAGAAGAGAAACTACAGCTTCGAAAAATTGAACAAACTGTCTATGAATTATATCTATTTTAAAATAAATAATTTTAAAAATATTTAATTTGAAATTGAAATAATTGAAATTTTTACAAAAGAAATGGACATATTTCAAAAGCTGGAAAAAAAATTGAAAATATTAATTTAAAAATATATGTAATATGTTTCAAATAATTAATTAAAAAATCATAGTAAAATTTATTTGTGCAAATTTTAAGGTATTATTTCTATTAAAATATCTAATTAATTTTAAAATAAACATTCTAAACGACACTTAATTTGAAAACATTTTAATAATCCAAATTTTTATAAATGAATTATTATAATTTAAAACCTGAATTCTTTGGAAAAGAATATTTTATAAAATATAATATAATTCAAGTCAAAATTCTAAAAGAATAATTTATATTTACAAATTTCATATAATTGTCTGTGATAATTTAAAAAATATTTTGAAGTCTGAAGAAGAAGAAATCAACAAAATTTAAGTTAAAAATATTAAAATGATTATTATCATCATTAGTAATAAAGACATCGTCCAACCCTATGAAGACATTAAAGTTAATAAAAATCGACTCTTAACAACCGGAAGGATAATAAATAACTTCGACAATTCGCCTAGTGGAACGTGCCCGTTGTTTTTTCAAAGAAAAAACCCAAAACTGATAAAAATTTACGGCATCGTAAATAGCCAATTTTCGGCCACATTACGACGTGTCGCTTCCCTCAACCCCCGTGTTCACGGTATTTAAAATGTTGTTTTAACGAGCGTCTTAACGACGGTGTTTTGTCTTCCAAAAATACAAGGCAGAGCCCACTCGCGTCTATTTGCGTTTTAATGGTCGTCGGTTTTATCAGGTCGGGCCACTACATCGGGATTTGATGGATCTCCGGTTTGTAAACACGACACCTATGGGATAAACAGTCGCCCGCCCGTTTAGCATTGCAGGAAGTGCGGGACGTTAAATTTTTGGGGGTAATGATCAATAAGATTTTATTGGGTCGTAAAACGACTTGCCACACTTTCTGCAAAATTCATAAATAAATGCTGTATAAAACAATGAGCTTTTAGTTCCTAACAAAATTGTTCTCAATTATGCTTAGTTTTGAATTTAAAAAACTAAATCACAATACTATCAATTAAATAAATTTATGTATGTATATAATACTAGTTGAAAGTCATTTTGTGACTGTGACATTAAAAGGTTATTTTTTGTTTAATTTTTGGTTGTGATGGTAAAAATTTCATGTTACTTGGGCTTCAGGGTGGATTTACAAATTGCTTTTCTGTGTTTTGGGGCAGTAGAACAACACACACATGACAAAATAAAAAAGTGGCCTCAGAGACAACATTTTTTTCTAAGGTAAGAGTAGAATCGTTGATCCCAAAAAAGCTTTCTTAGGTCCATTACATATGAACCTTAGATTGATGAAAAATTTTGTTGTTTTGATCATTAGAAGATACATTACCATAAATACGTTACATACAATTTTTTTCCAAACTAGGCGATGCTAAGCTCAAAGAAGGAATATTTGTTGAACCACAAATTCCAAAAATACCAAACGATGATAAATTTAATAAAAAATTAAGCAATGTCGATTTAGTTCCATCGAGATATTTTAAAATAAATGTTTCAGCTTTTTTAGAAAAAAACTAGAAGAAACTTGTAGATCAATTACTTGAGAATTATAATTCTATTGTTGAAAATAAAATTCGTTTTTCTTTAATTTTATTTTTTGATTTACACTTTAAACATAAATTATATAAAAAAATTTAAAATAAAATTAAAATAACTTATATACTTCACAATTCAATTCAATAATATTCAAATATTAAATTTAACTATTATTTAAATAAACAGCTTTGTTTACAATCAGATTCTTTTGATAAATAAATAAAGTGTTCATTAATACAAATTATGTTCCTTAAATATATGGTGAAATTACACGATTTTATGAGCTTCTCTTAAAGAAATTTAAATTTTTAAAATTAACATACAGCAATTAAACTTACAATGCAACGATAATAAAGTTTCTTTGTGCATGTAATTAAGCATTTTTATAATGAAGGGTACGTAAATATTTAATTGACAAATAAAACAAATTGATGTTGTGCTTTCTATTGTTTTACTTTAAAACAAACTAACGATTTTATGACCACATGTCTAGTTTTCAACGCATTAATAATTAAAAGCTTAGAACAGATTATGTGCATAATTAACGTACTTTTGCATTTACAATGTTGTTTATGCACGTCATTGGCCAAATACTTAATAATCGACGTACCGTTAAATATTTCGAATTTCTAGCGGCAGACTTTATTACATTGTGCGGCGATAAATTTTTTGCCGGGCCATAAAATTTTGTTAATCAGTGGGCTGGAGTTTACGACCAACCCCCACAACAATTTTGCTTATCTTCGATCACCTTAAACACAATACTTTTTTAAATATTCGTAAATTAAAACAAAAAAAAAAATACGGGAATGCGTAATTTAATACAGACCAGACCTAATTAATGAATCACAGTATCCAGAACCCGTTGTTGTGCACGGTAGTGATTGAGATGGTACGACTGAGAAATTTATAGGTTTGTGTAACATAAGAGCGATTATCGCCGCTTTCCTCAAATAAACAGGCCATAATGTATTTTTCTAGCTCGAAAGAATGTTTAAAAGAATCCACAACTAAGTTCTTGGCGGGTTAAAAATATCGCCACGTTTTCCAGACAAGCTAAACGATTTGAAAACATGGGCCGGCATTAAATGAACCGATTAATCGTTCGTTGTTTATTTGAAATTGAATTTAAATATTTTTTTTAATATATCTTTTACCTCTTTTCGCTGGTTATTACTCCATCAGGAATAATAAAAAATTGTAAATTTCCTGTAAATTAGATATTACTGAATTTTGTTTAAAGCAACTTTAAGTTTTCCAAAATTTAACATATTATCATTTTCTTATGAATTTTTTTCTCTTTATATTATTTTATATGTTTTTTTAGATATTGAAATGGTTAAATTACTCAAATCAAAGTCAAATTGGTAAGTATATTAGATAATTTTTTTTTTTTCATTCTCGAACATTTACTATTAAATTTTCTTTTTTCATTAATTTTTAAAATTAATATTTGCGTGTTTTTTTTTTTTTAAATAATAATTACAATTCCTTTATACATATTATTTTTTTTCATAATTATTAGATATAGTAATAATTTTACTGTAATACAATTTTAAATAATTTTTTTTTTTTCATATATTAAAATGATTTTTAATTTACTTAAAATTGAAATTTTTATAGGAATTAAAATCTTACCAATATTATGAAAAATATAAGTCTTAAATTATTATTAGTAATAATATATAAAATAAATATTATAATTATCATATAATAATATTGTATAAAATTTCTTTATACAATATTACTGACAAATTTTACAAAAAATTAATTTTAAGACATACAATTTTTTCTTTTAATTAAATTTTTATATATTTTTTTTTAAATATTGTAATCGTTTTTATATAGCCCAATTTTCCTTTCATACCAATATCTTATGAAAAATATAAATGTTTGTTTACAATTGGTAAATTAAAAAAAAAATTGGACATCTTACATTCTTCAAACATTTAAATTTTCTCAAATATTTTTCATTATTAATTTAGAAAAATATCATTTCCTAGGTTTTTTAAATGTATTTCATATTCTAAAAATGTGCTTTTTTAAAAATAAAAATAGGAATTCCTTTACAGTTAAATTCAATTTTTTTTTAATTCGACAATATCTCTTAATACAATTTAAAGTATATTTTTTATATATAGTAATTTTATATGTATTTTTTCTTATATTGAAATGAATTTTAAGTTACGTAAAATTGTCTTACGTTTAATTTTTCTAGAAATTAAAATCATACCAATTTTATGAAAAATATAAATATTTGTCTAAAATTGATAAATTATTATGTATATTCAAAAAAGTCTTAAGAAATAATAAGAATTTCTTTATATAATATTTTTCCTATAATTATTGATAACTTAACAATAATAAAAGGCACTATTTTAATTTTAACAATAATAATAATTATTGGTTCTTGTGTATGTATGATGAGAGAGACCATATTGGAATAGTTTTTAAATGGCTCAAAATCATACCAATTTCTTATGAAAAAATAAGTATTTATCAAAAATTGGTAAATTAAAAAAAAATGTTTTGTACATTCGTACATTTTCTATTTAGTCTTCAAACTTCTAAATTTTCTCAGATATGTCTCATTATTAATTTTTAAAAATAAAATATCCTAGGTTCTTTTTGATTCGTAATAATAAGAAGTTCTTCTTTATACAATATTTTTCTTTTCCATATAATTAGTAATCACTTTACAATAACAAATATTAGTTCATTTTTAAATTAGAAATTACAAACATATCCTTTTAATACAATTTTTAAATTATTAATTTTTTTAATGTTAATATCAGTATCAATAATTATTTCAAGATCTTATAAAAAGTATAACTATTTTTCTAAGACTGGTAAATTTTTTCATTAAAACCAATTTTTTTAAATTTAAATATTTTATTTTTCCTTTAATTATTAATTACTTAACAATAACAACATAATTTTCTTTTTAAATTAGAAATTGAAAATTAAAATTAATATCTGTTAATACAATTTAATTTTTTTTTTTTTCTTTTTGATAATATTATAAGGAATTATTTTAGTTTTTCTAGAATTTAAAATTTTGCTAATAATTTATGAAAAATATAAAAATATTTGTTTAAAATTTGTAAATTAGGTTAATATATATTCTTCCTCGTACATTTATTGGCTCTTGAAAACTTTCTCGAATAGTAGTAATAACTACTAACTATTAATAATAATTAATTTTAAAAATTAAGACATACTAGGAATTTTTTTAATAAGTTAATAAAAATTTAAAAATAATCTCATACAAATAATAAATAAATTCTAGCTATATTACTAAAAAGTTTTTATTTAAATAATCGCAATTTCTTTCCTTTTTTTACAGATTCAAAAAATAAAATAAAGTCTTTTTCACTATTTTATTTTGTACAATCTGTTATTCTAAACCTAACAATAAAACAAGCAAATAAACAGCCCCGCGACAAAGCTAATGGCAATTTCAGCATCCCATCCGGCTCGTTTTTCTCGTCTGCCCAGGTTGTCACCACACTCTCTTTCCGTACGACACATCGTCCGTCCAAAATAACATACAAACATATTTCGCCGAGCGTTTCTTCAACTGTTCTGGCCGTCGTACGCCGTAATCAGGCAACAGAATGTGAAACTAGCTCGGCGACGCGCAGTCTGCCAGGAATGCCGGCCGACCGTGAACAAACCAAAACAGGTTAACAACGGAAAATCGCCTTGTACAGTTCCTTACCAGCTTTTCAGCTCGGCTCCGTACAATCACCACGCAAATTCATACCGAAAACCGTCACCGATTTGTTTATGTTCCGTCTGAATTGTCTTTTCACGTTACCAAATTGGTTCTGTTTCAAGTGCAAAGAAAAACGTGTCATTATTGTGACAAAAATTTCTCAAAAATTGTTAAATTAAAACACGAACAAATAACTCGGAGTTTTAGTAGAAAAAAATAACCTAACGGCGTAAATCAGCTGAAAACTCTTTCTTTGGCAAAAGATTATTTGTTTAAATATTTATTAAATTTAATGTTACAAATTAAAGGAAATTAACTTAATTAAAAAAACATTTAATTCAAAATTTAAAAAATTTGTTAAGATATTTAGTTCAAATTAAAACAAAATAAAATATTTTAATTTAAATATATAAAAATTAAAAAAAAACATTTCTTTAAAATTAAAAAAATAATAATAAATAATAAATTTTTAATGTAAATTAAAAAAAATAAAATATTTAATTTGGATTAAAAGTTTGAATTAGTTAATTTAACTGTTAAAAAAATTTAAATTAAAATATTAAAATTTAAAATTAATAAAATTAAAATAATTAATTTAAATATTAAAAATATTTAAATTTCAATTTAAATTTAAAAATAACATAAAATATTTCATTTAAATTAAAAAAATAAATAAAATATTCAATAAAAAATTAAAAAACAATAAAATATAAATAAAAAATTAAAACATTTGATTTAAATTAAAAAAAAAGAATAATAAAATACCCAATCTGAAAAACAAAAAAATTAAAATATTTAATTTAAAATTAAAAGAAAAATATAAAATATTAAATTTAAATTAAAAAAAAATGAAATATTTAATTAAATAAAAAATTAATAAAATTAAAGTATTTAATTTGATTATTAAAAATATTAAAATATTTAATTTAAATTATAAAAATATATAATAAAATATTTAATTTAAATTAAAAGATAAATAAAATATTCAATTAAAAATTAAAGAATTTGATTTAAAAAAAATATAACGTATTTAACGTAAAACAAAAAATAAAAAAATATTTAATTTAAATTTTAACATTAAAATATTTAATTTGCATATAAAAAAATAAAATATTTTATTTAATAAAAAAAAAATAAAACATTTAAATTAAAATAAAAAATAATAATTAAACATTTAAACATTTTAAAATAAAAAAAAAGTTTTTAATTTAAAAATAAAACAATATATATTTTCATAATTTTTGATAAAGTCAAAAACTTCCTAAATATCTTGTAAAATTGTAATTTATAATTTAAAGTCAAAGAACAATCATTAACAAAAAATTACTGACATCGAAAAAGAATATTTATTTTCAAATTCAAAATATTACTACAATTATTTTTATTAAAATTTTACAGTAGAGTTCCATATCTTGATTTACTATTTAACTTGTACTTTCAATAAATTAAATGGCAATTTGTTAATTGGCACTTCAGTACCTCGAAAATTATAAACTTTCTAAGAAAGTCTACTGCCTTTGGAGTCAAAATTGTTGATTTGGTTATTTTAAGAAATCAATTTGCGACGCATAAAAGTTAATTGAAATCCCACACATGTTCAAATGAGCTATAAAATTGAAAAAATCGAACATTGATCGACGTTTTTAATATGCAAACGTGCCTGTTTATTAATCGAACCTGTTAACTGTTATAAAACGATAAAACATTTAATTACCGTCCCATAATCGTAGATTATAGGTGTCTGTTGTTAATATTAAAATAAAAAATCGGCGCTGCGACTCCTTGAAATATTGTTCATTAAATGAATTAATTTACGTGCAGCCGATATATAAGTTTTAATCGATATAATGACATCCTCGGAACATGCATCAGCTACGTAACAAATTAGAGATAAAATCTTACCGTATATTATAATTAGGTGCAACATACCTGAAACAGAAATAAATCATTCGAAGAATGTACGTATCACAAATTTATTGATAATCAATTTTAAAATGTGGGTAGAACATCAAACGTTTCGACACGTTTATTTACCCGTTGAATTATTAAAATCGTTAATGGGATTGAGTTGAGGTGAGGTCCGTGTTAAACAAAAATCATTTGATTTAATTACTACGACTGGTAACAAGTCCGGCAACAAATCAGATGCATCTGGATACAATCAACGAAAGTTTACCTTTGTGCAAACGTTTGTTCAATATTTATCCGACTGCGGAAAAACTAATTATGTGCAGAGCGATAATCCAAATCCAACCAGCAACAAAACAGTTCCAAGTAAAGATCGCACTTCATCCGTTTACCGAGAAAACTCTTTGTGCGTACGGGCAGAAACAGATACTACGTATTCACACACGTGTACAAATTAAAATCCCGCGTATGTGAAACGACGTCGATGTGGTGAATCTGCCGCAAAACTAAACCAAACGGAACTACATCCCGATGGTTAAAAGACCAACATCGCAGAAATGGAAAGACTAATTGTGTGCATGCTCCGTCGATTAATTTTCCTTTGAGATCGTTCGAATCGGTTCGGGCGACTGATTCCGATTTTAATTAACGGCTAATAAGCTTAACTCTATCAGCGATCTGATTGCATATTTGATCTCTTCGCATGTTATTGCCACTTCGAACCTGTTCCTTTAAATATTTGCAATTCAATGCGACTGGAAAATGTTGATTCGGATGGGTTGTCCTTTTTCCCTTCCTTTTTTTGGTCGGTGTGGTCGTATCATGATCACAGTTTTGTTTTGTCGTTGCGTTTATTTGGTGTGTTAAAGGATTTTCTATGTGTGCGGTTAAAAGTGTGTAAGATTTGAAAATTAACGTTTCCGAAAGCTTTGTGTTGTGTGTGTGTGTGCAATAATTGATATTTGTAAATTCAAAAAAATATTAAGTCTATATTCTGAACAATATTTAATTATTATATACCAAAATGTGCACAAAATATGCAAAAATATATTTCCACAATTTTTAAAACCAAAAATTTTAAAATACATATTTATCCATGAAATTTTTTGGAAAAATCATACTATGAAAGTTAAATGGGAATTTTCAGTATTTAAATAATTTCTAATTTCAACATAAAATTCAAATAAATTTGAAATATTTTTATATTATTTCTATAAATTGTAAAACAATATATAACAAAATAAAAAATTAGATTTTGAAAATGCTTGTTTAATTTTAAATTCAATGCTTATTAGGATATATCAAAAGAAAAATTAATTTGATTTTACATACTTAAACATATTTAGTATAATCATAAAATTTGGAAACAAAAGTATATAGAAATAAATAAATAAAATTAAAATAAATAAAATTTTACTATTATTAACTTTTAATTGCAACATAAAATTAGTAAAGATTAAATTTTTTTTAATTTAATAAATAATATAAAACAAAATAAAAAAATTAAAGGATATGACTATAAAATAAACTGAAAAATATTTGTCCCATTTTAATTTAAATTAAATTGATTTAGTTAATTTAATTTCCGTACAACATCATATCATAGCCACTTTAACATAGAACAAATGAAAAAACAATTTGAAAATATATATATATGTAAGTATGAAAAAATAAAAAAAAATCCGAATTAATGAATGCAATAAATATAAAGAAGACCTGGTAAATTTATAATAAATGAAATTTTAGTCTTAAAAATTTGTTTTTATTTCAATATACATAAATGAAAAAAATAAAAATAAAATAAATTAAAAATTTTTTTATTAAATTCATTAAGTAATTTCTCTAAATTGTAAAATAATAATGTAAAACAAAATAAAAACATAATTAGATTTTGAAAAATGGCGTCATATCAAAATATGTACATTATTGATTACTAATTTTATATATTTTTCAACCACATTGACACGAATCAAATGAAAAATTAATTTGTAAATACATACCTAAAACATGACTATTTCAAAAAGATATTATTGTAAAATGAAAATACTAATAAAAAAAAATTGAATATATAATATATAATAAATATAATAAATTTGAAAAGGAATACAAAAAATTAAAATAAATGAAATTTTACAAATAAACAATTTCGAATTTTAACACAAAACGCTAAAAATTAAAATAAATTTGAAAATGTATATTATTTCCGAATATTTATAAATTTTGCATCTAAATTAATATTAAAAATATTTTTTTTTGAAATTTGGAAATTTAAAAATAAAATTATATCATATAATATCGTACAATATTATATCAAAATATTTCTAGAATATTTAATATCCCAAAATGTTAAAATACATATTTAAAAATGAATAAAATTATAAATTATGAAATTTAAATAGGAATTTTCAGTATTTAAATAATTTCTTCAACATAATATTTCATAAAATTCAAATAAACTTGAAACATTTTATATTATTTCTATAAATTATAAAACAATATATAATAAAAGAAAAGAAAGATTTTGAAAAGTGTTTGTTTAATCTTAATTTGTATAAATTTAATTTAATGAATGAATTCAATGGATTGTATAATGTAAAATTAGTTTAAATCCACGAATTTAATTAAATTTTCCCATAACATTTTAAATCATTTTAAATGGTGTAAATAAATTGCATATTTCTAGAATTTTTAATAAAGAAATTTATATGTATATTTCAACAACATTAACGCAGATCGAATGGAAAATTAATCTGAAAATATGTACATATTTAAACATGAATGTTTAGTAAACTCATAAACTATGAAAATAAAATACAATAAAATAAACAAAATGGTATTAATATTAATAAAAATGACGAAAGTGAAGTCCAATTATTCATTGTAAAACTAATTAGTTATTTTTTAACTAAAAAATTGTACGACTAAATAGATTTTGTTAATATAATAATGAACTGACTGAGAATATATGCATAAACTAATTATACTTTTTATGCATAATGACCTTTTAATTCCATAAATACTTATTTTAATTACAAAGTTTATGTCTTTCACTTAATATAATTGTATTAACTATTACAATAATTATATTTCTTTATAGCCATGCCATTATAAAATTGTTTACATGTCTTTCAAGACTGCATAATTAACATTTAAACGTTTCTAAAATTACAATAATTTTAACCGCATTTTTATTTTATCCTAATATATTATTAAACTGTACATTATGAAATTTGTGTTACGCAATTGATAAGGCGTAAAATAATTAACATCAATTATTACAGTATTTGTCAATGTATTAATCGCCTCAATTCAATAAACCCATCGCACCAAAGAAGGTTATCACACACTGAACTCTTAATTGCAGTTGCCTAAACAATTAATCTCTATTTATAATAAAATTAACCAACGAATTAATTTACTCCCACAAATATTTTCATTTAAAAACAGGCATATCAGTTGATTTTGGACTGCGTTATAGCTTAATAAACAATTTTAATCTTCAATTAACAAAACAAATGCGATGTAAATGTTGTATGTTGCATAGAATTTAAATTTTTCAATTATCATTTTACATTGTCATTCAATGTTGTTGAACGAAGCAAATAATATTATACCAGTACGTTGATATGGCTGTGTGAATGAATTTTTATAGTGAATGTGTGACTTTCCATGAAATACATATGACACTTGTTGTGAACTGAACTTGTGCATCTGAATAATTTCAACATTTGAACACCACTTTCCTCTCTTCGACTCGTTCTGAGTTTTACTAAGAATGCCGTCCAATGTTCATTCGAAAACCTTCAAAATTACATCCAAACTATCCGAAAAACTAATCCGACATTCCCATGCATAAATGCAAGTACACCATAAAATTAAAATTCCATGTGCAGGAACAACTATAAATTAACGAGTTTATAAAGTCGTATAACTTCAAGGCAAATACAGCTGCTCCGCGATTCTCCACTGGCAACAAACTGCATAATACCAGGACTCGGGCATAGTTAACATGCTTAACTATATTTACGTGCAGTGTAAATATATCTCGATGTTTATTCGATTTGATTTCATTTACATCAGAAACGATTCAAGTGTACGGGCATAAATCATTGTGGAAATTGGGCGGGTACAAGTGGGCCAACAATGGTACTTTTATCGTGATTTTCAAGACGTCGTCGTCATGTCTGAGACTCCGTTCGAACGTACAAATGGTTTGATTGCTCGTGAAAGTTCATTGTAAATAAATATTCAAACATTTTTTTATAAGAAACTATGTGCTAAGGAATTTGAAAAAAAATTATTCCAATACCACAAAAGCAGGTGTTCAAAACTCAATTAATGATTGCCTCACATTAATTACTGTAAATAGTCACATAATCAATGCATTTTTTCAACGCGATGAATAATAAGTTTTTCCCATTACGTTTGCTCATTTCCATCAATACATGATTTAAGTTATTAATGATCTGTTCCTGGACGTTAGGAAATTGGTTTTGACTGGTCGTATTGCACAATCGCGAAGTATAATGTCACTTTAGGTCTTTTGTCGTTGAATTTCTACCCATCAATAAAACACGCTCACGTCCATTTGTGTTTATTCCATTTGTCTTCCTAATTTACGAAAGACTCCGGGGACATTATCTTAACTCGGATCGTCCATTCGATGCTCATAAGGCCATTGATATATCTTCCGGTACATTGTCGAGGAACGTAGTCGCATAAGAGGTGATACGTATTGTTGATTTTATATTCTAGGGTCATCAGTCAGTTCAAGAACGTGATCGTGCACACATCAAACTGTTTAAAAAGATTTTAAATAAATTTTTCTACTAGAATGCACTATGGAACGGGGGACTTATCGTTGTCTGGCTTAATGACATTATGTAAATTACGAGAGAGCAAATAAACAAATATTGTCTTAAGCTAATAAACTTATCGTGAACGGAATGGTGACAAAGTTATGTAAAAGCTTGTCCGAGATGATGGATGGATCTTGTACGTTTTCATTTTATTGTTGGCTGTAAATGAAATGTCAAAGAAGTGTGTCAAATCTCTATTTCTTTAATTTCAAGAGTGACTAATAAAGACTTGTCATTCTCGTTTAATTATTTAATAAATGTTTTTCCTAAAAGTACAATTAAAGAAAGAAAGTAAAAAATCACTGTACTATATAAAAATTTGTTTCCTACTTTTTATTTAAAACGTTTTTTTTATTTAAAATATTAATTAAAAAATTAACAAAATTACATAAGATGCTGCAACTGTCACATGATTTTGATTTCGTCAGTTTAAAAGTGGCAATAATTTCATTGAAGATGAACAACGTAAAGGTCAATCTGAAACCAGTACTGATGAAGAAATTAAGCTAAATGTTTGGAAATAGGCCAGTTATTAAAATTAGCAAAATCAGTTATTAGAAAGGGGTTTCATGCAGAGAATGTTGGATGAATTTCACATAAATATTAGTGAAGACATTTGCCTAATTCTTGCCTTGAATGAAATAGGATGATGACAATGACAATTCTCGCCATTCTGAACGACGGGTTGAAGCTGCCAAACCTGATGAAACAGTACTTCAAAAAAGTCTTAACCTAAAAAAGATTTTGATGATTGTATGACTTGTACTCAAAGAGGATATTCTTTGGTCAATAGAGAAATCATCCTGCTTCTCCATAACAAAGCAAGACAATCTGTTGCTTAAAGGAAATTTGAAAATGTTAAAATGAAAGTTTTACCACATCCACCAAATATTTCTCCCCGTTTCTATCATTTTACCACCACCATACATATTTAAATGGGCAGTATTTCAATAAAAATTTATTTTTCTATAAATTATTATATAGTTTCACCTTATTTACCATTTAGTTCAGATATTTCTGCCTGCTTGTATTATTTTTCTACCACAGAATATATTTAAATGGGCAGTACTTCCAGAAAAACTTTTCTGTAAGTACCGTAAGTACTTTTCTTTGTAACAAGGAAAAGGCCATATGTCGCGTTAGAAACTTAAAGGAAGTTTGAAAATGTTAAATAGGAAGTTTTTTATTTTTCTCTGAAATATACTAACTGTCTTTAGACAGTAGTTCAGGAAGAACCAGATGTCACATGAGAAACTCAAAGAAAGCTTCAATATGTTAAATCAGAAATTTCTGTTCATCCACCACATAGTCCACATAATTCTCCTAGTGACAAGATTTTACAATAATTAACGGTTTATTTCAGAAGAGATCACAACTAAGTTAATCTTTTCTTCAGTTTCAAGAAAACAGAATTTTATTATTGTGATATAAATTTCTTGCAGATAGCAATTTTGTTAAAAAAAAGTTGTTATTTTAAACATAAACGTAGAAAACGTAAATTTTCCGGTACTTACTATTTTTTTAATAAATCTGAAAAATTAGGTAATTTTTTATCTGTAAGAAATAAAACTAAAATTATCATAAATTATGTGTTGTTATAACAATTTTTAATAAAATCAATACGCGTTATGAATTATTGAACGATTTTAAAATTGTACCAATTCCCTTACAATTACATCAATTTTGATTAAAAATTGAACGAATCAATAAAGGCTATTAAAACTAGACAAATCTACAAAAATAAGCGTTTGAATAATCCATTAACTTAAGTTTCAGTAGTAATGGTCAATAAACTTCGTGATGGGTCCGTTCGGACGATTCGTAAATTACGAAGACAAATTGAATTATTCACAAACCGTCTAATATTTTAATCTCGACGTGTCATAATAGTCAGAGCTTCGTCCAAAATTTATTACAGTTTTAGTATCTACGCTACCACATAAAATAATAGTGGAATAATGTATATGATGAAACGTGGGTGTTCTGAAGTCCAAACAGAATTACTCGGAGGATGCCAGACCGTAAAAATGAAATGCAAGAACTAATTGTCAGCGTTGGTGGTTATTGGCTACAATCACTCTGGTCCATGAATATATGTATCAAAACGTAAAGTTTATTTTGGAAGCCGCCGTTTAAATCGGGCTAAAGATTTGTTAACTGCCCGTATTTATTTTATCGGCTCGAATATAAATAAGCGGACGAACGCTGGCCAATGTTTCGTTTAACCTACATCCCAGTAAAAATATTATTTACGAATTTTATAAGAAACTGTCCGGCCCGCTTGTTGTCCCTCCCTTCCTGAAAAGTTCAGACATAAAATAAACAACGACCGACGCTCCATTACAACAAATTGGATATCGGGTTTCGTTATTAGGTGCATACCTTACGGCCAACTTTTCCGTCGCGTACGGACGGATGGCTTTTCAATAAATCTTTTGACAAAATGAATGATGCGCCGTTGAAAGCGGCTATCGGATTCACGCAGATAATTTATGGTTTATATAGTTATTCGGTTTTTTATTGGGGCCACATATCCCGCAACGGGTTTAATTGTCGCGTTCTGAGGTGCTGGCGCATAAACCACACAATAAAAATGACACAAGTTTTACCTGTATATTGCCTCGTAAAATTTCATTGCCCGGGAAGTTAATACACCGCACCTGTATACAAGATTTTTACCAGATCCTTTTCACACGAGACACAACTGGCCATTTTATTGGATTTGCTAAACGGGTGGTTTTTTTTATTACACCAATTACTACGTAAAATGTAACTTTATGGATCACAGTCGTGTTTTGTGTAACTGATTAAAATCTTTCAATAAATAGTCCATTATAATGAATTTGGATGTTCAATTTTTCACATCCGCAGTTAGATTTATAATGACATCGTAAAATTAATAAATTAAAAATTAATTAAAAATTAACTTAACAACCGCCCTTTATCTTTAAAAAATAAAGGATATAAATTAGAATAATTGTTCTTATTCTAAAAATTAATGAAACTATTTATTAATTTTTTAAACTATTTTAATAATATAAATTATTAAAAAAATAACTTCCTGTGGGCACTTAAAATTAATATGACAACTTAGAACCACCTTATATATTCAGAATTTCTTTAGAATGTTCCTATAATTTTTTAAAATTAAAAATTATTAAATTAAAATGTTTTAAAAATAAAAAAAAATTGACTTGAGTAAATTACAATTATTATTAATAAATAATAATAATTATTATTCTAGAAAATAATGTAATCTATTATTAAATTCTTAATTAATTAAGTTAATAAAAATTAAAAAAATAAATAAATAAAATAAAAACCATCGAATTATCGAAATGTTTTTTTTTTATTTTTAAATAAGTGCATAATTTTTAAATTTGAATTTTTTATTTTTCACTTACAGATTTAGCTTTAGTACAATTTCTTCGGTCACAAAAAATTAATATGTCAACTTAGAATCATCCTATATATTCAAATTTTTTTAGAATATTCTGATCCTTTTTAAAAATTAAAAATTATTAAATTAAAATGTTTAAAATGTTTTAAAAATAAATAATGACTTGGATAAATTACAATTATTATTAATAAATAATAATTATAAGAATTATTTATTCTAGAAATTAACGATTTTTTATTCACTTTTTAAACAAAAGTAATTAATAATTCAGATAAAAATTAAAAAAAAAACAATCAAAATAAAATACAATAAATATGGATTAATCGAATTTTTTTTATAATTTTTAAACAAGTGCATAATTTTTAAATTTGAATTTTCTAATTTTTTACTCATATTTAATAGTAGTATAACTTCTCAGTCACTTGAAATTAATATATCAACTGTATATTCAAAATGTTTTAGAATGAAAAATTAATATAATCTTTTATACATTTTATGAACAATCTTAATTAATTATTTAGAGTTAATAAATATAAAAAAATAAAATAAATTTTAAATTTGAATTTTCTATTTTTCACTCACAGATTTAGTTTTAGTACCACTCTTCCAGTCACTTAAAATTAAGTTGTCAACTTAGAAGCACCCTGTATATTCAAAATTTTTTCGAATGTTCCTATTCTTTTTTTTAAGAATTAAAGATCATTAAATTAAATTTAAAATAAGTAAAAATCCAAAACAAAAATACATATATTACAATTTTAATAATTATTTTTTTTATTCTAAAAGCTAATGTTATCTTTTATTCATTTTTTAAACAATATTAATTAACAATTTAAACTTAATAAATATTAAAAAAAATTAAAATAAAATACACTATGAATTAATCGAAATGTTTTCTTTATAATTTTCAAACAAGTGCATAATTTTTAAATTTGAATTTTGTAATTTTTCACTCACAGATTTAATTTTAGTACCACACCATCATGAATGAATATGTCAACTTAGAACAACCCTGTACATTCAAATTTAGAATTTTTATAAATAAATAATAAATATTACTCTAGGAATTAATATAATATTCATTATTTGAACAATAAAATAATATAAATAAATATTAATAAAATAATTTAATATTGCAATGTATTTTTTATATTTTATAAACAAATGTAAATTCTTTAAAATTTACTTTAAAACGAATTCTTTTAGACAATTTTGTGACATTTTCAAAGAAACCAGACAATAAAACAATCAACTGTAAAGATTACACGTTACTTTCAGCCTTGGAACATTTAATCTTCAAGCAAAGCGAAACTGCAAGAGACGTCGCTATCACCGAAACCATCACCTAAAAATATCAGCATCCCAGTTTATTGTCTGTGTGCTAACTAGAGTGAAAAGAATTACACAACAGCACAATGTAGGAAAAAAAACTACAATTAACTTAAGCAAAACTGCTGTTTCCTGCTACCATTTACCATCGTGCACAAGCGGTTTCCTAGTAAACCGGGGTCCCGCATTACAAAATGCAAATTGCCATGTGAAGAGGCGAGGACGGAGGACTTTTTACACTCCGGTTTTTGTCCCGACCGCGACAGTTTCGCTAGGAAAGCTCCGCGCCGCCAGGGGAAAACGTACAATGACAGCAACGAACAAATGTAATGCAATAATGATAACGTTTAACGTTTCGTAACAATAGTTTTTCTCTTTGCGTAATTCGAATTAAATGGGCACATTTGCCGTGATTGTGAATTAAATTTCTCACAATGGAATTATGTTTTCAGGGCCGTGCCTAATGAAAAAATTAGACGCTGCAGGATAATCGGGGAATTATATTTATTAAATATAATATTAACTATCGCATTTTGTTTATGTCGGTTTTAATTACATTCATTTGGCAAGAAACAAAGGTCAACTTTTTCATTACAAATTATATTTCATTATAAATAAACTAAATGTTAACTAATTAGGTTTTCCATTTATTTATATTATTATTTCTTTGTGATAACATGAACATAATATTATCATATACAGTTTTTTTAATTTGGGGTCTCAAAAAGCGAAAGATTTTTCTTTTTGAGTTATGATTTTTTTAGTTTAAAGGCTGCTTTGCTTGCTTTAATAACAGAAACAAAAGAACTTCAAGTATGTTACTGATTCAAAATGCAATAAGTTATGCTCCTTAGTGGTAGATGTGTGAAAATTATAGGGCAGTTACTAAGGCTTCGTGAAAATTTACTGAGCATTGCTGTTTTGAATGTCTTTGAAATAGCAGAGCAACACAAAGTAAAAGAGTGGCCTCATAGAGATCAATTTATTCCAGGCTAAGTTAACGTGAAGATTACACCTCTCGTTGATCAAAATAAAGTTTTGTTACCTCCATTACACATTAAGCTTGGATTGATAAAACATTTTGTTAAAAGATTTGTTTAAGGATGATGAAATTCCATTATTTTAATTTCATTAGTTTAAAATTGGTAATGATACATGGAAGATGTAATGTAAAGCACTTCCTGAAACCTCCATTTCAACAATATCTCATACAAAATCCTGGTGCAAAATGTATGGAAATAAGTCATTCATTAAATTACAAGCCTTTTAATCATTGTATTGTAAGAAACGACAATAAATTGATTGACTGTGAATTTTCATGGAAAACTTACTAAAAGATATTATTCTTTTCGTTCTGCTTCTTCATGACAATGCAAGACCATATGTGGCATTAGAGACTCAAATCAAGCTTCTGAATGTAAAATTCTCATCCTTCATATAGTTTAGATATTGTTCCACGTAATTATTATTTATTTTATTTTTAAATTATTATTTATTATTTATTTTTTGGCTGAAGAGGAGGGTGGAATTGAGATTGATCTTTTCTTCAGCCCAAGAACCTAGATTTATTCATTGAAGATTCAGAAAATTGTTGATTCCTCTAAAAAATTAATTAAAATAGACAGAATTTTTTCTGTAAAGTTTGTTTTAATAACCACGTGTTATTAAAAGGAATACTTCTAACTTGTAGATCTTGGTTGATTTATAAACAAATTGTTTATAATTGACAAATCAACAATTACAAAACTGTAGCCTTGAAGTAAAAAAAATCCATTGTAAAATTAAATGAACACTACATCTTTTACGGATTACAAACAACTTATTGCTTTTTACCAGTTATTAAGAAGATCGACGGGTACCAAGCACAATTCCTGACCTTGTTTCGATTAGAACCCGAAATCAAAGCTTCACCCAAAAAAAAATCCGATCCCAATTAAATATCTGACAGAGATCCAGTTTGGATGCCATTGTGAGCTCGTCACATTGACTTAGCACCATTAATCATAATTTTCTCGAAGTAACTGTAGCACTTTATTGCCTTAATAGTCGATCTCCAGTTCACATTTACATCGTATTGTTGTGAACTTGAAAAACGAACCATTAATCATACTAAAAAAGTTTAGACCGCCGATTCTTTTAATTTCGACCGTGGCATTCGACCGATTCCTCCCCCGTCCGAATTTCGGTACGTCGTAATTACGCGGGGCACATTTGAACTTGATGTCCTGTATCCACCCAGACGTAAGAAGCAAATTGTTTTCTTGACACGCGAAGTCGCTTCTCGGAACACCGAATCATTAATAAAATTGTTGTTTGCCTACGTTCCTTTCGGACAACTACGACTTTTTTTCATCAAGAATTATTCAATTACACCGTACTTCTTACTCAACACGTATTTAAACACTTGAGTTGTGAAAAAGGCGCACAGGAAGCTTCGCTGCGTGTTAATTTTTCGCGGGATTATGTGTAGCAAGCGATTATTAATTCATAAATACACAAGTAACAAGTGGTGTGTAATCGATCGTTTACTATCGAAGCATTATGTTAATGTCGCTCTTCACCTTAGGTTATAATAAGCTTGAAATTGAACATTTTGTTGTGTGCAAAAACATTTAATGGGATAATTGTGGCTACAAGAATAGAACATTAACGAAGACCTTGAATAATAACGTTTTATATTAAAATGATTGAATCCAGAAATATTTTAATAATAGATCATTAAAAATAGAAATTTGCGCAGGTCGATTTAAACCAAATATACCGTGGAAAATGAAAAAATCAGTTTTTAATAACAGCTGAATAATTACTAAATTTCAGACTGGATGGCTTTGCAATTTATAAAATAAAAAGCAAAAAAAGTAATTACTCGTACATACATATTTGTTATGCAAAATAATTACTCTTTAAAGTGACTATTTAAAATTAAATTGCATTCGCAGATTCTACATAAAGTTTTTATTAAAACTCATACATTTAATATTGTAAATCTTGTATGAGTATACTGAAATTAACCTTAATTAAGTTTATTTGCCAAACATATTTTGTCGTTTTATGAAAGCAAAGCGGATGTACGATTTATCATCATTTTCATTATTGACTATTGTAATATAAATGTGATACATATTTTGCTAAAAATTTTATATCTGATGTAAATTTTATTTGCATAATAAAATTCAACGATTTAAATAATAATATAAAATTCGTTTATATGAGTCATTATAATTATCGCTGCATTCAGACATAAGTAAAAATATTTTTGTATACTTGATTTTAATCAATTAATTAAATAAATTTCCTTTTACATTACTTATACAACATTTTTAAAATTAAATATGTATGCCCGTGGCTGAAAAAGATATTTTAAATAAATTTCTCAAATAAAGTTCATATTTAAAATTTATTTTAAATTTATAATTTAAAAACTTAAAAAAAGATAGATTTAAGATTTAATAAAAAAAATTGTTTTAAAAATTCATAATTTAAATTGAGTACAAATTTTGTAAATTTTTAATCAAAATTAAATATTTTTTATAAAATTTTAAATAAATTAAATTATAATATTTTGTCTTTTACCATTTTTTAGTATTTTAAAAAATAACATCTTTAAAATAAATAATTTAAATATATTTCTCATATTTAAGACTTAATAAAAAAATTGCATAGATATTTTTATAAATTTATAATTTAAATTGGCTTTAATAAAGCATAAACTAACTATAAATTTAGATTAATATTTAAGATTTTAATAAATTAATTTATATTTTTTCTATTTCATTTCATCATTTTTTCAGTATTTTATAAAATAACATTTTTCAAATTGCTGATAATGTAAATAAAATTAAATGTATATTTTTTTGGAAAAGATTTCAATAAATTAATAGATAATATTTTTTTAAACGATAACCCTCAATTTCGTAATTTTTTCAGTATTTTAAAAAATGGCATTTTAAGATTATTGATTAAAAAATAATTTCAATAACTTTCTGAATTGATGTTTAAAAATTAACATTCTACACATTGTTTACCATCAGATAAAATGAAACTAATTGAAAAATTATTTTTATTTATTAAATAATTATATTATTTCTTAAGATATTCTAAGGAAAAATTAAATAATTTTTAGGAAACTATTTTAATAAATCAAATTGCAATAAATGCACATTCTTAAATTTATCATACCTAATAAATCAACTAACTGAGTCTATATATAGTCCTTACAGTCCGTTGAAAAAAAGCCAATTAAGAAAATGAATGAAATCGTATCCCCGTGGGCAGCAATAATATCTACACAGTCCAATCAAACGGGCGGATTGAACATCAAAATCCAATATCATTTGTCCTCGATTCCCATTCAGACATTGCTAATTTTTAAATTAATTAAGAAATAGCACCGATAACAGGCCGCCTACCGTCGCATGCGTTCCGTGATTTTATCTCATCCTGCCCACTGATTTTCACTTATGTCCGATTCCCACACGTACGCGTCAAAATGTCTTGCGGTGTTAAAAGACGTTCGGAATCGACGTTTCGACGCCTTTTTCACCCCGGCCACCGTGCTTTCATGTGCACCGTGTCTGAATGGTGAAAAAAACCCATCCGACACATGTTCGCACTTCTTCCGTTCGTCTCGATCAGACGTGTTGAATTGTTTTGGTTGCTGTAATTTATCGGGTAAATATTTAAGCTCGGCTTTGGCTAATTGTCTCACACGTACCCAAAAAAACGGGGACTGCAGGACTGGATTTATATGAAACATGGCGTTGCGGTTGGTGACAAGGGTTTGAAGGCAAAAAACGTGTTAATACATTGAAATATGAGCTGGAGCGATTTTAATTGATATGGAGGTTTATTTTTAAAAGTTAAAATTATCGAGAAGTGGTTTAAAAAATTATTACCACTTTCTCACACTTTACACTTTTATTTTTAGTTACAGAAAGGTGAATCAATACATTTTTATTTTCAGCTGTTTGTAATGTAGATGTAAGAAAATATTTCAAAAAATGTTTAACAAAATGGAAAAAAGTGTGAAAAAATGAGAAAAATTGAATGGAATATTTTAATATATTTTACTTGATAATCGATTTATAAATCTTATTAATTCTACAATGCTATTTAAATTGATTAAAAATATGTTTTAAAAAATTATTACCATTCTCCCAATTTGCACTTTTATTTTTAGTTACGTTAGTTAGTTAGTGCAAAGGTGAATCATCAGTTTGTTTTACATTTACTTGTAATGTACAACATGAAAAATTGTTAGAATAATGTAACTTTCATGTTAATCAAGTTATATAATATTAACACAAATTTTACAGTGATGTCAAAAAATATCTTGTTAAAATAATCGGAATATGTTTTACTGCCATTTTCTCACACTTTACACTTTTATTTTTAGATATATAATTGTGAATAATGATCAATTTGTTTTATGGTTATTTTCAGATGTGATATAAAATAAGAAAAAAGTGATAGAATAGTTAAACATGACTTTCATGTTAATCGAGTTATAAATATTATTACTATAAATTTTATAGCGTGAAATAAAATGAAGAATTAGTAGGTTAATATAATCGAAAATAATATTGCTACAATATTATGTACTTTATTTCACTTTATACATTTATTTTTAGTTAGTTACATGAAAATGAATCAGCATAAGTTCATTTATTTTCTGTTGATTGTAATGTAATATAGGACAAAAGTGAATTTAATTATAGTTAATTTTAGTAAACTATAGTAACATTTTATGGTTATTTTTCAACTATTTGTAATAATAAAAATAATAAAATATTTGATGTTAACTGAATTATAAATAATATGTTTTTTTTGTTTATTTTTTAAATATTACCACTTTCTTATATACTTTCTTATACTTTACATTGTTATTTTTAGTTATATGAAATTTCATAATAATATTTTGGATATTTTTAGTTTATTTTAATTCAAAATGTTTTAAACTAAAAATAAGTTTAAATTTAGCCAAAGTGAAAAAAATAACAGGTTAAATAACTAACATTCTCTTATATTGTTTTATAATTATTTTCAGATGTGTATAATGTAAAATGTCAAATATATGTGAATATTTAACATTAATTTCTTGTTAATCGAATTATAAATATTACTAGCATAATATGTAATTTTAAATAAGTACCTTTTTTATACTTTAAACATCTATTTTTAGTAATATGAAGGATAATCACCTTAGTTAATTTATAATAAAATATGAAAAAAGTAATATTTTTATACTACTTGCATGTTAATCCAGTTATAAATGGTGTTAGTATAAATATTATAGTATTGAACAAAATAAAAAAAATACGTTTCACTTTTTATTATATGAAGGTGAATTAATCTTGTTCAGTTTATTTTACGGTTATTTTCAGTTGATTTTAATGTAAAACGTGAAAAAGTGTTGGTTTAAAATTACTTTCACACTAATAGAATTATAAATATTATTAGTATAGATTTTATAGTCTTGGACAAAATGAAAGCTGAATGCAGTAAAATGCAATATAATATTTTAAATATCTTTCACATTAATAGGGATACAAATATTATATAAATATAGATTAAATTTTGGTTACCGATTAGAATAAACTATAATGGCATTATATTATTCCTTTTATAAAGAGCAAATAAAAAATGAATTAATTGAGTCATAAATGATGAATTCGACCCTAGATACACTACAAGAACTTTCATACACGCTAGAGGAAACGTTAAAGTTTGGCGTTCCTTTTCTTGTTTTGGTATAGGATCGTTACAGAAAAATATAAGTAAAATATACACAGAGGCATCACGAGAGATGCAAAGGTAACATTTACAAATGATAATTTACCAGTTACATGAATATTTATGCATGATAATGATCCGAAGCATGAATCCAAATTGTTCAAAATTGATTAAATGGTAATAATTTTGAAGTTCTCGATTTCCCTCGAATCTAAATCCAAAAGAAAGAAGAAAGTGTACCCAACATAATATTAAGTTATATACCAATTATTTAATAAACATATGAATATTTACATGTGTACTATTTCCCTTTAATAAAATTCTCGTGTGGTTTGACATAAAAGTATTATTATTTAGAAAGTCTAAATTGTTCTTATTAATGAGATTGATTTATTTGTAAATTTAAACACAAAAAACCATAAAAATTAGATGAATTTAATTTCAAAAAACTGTGGTCGATATGTTATTGAATCTGTGCCTCGCAAACAAAGGGTACCCAGAAAATATTAATCTTTGTTTATATTTTGATAATTATTAAATAAATTTTTTGTAAATGTCGTATTTTCTAGATTTATTATATATTATTATTATTTAGACACTTCACGGTGACTCATTGTCATTAATTTCATGTTCATAATACCAAAATGTCCGATACACAACAATTAGTATTTGAATCATTGCATAACAATTCCGCATAATTTCGAAAAAAAGTCGCATTTCCGCATTTCTCCGGCGTAACATTCCCACAAACGAATGCATTTCGTGCAATTAAAATATTTAAATGAACTCCACGAGGTTTGTTGTCAATGATTGATTTATGATAAAACTTGCGGACTGTGTGGGGCACGTTCCCATAGTGCCCACAATGAAACACAACGATTTACATAAAAATGCGCACCGACATGTGGGCAGCAGGATCATCGAAATTAATAATATTGATTTCAAGTAATAACCAGTTTTTAATAAATAAAGGGTGGCTTGCCAAACGATTTTAACTGGACACTAAATCATCCGGCAACGATCCCGATTCCAAGAAGGCCGACGTAGAAATGACGCAAGGTTGTTTCGATGCAAATCCCCGTCCGAAAATAACGAAAACGGCACCGCCGTAACTCAACGAATTTATTAGCGCTTTCCAATTAGCGCACGCACTAAAAAGTCGGATTTGGCGCGGACAAGTTACCGAAACGACCGGGGCTAAATTTAAGCTAAATAATCGAAACGGTTACCGACCAACTATTTTAGGCCGCGTTTACTTTGGAAATAAGTCCGATGTTTGTGCATCGTTTCGTTTTTCGCAAATGCAAATTTCGATTTGGATTTGAGCCGTTCATTCGGTTCACACGACCATTAAGGCACCACCGGGCGGCCGAAATGTTTTCGTTTCGACAGCAACCGAGATGCGTAAACAGGCGTAAAACGTGCACCGTGCTCTCGACACACGTTCTAAATATTTCAGCGACTCCTGCGCCCATAATTCTACACGGCCAACGTAATTATAAACACAAACAAACATGGAAACGATGGAATAATAAAGATTTACGGTGGGAAGAGACGTTACAATGTGAACTGGATTCACGTCGACTCTCGAAATAACCATGAAAAACGATTCACCTTTGTGTAAACTGTCTAATAGCAAAATTGTAAATGATGGGAAAATAGAAAACCACCAAATTTTCTAAGTAGCTTGTAAATTTGCAAAATAATCAATTTCACTAAGAAAAACACGAACTATTATTCTAAATAATCAACTAAGATAATATAATGAAATCAGTTTTCTTTTATTTCGACCATTCACTTCTAATGACAAATTTGTGTTTTTCGGTTTATCTTTTTACTCAATCAATATTATTTTCAGTACAATGCATTTTTTAATTATAAAATATTTTATCATTATATTTTTACGATTAATTTATGATTTTTTTAATAATAAATGTATCGTTTGAATTTTTAAGACAGTCTTTTTACAAGAATCTTGGGAGAATATAAAATTTCATCATCTTCGAAGTAATTTTCTATTGATAATGATAAATATATTGTATGTTTTGAGTAATGTCAATATAATTTTCATTAGCATCAATTTTTTTTTGATAATATTTAAATTTTTATAATCAATTAATTATATTTTTAACGACAAAAGTGACAATTGAGTTTTTTAGACAATTTTCTACTTTTTAGATGTTTTAAGAGAAAACAAAAATTCTTGATCATTATTGAAATAATTTTCTATTGATAATTATCAATGTATAAATATCACTATAATAATCAATAAAATTTTCAGTAGAATTATTTTTTTATTATATAATAATTATATCATTTTAATTTTTTTATTAAATTAAGAATTCTTTAATAATAAAAGTGTCATTTCAGTTTTAAGCCAATTTTCTATTACCAAAAGTGTATTACATGAATTTTAAGAGAATACCAACATTTTGATTATCCTTCAAATAATTATATATTGATTTTATATATAATATATAAATATTGTCATAATAGTTAGTAATATTTTATTTTTATAATTTTTAATAACAAAAGTGTCTTTTGTATTTTTTAGCTAAATTTTCATTTCTAAAGTTTATTCCAAAAAATTTGGGAGAGTAAATTGTTACTGTGTAAATATCACTATAATAGTCAATATAATTTTTAGTGAAATCAATTTTTTACTAGATAATATTTATATCATTTTATTTATACAATTTTTTAATAAAGAAAGTGACTTTTTTACTAGATAATATTTATATCATTTTATTTATACAATTTTTTAATAAAGAAAGTGACTTTTGTATTTTTTAGACAAAATTCTATGTCTAAAAGTTTGTTTCAAGAATTTTGGGGGAGAACAAAAATTCTTGATCATCCTTGAAATAATGTTTATTGGCAATTACTAATGTATTGCTACAATAATTTTTTAATTCGTTTTTTATTATATGATAATTATGAACACATTTTAATTTTTTTGATTAATTTAAGAATACTTTAATAACAAAAGTGTCATTTGAGTTCTTATATAATTTCCAATTTCTGGAGGCTTTTTGACACGGATTTTGGGGATTGATTATCTATGAAAAAATTTTCTATAGGAACAAGAAAAATAAAATAGGAAAACAAAAAATGTTCAACCTATACATATCTATGTATAGATTTAAATAAAAGATATTCACCGAACTGATGGAGGAAATTGATAGAATCCAGAATCAATATTCGCAATTTATGTAGGAAAATCAAATTTTGTGTAAGACCGGGATATGTCTGGTATTGGACGAACATTTTTGTTTAAATCAAATAATTCTCTTTAATAAATTTCATAAACCAACCATTATTTTTTCTTTATTTAGTCAGTCCCTTTATTAGTTTATATCATGAATGTGTTTACAGAATTTGCTGTGACGCTTTAATTAAAGTAAAATAATTAGTTATAAGTTCAAAGAAACCAGAAAAGTCCACACAAGTTTAGAGCGTATCAAAACGGTAAATCTATAATTCAGCAAACACAAACAGGACATTAAACATTTTTCCGTTGCGACAGCGAACCGTGTTAGTTAATGAATTCCCAAATTACCTAATTATACCGATGCAATTTGTCCGTCCGCAACATAACAGCATAATAGAGCGTATTTACAATGGCCGTACCCGTCGAAAAAGGAAAGTGCACAATGAAGGACTGCATTATCCGACGATTTTATGGGGCCGCGTAATAAACTGCACCGGGATTATAAAATCGACTTCGGATTTTATACGCCGCGGCTAATCACACACCGTTGATATTACGGTTTCTGGGAATTAAAGGGAATCGTCGTTCTTTCGCAAAGCGGATCCGAGAGCCGCGTGTGTGTTTGTGTGTGGCAACATAAAACGAGTGTTAATTTCGAATGCATGGGATCGAGGATTGTTTTATCTGTGCTGGTGGATTGCCCGTAATTGTGGACTGGAAAGTTAATGTCAAGTTTAATCACCCCTCTCGTTGAGGTTGACGTTTGAGGTGATTTAATGACGTTTTCTTCGTTTCGTTTTCGTCGTTTCTAATTGCACTTTATATTATATAAGGATTTTATAAAAATAATTGAATTAGATTTAGTTCTTAAAAGTAAAATGGATGTATGCATTTATATAAATGGATACAATAATTCTATAGACCCTTATAAAGTCTTTTAAGTTCAAAATTAGCATACTGCATAAAACATGCATAAAAAGTATGTTTTCCCTTTTTAAAGTTCTAACATTTTAATTTAATATTAAAACAACTCTTAGGCTTATATTTAATGGTTATTTGTTGAAGTTTATGCTTTTTCAAATACTATTAAAAATGACCAATAAATTATTGTATCCAAGATGATTTTTTTATAATAACAAAATTATTTAATATAAAAAATGAATTCACTGGTAATTATAGAGATATTTATAAATTAGACTTTTGTATTTTTTAGACAAAATTCTATGTCTAAAAGTTTGTTTCAAGAATTTTGGGGGAGAACAAAAATTCTTGATCATCCTTGAAATAATGTTTATTGGCAATTACTAATGTATTGCTACAATAATTTTTTAATTCGTTTTTTATTATATGATAATTATGAACACATTTTAATTTTTTTGATTAATTTAAGAATACTTTAATAACAAAAGTGTCATTTGAGTTCTTATATAATTTCCAATTTCTGGAGGCTTTTTGACACGGATTTTGGGGATTGATTATCTATGAAAAAATTTTCTATAGGAACAAGAAAAATAAAATAGGAAAACAAAAAATGTTCAACCTATACATATCTATGTATAGATTTAAATAAAAGATATTCACCGAACTGATGGAGGAAATTGATAGAATCCAGAATCAATATTCGCAATTTATGTAGGAAAATCAAATTTTCAATTTAATATAAAAAATGAATTCACTGGTAATTATAGAGATATTTATAAATTAGTCATTCAAAATTCACCCAAAGAAAAGAAATTAAAATATATATATATATATTTATATATATATATACATATATATATATATACATACATATATATATATATATATATATATATATATATATATATATATATATATATTGTTGTTTGATTTATTTACTGATAAATTTCTATGAGTTAATAAATTTTAATTAGATAATTTTGTTTTTTACTTTTTGTTTTTGTTTCCCTTTTTGAGCATTTTGTGGTTAAAAAATTATTCAGCATAGTACTAATTTTGTAATTTATTTTTACATAATATAAACTTTAGAAAAATATTTTATTTGCTCCATAACTAATTTTTCAATAAATTTACAAATTTACAATTAAATTTCTTATTTTTTATTTCTTTTTTTTTGAGTTTAACGTTGGTCAATAAAAATATTTAAAATAGTCCCAATTTTATAATTTATTTTAGTGTAATGAAAATTATTTTGTTAACTCTATTTATAAATAAAAATAACCTTTTCACATTAAACCAACATTGAATCTGTTAAAAAGTTAAAATTTTTTGATTTGATAATTTCTTTATTTTTTCATGACAAAATTGAATTTTCAATAATTTTATTAAAATTTCTTTCTTTAAGTTTTTTTTCCCCTTTTTGAGTTTTTCGTTATTAATAAAAATATTTAAAATAATATTAATTTTGTATTTTACTTTTGTGTAATAACAACTTAAAAAAAAATTTTGTTATAACAATTTATTAATAAAAATATTCAAAATAATACTAATTCTGTATTTTACTTTTGTGTAATAAAAACTTAAAAAAAAATTGTTTTGTATAAGTTAAAATTTTTTATTTGATATTATATTTTTTATTTTTCTGTTTGAGTTATCATTGTTAATATCTTACTTTAATTTTTTTCACAATAAAACTAAATTTTCAATATATTTTTTTAATTTCATTCCTACTTTTGCCCTTTTTAACATTTTCGTTATTAATCAAAATATTCAAAATAATACTAGTTTTGTATTTTATTTTTGTGTAACGAAAACTTGAAAATAATACATACTTATTATACAATTTATATTTTATAATTATATTTTTTTCACTTTTTGAATTTTTGGATGTTAATATTATTTTTTTTTTTAAAATTTCCGTTCGTAATAACTTCCTTGATTTTTAAAATAAAACTACATTTATGTATAAGTTTGCAAAATTTGTCCTGTCCTTTTTTTATCATTTCTTAAATTATTTTTGTGTAAAGTCTTTGAAAATAAATTGTCATTTATTCACAAAAATTACTATATATTATATTATTACAATATAATTTTACTTGTAAATAATTTATAATATTATGCATATAGTATATAATAATACATGTACATAATAATGTATGTATTTATGTAGTTAAACATTTTTTGTATGTAAGGAATGTTGCTCACATCATTTATAGTTATAGTTTTTTTATTAATACAATTGCATGATATTTTCACGTCTCCTCAATTAGACCACATTCATGACTCTGTATTTTTTCAACGAATCAGTCAGTCTAAACCATTATAAATCGTATTTAAATTATGTTGAACTCTACATGAACCCCATCATACAGATGTTCCGTGTCATTACGTACACCCCAAATTAGGATTTCAAATCTCTGCCCGCACCAAAATGAGCGTGCCTTCAATTTAATTGTGTAATTTTTATCACATGTGGACCCTATGACTATGTAAAATTACAGACTCCGTTGTTTATTAAACTTAATTTAATTTTGGGTTTTGTGGTGTTGTGTGAGGAAAAAGACTGATGTAACATGAGCATGTTACTCCTAAACAAATTGAAGTAAAACCAATGTAAATACGTTGTTAACACAGTAGGTATGTTTGTCAGTTTTTAATATCTAATAAAAATAAACATTCATTTAATTACAATTTCAGAGATATGTAATGTAAGCCTCACCAAAACTTTTTATGGTGAGTGTATTAATTATAGGTGGCATAAGAAACATTCATTCATTTATCCATCGTCTGTAATTATACACCACTGCCAACGGAACATGACACCGCTAATATTGACACAATCCAATTGCAAGTCCAAACTGCCCTGAAATTCCGAAATAAAAGAAAAAATCATTAGGGATAATCGATACGGGCGATAGTGGTTTACGATGTATCGATAAAAGCGTCGGTATTCAAATTGTACAATGGACGCACATTATCTGATGATACACAAGATAAACACCCACTCGAATATCTCGGCTACTGCCGTAAACTATTTCTTACACACTTGTTTCGTGACGTCGGACAGGGTCGGATCTCCAATACGTTGTCGGATGCTGTAATTATGTGATTACGGGGTAAAGGCGAACCGAAATTAACTCCTTCATTTTATACAAACATCGTTAAAACTGCTTCGTGAAGGTAAATGGTCCAACTTTGGAAAGTCAATGATCTTGAAATTTCCTAATTGGATTAACAGATTATTTTTTACTTATGAAAAAACTTAATACTTAGTTCGTCGTCATTCCTACTGGATGTGATGTATATATTTTAAGAGGCAAGTAAACAAGATTTCAAACATTAAAAGAGAGTGTCCATCTTCCAAACCACTCTTAAATTAAACTAACGCAATACTCTCCCAATATAGAAATCAAGGAGAAGAATATAAAAATATTTATTTTTACTAATTGATCTTTACATCACCCACAAACACTTTATTTAGTATTTAGTTAAAATTTGTCATTAAGAAATCAATGAGAAGAATATAAAAAATTATTTATTTTGAGTAATTATTTTAAATTTTAAATCCTGGTACATCAAAAAAAATTCAATTAAAGAAAGTCTCCACTTCCATCAAACTTAGAGTCAACTGACAGAATATTGTCTCACTAAAAGAAATCAAGGAGAAGAGTATGAAAATATTCAGTAATTGATTTTAAAAACTTAAATCCTGACATATAAACAGAAGTACCACTGAAGAGAAATTTTCTCACTAAAAGAAATCAAGAAGAAGAATATGAAAATATTGATTTATTTTCAGTAATTGATTTTAAGAACTGATCCTGACATATCAACAAAAGTACCATTGAAGAGAAACTAAACCAATCCTAGATTCAATTAAGAGAACATTTTGCCGCTAAAGGAATCATTGAGAATAATATGAAACAATATTTCATCAAACATCAAAAAAAGTACCATTGAAGAGAGTCTCCACCTTCCTAAACAAACTAATTAACTAACAGAATATTTTCTCACTAAAAGAAAGGAGGAGAGTATGAAAATATTGATTTATTTTGAATAATTGATTTATAAACTTTAATCCTGACTCATCAACAAAGGTACGATTGAAGAGAAAACCAATCGTAAATTCAACTGACGAAGTATTTTCAATGAGAAGAGTATAAAATAACTCACTCATATTGAATAATTGATTTTAAAATCCTTAATCCTGAAGCTCCAAAAGGAGATGGAAACATCAAACCATTCGGATCCGTCTCTGGATGAGGCGTTGGATGAATGGCGCCTGTTAAAACCGAACACGAATTATCAGGAATCCGCGAGCGGCGCCAATTTCGTACGGAATAAAAAAAATCGAAATGCCTCTGGAAATACCGTTTTCTTTCCGAATGGGAATATGAGCTCTGGGCGTGCGGCTTGTCGCTTTGTTGCTCTGTTTCCGCCATCGTTCACACTTTGAAGTGAAAGTGCGGTGGTACATCTTGATGAATGGGAAACCGAGAACTGCATCGGTCTTATTTTTCGTGCCGTCTGAGAACATCGCCGAAGGAATTAGTGAACAACAACGGGCGTTTGTTTGCACCGTGTTTCGCTATCAAAATGGCACCAACATAACGACCACTAATTGTTCAATAAGTGTAGCTCACTGTGCTTAATTGTTTTTTAAAATCGCTAAACACCTTTTTAATGAAGCTAATGGATGCGAAGAGACGGTCGAAATATTTACCGAAATTATTAACGGATTGTGTCGAAATTCACCTTTTATGCGTTTAGAAAAGTTTGTTTAAATATTGGCGTTGGTGTATAAATAGTGTGTCCTCCAGCAAACAAGAACACGACTTCTAGTTACTACCAGATTAGGATTGGGTTTCATGTTGTAACAAAATAATGTATCGGTTAAAAATATGCATATGATTATGGCACTGTTAAAGCTATTAATGGCAAACAAATAAATTATGAGTATATAAATAAGGAATGATTTACTTGAAAAAATATTTTCGTTGCACGAGTTTGTGTTTGTAAAATAGACACGTATGTGTTATGAAACAATGTATTAGTAATTTAAACATGAACTAAACATTATTATTAAATATAAAATGCAATTTCTAGTAATTTATGCACATATTTTGCAGTAATATTGACCATCTGTCTGTTTTCAATTAAGACAACTATCAATTAAAACATTATTATACCGTATTTAATTCATCATGAACATATCTTTGGTTGAAATTACCGCTGCATTGAAAAAGTCGTTGAATATATTAAGAGATAATTATAATGACAGAATTCATATAAATCAAGGAAAAATGGGAGAATTATACGTCGGAAGGATTGTACTCGCAATTAAGATTCAATTGGAGAATGTAGTACCAAGGAAATTTCGCTATTAATAAACTATTACGATAAAGTTAATCGATATCGAGATAATTATGTATTTATTATTTTAACAGCAAATTGAAATAGAAATGTATTCTATTGATTTTTTTTTTCTACTTATATTTAATGCCCTAAGCAAAACCTTTTCCTTATTGTTTTTTTTTTTAATATTGCCCTTCACGAAAAAGTAAAATTTCCCAAAAAAAGACGTCACGATATATTTGTTATAATTAATAAATATAAAATATATCTTAGAAGGCAACATTTATTTTTTTTATATATATACTTACATAAAATATTTATCATTTAATTTTTTAATTATTTTTATGAATTTTCATTTTTCAGTTAATTCAACACACAAAAATAATAGAATTTATCTTTTGAATAAAATTCATTACATTTAAAATATTTAAAATAAAATAACGGTAAATTTTGAATTTAACAGAGTAATAAAAATATTTATTATAATTAATAAATTTAAAATTTATCTTAAAAAGTCCAGAGCATTATTATTATTATTATTATTTATCCTTATATAAAATATTATCCTTTAAAAAGATTTACTTATTGTTATTAATTTTGATTTTTTGTTATACACAAAACATTAAAATAAATTTTAAAACAAATAAATTAAAAAATCTTAACTTAAACTCAAGTACAAAATATTTAAATTATAAAAAGTAAAAACGAACAAAATATTGAAATTAAAAAATTAAAAATTTACATAAAAAATTATAAATTATATAAAATTTTAAAGGTTTTATTTAAATTTATAAAAATAAAATAAATTTTAAAACAATAAAATTTTAATTATAAAATCTGGAATCTAATAAAATACTGAATTAAGAAAATTAAATATTTACATAAAAAATTATAAACTGTATAAAAAATTGAAGATTTTAATTAAATTTATAGAATTAAAATAAATTTTATAATAAATAAATTAAAAAATCTAAACTTAAAACTCAAGTTCAAAAAATTTAAATTATAAAAAGTAAAAACTAATAAATTATTGAAATTAAAAAATTAAAAATATACATAAAAAATTATAAAATATATAAAAATTTGAAGGTTATATTTAAATTTATAAAAATAAAATAAATTTTAAAAAAAGAAATTATAAAATCTAAACTTAAAACTCAAGTATATAAAATTTATGTGATAAAAACTATGAATAATTAAATAAGAGAATTAAAAATTTACATAAAAAATTATAAAATATATAAAAATTTGAAGTTTTTATTTAAATTTATAGAAATAAGATAAGTTTTAAAACAAATAAATTAAAAAATCTATACTTAAATCTCAAGTACAACAAATTTATATTATAAAAAGTAAAAACTAATAAAATATTGAAATTAAAAAATTAAAAATTTACATAAAAAATTAGAAAAAATATAAAAAATTAAAGATTTTATTTAAAATTTTAGAAATAAAATAAATTTTAAAATAAATAAATTAAAAAATCTGAACCTAAAACTAATTTTTAAATAAAATTAGTATTTTAAAAAATAGTAATTTATAGGAATTAATTGTATCTTTAATTAAGCCTATCTTATTCAAAGTATTGTGAACAATGGAATCGCCAACCACATCCATTATGTTGTAAACAATTTTTGAGGCAAAATGGCTGGATTCAATTCTTTGGAAAAAAAGTCAATCACCGACACACAATTTCGATCAAGCCAACAGAGAAAAAAAAGGTTGCACTCCATTGTGGATCACATGTACCGATGATCCGGCACGTTCCGCTCGGCCATTGAATTATTGCCGGCATAATATGTTGCGGTAACATTAGTATGTATTCCAGCGAAGTTAATTATAGCTGGTAATACACAAATGTTGTAAAGTATCACGCTCAATAAATATCGCCAAACATCGTGAAACGTGGACGCCGTCATTTGTCATTCGGAACTCGTTCTTTTGATAAATCCCCATCGCCGGTCCGCATTCAATTATCACCGTCGCTTCGATAAATATTGGTTCGTGTCCTTACAGGAAAACTGATCTGTATGTAGATGCCTTCATTATGATCACGGTAAATCTTCGCAGTCACATAAATCAACTTTGCCCAACGTGGAAATTAAACATGGTCACACCAACCTAGAAATCTTCACAAGAATAGGATTCTCACGCAACACCTGTTAAACCAATGCATACAATATATTATACTAATGTCTTTTGTTACAAAGCTGTTTTTTACTGTTTTATGTTTCTTTGGCTACTTTGCGTAGATATTTACAGGAATGTTACTGGAATCATACAAATGGTATGTATGTTAGGGCAACAATCTTAGTTTTAGTGCCAAATCGTACTCTATAATTAGTACCAGAAGTAAGGAGTAAACAGTAACCTTTTAAGGAAGAAAGACATCAAAAATTAATCTTGAGATGAAAATAATTGGAACTAAAGGAGTTAATTGATAAAAACGAAAGTAAAAACTTGAACATTGCGGTTGTAAAAGTGATATTAAATTAAAATTAAAAAATTAATCTTGCGAGTACTAATTATTAATATTTGATTCAAGAATAATTTGAACTGATAGTTAAAAACGTTCAGTAAAAGTTTATGAGAATATTGCTCTCTAAAAGTGGTACATTTGTGTCATTAAAGTTGTTTTTCCCATACATTTCTCCGTCTTTGTCACGCTTGTTATGAATTCCAACGTATGAAACCTGTGTTATCCAAATACTGGCACAAGGAAATATCCCATATAAAAGTGCACAATGCACATCTCTAATATTGACAGTATCCAGTGCTTCATACACCCTTATAATTGTCCTTCTATTTTTAAATGGACTGCTTTTATGCCATTGTGAACTTTCCACCCGACCTTCCTTTTTGCCTTTAATAAAAAATCGCTCACATATGAATAGATTTATGGTAGAAACTTAACGACCTTATTTATGAATAGTTAACAGGTATAAGCTCGATGGTTGCTTTTGATATTTGACGTATTTTAAGTGCCCACACTTTGCTCCAGCCTTTTAAAAGCCTCTGCTTCCATCGACTATTACCAATTGTGATGTAAGCATTTTCGCTCCTGGTTTTACTACATATTATATACTTCAAAATTGCTCGAAACAAGATTAAAACTAGCGCCAAGACAAAAAAGAACGGGTACAACATGTTTTGTAATTTTATTACCTCGCGACATTATACCTGCAATTAATATCAAAGTAAACAGTAATTTGATTAGTAAAAACAGCACTTGGAGAGTGGTACTCACTTTAGGCAGTTAATATCTTTAATTAAATGTCCATTATCGTACCTTTTCCAGGTGCAATAAAAAAATGCGAATTACCGCAGCTTTCGACATCACATCGGAAGGCTTTCAGGAATGAGAAGTGGGACAAATTAAATTATCTTGGAGTAACGGAACCAGTCATAATAATCCCTGTAAAATTACGATTTTTAATTCTCCAAGGAATTATATCTCGTAAACCGAAGTTAATTTCACAAATGACGATATTTGGGTAGTATATGAGCAAATTATCTGCAGCAATTTTCGCATCCAAGTTGGAAAGTTGAATCATGGAGACGACGTTTTGGAACCACGCATTTTTGGACTCGGTTCATTGTTTAAAGACTTTAAAGGTAAATAAATATATATTTTTCGTTAATGCGCTCATTAAACAGATTTAAACCTCACGCTACCAGGTCGATAATAATACAGCAATCATCTTTCTTCGTGCAGTTATTTACGATTCATCTCTCACATATTCAATTATTGGTTCTGGCTCAATAAATATTGGTTTATGTCTCTACAGAAAACATATCTATATGTAGATGCCTTCATTAAATCCCCAATAAATCTTACCTTTGCACTCGTAGGCATAACCGCGGCGGTAGCACCGCCTCGGGCGCCTAAAAAACGCAAGGGTTCGATCGCTTTTGCATAAACGTTTTTTTAAGATCATCGAGTTCTTGTTTGTTTCTTATTACGTTCTCGTTCCCCATTCATCTTATACTGTGCGGTGAACCTTCTAAAGGATTTTTAAAAACTGGTACGTTACCTTTGCATTCGTTGGCGTCCTTGGCGGTGGCTCTGCCCCAAGGCCTGTCGAAATGGAAGGGTTTGCATCGCTCGCAGTCGCGACCGGCCGTGTTGTGTTTGCACTCGCAGGCCAGCTTACCATCCCGATCCGCGACGCATTGACTGGCGTGCCCGTTGCACTTGCACCGTCCGCCGACCGCGAAATCCGCCACCGCGTATTGATGCGTCACCTGATGGTAGCCGCCCATGACGCCGTTTGCGACCACCTCGCCGTTGGAGCCCGACTTGGTGTTGGGTTTCTCTTCGTTGTCGAGGGCCTGCATCTCGTTGATGAGCTGGACGGAGGGTTCGCGGGTCTGGTTGTCGTCGATGTGCTTGCTGTGGTAGTGCTCGTCGACGAGGATCTGGTCCAGGTTGTCGGATAAGTCCTCCACCGGCATGTGGAGGCGGTTGAAGACGACTTTTATGTCCGTGGCGGTGACCCAGTCCTGTAGGACTGGCGAGGTGTCGAAGTCGAGGGCACTGGGGCGACCCTCGAGGGTAGAGAAGGCGATTCTGGGCGACAGACCGAAGCCCATGTTCTCGCCTCCCGTGTATCTGTGGGCATCGGTGCAACGGGCTTCTTGCTCGTTAGTTTTGGTAATGGTAGCTCGATTGGGCCGTCCGTACACACGTCTGCATTGGCTCGAGTAAAATTGGAAAGGTTGCCAGGTTTTGCCGTAGTCCATGCTCTTGTAGATGGCTATAGAGTCGGGTTTGGGGGTGAAGGGACAGAACGACAGACTTACGTAAGTAAGTTCGTACTTCTTGCCGAGCGACAGAAGAAGAGTGACATTGTCCGGGGGGGCGTTAATTGAAGTGACCGGTGGAAGAGGTTCGGATCTCCAGCAGGTGACGTTGTTAGGGTTGTTCAAATCGGTTAAGTGGGTTGCAGGAAATCTACTTCTGGGCTGTCTCTCATCGCAAATGTGACACTGAGGAGTGGCACCGGGTTCGGGTGCTTCGCAGTACTGCATGGGCGCATGTAGACCGCAGGTGGATGAAGCCTTAACTGGCACCCCGAAGGCTGCGTTCTCGAAGTCCGGCATGCATCTTCTGGGTCGGTCCTCGTTGTAGCAAGGATCGACCGGAGTTTGTTGGTTCTCGAACATCTTCAGGAAGTTCTCGTTTACCCCCATGACGGGGCCGCAACACACAACCACCAGCAACAAGAGTAACATATTTACGTACAATACCATCGCGAATGTACAACACCTGGCAACTCAATATCCCATGTTAATCGTAAAACACTCACGCAACAATAACCACTGCAAGAACACCAGAGAGTAAACCGGGATAGAAACCGCGGCGCAACACGCGTGAACAACGTAGCGTTTGGTCCGTTTCGTGAAGGGCCTCTGTGCGATCGGTCTCGGTCGACGTCTGTTGGATGACTGGCGGTCCGCAGTCTGTCGTGGTAGCGGAGGCCGGTCGCATGCCGCCCTGCCGAAAAGGGGCGCATACACACACATACCACCGGCAGACGACGTCTAAGCAATTGGATTCGAGTGGCATAAGACGAGCTGATAATTGATGATTAAGTTAATTATAGCGAATTATAGTATCGCCCTGGATTATCGCAGAAGGTTATCGATGATTCGGGATTTAGCATCGATGTTTTTAGGTGTGCACAAAAATATCTTCGAGTTGCTTTTAAGTTTATTACTAAATATTTTTTGTTGTGCACACATAAATAGAATAATTCAGATAAAATTACAAAAAGTATCAATAAAATATTTAATCTTAGTCTAATTTGACTGATTGTTAAATTTATTCAAATAACTCATTATTATATTTTTATAATATTGAACTTTTTTATAATAATATATTAATTCAATTTAATTTAATTCACGTAAATTCTTGTTTACGAAAGGATTTAATGGAAATAAAAAATGCTGTCGTAATTAACAGTATATTTATTGACTGCGAACAGTAATTGTATGTTTTTAGACATTTTTAAATACATTTACAATAAGACCCAGTAATTGTTTATTTCCATTGCTCTTAAACAGAAAATTGAAAATTCATTTGAACAATCTCAAACTCTAAATACGGTTCCTTAGAATTTTATTTATTTTCACATACAGGGTGAACTATGAAAAATGTTATTATCATTTGACCTGAAATACTTTTTTAATTTGTTTTGATCAAAATTTCATTTCTGATTTCACCAGACATAAAATACCACTGAAAATGACATCAACTTTGTCATTTTCAGTGGTATATTTTTGAATTATTAAATTCTCCAAATATAATGGCTAAACCTAATAATCTTTTTAGTCTAAAAAGCCTATAAACCAAAATTTCATTTTCACTTTCCCAGGATTTTATATCAACTATGTTATTTTCAAAAGACCACCCTTAATATATTTGTATTATTAAATTCTAGATGTAATTGCAAATAAAATGTATTTACGATATCTTATACCAAAACCTAATAGTTTTTGAATTAATAATTTTTTTTCAAAAATGTAATAGAATATTCTCAGATACAAAACAAATACGATCCCTACTATCAGTAGGCATAATTAAATCTAAATAACGAAAACCGTGTAAAAAAATTACCACAATGAATTGTTCAGCATCAAAATTACAGACAGACATTATAGACATTTTAGTTACCTCTAAAACTATTGGATTTGGGTATTGGTTAGCCATATTTATAGTAGCATGTTAAATTTAAATTTCAAAAATATAGTATATCCCATTGAAAATAACAAAAATTAAAAATGTAGTTCAAGTCACGTCATAATTGCTATAAAAATAATAAAAATATATATAAAAAAACAATATCTTTTTACGCCCTCCATAAACTAAACTATTTTTTTTTTTTGTATTGTTATAGGAGACATATTTAATAAACTTAAATGAAATGATATCTGACTAAATTTATTAATTTTAAAATTTAATTATTACATATACAAATTTATTTTTCCAGGACCACCAACATTTTTCATAAATTCGAATCCAAATTCAAGAGTCAACACATCGGGAATCAATGAACACTTCGATTCGAATCCCCCGACTATATCTAGAGAGCACTTTAGAAATTTGGCCCGTTACAAACCCAATTTATATAAAGTGACACTAGGAACGCAGAAACGCGGACGTCTGATCGAGTCTGGCCCGCGGGACAGAACACCAAGACGATTTTCCCATAAAGTCGGACGAGACCGATTCCGAGGGCAGGGAAATGCCTGACATAAGCCGATCGTCGATGAGTTACTGTCTGCACGGTCACGACTTTGACTCGGACGTCGTTTTATGATCTTTATATGGCGAGATCGCGCCCGAGGAGTATGGCCGTTCGGTTATGGGCTACCGAGAATACGCCGGAAATCGGCGGGAATCGACCGTCTTAATCCGGTTAAGTAGATATCGCACCTACGCAGGTCCGACAATGAAATTAATGGAAAATCTTTAAATACGAAGTTTTAAATAATGAACCTGTTTTCTTTGGAAGTTAATCTAATTATCATTGAAATATACAAATGGTCAAATATAGGGTTTTATATATATATATATATATATATATATATATATATGATAGATTAGCGACTGTTAATCTGTCTTTTTAGTTTGATTAAAACACTAAATTCACAATAATACGCTTTATTACGACAAACGTAGTTTAACCCTCAACATCTAAAGCTTGACTGCTCGGTTCTTTCTTAAGAACTGCCCCGATTATTAAATGTAAACAAATACTTCAGATTTGCTTATAAAACAAAACTAGTCTAAATAGATGTGAGCACGTCGCATCGGTCCATCGGTGAAGGTGATGACGTAAGCTAACACGGCCTTCCTGACATGTGGGGCGTCCTCGACCCTTCCACAGTTTTGCAAAGATTCACCTGACACCGGTAATCTGTAAACATTATAACAGCAGTACAAGCTCAAAATATATTCGAAGAACTAAGTCTAAACCTTATTTCATTTAACAAAATAGACTGTTATGTGGCACAGTTAACAACCACTAGAAGCTCAGAGGCGACTCAACCATCAACAGGTCTGTTACACCCATGACTCTCAAGTGCTATCAAAAGATACCATATTCTAGCCAGGAGCTCAGAGGCGGTTCAACCACTACCAGGTCTATTACCCGCTTGTCTCACAGACCCAGAACACAACAATCTAAGCCTGCAGAGCAGGGACCTTAAACATAGCCTGCCGAGCAGGGACCTTTAAACATAGCCTGCAAAGTAGGGACCTTAAACATAGCCTGCAAAGTAGGGACCTCAAACATAGCCTGCGACGCAGGGACCTTAAAAATAGCCTGCCGAGCAGGGACCTTAATCATAGCCTACTAAGCAGGGACCTTCACATATAGCCTGATACACAGGGACCTTAAACAGCCTACTAAGCAGGGACCTTTACACACATTCACACATCAATCTTATTAAATAAATCTATATCCATCATACCTTATAGAATTTCTGTATCTGGCCAGGTTCGTAACTGTTCATGTGCCGCTATTGTAGTTCTACCTCGGCTGCCAATCCTTCGGAGTGCGTACCTCTCATTAGGTAAACAATGCGTTACCTCAAAGGGTCCGTGATACTTTGGTTTCAACTTTCCTCTATTCGACAGCTAACAGCGACATCTAATCCTAACGAACTTGCTTCTGTATGTAGTTCGGTTGACAATTCCAGATCAAAAATGTTGAAAATCGGATAAGAAGTCAATCGCACATTTTCACATTTACATGTCCATTCAAAAGATTTTCCCTCACGTAACAGTGTAAATATCGGTGCTGTTAAAGTTCCAAAGTTTTTCACAAGATGTCTAAAATATCCAGTCAGTCCTTTTTCGATCACACCTAAATATTTCACAGATGTTTGGAAAAAGTTACATTTTTGTATATTTAAGGGCGTCAATGTCCTTTCTTAAGTTCTTAAGACATTCTTGAATGGGTCGAGAGGGCACAACACATCATCAACATAAACAAACGCAATATCGTCTTTAAGTGGTCCAAGGGCTTTAACGATGGCGCTCTGATAATCTGATGGAGAGTTTATGAGATCAAACGGCATTCGGTTGTTCTTTTATTTCTTTCGTAACCCACTCGTCCATTCCTGACAAATTCAAGTCATATTCCTCAAATGCAATTTCTAAATCTTACAAGTCGAAACTGCGCTGCAGCCACACTTAAACCTTCTGCGCAGTCATCTTCAATGTTGCTTGAGTAGTTTGGGCGTTGGCCATTGTCGATAAAATTTCCATGTTTTGTTTTTGGAATCTGTTGTTACTTTCTTGCTGCTAGTCTCTCTCCGATGCACTTTCGGTAATGTTCACAACGTTCGGACTTACTGCGCGGTCGCGTTTTTCACTATTGTCTGCCATTGTTCGTTCACAAAGAAACACAAAAAAAAAAAAAAAAATATTTTTTTAGGTCCTTTCTTCCGGAAATAATTCACGAGAAGATATCCCACTTCTGATGATAGATTAGCGACTGTTAATCTGTCTTTTTAGTTTGATTAAAACACTAAATTCACAATAATACGCTTTATTACGACAAACGTAGTTTAACCCTCAACATCTAAAGCTTGACTGCTCGGTTCTTTCTTAAGAACTGCCCCGATTATTAAATGTAAACAAATACTTCAGATTTGCTTATAAAACAAAACTAGTCTAAATAGATGTGAGCACGTCGCATCGGTCCATCGGTGAAGGTGATGACGTAAGCTAACATATATATCATTTTCCATACGATCAAAATCTATAGGATACGAATAAATTCATACTGATTAAATTACATAGTTTCACTTTAATAACTTTATGGATTTTTATTTTTTACTATTACTAATTTCCTGAAAAATTTAATTTTTAGTTTAATATTAATTTTATGATTAACCAGCTGTACCTGCGACTTCATCCGGGATAGAAACCGCGGCGCACCACGCGTGAACAACGTAGCGTTTGGTCCGTTTCGTGAAGGGCCTCTGTGCGTATTTTTCTAAAATAAAATTTACTTACAAGTTACTCCTTATTACATCAGCTACCTGTCAATAATAGTCTCGTCAAAATCGGTCCAGCCATTTCAGAGATTAGCCGGAACAAACAGACAGAGGGACAAAAATTGTAAAAAATGTTATTTTGGTGTATGTACCGTATTTATATTGATATGCATGTAGTAAAAAACGGTTATTTCAATATTACAAACAAACACTCCAATTTTATTTATATGTATAGATTTTATTTTATGATTAGGAAAAAGATTTTGTTAACTCAAGAAGTTTAATATTGATTTTTATATTCTTTCTGATAGTTAAAAATAATTAAACTCTTTTACTTCTCTGATTATCTTATAAAATATTGTTTTTCCAGTAGTTTAGTGGAACTATAAATACCTCCCTGAGTGACCTTCACTCTGTATAATTATCTTGTCAAAACTTAATAATCGACATCGAATGTATCAATTAACTTCATAAGCTTTTATTTAATGTCTACCACAAACCTTTTTAAAATTTAAATAGATATTTCTGCATCATATCTATTTATGAATTACTTAAGGGATACTTTGTATATTTCTCTTCAATTTCGACATCGAAAATATGAACATCTTCTAAAGATTTTATTTAATGTCCACCACAAACCTTTTGAAAATTTAAATAGACATTTCTACATCATAAATATAATATTTATCTATGATCCATTAGTTAAGAGACACTCTGTATAATTCTAACATTCTAAGATTTATCAACACTCAGTAATCGAAATCCAATTGATCAACATCTACCATCTTCATATGATTTTATTTAATGTCTACCACAAACCTTTCAAAAATTTAAACAAATACTTCTGCATCATAAAAATAGTATTTATCTACCATAAGAGCCATTAATTAAGGGACACTCTGTATAATTCATTCAATGTTATCGGCATCCAATATATCTACAACTACCATCTTCATAAGATTTAATTTAATGTCTACTACAAACCTTTCGAAAATTAGACAGATATTTCTCAATATTTATTTAAATAGTCGATATAAATGCTATTTATCATTCTTATGAAAATTGTCGAGTTTCACGCATTTACTTAATTCTCTTACTCTAATTGAAACTGATAAAATAATGATGTGTATTTAGAGAACAATGGATCCACTATCTATAAATCTTGGCCCTTGAACCAAGCCTAATACCACGCTTGACAGGAAAGAAAATAAATTAAACTCAGAAACACTTTGGTTTATTGGAAGTAATTTGGAAATAAATAAATAAGCTGCGCCATTTGAATAAAATATACAATGGAGTCTAATTCTTTTATGCATATATTTGTTTTGAGAAAATCCCGCTATTAATGAGGCAAAAAGCAAGTCTTTTTCCATTGGAGCGTTGACTTAAAAATAATAAAATCAATACATATATTTAAGATTTTCTACAAGTGCCCGTGTTATTTAAAATGAATAGGATAAATTTCAGATTAAAACGAGTAGGGATTTAGGAAAAGCCATCGTCCGGACAATTACAATAAACAACAAACGGTCGACGCGGCGGATTTAAGCCGAAATATGTTTAAAACAAAGTACCCACTCTCTGCACCACTGAAAATCCTGATAACGTTTTGTGGGCAAAATTATGAAGCTCAATTATACCGTTATCGCGGTTGCGTAGGATAATGGGATTCTATTGTGCACTCAACAACCAATTTTCCACAGGACAATATTCGACAAATTGTTTAATAACAATTATAATACAATGTACGTATTCATTTCATTTTTCTGTCGACATTTCCGAACAGATGGTTACGGGAAATGGAAAAATCAAACCGGAAAAAGTGACGGAGCCGTAGATGTGTGCACGTAGGCCGGTAACGTAGCATTAAGATAAAGGTAGTATTATTAAAAGTTGACGTTAATTATTTTAAAACGCCACAGTTGCAGAATTGTCCGAGATAAATATCACGTCGTCTGTTGCGTTTATCTTTATTTAATTACAAAACTGAAATATGATTAATGGTTCGCTGATAAATGTGACAAATTCGTTGCGGCTTTCTAAATCGTTCCGATTATTTATTCATAATTAATTAGCGGGCAGGTGATTGGTGGAGATTTACTGCTAAGTTTAAAACCCCGATAAAAAATGAGAACTGTTTATCGGATCTCCACCTTCACAAAATTTGCAACCAAAAACGTCAAATTATTTTGTTTTGTGGTAAATTTGAGAGTTTATACTCAAAATAAATTTCAAAATGAAACTTCCTTTTGTGGTCAATGTTAATTAGTTACAGTTTTACACGCAATGTTAGTTACAGTAGGGGCCAGAGAAATAGCACATATTAATTACTATTTAATGTTCATTAGGAAATGTACACCTCAATTTAAATGCAATCAAAATGTTTTATATTTTATTTAAAATAATTACCCTACATTCTTTCTGCAATTATTCATTTTGTACATAAATCAAAATAATTTCTTCTTAAATTAAAACAAATAATTAAACCATTTCAAAGTACTCTTTGCCTATATTCTAAAGGAAAATAATCTTTTCCAAATATTCTTTTTTTGATATCAAGAGTCTGTTAGTAATTTTCTGTTAATTCAGTCGACGACTGATTATGCTACTAGACTTACTGCTATAGTATGATTCAATTAACTCATTTTCAATTTATCTCGTAGGATTTCTTTTACATATTATTCCAATTTGTTCCTCTATAAAAGGAGTTGAATTTTGTGACATTTTCTCATGTAATTCCAAATAAGTGTCGTTTCATATTTGTTAATAACATTTTGAACCAATTTTCGGGAGCACCTCAAGTTTTTAGCAGCGTCAACAATATTTAGCCCACGATTTTTCATGTTAATTATTTCTCTTTTCTCTGAAATGCAACTTATTTCCACTGAAAGTCAAAGAAAGAATACAAAACAAAAAATAGCCCATATGTATATAATATGCTGCCGCCAGTCAAATAAACATTCACTTCTAAAATGTTCGTGTGCAAAATTTTTTCGCAAGGAACAGGACCGCACTACGAAACTAATATTTATATCAAATTTACTGGTTGTCTATAGATTATATATTTATAATAATAATGAATTTATGATACATTCTTATTAGTTAAAATAATATGTTGTAAGAAAATAAGAGCTCAGGGCACCGGGCCAGTACCAAAGTGTTTCTGGGATTCCCAGGCAAGCGAGGTAGTGGCGTGATCATGCATCAATGAAAGGACTGGAACGGTCTAGTTTGAGACAAGGGGGAAGAAATATTACGCATTAATTCACTGCGGTTATAAGTAGAGAAATCTGGTAGTTATATAAAAAATATTTTACGATTTTAATATATCAGATAAGTTTAATGAATAATAAGCAGAATTTTCTGTTTAAATTTCTACGCAATAACGCAATATTTTTATCGGAAAATTGTACAGTCTTGTAAAACAAGCTTTGACATGACATGTTCCATTTAGCAAAATTTTATTTATTTTGCTGTATAAACGTGGTAGAAAATGACCAAATAAAAATTTAATAGTTATTAAAGAATAATATGACTTCAAATGCAAGTCTTGTAAAAACACAACATTAGTAATCAAACATTTATAAATTCACACACAAAATTTGAAATATGCCGATTGCGTAGTTTCTGGGATTTGTTCCAAGGCGTCAATGGCATTTGTATAGAGAACTTAACTCAGAGAGTTAAATAGTACCACAGAAAGTAAATATATTTAAATATGCTATTTCTTTGGCCAACAAAATCAGTGTAAAGCACAAAACAATAATTACATAAAGGATAGAATAGCTATACAGTGCGAAAAATGCTCTCCGTGTCTGGATGTTGTAAGAGATGGATGCACGACAAAGAGAGAAAAATTTTGCCCGGTAGTAGGAATCCCTACACTCAGAGACAATGCGCCGTGCTACTGCGCGTAGCGCACAATATAAATTAATCTTTGCGAATGCATTTAGTAACTCTCCGTATGCGATATCAAAAACAAATAAAGTATTCTAAAAATAAACTTCTTTTTTCAAAATAAAAATGTATCTCAAAAATTAAATAAAATAAATAAATGCTTATATAAAAAAAAACTAAAAACAATTAAATAAAGTGTTCAAAGACACCGACTCGTTTGCGGAGACGAACCGCATGCTAAACGCAGCAAAACAAAATGATCTCCTCCAGTCAGTCCGGCCCGCCCACATAATTGCATGTATATCTTTCTTTTTTGTTAACAAAGGGGTATTGATGTTCCGTCTCAATACGCGAGTAGACACGCTCATCAGTTTTGATACTGTATGTTTTATATACTTACTGGGCCAATTTTGAATTAATTCTCTTATAAAATATCTTATAAAATGTGTAATTTCAAAATGTGTGCTAATTCTCTGGTAATACTATACTTATAATGTTGAAATGTGATATAAAAAAGTATTATATTTATTAATTTCATTTTAATAATAATATTTTTAAAGAACAAATTGAGATAGTATTATTAAACAGAATATAAATTGAGTTATGCGATTTGAAGAATGAGCCGCGCCATCTATATCAGAATAGTCTAATTTACAACTTCTGATTACAGTATTCATAACGTTTTATTTAATGATTGTATAATGAAACTTTTTTTAATTAAAATATATATTATTATATTATATTTTTTCTCAATTATTAAGAGAAGGTACAACAAATTAAATTTCTACATATCTGTGGAGATTTTTTCATAAACAAATATTTAAATTTTTAAGTGAAATATTTGTTGTGTTGGCCTGCCTGAAATTTGTATTTCGTCTGTCAAATTCGTTGCGTTTAGCGGCATTCATTGTGTTATTCGTGTTTGTGGTTGATCATCGAAAAAAGAAAATATGAGTAAATTGTCTAGAATACCGAAGGCTCTGCCCAAAGACACGGCTGAAGCGATCCATAAGTCAAAAATATTGGTTGTCGGCGCTGGTGGAATCGGCTGTGAGGTGCTCAAAAACTTGGCCCTAACCGGCTTTCCTGATATCGAAGTGGTACGTCGCCGATTTCGGTTGTCTCGATTTATAGTGCTTATTGTGTAATTTTTGCAGATCGATTTAGACACTATTGATGTCAGCAACTTGAACAGGCAGTTTCTGTTTAGGAAGGAACATGTTGGCAAGTCGAAAGCTCAGGTTGCTAAGGAAAGTATCCTAGGGTTCAATCCAAACACTAAAGTTGAAGCACACCATGATAGCGTCACAAGGTAAATTTCATAACTATTTTGACGGAAATTGATTAAACTTATAGATTAATATTTAATAATTTTATTTATTAATAAGTACATGAATTATAAACTTTTTTAGTATTTTATGCCCTCATAAATATTTCAGTATTTTATATATCTTCCCTGTACATGACAATTAGCCAAATACTTTAATTCTTATAAATCCATTTTTAGTCGAGAATATGGTGTTAACTACTTCAAACAGTTTTCACTGGTGATTAACGCCCTTGATAACAGGGCTGCAAGGAGCCACGTAAATCGCGTGTGCCTCGCAGCCGACGTGCCCCTAATCGAGTCTGGCACTGCTGGTTACTTTGGACAGGTAGAACTTATCAAGAGGGGCATGACACAGTGCTATGAGTGCCATATGAAGGCTCCACAGAAGTCATTCCCTGGCTGCACAATTCGTAACACTCCTTCAGAGCCAGTGCACTGCATTGTTTGGGCAAAGCATTTGTTCAAGTAAGTCGATTGTTTTGAGGATTGTTTTTGTAGATTGTACAAATGTTTGTTTCAATTGTAGTCAACTATTTGGAGAAGACGATCCGGATCAAGATGTGTCGCCGGATGCGGAGGATCCGGAAGCAAAAAAAGATGGGGATGGGACACACAGCACCACTGAAACTGGCAATGTAGTGCGGGTGTCTACCAGACAATGGGTACAAGATGTTAAATATGACCCAGCAAAACTATTCAACAAGTTTTTCCATGATGATATCAAATATTTGCTGACCATGGGTAAAAACATACATCATAACCTTGGGAACAAACTAACTGGAGTAAATTTTCAGAGAATCTATGGAAGACAAGAAGAGCTCCAGTTCCCTTAAACTGGGAGCAGGCTGCCTCCCATGGAGGAGATGCTGAAATAGATGAAACTGACTTCCAAGCTATCGATACTAAAGTCTGGAGCCTCAAAAAATGCACTGAAGTATTTGCAGACACCATCAAAGTTCTCAAAAAAGACATGGAGACTAAAGAGTTTCTGGTGTGGGATAAGGACGATGAGCCTGCCATGGACTTTGTCACTGCCGCTGCAAACATTCGCTCTCACATATTTAACATCACCCAAAAGTCCAGATTTGACACTAAATGTAAGTATTTGAATTATAAATTGTTACTGTGATTAAATGAACTATTTTTAGCAATTGCTGGAAACATCATCCCCGCCATCGCTTCTGCAAACGCGACAATTGCAGGGTTGGTAGTGCTCTATGCCATCAGGGTGCTTAGCAATAAGATCGAGAAATGTCCCAATATTCATCTGCGACCGAAATCAAGGCACTCCAAGCTTATACTGTCTGCAGACAAAGCGATTATCCCGCCACGTTCCGATTGCTACGTATGCCGCCCCAATCCGACTGCATATCTCTCGGTCAATTGTAACGTGACCACGGTCAGCGAATTAGAAAATGCCATATTAAAACGACATCTCAATATGATCGCACCTGATGTTATGTTAGAAGACAAAGACAGTATTATCATTTCGTCTGAAGAAGGCGAATGCGATGTAATTACTCAAAGCAAATTTAGTTAATTCTGTAATTAAACGATAACTATTGTAGGAGAATCTTAACAAAACATTATACGAGGTTGGAATCGGTGACGGATCGATTTTGAAGGCGGATGATTTCCAACAAAATTTCGAATTGACTATTCACGTCACCCAGTGGGAACCAGAAAGTACAGATGAACCATTTAAAGTGGCAGGAAATCCCAATGACTTGTTGCCTAAAGAAGATTCTCCCAATTCGAAGACAAGTAAGTATTAATATGTTGTTTATTTAAATGTTTAACTCTTGTAATTTGTGCAGCTGAAACTAACAATACACCAGCAGACAAAAAGGATAGTGATGATGACTTAATGGTCGTTGATGGAGAGGATCCACAGGAAGGTTCTTCTTCCAAGAAAAGGAAACTTAATCCACGTGATGTTGATGATGATGATGATGACATTTCTATTGTCGATATGTAAATGTATATATTTTTGTGTTACTTTTGAGTATTTTCGTATTAACTAAATGTGTTTCAGTATAATGTTTGTTTTATTTAATTTCTTTTGGTGTAAAAGAGGAAAACGAAAGTACTTTAATGACTCCATAGTGTTTATTAAGATACAAGGGACTTTTATAAAGCCATATTATCGTGACTTGTACAGATATCACACACAACCAAGTTTAGATTATATATTCTATATCACAACAACCCTGGTTGAAAATTTACATATGAATGTATGTATTATTTACTTACAAGTACATTAAATTAAACCTATATAACTAACTAAAAAATTATATAATACCGTTAGAAAAGGAACAATTTAACAAGAAGCCTAATATTTTTGATTACACAAAACAAAAAATTATAGCTTATATTATTTTGGCTCTGAAGTTATCACTATTATTGTAGAAAACGTAGAATTTTAGTCTATTTTAAAGAACAATAGCTATACTGACGAGTTTTTGTGCCTAAATTACTACATATTCAAAGTCAACCATTAAAATGATTCAACAATACTAAATAATCTGAATAAAAATCCTATTTTTTTATTATCAGTAATAACGTACCATTATTTAGTAAAAAATGTATAGTCATTTCCACATAATTATTTTAGCTCTAAAAATACTCATATAATACTCTTGCGTCTACATGATTACAGAAAGTGACAGGAATTACAGAAAGTGTAAACAATGTGTGTGAGAAAGGGATTATTCTAAGAATGGTATGAAACTACTGATTTTTAAGTTCATATCAATGTTGTTTATTATAGGTGCGAACTAAAGGTATGGATTCAGATCCCTTTGGTAGTCAGCGAACAATACTTGAAATACTTGATCTTGGGGTGTTGCCAGTCTCCTCATCTGATTGGTCTGGGGATATCCTGATGGCTTGGTACCACTGATTTGTTAAATCAGTCATCTGGCTCTTACAATCCTTTAATTCCTGTAATAACATGAATAATGTAAATATAAAATCACTCATTAAATAGAAAACTACTTATTATTGATTAAACTCACACATGTAGGTGTTATAAATTAAATTTTGTAGGTCTCTTAAAGAAAATTTTATCGTCGGCCATGAATATGGCGCAGAAATTTGCAATGAAAAACCCTCCGATGGCCCCAAAACAACAAGGTATTGGCCAGTTTTGATAAGGCTTGTTCCAATCCAAAGGAATCAATATCGATCCTAACCAAGCACCAAGGATTGTAAGGCGTGCGGCCAACAGAAATTTATTGCAATTCTCAACACCTTCAAATGCCATCAGATTAGTGAATGAAGTTGTCACTGCCTCAGGCCCAAAATGTAACAGCATAGGCAAAACCGTAAACGTGCAAACTATCATTGAGAACATCATTGTCTCCTCTTGCTTGGATAAAAACGGGGCTCCAAAGAGAACTGATATAATATATATGACAACAGTCATAAAAACATAAACAGCAAAGTTCTTTAAGTGATCTTTGAGTTTGTATTTCTTGACGTCCTGTAGTTTAATATTTTTGTCCATTTTCATGTAGCAGCAAAGGTATTTAGTAATTTCAGCGAAGATGAGAATCAAAACAACGTAAAAATTTTCACATTTTCCAATATTGTATATCTGTCCGGTGAAGTATAACAGAGCGAAGACTGCCGGTATGTAAATGCAAGTTACTATGTTCGTTATTGTTAAACTTCTGTTGTAAACACGGTTTGCGTAATTTATTTTGTCCATTTTTTAAGCTTGATTTCGTAACCTTAACTCGTTTGTCAATTTTCTAGTTGAGTTGTGCCAACTTAATGACGTGAAAAACAGCGGGAAATTCAAATTTAGATTGACAATGTACTTTTTTTCCCAAATACTTATTACTCATAATAAATTAAAATTACAGGTTATTTATGCCGCAATTATGATAACTAAATATGAAAGATAAGTATACACGATAATTCACTTAACTTTTTCATTAGAAGTTTATAAAGAACGAAAAAAGGTATTGATTTAAATTTTTATAGCATTTATAACATGACTTAATGCACTTTTAAATTAAACATGTAATTGCAAATAAAAGTGATATACCATACCCTAAACCAAAACCTATAATTCTTGAGTTATTAATTATTTTCCAAAAATTTTCACAGGTTCCCAAATTTTATACGGGGTGTTCGTTATTTACATTTAATTTTATGCATGTTAACTTTTTCTTTTTAATCGATCACAATGTATGTTTGTAATAAACTGAATATGAGAACAAATTTGTAATTAAAAACAAATATGCAAAATAAATTTCATATAATTTTTTCACTGTTTTATTTAAATAAATTACGAAATAAGATTTCAATTAATTGATACTGAATTGTGACAGATTAGAGTAAATAAGTTTAATATTTGTTCAACCCATCCTCAGTAATTTAAAGTTAAAATTAATATATATTTTTTAAAACAATGTTTACAAATACACGAAATTATAAAAAATGGGATAATTAACAACAATTTTAGGACTTGTAACTACATTGTGTCGATAAAAATGTAAATTGAATATTCGTCAAAGCATATAAAATGGTCGTACCATAATAAACATTAGCTATAAATAAACCACAGTAAAATAACTAATAAACAAAATGATAAGTTGTTTAAATTAATTCCTTAGGGGATACAAAAACGTTAAAAATTATCATATCAGTTCACACCGGTCCCGCCAATTGACACCATTAAATATCAATTTAAGAAACATAACAGCTTATTTTTAGTAGACAACTACACAACATCAAATAGGTTTTGTTACTTGTAAGCCTATCCTTGAAAATTCTATTAGATACCACATATCAGAAAATGACTAATTGTGGTAAAATGTTTTTGAACGAAACTCTTTAGACATTTAACAGGATTTTAAGAATATTATGCTCGAATTTAAAACCTTACCAACGATTCTGTTATGAAACCTCTTTAATTAACGTTAATTTTTTATTGACATTTTGATTACGACATAATCCAAGTTTATATTGTCTGTACAATCTTGTCGCAGAATATTAATTTTACAAAATACATAAATTAAAAACACAATTTAACCAGTTCAAATTAGTACCATTTCTATTTTATACGGGTATTAACATAGACTAACTAAATAATACAAAAACAGTTTGGAACCTTGATCAGTCACATTTAACTGGCGTGATCGAACAACCTTGCACCAAATTATATTACGTAAAAAAGCATTTTCTTCTCTAATTCACATATTCAGTGTATCATGAATTCACATAGGAGAAATTATCAACAAGTTTTTGAAGCACTTCAACGCTTACTTTTATGAAATTGGAACACTTAAATCATATAATTATCATTCATGCCAGCATAACTGAAATCTAATATTTTTTATCATTTAAGGTAACTTCCGACCCAAATGAATAAACTACAGTTAATCTGAATATTGATCGTACACAAACGTACATACACAATTAGTTTAATGTCGGCTGAAATTCGTAAATATTAAGTAACAATTACATATGGTGATTAATAAAACAGGAGCTTCCGTGTTTGTGGTAAAATGTCGTGCTTGAACGGTATTTAATCCACACATCGAAGGTTACTCTCTGAGACTGAGCTGTGTATATGATCCAATTATCAAAATAGTGTTTTCCTTTAAAATAACTTTTTTATTGATCAAGTATATTACTGCATCGTTCAATTTCGTTGTTGCCGAAGTCGTTTCTAAAATGCGGCTTAGAATGTTTTTACTGAGTACTGTGTTATAGTAATTTATAGTTTTGCTGCTGTGTTAATGGCCATTAAAACTTTTATTATCTGAGTTCCTTTCAACAATCATATATCTCAGAATTTACACATTTTGATTTGGAAATCGTAAATTTAGTAATGAATGTATCACATGGCAAACATTGCAAGATAATAAATTATACTTTTTCCTGTGAATTTCCACAAATTTATGTGGACAATTGTCATGAGACATTTTGACCAATTCAACAACATTAATAATTCCAAACATTCTCACCTGCTGGGTAAACCTCCTGGTGAAGAAAGGTATTAAGTACTTCAGATCATACTTGGCGAAGCCCTTGATCCTGTCCGAAACGAAAGCCACCTCGGTCTCGCCCTCCGTGGTCTCCGAAAGGTGTTCGGAGTCCAAAGCGCCGCCCCATTCCCTCGTTTTACTCAGCGTGACCTCCCTGTCCTTCTTCCTCTTCTTCAGTTTCCTGGACGGATTCTTGGTCGCCTGCATGAACTTCAGCAGCGGCATGGTGGAGCCGCCGAAGAACAGCGTGGTCACCAACACAATGATTAGGGTTGTGGTAATGATCACGTTGCGCGTTTCCGTGCTGAAATTCAAATGGAGGGACAACGCGTAGGAAATGGCACCCCTCAAGCCGCTGAACCACATTATGAACATCATCTTCTTGGTTATCTGATGTTCCCTAAATCTATTGACTAGAATGGCCAGGGGGAATATGTTGCAGGCTCTGCCGATCAGACACAGTATAATGCTCCAGACGACCAAAGCGGGTTCGACGCGATGTTTGAAGCTGAACAATGCGAGGCCCAAGTAAGCGAACACGCAAGTTTCAGCGATGAACGCCAAGGTTCTCAGGGTCTGTTGCATGGTTATTTGGGTGACGGTAGACAAGTTAAAATGGGTATAATGAGACATGACAATTCCACAGAAAAGTATGGCCATTATGCCGGATAGATGGATACCCTCGGCTAAGACGTATGGTGCGTAGGTGAAGACCAACATCATGCCGAACTCAAGGGACGGATTCTTCCTCAAGTCAATGTGCTTTAAGAGTAAAGCACTGAGGAGGGCAAACACCACGCCAATTCCGGCAGACGCGAAGAACATGAGACAGAATCGTTCGATGCCTATGACTATGGCTTCACCTGTGTTCATGTTGGGGTTGTTGGATTCCAAGGCTGCGGTGGTCAAAACAATGGCGATGGCGTCGTTGAGGATGCTCTCGCCGAACACCAACATATTCAAAATTGGGTCTACGTTCAAGGCGTGGAAAATAGCGACTGTTGCCACTGGATCGACGGCGGAAATCAAGGATCCAAAAGCGAAAGACTCGACGAAGCTTAATTTGTAGGCAACATCTGCCAGACCCAAGAAATAAACGCCGAAGCCGATGACAAAGGCGGAAATCGTGGTGCCGAAAATGGCAAAAACGAGTATGGAACCGATATTTTGGAAGAAGTTACCTTTGTGCAAGTTGTAGCCAGATTCGAAGATGATTGGGGGTAAAAGCACCAAAAAGAACGCGGTTGGGGAGAAGGCCTCCTCCTTCCTCCAGTTGCTGATGTTTCTGTTGGACAGAGCACTCATAGCAAGACCAATTAACGCACCCAAGAACACAATAACAACACTCTCAGGCACATATTGGAAGTTGGTCTGTAACATCAGGTGGATCAGCAAAATACCTATGGCCAACACACATAACACAAAGAAAATAGCCATGGAGCTGTTGTGCTCTTCCTCGGCAGCTTCTTTGTCTGGTAGCACAGGGTCAACAGATATAGTTGTTGAAGTGACATTTGTGTGGTTCACTGTTGGGGATGGTTGAACTGGTGGTGGTTCTTGGGGTGCCGATTTCGTATCGTTTTTATCATTCTTCACATCTGTAGGGGCTGCAGTAGAATTTGCTGCAACGGGTTCTTTGGGTTTTTCTGTTGTCGATTGTAATTTCGTGTCATTATTTTTCATGGGGGCCGTACTACTTTGGGCCAGTTCTGGCGGTTTATCCACTGGTTTCGCGGTTGTTGTATTCAGGGGTTTGTCGGACAATACGTTGGTTACATTTTTGCCGTTCGTGTCCTGTGTCGAAGCAGTGTTCCAGAACAAAACGAAAAATAGGACGATGGCGGTTAATAATTCCTTGATCTTCATTTTTACTGTCGTTTAATTTATCGGTTTGCACATTTACATTTTACAGATAAACAACACAGTCACTAAGCGCTAGATAACACGGGCTGACTACGCGACAATGTTATGAAAACTGTCAAAAATGATCATTTCCATGGCATTTTCGCGAAGGTTTCGTCTTTGACGTATAAAAGTGGGGGGTTTGGCGCACAATCGCGTTCTGGGGAAAACGCGTAGTTATGCAACGTTGCCACTGTCTTTTAATAATCTGGGGAGAACCCTACATTCCTTTTTACCGTCTAAAAATTTTAAAAAGACTGATTAATAAAACGGTCATTAGTTGATTTGTATGACACCTGTTAAAATTTGAAATAAAGCAATAAATGGAGAATATCGATTATTTACGAAATTAGGCAACATTGGCCAAAGGAATTTAAAAAATATTCAATACTCTATTAATTCACCATCATGTTTTATCATTTTCTACCTAAAACAAAGCGATTATCATTAAGATAACAATTTTAGATTAAATATTTGATTAGACATAAATGTTGAGTTCTTAAAATCATAACCTAATTGTTCCGTGCCGTCAAAATCGGTGGAAAAATGTCATCGAAATTTTTCCGGTGGTTTCTTTCTGAAGATGGCAGAAAATTCTCGTTTTACGGGGCCAGCGTGGTTTCAACCAGCGTTATGGTTCTCTCATTTTTGCCTCACACAATTTTCTTGGAACATTACAAAGATTTAGTGCAATTATACAAGTAGGGTGTATTTTAGGTTATACGACATTTCCTTTATATACTTATATACTGTGTTATTTGTAGAAAAGGTGTGTCCGTACCTGTACCTCAAAAACTAAGAGATCGCTTTAAAAAGACAATCGAATTAACAGGGGTAATAATGAACAACAAAATACAAACAATAAAAGTGACCGAAGTATTTTTATAGGTCCACCCATTAGACAAAGAATTATTCAAACCCTTTTCAGCTTATGGATTTGATATATTCAGTGCTGGAAGTGTTTACAGCAAGTTTGGGGTTTACGTTGGTTTGCCAGCAAATTTTGTGTATGATAATGTGAACCAAATAGAAAGAAACATAATCAAAGTAACATTCCATTCAAATACTAAATGCAAAACCTTTTAATATTACATGTTGTAGATTAACAATGAGTCAGTACAGTGGGAAACTGAGGAAGCACAATCTCTCCTAGATTCTTTGGTGCTTTCTGAAAATGCACAAATGTATGCCATGGCAAGAGAAATAAAGTTCAGACAAACTTCAAAACCAATTTTGGATATTTTCTTGGCAACAGGAAGCTGTTTGGCTGCTTATGGACTTGGAAGTAAAATTAATAAAAAATTCAACATGTATGTTAAACCTCTTCCAATCAGAGTTTGTTTATATTCATTGGTGCTTGCCTTTGTTGGTGGCAATTATATAATGTGTAAAGACTTTTCTCAACTTTACAATGAAGAATCGATAGACAAAGAATTAAGTAAAATACCTGAATTAGCTGAAGGGGGAAAAGAATTTTACACAAAGGTGTTGCAAAGAAATAGGGCTTTAAGAGCACTAATGGGCAAAGATGGTGAAAGAATGTATAGTGTGACTGGAAATGAAAATTATTTGTTTAGAATTAGACATGTTCCACTGATGCAGAGAAAGTCCTTTTTTGAAGCACCCCAAAATGCTTAAATGACTGATAGAATAGTAATTAGACCCATAACAAATTTGTAGTTGTGTTTGCATAAAACAGTTCATGTTAAAAAATGTACAAAGAAATTATAAATAAATTTATTAAAGAAGTTTGATCTTTTTTAATTTATGGTGTGACCAACGATATTCAAAACGCTCTATTTTATTTTTCATCACTTTATGTAAAAAATGTTATATATGTAAAACATACATATATAATATGTAAATTTATTTGACCAAATAGTATAGTAAAATAGTATCTGTTTAGAACATTCCATATATTTTATTATTTTTTTTCCATTTCTATAAAGATGTGTCTTTGTATGAAATTATGCGTTTATAGTAATTTCAAACCTCATTTTTGGATTTATTTGAATCCTTCTAATATGTTTTTTATACAATTTGAGTAATAAGATCAACAAATCAATGAGGAAAATTAATTCATAAACATTATAATATATGTTTTTATAATAAATACTATTTAGAATTAAAGATTAAATATATAGCAATTTTAGCAAATCTGCAACTTGAGTGAGTCATAACATATAAGAATAATTAAAAAAAAATTAAATAATTTTAGAAATTCTAAGGTTTAAGTCATTACGTAATACAGAATGATCAAACATTTCCATTGTCTAAAATGTCACGTATTTTTAAAATTCCCGGTTATATAGGCTAGTGAGATTATAGTGAGAAAAATTTATCAACAGCTACCAACATAATAACTAGTGTTTTGGTTTGGTTAATGGTTATTTCTGTCTACAAATTGTCGAAAACCCGTCAAAACTACATATTTATCGGATTGTTTCCGAGGCAAATCAAACAAACATGGTCGCTTAGAAAACGAACTGGCCGCATTTCCCCGCTAATTCGACGAAATTGGTATGATAATGGACTCGAGAAACACAAACAAGAATGGCAGTATAGATGCTGAAAATCTAAACTTGACTTTGGATATGGGCGACGATATGAAACTGGATGAGGTGAATTACGAGAGTGATGTATCTTCCAGTTCGTCGGAGAGTTCCTCCGTCCCCAGCATAAGCTCGGTGAGCAGTGGCTCGTCGGGGAAGGGGCGACGGTCCCGGCACAAAAGGGGCCGTTCAGATGACAAAAGCCCGTCGCCGGCGGCGAAAAGGGCCCGTTCCAAAGACAACAAGGGCAAGTCTTACGACTATTTAACTAAATTAAATTATTTATTTCGTGACACCCGATTTTTTGTCATCAAGTCGAACAACGCTGAGAATATCACACTGTCAAAGGCCAAAGGAGTATGGTCGACGTTGCCGCAGAACGAGGCCAATCTCAACAAGGCGTTCAGGGAGTCCAGGAATGTGTTGTTGATATTTTCCGTGAAGGAAAGTGGCAAATTCGCTGGTTTTGCAAGGTTACATGGTGAATCTCGACATGATGTGCCGGCCATATCATGGGTCCTACCGCCCGGATTGTCCGCGAAAGCTCTTGGTGGTGTCTTCAAAGTGGACTGGGTGTGTCGCAAGGAGCTACCATTTTCAAGCACAATGCATTTGTACAATCCATGGAATGACGGCAAACCAGTGAAGATTGGGAGGGATGGCCAAGAAATTGAACCTAGGGTGGCTGAGGAACTGTGCCGCCTGTTTCCCGAGGATGACGGTATTGAAATCACGCCCATTCTAAGACTGGCAAAAGAAGCTGCCAAAAGAAACAACACACTGAGAAGTAGAGATGGTCACAGGCATCCCAAGGCCAGGATGCCTATAGCAGCTAGGTCGTCGTTTGGATATCGAGGTAGGGGCTCTTCGTATTCCAGGAGAAAATACTTCCTGACAAGCAGGGGACTGACATCTTCAAGTGCATATAGACGCTCAGTGTCTCCGCGGCCCAGAGACAGATTTTCGTTGTTCTATGACCGTGATTCCCCTCGCCCCTACACCGCAGCTGCAGCTGAAGCATACGTAGCCGATTACATGCGGACGATGCAGCATCAATTACCTCCCTTGCCCCCCTATGTGGCCCCACCAGGATTGTATACAGCTGGGGGGTACGATGGGTTACCTCCACCTAGGTATTACGATGGTTTGCCCCTGGGGGATTATCCTCCATCTAGGATAGGATCGTACTCGGATAAAAGGTCGTATGATAGGTCGGTGGATGAATTCCTTTGGAGGACTAGTGACAGATCGAGGGATCGAGATCGTGAGAGTCGTCATCGCTATCGGGACAGGCGGTGAATTCTGGAATGATCACTGTATAGGATATATTTTTTTTTAACTGACGGACGTTTATTATTAATTAATTGTAAAATCTGTTCTTGGCATATTTTACCATGTTATGATTTATCGGAAAATTATCTATTGTGATCTGTTTAATTTGAAAACGATTGTTTGACGTTTTATACGTCTAAAATTGTAAAAACCTTTTTTTATGAATTAGTTGTAGCTGTATTATTATTTTAGGTATATGCTACTTGATTTGTACATTATGATCCTTATTAAATAAGACGGATATTGTAAATGACTTTGTTTTCTTTCATTATTACTGTTTAAAAATGTAAATCATTTTATATTTCAGTTACTAAAAGATAAGTATAACTTTCTTTCATATATTATACTAATGTATAACATTTTTATACAATTTACGACTGTTTGCAGATACTGAATTTGCCATTAATCGCGTTAAGACAGATTATTTAGGAAACAACTGTTGTGGTGATTGGAAGACTTTAGTTCAATCAACAAGAAGCTGGAACAAAAATTCATCATTGCTGAACTAAATTTTGTATATTTGTATTTCACAATTATCATATAAACTAAATAATATGTTAAAACAATCAAAATCAGTTTTGAAAATTAATTTTTTCACTTTCTTTAAATGTGTAAGAATCTCATATATAATATAGAATTTGTGAATAAAAAATCTTATTTATAAATTAGTGTAATGTCAGGAAATGTTGATTTTTGGGTATTTACATTGCTTATTTTGATTGTTTTATAAATGTTATTTAATTTCTTAAATCACTTTATTGCAGTAGCTAGTTGGTAAAAAATGTAATAATTTAAAGCATTCACTTCATTTAATAAATTAGTGACTATTTTAAATTTTATAAAAATGATTTTATAAATAATACAAATATTACATACATACATTATAGATCTTTTCAATATACTTGTTATTTATCAAAAATTAAAAAAATATTTTAAATACATAAAATAATTATTAAACACATTTAATTTGTTTGTAAGTACATTGATTTCGTCTGTGTATTTTATAGGGTCGTCTATCATAATATTGTATATGAACTATGACAACAATTTTATCTAAAATTATAAGTAGTCTTTTTTTAAAACTTTTTAACTAGAAATATTGAGATAGCTTCTATGACATTTGCCCAGAGTTAATAACATTAACATATTCAGCATTTGGGTAGATTATTTTAGTGATATGAGATTGTTACAAATACTAATACAAACAACAAATACAATCTGAGTTTATTTCATCATATCATAATTACTTTATTTGTTATTGTGTGAAAATTATTTTAACTTTCTTCAATTATTAAAATTAAAATATCTCAGACACGGCTTGGATAATCACAATTAATCAAAAGTACCATTCTTCTAGAGTGTGTAAAGAATATGATAAACTTAACAGTTTTTAAATATATTCAGTGGAGTAAAAAAGATAGATAAAGGGGGTTCCCTCAGAATCTACGTTACAGTATCATAATGGAAAGAGTTTAATACACTGAATTATAGGAATATATACCAAATTTAAACACGATTGGACGAAATGTTACGAAAGTATATGAAAAATTTTTTAAAATTAAAATTTGATAGACAGTATTTTTATCAAGCTAAACTTTAGACAAAAAAATATTTAGATATACTTCACTATTGAATATAGTTTACCTGCCCTCAATTTTGATCACCCTTTTAGAAACACTGTTATAATAGATAAAATAAAAAATTTGACAAAAAATATATAAGAAATACACATACAATTATTAAACAAATTTGATTTGTTTGTATGCCAAAGCTTCAATTTATCTATTTTTTTATGGTCATTTATTTATCAATTGGTATATATTCTATTAAAAAGTTATTTTATAGAAACTATTTTATTACTATACACTTATAAAAATGCAAATATTAAGTGTTTTTTAATATTAAGTGGACTTAATTTTTTTATTGAACGTAGAAATATTCACATTACTACCTAGATCCTTCTAATTTTATAGTATTCTCAAAACATTAAAAAATATACTGTTAATATAATAGGGAAATATCAGAAATTTGGCAACTCAGCAAAATAAATTATATTAAAAATTCGTAGAATAATGAATAATTGTAATGCATATTTGACTTTTTTGTTCGTCATTGTTTCAATTTGTTTCTTTTCTGGTGACGTTCATTCATCACATCACGTATTAATTGCGAAAATCAATTAAAAATGAATACATACTTCTGTGCATATGACAGACGATATGTCATTCGTATACCAGGGCATTAAATAATATTTACACATTAACGTTACTTCCAAATATACAATCAAACGAAAGAATCATCCCAACGATGAACCAATCGACCGGGTATCGTTCGGACCGCATCCGTGCCGAAAACAAAGCGAACACGCCAATGTTTTGAAAGCAAATACGGATCCATCGCCGCGATACGATTCATGCGTTGCCGCCACAACGGCGACGCTCGATTGGCCGGCCCAGTCCCGGGCGTGAGATCCTGCGCGCAACCGACACTCCGGTTGTTGCACTCCTCGCAGCCGAAAGAAACCAGTCTTGGATGTTTTCCCCGCGATGCGAAATCCGGACGGTGCTTTCAGCCAGTGCTGTGTGTGAATCGACCGCGGTCGAATTTCGTTGTGACCCGACATAAAAAAAAACCGACGCGGCGCCCACCATTTAAATTCGGTTGCGATGTCGAAGTGTTTCTGTGGGAAAACGGACACTCCAGTTCGACGGTTCCAGCGGGCTCGTGGAGTCGCGGGGATGTGCTAGAGCCGGATTGTTTTGTGCGAAAGGTACGTCGCCCCCGTGACAATTCACACCATTTCACATTCGTCCACCAAAACGTCGCGTTCGATTCAGCATCCGATCGAAATGCGGGTTCAAAACTTACGGATAAACTCACCAGCGAAATCCTGCAAAACGTAAAATCGTTAATTAAACTTGAACGTTTAATTTTCGAATGCTTCAACGGTGAATTTGTTTGGGGCGGATCGAATAAGGCCAGCTTCCTTAAATGTCAATGTTGAGGTCGTTTTTCGATTTGCACCGTTCCTTCGCTCTCGCCTTAATTAGGAAGTATTCTGAATTAATTTGTACGATAAACAAACCCATGGCAGGCGATTTGAGCGGCCGCAACTGGCGTAATTTAATGAATGTTTAATAGAATTGTTGCTGATTTGGTGCTTCCCCTCTTTTATATTTTTAATTACACTAACATTGTAACAGGCAAGTAAAAATCCACATATGACAAACCCCCATCAGCGATTTGTTACTATTTTTGTATCTAAGGCATATGTTTTTAAAATTTTTTTGGGTCCAAGAGTTATCGTATTCAGGTATAACAATATTTATTGGCTGTGTCAGAAAATAGACAACTGCCCTATTGTTAATAAGGATTTCTGGGGGTTTTAAAGACCCTTGACCAATTGCATATTTTAAAAACCCTGTTATGACCTTTAAATCTGGGAAATTCTAATTAACGTATTGATTTTATTGAGGTGTTATCGTTTAGTCATTTATCTATAATAATTTCGTATTTATTTTGTCGATTTTTCAATTTTAAATCTCCCACAAACATATTTTTATATGTAAAACATGTGTATTTGTTGTAATTTTATATAATTTCCAATTTTCTTATTCAAAATTTATATTTAAATACCCAAAATATTATTTCCATTCATGATAATTTGAATGTACAAATTATGTTAATGTTATCATAATCATAATTTTGTTGATGTAGTTATTTTATCAGCAAATCTTCGCAATTTTTTGATGTTTCAATATAAAAATATGAATATCATTAATTTCATTTATTTATTAATCTTCATCTTGTCAATTATTGTAAAATTTGTCCACGTTTTTAAATAAAATTATCTTCTTATTTTATATTATGTTTTTATTTTATTCCTGCCCACGAAAACAATTAATTTTCCTGTATATTTTCATAACTTTTACTTTTTACATACCTAACAAGCATTTTAGTTTTAAATATTTTCCTTATATTTACGTTAGCAATATATAATGTTGATGTTATTTTTATAAAAATGAGTTTATTTTGTATCATAATATAAAATACAACAATTGAAAAGCTATTTAGCATCAGGTAGGTAGGAACAATCTCATAAAACATGTTACACATTCGAGAGTCGAATTAACTAATTTTTTTCCAATTCTTTATTGTTCAAAATATGATTTTCATTCATTATTTTAAAATGTTTATCCATCATTTTTGTTGTGTTTATTTTATCAGTAAAAATGTTGTTATATCATATTTCCATATAAAAATTCAATTATTATTTCTTATTAATCATCTTAAATTAATGTGAACTTTATCCAAGTTTTTGAACAAAATAATCTAACCTCCCATTTTAGAGTATGTTTGTATTTTATTGCTGCCCACGAAAATAATTAACTGTCCTACATGACATTTTATCTATTGCTCATTATATACCTAACAAGCAGTATTTTACTTTTTAATATTTTCTTCCATTTACATTATAATAATAAACGACGTTCTATTCAAAAATAAGAGTGGTTTAATTGTAAATTAAAACAATACTATAATTCAAAAGGTTAAAATAAACTCACAATGGGCTACGGCTAAATTTAATAAAACAAATAATATCATTTTCATTCACTAGTTTAAGAATATCTTTATAAACTCTTTATCTTTGTTATAATTTTATAAATATATTCAATTAACTTTTGTATTTAAATTTTTAAAATCCTTATTTTAATATTCAAATTATTATTTTCATCTATTATTTTAAGAATACCTTTTTGCATCTTTATATATGTAAAACTTTTGATGTTATTTTTATATAAGGTTTATGCAGAAAATATGTGTTTAATTAATTTACATTTTTCATTTAATAAAATAATCTTACTTTAAATTATGTTTCTATTTTATTCCTGCCCTCAATAAATTTTTCTACATATTTTTTGTCTATTACTCATTATAAATTAATAATTACATTTAAATTGAAACAATACAATAATTCAAAAGTTATTTGGAAAAATAAAGCCACAATGGGCTAACTTGACAAAATTTAAAAAAGCAGATATATTTGTTATAAACTTATATATTCAAATTACTTGAATATAAATTTTCCAAAACCTTATTTTAATGTTCAAAATATTATTTTCATTCATTATTTTAAGAATATATTTATGCACAATTTAAATTGTTACATTTGCTTTATATGTAGAACTTCCATATAAAAATATAAAATTAATTAATTTCTATTTTTCATTAATCTCTATCTTTTCTCTATCTTTTAAATGAATTCGAAATTTGTCTAGGTTTTTAAATAAATAAATTTTTCTATACATTTTCTTATCTATTACTTATTATAAGCTTAACAAACAAATATTTTATTTTGTCTTATTTCATGTAATAATAATGAATAATGAAGTTGCATTTACAAACGACGTTCCATCCCAAAGTAAGACTTGGTTGTAAATTAAAACAATACAGTAATTCAAAAGTTATAAAAAATAATTAATGAAAAAAAAAACAGATATATTTGTTATAAACTTATAAATATATTCAAATAATTTTTGTATTTTAATATTTAAGATCCTTATTTAAATGTTCAAAATATTATATTCGTTCATTATTTTAACAATATCTTTCATTCCATTAATCTCTATTTTTGTAAATTAATGTGTAATTTACCCAGGTTTTTAAATAAAATAATCTTATTTCATATTATATAATTCCTGCCCACGGAAACAATTAATTTTTCTACATAAGTTTATCTTTTACTCATTATAGACCTAAGAAGCATTTTACATTTATCTTACATTTACATTGTAATAAGACATAAAGAATTTATTTTTATAAATTATGAATCATCAAAAAATAATAATTTATTTGAAAATAAGAAGTTATTTAAAAAATTAAATTACAATCAGCTAGGTGACATAGTAAAACACGTATAATTATTACAAACTTATATTCCAGTAACGTTTGTATTTAAATTTGTTAAATTCTTATTTAGATGATTTTTTATGTTCATTCATTATTTTAACAATTTATATTGCTATATTTATTTTAACTGTTAACTTTTATGTCGTATAACTACATGGTAATATACATCCAAATAAATATTTCAGTTAATTAATTTCTGTTGTCTTTGTAAATCATTGTGAAATTTGACCATGTTTTTAATAAAAAAGTTCTCATTTATATTATGTTTTTACTTTATTCTTGTCTGCGAAAACAATTAATTTTTCTATGTAATTTTTTTTACTCATTATAAATTTAATGAACATATTTATTACATTTTCATTGTTGAATCTCTCAATGTTTATAAATGAGATTTCATATAATATCAGATTTTTAATTGATAATGTATAATTGTGAATTTATTAGAAAAAGTTGAAATTTTAATGAGGTAGGTGGAATTTGGCAAAACAAATACAAATAAAACAGTTCCTTTTCGTTCTAATTCAACTTAAAAGGAAATAATAAATCTTTTATTATTAAGAGAAACCATAAAGCATTAATTAACATAATTTAATTCAATTACTCGATATAATTAGAAAATATGAAGCTATTTAATTCACATATCCAAGAAATGTTACTAACTGCTGTTAACGTTATTAAGACACTCTGAAATTGAATTTTGTTACAACATTTTCTACATCAGCTTGTTATCTGTGTATAATTGCTTTTATATCACATTGTTCTTGAGTCAGGGGAAGAAAATTACCCGCATAACTTGGCCTTAACACGGAGAAATATTCAAAGGTGTTGAGTTAAAACAAGCAGAACCACAACATCCTAAGCGATGAACGTCTGGGGTTCCATTGTCCTCTATGTATTCACGATTTAAATGAGTTTATTAAATTCATACATTTATAAATAATAATCCACCTAAACAGGTTGAGTACAAATAAACGACCTTCCGTCCTTCGGAACGTTGTACTTATCTCTTGGTACGCAGTGGGCAGTGAAATTAAACTTTTAATGGTAGAATTTTCTTTTATACGACTTTCGAGTTGGATTTGTGGTATTGTTGTTTAGTTTTTAATAACTACACGTGTTGAATTCCTTGATAGATGATATATTCACATTCCTGTTGCGTGTTATTACGTTTCAATAAGATGTTAAATTGTTATAATTATTTTGTTGTGCTATTGTACATTCGTATGCCATCAAATTTTTACGTGGACTAAAGTTTTGATCGACCATTTATGTTGTGTTTTGTGCGTTGTTTCCTTTACGTTTATGAACTGTTGAACGGCAACAGGTACGGACGCGATCAATAAAATATTTCCTTTAATTCCTGCCTTCGACATTCACGACAATCAATTCATTAAATTACCCTCGAACTTCATACGTTTCCTACGTCGAAATTACCTCGTGACAAGTGCAATTTATCAACCATAGGATATTATTTTATACAGTTGTTTACAATGAGACAGATGCCAGATAATGATTTTATTTGCCATTGTTTCGTCGTTCGAGAATAATGGTCGACTTTAACTGACGCTAAAATATTCATTGTCCGTTTTGCTGCACTAATGGACTTAATTTGAAAAATGTGTATTAACCCGTTCTCTGCATAACAATCGATATTGTCGATGTTTCTCTTTGCCGTGCTTCTGATTCACTTACTTCGAAACGGTTTAAATAATTGGATACAACTTTCGGCATGAAAATTTTGAGTGCGTTTTCAGACAATGCTTAATTTATAAGTAATGTACGGTTACAAGAGAAATTAAAAATGAGCTGTACCGTTTTTGTATGTGGTGCACATTCATTGTTGGTACCTGTTCAATTTCTTTTTTGTCATTTTCTTCAAGAACACATTTTTTCACATTTAAATAAAAATATATTTTTCTATAATTATGAAGTCGGAAATGCATTTTTTTTCTATTTTTAACTTTTTTTATTTATTACTAAATTATAATTATTAATCTCTTGTAATAAATTTAAATTATCAATTATCTGTTTTTTTTTATAAATTAAACTTTGTTTTTTCTTAAAATAAAATAATTAAAATTTAAAAAATGTACTTATTTTTTCAACAGTGTTATCAATTGTTTATTCACTATTTTTAATAAATTAATTTTTTTTTAAATTGGACAATTTATTATATTTATTATAAAAGTTTTTTTTCTAATATTGTGCATGGCGTTACAAAATTTTTAAATTATTAATAACTTTCTCTACTTCTTTAAAATTTTAATTAAATTATTATCTGAATTTATTATAAATTAAATTTCGTGTATTTTCTTAAAAGAAATTTTCAAAATTTTTTCATTATTCCAACAAATTATTCATTTTTAAGGTATCTACGCATTTAATTTCTCAATATTTATTATTATTTTTATTTTTATAAATTTCAATTTGTTTAATTTCTCAAGCAGTTTTTTTTAATCTTCATGTTTTTCATTAAAATAAGTTAATTTTTCTATTAAATTATGAAATATTTATTTCTCATATATAATTCAGACTTCAACTAGGTGGTTAAAATTATTTAAATATCCTCATTTTCTTCAATATTTATCAATTTCCTAACGTTTCAAGTCGAATAATTTCAGTTTTAAACTATTTTTTAAAATTTATTCCGGAAATTTATTTCTACTTTTCTTGTCTGAAAGAAAATAGCACAAATATTATAAATTTCTAAGATGCACTTGTTTTTTAAATCTAAGAATTTTTATTTCAAATTGATTTTTATTATTAAATTTCCCAAGAAATTTAGAATAAATTATTTTCTTTATTAAACTGGGTAATTTATTATTAAGATTTCTGATATAAAATTTATATATTTTAAAAATTAATTAAATTTCCTCATTAATTTTCAAATTTTGAATTTATATTATGAAATAATTTTTGATAATGATTTCATTTAAAATAAATTACTTTAACAAATTTAATTTCTAATAATAGACTTAAATTTCTCAAGAAATGTCTTTCTATTTCAATGTTTTCACATAAAATAAATTATTTATTCTATCGAACCTGACATTAAACAATTTCGACAAAATACATATATATTGTTAAAATTAACTGAATTTCGTCTTTTTTAATTTTCAAGATTAATTAAATTAATTAACGTTCAACAAATTAATAAATAATTTTTAAAAACTGAATTATCTCTTTTTTCCAGATTTTATTTTCAAGATCAATTAGCCTTTTAATTCTAACTTTCAACAAATATTTATATAATTTTTAGTTTTTTCAATTTAATTAAAAATTCCGTTCGTTTTTCCTTAAAATAAATTAAATGTTATTTAAATTGGACAATTTATTATTATTTTTATAAATGAATTATGAATTTCTTGAAAAAAAAAAAATAATTTAATCTGCATGACTTTATAGTTGCATTTTTATTATAATTTTATTTAAAAATTTAATAAAAAAAGTAAAATAATTAAATTAAATCTTAGTTTTAACAATTCTCTAATATTTATTAATATTAATAATATCCTTTTTTTTAATCTTTTTTATTTTTTGTTCATTTTATTGGAACATAACATTATACAAAATATAAATAAAAAATAAAATATAAATTAATATATTCAAACCGTTTATTTATTTTACTTTTATTTCATCTTTTCTCAAAACATACTTAATAGTTCAATGATTTCCCAACAAAATTATCTTTATCTTTATTTTTTATCTTTTCTTTATTTAACTATTTATAATAATTATTAGGCAGCTGCTCAGGTGAACAAAAACTATTATTTGATAGTAATTGTTTGATAATTATAATTCTTCTTGCACATTCGGAAGAAATCCTCATTTAAGATGGAAACATAACTGTACTAACTCAGGAAGAACAATCGTATCACTGTAAAAATCTCAAAGGTTGTTTACAATTTTGTCATGTTTGTTTACAAGTAATTGAACACTGGCAATCGGTGCATTCATGTTTGAAAAGAGCACTCGGAGACAAACGAAGACGCAACGTCGGCGGTACACTGTTAGACAGTTCTTGATCAATGTTGGTGGCCTTCGTGGTGCATCCACTGTTTACAAATAACGTGCGGGACACGCAAGTTAAATAAGTATATCTAACAGTTTAGATAAAACTTTATTTTCTACAATTTACACTGTTCAATATAGATGCTTTATGTACAATAATTTCTGCTAGACTGCCATCCATCCCCTTGGATGGGCCTATTTAAAATAGGGAATGTTTACGTTAACCCCATTAAGGGATACTCTTAATAAGTGGGCGAAAACATTCCCATGCCTAAACCACGAAGAGATAAGATAACTAACTATATACAAAACTATATCTAACATAAACACTAATATAAACACTAATACATTTAACTCCTCCCTTCTTAGAGAGGGCCTTAGAAGGAAAGAAAAAAAAATATTATTATTATCTTATTTAAACATATATACATACATACATATATATATAAATATATATATATATTTTTTTTTTTTTTAAGGGCCGTACATAATAATATTTACAACAATACATACATAATAATACCTATACAATAATATACTAATAATACATAATACATTACAATTATACTGTTATGCGTTGCCTAGAACTCATGTATTGGTCGAAGGAACAGGGAATACAATTCTTGAATTAGAGTAGTATAAATCTACTAGGAATATAATAAATACTGTATTATACTGTAATATTTATGTGTTTGTTTTTTTTTTTTATATATATATATTTTAACTGTTCGATTAACATGAATTTTAGGTAGTCTGGGAAGAGTATTTTTAAATTATTCGGTATATTTGAGATTTGCATTAGAATGGTATCGGTTAGACAGTGGTCTTCTTAGGTTGTTTTTGTTATAATTTGTATTGACTGTTTGTATTTTTTGTGTTAAATTTTTATTTACTACATAGGGTTTGAACTTGTTGGCAAGCTTGTTCCTGTGGTCAGTTTTGTGATAGACTATTGTACCAGGTGTATACTCCAGTGGTTCGTGTCTATTTTTATTAATATTGGTAATGTTCTTTGTTTTATCGGTAATTAATTTTTCTTTGATGTTTTTATATATTTCTTGAGTTAATTCTTTATGTTTGAGAATATAATTATTCATCATTTTTTTGTTAATGTCAATGTCGAAAGGTGAGTTCGTTTTAAGGTGGCCGTTAATTAGATCGCTCGGTTTGTGTTTTGTTGCTGAATGGATGCTGTTATTATAACCTAGTATGGCTAATGGCATTAGGTCTATGATGCTTTGGTCTTTTTCTTTTGTTTTTAATATTCGTAGGTGTTCAATTAGACTGGAGTGTAATCGTTCGATAGGACCATTTGAGGTGTGTGTGTGTGGGGTTGTGAAATGTATTTTAATTTGATGAAGATCCGTAAATTCTTTGAAAACTGTATTTTTAAATTCTGTGCCATTATCGCAGATAATAATTGATGGTGAATTATGATGGCTCATGAAAATAATAAGGGCTTTAATTATATTTATTCCGTTTGGGGAAGTTACCGGGTATGCTTGAGCATATTTTGAAAATGAGTCTACTATCGTCAAAAATTTTTGTGTGTTTGCTGAAAATATATCGATATGTACAATTTCGAATGGGTGAGACGGCGTAGGTGAAACATTGAGGATTTGTTTAGGGGGGTTTCGGTCGTATTTTAATGTTTGACAAATTTGACAGTTGTTTATGTACATTGAAATTGTATTAGTCATATTAGGCCAATAATACCGGTTTCGCAGTTGCATTGTTGTTTCATTGATACCCCGATGGTTTGTTTTACCTTCGTGGTATTTTTGAATAATGTGTGTTTGTTCATGATCATCTTCGACGTCTTGTAAGATTTCGTTACAAATGACTAACTTAAGAGCAGAATTTCTGAAGTTAGATTGTAGTGTACAATTTAATAGATTGAAGTACTCTTTTTGATTTATTAAAATTGCAAAGGTTTTGTTACTGGTCGTAAATTCTTTAAATATTTTTATTATATCTTGCTCAAAATTTATTTTTGTAACTTCGATGGTTGTTCGATTTTTGTTGTCAAATAGTTTTTTCAAGACAGGTTTCTTTGGGTTTTGTAACACTACGTTGATAATAATTTGATCTTTGAACATATTTAAGGGCTTTTCTGAAATTGGGATATTTAAAATAGGATTCTCTAAGCTCGTGTGGACGGTTGCATTATCGTTAATTTCTAAATTGTCTTTTGGTTGAGCATTTTCTAGTGTTTCTAGGATTTCGTCTAGGTCTTCGACATCTGACATTTCGGGGGCATTTGCCAGAATAGATTCTAGTTCTGCCATTGGATCAAGTTCGTTATTGTGCATATTACATTCGGTTATTTTTATTCTGGAGAGTGCATCAGCATTAGTGTTCGATGAACCTTTTTTGTATATAATTTCGTAATTATATTCATCCAATTTAAGACGCCAACGGGTGAGTCGTGAATTAGGATCTTTGACTGAAAATAACCAATGTAATGGTTTATGATCCGAAAAAATTTTAAATTTTTGACCATACAGGTAAGGGCGGAAGTACTTTGTTGCCCAAACTATTGCCAACAATTCGCGCTCAATGGAGCTATAATTACATTCAGCTTCGTTAAGGGTTCTGGACGCATATGCAATGGGTTTATCTTTGCCAGGCTCTCCTTGTGACAGAACGGCGCCTATTGCGAAATTGCTCGCGTCTGTTGTCAAATTGAAGGTTTTTGTGAAATCTGGATATTGAAGGATTGGGTCGTTCATTAACAGTTCTTTACAATTATTAAAACAATTTATGTATTCCGGTGTTAAAGTGATTTTTGCATTTTTCTTTAATAGTTTGGTCATTGGTTTGGTCAAATGTGCGAAGTTGGGAATGAAGCGCCTGTAGTAACCTAAAAGTCCAAGGAAGCTTTTTATTTCTTTACTAGTTTTGGGAATTGGAAATTTTTTTATTGCGATTATTTTGTCTGGATTTGGTTTAATACCTTCTTTTGTAATTATATGCCCTAAGAATGATGTTTCTTTTTTTAAGAATTCGCATTTGTCTAGTTGAATTTGAAAGTGTGCCTTGCGTAGCTTACCGAACACGAGTTCAAGATTGTTAATGTGTTCTTGAAGGGAGTTTGAGAAAACGATAATATCGTCTAGGTACACAAGACAGATTTTTCCAATCAATTCTCTCAGGATATTGTCCATAACTCGTTGGAAAGTCGCCGGGGCGTTCTTTAGACCGAAAGGCATGCGGACGTATTCGTAATGGCCGTTTTCGGCATTAAAAGCCGTTTTTTGTACATCGTCAGGGTGCATTTCGATTTGATGGAAACCGCTGGCTAAATCTAGAGTGGAGAAATAATTACAACGTCCTAGTTTGTCCAGGACATCAGTTATGTTTGGTATTGGATATTTATCGTCTATTGTTTTTTCATTTAATTTGCGATAATCCACAACTATTCGCCATTTTTTCTTTCCGGAAGCGTCTGATTTTTTAGGTACTACCCAAATAGGGGCGGACCAAGGAGAGTGGCTAGGACGGATTATGCCCTGTTCTAACATATTGTTAATTTGATTCTTTACCTCCTCGCGATGTACGAAGGGATATCTGTATGTTTTAGTAAAAACAGGTATTTCGTCTGTAGTACGAATCCTATGTGTAATTTGATTGCTGAAGGTTAGACTATCATCTGGTTTAAAGAAGACGTCTTTATATTTTCTGCATAGTTTGATAATTTCTTTTTTTTCTTCTGAATTTAGATGATCAGTCCTAATAACTTCGGAAATATTTCTTAATTTAGTTTCTTTTGCTGTTATATGAAAATTATACAGCTCGAAATTATTGTCTGCTTTGTAGGCTTTTAGCGGGTAAAGTAAGGAAAAATTAATTTCGTCATCTGATACATTTGAAATTTCTATAAGTGCTTTACCATTTTTAGCTGTCGTTAATATTTCAGGAATTTTGCAATTTTGAATTGTTTGTTTTGGAATTAATATATTACCTTCGGAGATTGTTGTAGGCACTTGTAATGTTATTGTGGTGTTACCGGGAATAAGTTTTTGAATTAATATGTTATTACTAGTCTGTAGATAGAGAATTTTATTATTTGCATTTGGGGTGCTTAGAATGTTATTAGGAATATCTAGTTTTATTTGTAGGATATGCATATTATCTACTCCTATTAGACCGTCAAAAATTTCGTGAAATTTAAATAAATGAAATGTTATCACCTCATTACTATTAAATTCTGGAAATGCCTTTATTTGCATGACCTCGTCGTGTTTGGATGATGCAAATGCTGTTGTAACAATAAATGGTTCTTTGATTATTTTGTGAGGGTAATGTTTATGAGCGATTAAAGGATTAAGAAAAGATTTTGTAGAGCCTGTGTCGATAAGTAATTTTAATTGAGGGTTTTTTATTTGGATGTAAGGAAGTTTTTTTCCGTTGGGATTTGTGTGGAATTCAATTACTTTGTCGGTTTTGAATATTGGTCGTCCCGAAAATTTTCATAATAAGGACTCTCTTCGTTAAATTCGTAAGTAGTCTCGTTTTGATTGGTTTTAGTGTCGACTGGATTATTGTTTTCTAAGTTATAGAGCTCTTCAAACTGAAATTTAGGTGACTGATTTTGACGAGAATTGATTGTTTTGGCTCTAACGTGGGATACACCACTCATTGGTGTAGGGTGTTGGGTTCTGTTTTGTTTAGTTCGAAAATTTACAGGGTTACGGGGAAAGTTTTGTTGTCTGTTGGGGACGCCTTGACCATGCTGGCGATTTTGGGAACCTTGGGAAAAATTTTGATTGAGTGGTCTATTATAATTTCTTTGGTTTTGGGAACCTTGGGAAAAATTTTGATTGGGTGATCTATTATAATTTGTTTGAACTTGAGAAGCATAGTAATTGAATTTTTCTTCGCTTTTTACGAATTCAAGAGCTTCTAACATATTTCTTGGACTTTTTACCCTTAACATTGAGGCTAATATAGTTGGTTTTACATTTGCTTGGAATACCGTTAGGGCGCTTTGGTTAAAATGTTCTAATTTCATGTGTCGCATTTCTGGATTCGGTTCATTTAGGGTTACATAATTATTAAAAATATTGCATAATTCGTAAATTTTATTGTAATAATCCGAAGCGGTTTCGCTGCGGCTTTGCCGTAACTGGTGAAGATCGTACAACAAACTATGCTCATTTCTAATATCACCAAAGTGTCTAATCAATTCCGTTCTAATTTGTGTAATCGAAGTTGCGTTTGAGTTTTCAATAACTGCGAGGGCTGGGCCTCGTAGTTTATTAGTAATAGAAGCGGTGATGTAGTCGTTTATTAAACTTTCGGGGTCCTTAATATCATAAAATTTGTTAACTACTTTTTCCAGTCTCCCAATAAAAAATCGAAGTTTGGACGAATCACCATCAAAGGTAGGAATGGTATCCATCATGTCTTTAATTGTAATTTGAGCCATTTTGATTTACTTGTTTGTTTTTACTAGTTAATAAATTTAATTTTGAAATTAATATCGAGTTCTAGCAGTTTTTAGTACTCTAATTCTGAATTGCTTCAATTTCAATTCTTTAAAATGTTAATGGGAAAACATGAGTTACTTACATAAAATTTATAATTTTATCCCCGTTGCGTGGACTTCTCCTCGATGGACGTAGTTCAGCGTGTGGGATGGTTTAATTTGTGGTTTCCTTCTGGTTTCTCCGCGATGGACGTAACTAGTTGGGAGTTCCACTTGTTTGATTTCCTGAATCTCTTCTTACTGGTTTCTCCACGATGGACTTAACTCAGTTGGATTCTCGTAGATTCTTCTTGTTGTGTTGCATCTATGTGTTGCTCTGGATTTCCTCGATGGATGGTCCTCGGCTGATTGTGTTTAATTGTAGTATTTGTTCCTTAGATTTTCCTTAATGGATGCTTCTTCGGAATGTGGTTCTTTCACTTCCAAACGATTGAAATCGACGTGATAGTTTCACTGAAGTGAACCGTACGACTGCGCCAGTTAAATAAGTATATCTAACAGTTTAGATAAAACTTTATTTTCTACAATTTACACTGTTCAATATAGATGCTTTATGTACAATAATTTCTGCTAGACTGCCATCCATCCCCTTGGATGGGCCTATTTAAAATAGGGAATGTTTACGTTAACCCCATTAAGGGATACTCTTAATAAGTGGGCGAAAACATTCCCATGCCTAAACCACGAAGAGATAAGATAACTAACTATATACAAAACTATATCTAACATAAACACTAATATAAACACTAATACATTTAACTCGCATTAACATATCCGTCGTCGCCCACGAGTCCAATATCAAAGTGGTGCAAGATTTCTGCATTTGCATAAGCGATGCGGCGTTCCGTTGTTGGGAAATTGCGGCCCGAACGGAAAACACATTTGTAATGCTGTCAATGAGATAAACTGTGTCGCGGGAATAAATTTAACAAAACTCATTCACTTCTTTCTCACATAAATTTATTTTTTTTCTTCATTTTATAGATTTTCTATTAAATTGATTTCTCAAAATGATGCAAACATTAAAATAACTAATTGTTAATATTTATCATAAATAAAATAATATGCAATAATATAATATATAATTATATAAATTAATTAATGAGTAAATATAAATATTTTCAATTAATATACATGATTATTCATTTTGTAATATGTCAGTAATGCACTACTGTTAATTAAAACCATCAATTTCTGCTTATTAATTAATATTTACTCATGCATAAATATTTTTTTAAAAGTGTTATTAAATTTTAAAGATATTTGTAAAAATTCAAATATCTAACCTAAATAACAAATTAAAATTTTAGGTTTTATAAACTTTATACTGTGAAACAACTTTTTAAAAATTTGATAAAGTCAATTTATGAACGTTTCATTTATTTTTCAAAAATTATTAGAAAGAAAATGGTAAATATTAATTAGTTTTTGTCAAAATATAATTTAAGAATTAATAAGAATACATAAAAAACCTTCTGATAATTTCAGTAATTATTCAGGATTAAAAAAACATTGATAAAATAAAATTTTTCTTAAATTTTAATAAACAATAAAAGGTTGTAAAATTTCAAATACCTACTTTAAATAACTAATATTTAATATTTATAAAATTTCTTCGATGTTAAATCAGATAAATGTTAATTAGTGTTTAGTAAAATATATTTTAAAAATTAATAAACATTTAATTGAATTTAATAATTAAATAATTTCCTAAATTTCTCTAAAATAAATGTGAAAAACTCATTTAAATAAATAATTTATATAATAATAAAGTAATAATTATGCATCCTATGTAATTATAATTTTCGAAATCTTTTTACAATTTTCGTTGCATTTTTTTTTTGTTTTACAAGATTTTCAACAAATTTCAAAACTTCTCTTTAATTAATAAATTAGAAACTTTTAGAACATTATTTTATTTATTTCTCAGTTATTATCAGATTAGTTATTAGTTTTGATAATCATTGGATGAAATTATAGTAACCCTGTACAGTTATGCATTGATGTGGTGCATCAAACAAATAAGTTAATAGAGATCTTCAAACGTATAATTAGATTTCTTCGTGACCGCGTTGACAAACGTCGGTCTCGTCTCGTATAATTTTAATAGCAGGAATTGTGCTAGCTATAAATATTGTCTGGACGTATTAAACTAAATTCCGAGCATAGCTCAAGACTGGTTGGTAATTGTGTTCTGTTAATTGTCCGGCATGAATTCTTGCAATTTATGCGATATTTTGTCGGTTTCGAATCCCACATCGGGTATAATTCAGGATTTCATGACATCAGCTCTTTTAAATCTTATTTGCGTTGGTGCAGGGTTTAATTTAATGTTACGGGTGCATTGTTCATCAAGGTTTATCACCATGTGAATAATGTAAATTCGTGATGGACTAAAATTTTGATTACGAATTAAAAATGCTTAATACTTACCCTGCATATTTTCACCATCATCTTATTCATTTCTCTTTTAGAACATTTTTACCTTAGAAACAGATTCTGCAAACTTATTTTATTAACAGGGTGATTAACAACTTATTCATTAAATTTTATGGAGAAGGGAAAATATTATCGAGATTATAAAATTTTCATTAAAATTTTGACAGATTGAGGATTTAATTAAAATGTCTCTAAAGCAACCTACAGTATTGGACAAAATTAGAGCGACTATCTAGTAAATTGTTTAAAAAGCAAATTATAAAACTTATTTATGCCTACTATATTTTTCCCATTCAGTAGGGGAGTATAAATTCTGATGTACCAGGTCCGGTCTTTGTCTCGAATAAATTGATCTCTCTGAGGCCTCTCTTTTATTTTGTAATAATTTTGGGTTACTCTATTGTTTCAAAGACAACGAAAACAGCAATACTTAGCAACTTAGTAACAGCAAACCTTTGTAATAGCTCTATTACTTTTAGTTTAATTGTATTACATTTGTTAAAAAATCGTAAGTCAAAAATCTTACGTGTTAGGAAATTATTGCCATCATTTTCGCTTTTAGTGACCCAAAATTAACTCTACAATCAACATTTTATTTACAATTTAAAAATACAGAGTTCCATTGAAAATAACAAAGGTGATGTCTATTCCGGCCAAACCGGAATTGATATTTTATTCAAAATAAATTAGAAAAGTAGTTCAAAAGTTGTTTTACCGGTTTCTATAAATTACTAATATAGTTAGAAGAATCACCCTTCGTTTCATTCTAAAAGCACTGATCATTATTTGTTTAGTGAAAGTTAAAAAAAATTAACAGCGATACTTCAGAAGATTGCTTTCAGTATTTAAATTTAAATAATCAGACCACTTTACTAACCAGTTAAATACCAATGTATCATTCTAAAATATTTTCTTTATGTTAAAAATTTCTTATTGTCAGTGAAAGTTACTCTTATCGGTTAATTATTAATTTAGTAAAACCATCATAATGAATCAGTTTGAAACGCCACAAAGAGCTGACATTGAATCGGGTTATTAACACTTTAGAGACCTCCGTGCACTTAAATGAGAATAACAGTCAGACGCACCAGAATTGATTTACCATTTTCCCGTCCATGTAAAGATAACCTTTGTCCGCGTCTCTGTGTGTCGACGCATCGTCTATTTGCATATTGCTCAGCGGTTAAAAACGGTAATTATCGGTTTTGTTCTTGTAATACGTTTGTCGGTAGGAATCGCAATTATCCGGTAGCGTTTTGCAATCGATTACGACGCAACTTATACGGCGTTTGATTTTTAATAGCTTTATTAGCCAAATTAGAAAAAACAAACGAATCAACACATCAACTCAATTTGTTCAACATTGTTTTCCGTTCAAGCAAAATTACGGCGAGTTCCTTTAATGATCAATTTATCTGTAGGATTATAGGAAAAAACAAAAAAGTGCCCGCGGCGCAAACTCCGTGTAATCCGAATGAGTTAATGCCCGCTTAATACCCACGTTACGATCGTAATTCGATCCGTCAACCATCGAATTTAATACGGATTCATTGGAAAGTAGAAGATTTCCACGGTCCGGTTTTATGGACGTGTTTTTAAAAAAGGCGGCACACAGACTGAACCCCAATCGATAGATAAGTTCAAAAGGACCCGTATTTTTAGCGAACCGGGTCCGAAATACGATTCTCATGTACTGAACTGTTTGTTTCGTTTCAGGGCTGTTTTTAGACAATCCCGATCCGGTAAGTTCGATTGATTGTTGAAGTAATAAAACTGGTTTATTCATTTAGTTAAATTTCATACATCCTCCGAAACACAAGTTTCCTGAGGTAAAATTTTTCCTATAATTTCGTTTTCAAAATGTCTTCAACAAGTTAATATTATATTTATACTAATAGAAGTACATAAAAACGTTATTTTTGAGAGAATATATCCTGTTTTGTTTCTAACTTCATAAGTTCGGTCACTATGTAAAACTATTTTTCCATATTTTCTTTTAAGCATTGAGAATCACGGAAAACAAAAGAAAAGAAATCTTTCACAAGTTGCTGGTATGGAAGGCTCTTATGAACATTTTGAGCTCATAGATATATGATATGACATGTCGGGCCTTCAATAAGTCATTTAAATAAAAAATGTTTTATACTTCTTTTCACAAATTTTGTGTGAATAAAACAATTTTACCGTTTAATGGTTTTTATTTTTCACTGTTTTTACTAGAAAAAATATGTCTATTTTTTATTCCTTATAATTAGTTTATATTAGCAATGATCACCATTTAAATAACAAATTTTAACTAATTATAATACATAAAAAATATATTTCTAATTAGAAAGTATAAATATAATTTTATACAGAATTATTCATAATTTACATATTTACATTTTCTGATAATATTACATTTTAACTTATTTATAATTTACAATAATATAATAATATTAAGAAAGATTATTTATGAAAATTTTTCATCCTATGTTGGAGTAACATACGAAGTAACAATATGTAAATTTTCTAAATAATTTTTTACAATTTTATTAAACACTGTTTACCATAAAGTAACTTTTGTAAAATTTGGAAAAATTAAAATCAATCAACCTTTTATTTATCTTTTGAAAATTTTTTGATAAAAAATGGAAATATTATTTAATGTTTAGCAAAAAATTATTAAAAATAAATACGAATACATAAATATTTTCAGAAATTATTCAGAATTTTTAAAAAATAATTGCAAAAGTAAATTGATTTAAATTTTCTTAAATTTCTATAATAATAAGCACAAGAAGTTTGTAAAAATACAGATATCTAATCGAAATAACTAATTTTTAATATTTATGATGCATTTTTGAAATTTACACTATGAAGTAAGTTTTTGAAAATATTGAAAACCAATTTATAAACCTTTTATTTTATTTATTTTTTGAAAAATTATGAATAAAAAATGGTAAATATTAATTAGAGTTTTGAAAAATATAATTAAAATTATTAAAAACAATTTGTAAATTGATTATTTTATTATGTGAAAATTATTATTTTATATTGCTTTTCATAGATTTTCTGTCGAAAATGAATTTAAATAAAAAACACATAAAACAATTATATTTACTGTTTGAGCTAGAAAACTTGTATCTGCTGATTTAACTTTAACTAAATGTCTGACAATAGTTTAAATTAAATAAATATTTAATTGTATTATACCTATATAAAAATATATTTCTAAATAATATATAATATATATAATATAATACAATTTATATACATTATTGTTTATAAATAAATTCTGGGAATATTTTCAAAGTTTAACTTGTTTATAATTTATTATAATTTACAAGCGGTAAATTCGTAACAAATTTTACATAATTATCAAATCTCTTGTTTCCAGAAAAACGATAAACAAACAACAGTCTTAAATGTCAGTCATTGGGTGCATCATTTTCATTTAATTTCTGTACAAATTCGTCATCTTTCTGCATCATTATAGAGATCTGAAAGTCTTTAAACAAACGCTATTGAATATTTTAGAAAAACAATTTCGAAAAACGGTGATATGTTATTAAAATGAAGGACTATTAACATCTAAGGTCTTTAGTTTTGTATGAGGTTGATATTTATATGGAGGAGAATCTTGCTTATTAAGACAGCAGTTATTTTGATGGTAAAGACAGAAGGAGAATTTGGCAATGAAAATAAAAAATCAGGAGAAATTGATAAAAATAATGATAAATTAAGATTTTATTTGAGTATATAATCGTAAATAAAGAAGTACGAAAAGTAGTATAAAATACTGCCTAGGTAATACGACCATATTTACTCTTTGTAAGGTCTTAGATGCGTTCCTTGGACCCAAAATATTCGTCTTTACAGTCCAGAAAACATTGATATTCATCTGTTTTCTATGATTCCTAATGTTGGAAGTAGAGAGAGTAGAAAAAAGCACACGAAAAAATCTCTTTTTTCTCCCGTTGGATTACTCATAATTGCTTAACTACTATAGTCATGGAGTCATATAATGTTTAAATGTTTACTTATCTTTTGTTTTCAACTTAACAAAAATAGACCAATATGTGCCATGATCACGATCTACTTCCATTTTCAAAAATATGACTTTTGACTGTAGTCATCTTTTTGTGTAAATTAATGTAAGAGGCACTAAGTGGACCATTATTACACAAGAGTAAAGGCATTCTTTCTATCAGCCTTACATTAATCTCGTAGAACATCTGTTTCAGTAGACCATCTTGGGTTGTTTGCTATTTTGGTCGATACAAAGTGCCGAACCGACACGTAGACCAATTAAAAAACGATTTATTGTTGTAATTAATATCATATGGCACACCTTTTACAGTTTATTTAAATAAGTTTTCTACCGCACTGATTTACACATACATGATTTCTTACTTTTCACAAACTTCCATTTCGGTGGTTTCGTTGCCTCGTTTATAAATATCTAGGGTATTCCCCCCATTAACGCATTTGTTGATTGATGAATGTTCCTAGGCCACATGAAACTATTTCCACATTTCCACGTTTTTCGTCGTCTTTTTTTATATACCATCGACCTACATAGATAGATTAATAATTTTTAATTAGTCAGGCTTTGTCAGCCGTAATTTTTAATTAAAAGTGTGATATCAATAGATAAAAATAGATTATTGCCCGTGACATGAGATAAAAGGGCCTGTCCCCTACCACTAATTACACGAACAGAGACCATAAATTCTCCATATTGACCATACACGCCTTCAATGGATACTATTGGGATGTTTTATCGTTTGCTTATGTGTGACATTCAAATTTCTAATCGATTTTCACGGTTTAGAAATTTATATATTAATTTAAATTATAAATTAAGAAACTTCACTGAGCTTCGAGCATCCGCGGAAGTGGCATATGGTTGTTAGAGTAATAAAATGGAATCTTAATTTAGAAAGACATTAAAACTATTGAGAATGCATTAAATTAATATGAAGAGTCAGGGAAACCGTGTTGAGAGATCTCCATAATAAATGCAAATAAAAAAGTTTAAGCAAAAATATCATATTTGAATTTCTTTATAACACTTTTACTAAGAATGGTTTTCGGAATATAAATTATTTTTCTCTTAGCGATACAAAAAATCTGTTAAAAAACTAGAATACTAAAGTCTATGATTTCATAAAAAGTGTTTTTGTTTATTTTAAAATTTTGTTTTAAGAATAATCACATTAAAAATTCTTTACAAGTTTTAAGCTTCTTTTATTATGGAACATTTTAAAAGAGAAATAATTTAATTGTATTTATTGCCTTATTAAAAGTTGTTACATTATTTTTAAATGAAAACAAATATTTTTAGAAATATTGAATTTTATCATTATTTGGGAGAAATTCTACTAATTAGTAAGAATATTTTAATATAAATTAATTGTAAATATAAATGTAATAATAGAGATAATATAGATCAGATTTCTTTTTATTTTATTAAAGCTTTTTAGATTATTAATTAATTTTTAATATGAAAATTTGTACTTTGAAAATGTTAATGTTGAAATATACGATATATTTTTAAATTTTTCTATAAAAGACATTTGTTGAATTAAATTTTTATGTTATATTTTAACAGTTAATACATTCGTAGCTGTACTTTAAATAAATTCATATATAGAAAGATATTCTTTAATAAACATAATAAAAAGCGTATTTGTAAGAATTTAAAATTTATTTAATTTTCACTTAATTTAAAATCATATTTAAAATCTTTTAAGGAGAAATAATTCTGTTATTAATTTCTATAAAAATTGTAATTACTTCACCTAAAGAAAAAACTTCTCAACCCGGTTTTAATATAATATTTGATAAAAATGGTTTATATTAATTACAGTTTTTTATGCTAAACTGCAACAGTTAAAAGTCTATTTTAGTAAAATTACAAAATGCATTTTTTCACAGTACATTTAGGAATTAATTACAAATACAAATCAAATATCTCTGTGTAGATTTTCAATGAAAACAGTTGGAAAACTGAATAAAAATAAATTTTATCATCGGCTTATCGCTAATTATGTCAATTTATGAGTTCATACATCGAAATAAACTGACCATAAAATGCACACCGTGTGAAATCAACAAATCGAAGCTTGTGGCCAAATGATCGATTTAGATTTTTCGATAAAAAAGGCCCCGACCGTGCAATAATTTATATGTGGACGGCACATCGGGCAAATTCAGGTTATAACTGTTAAAGTTAAAAAGCGTAAATTGAACACTTGATCCGAAGATTGGTGCTCTTTTTATTGTGTGAGGTACTGTCGGCCATATGGTCTTTCCTTCGTCGAATTTCATAATAAAATATAACAGGATTCTGACGAATTGTAGAGAGTCGGAACTGAAACTAACAAGGTGATTTATCGCAATTTTTCGCATCGTGTTAGCTGTGATAAGATAGTCGTCGGTCTATTTATAAAGTTTGTAAATTTGTTTTCAAACTGGGGGGAGGGGCAAAGATATTAATCTGCATGAACGTCATACAGCGAGTGTGTTTGTTTAACAAATAACTGCTTTTTACTTTTACTCAACTTTACGCTTTCGTTGCTTAAAACAAGACTGATTAATATCTATATTATTAAAACGGGCATTAACCCAAATATAAATTCATTATTCAAACTGGCTGAATTATGAATCCGTATAGTTAATTAAAATTTTACAATATTTAAACAAAAAAATTGCTTTTTTTCCATTATTTACCTTGAAATTTCGTTTAATATTAGTTTTCTGTCACAGTCCATAAAAACTGATTAAAGTTTTTATATTCCGTAGGTTGGTCGTGCGGTAATAAAACTTTATAACCGGAGCTCGACCAAATTAAAACTAAGGATTTTTATGGCTTTATCGTTGCACTTTTCGCATTAAACTTAAAATTGTGCCACAATCCATTTGTTTCGTGCACAAACAATTTACTGATGATTCTAATTCATTATTAAATCATCATCGTAATCACGACATAGAAAAACAACAGTTGTAAGCCACTTAATAGTACTGTAATGCTACAATAAACTCTCTAAATTAAACGCATGTCCACATGTTTGAATAAACCTGTCTATAACAGTATAAAAACACCGATAACTGTTACAGACTATTACGTTACACGAGGAAATTTGTCGTGGCTTGAATAAGTAACGCACGACGGCATCCGATTCTACAAGAAGCCACACTTTCATGACGGCGAATTACCATTTTTCACGAGCAATTGCGTTTTGTTGCAACCGAAAGTGAAAGAAGCACCAGCAATGCGTGATAACCGATTTTTGTTTCAATCGCAAAATTTTACAACGTCTTCTTGAATTAATTAAAAATATCAAATAACCCAGGTGTAACAGTTTCACAGACCTTTTTAGTGTTACGTGGGTTATTTGATTCCGAAAATCTATTTGGACAATTTTTCTTGTTTAAAAAAGTCAGTTAATTGGCTCCCCTGTATATTTTTTTCTTTTTAAAATTCTTATTTATGTGATATTCAATAATAATTAACTTCAATTAATTAGACATTTTTACTTAAATATATTAAATTAAAAATTAAATTTTAATATAAAACTGTGTAATAAATGTTCAGGATCTTCTCAGCTCTAAATATATTTTTTTGAGTTTCTACAAAATCTGATATATATATAACTGCGATATCTCTTTCTGAGAAAATTTTCAAAAATACTAAAAATTATTTGAATCTGTCAAACTATCCTCTAAAAACTTGATAATATAATAAGTACAATAAGATACAGTATTTAAAAAATATTAAAAAAAGCTGTTTATATCAAACCAATTTTAATACAAAACTATAAATAAAATCATAAGACAAATTTTATATACAGGAATTAACAAAAATGTGAATTTCTCAGGAAATTAATTTTACGGTAAATTAGATTTTAAGAAAAAATAAAAGGTTATTGCTAATCTAATAATAAGTGTTCTTACCCCTAGCAACAATACAAGCACGAGTTCGACATGACATGCTTTCTATTAAATTATTAATGTCTTCTTGGGTAACATTTCCCCGTTCTTCTAAAGCTGGCTATATAAGTTGTTCTGTCAGATACTTTGACCAGCTCTAATTCATCTTTTAACGTTATCTCATAAGTGCTCAATGGGATTAAGATCTGGTGAACAAGAAGGCTATTCTAATTCGGTCACATCTTCCATTTCCAAATAATTTTTGGTAACTCTACCGGTATGTGAAAGAGCATTATCCTGTATAAATAGGAAAAAATCCCCGAAAACACTTTTCCAAAGGCTTACTACAAGTTGTAGTTTTAAATTCACATACCTTTGACTGGTTAGTGATTGTCTAATGAGAATCAAAGGATTCACCACATAACATCATAATACCACCTCAAAATATTACAACTTCCTGAAGAACAAGTGTTCCTGTAATACCAAAAAGTTCAATTGAAGTGAATAGTTGCAGAACGATTTTCAAATCATTAATTAAATTGTTAGCGTGAATGTATTTAATAATGTTTGAACGCCCTTTGAAGCATTCCAAGGAGTCGTTAACGTAAGTTTTTGGGACCACACAATTGTCTTAATTTTGTCAAAAAGATCATGTATTAATACAAAAGTACGTCTTAATTGGTATTCACGAATGTATACCAAAATATTCGATATAGACTTCTAAATTTAATATTTATTCTCTCTTTGGCCTATGGATTTTCTTCCTAGAAAATCTAGTTGGCCTAAGCAATGAAAAAGATGAAAGGTTTCACCAGTACATGATCAAAATAGATAGAAGATATCGAAGCTTCGGGGTGATCAAATTATGGGAAATTACCACTGGTTTCTTATACGAGGAGATTCAACCGATACAAGTCAAAGCCCTTTACAAAGGTCAAATGAAATATAAAAATAGAAGCATATATGTCTTTTCATCATAACATTTTTATTTCTTATCCTATCTAACTACTAAATTATTTGTTGTTGAGTAAAGCAACTAAAAATTTTGAAATTTCTTCAGTAACTCCGATTTCTAATTAATCTCCAAATTTCATATTAGTTTATATTATGAATTTGTGTAGTGTATGCGTCAAATTTTCGTGGCGATAAACAATATTCCCGGTGGCGGCCACATAATTATGCCCATCTTATGATAAGACGTTAATTAAAGCCTTGGCTCCTGCATAATCACACAATATTGTAAATACAACGCTATCGCCCGGGAGAATAACGTCAACGAAAAAAAAGACAATTCCAGTGTGTGTATAATAGCCGGATTGTTATTACCAGTGCGCATTGTACTGACTGCCATATGGTGGGTACCGTATTCGAAAACACACGCTTTTAATGGGGGGCTTAATGTGGTGGTTAGAATGTACGGCCTTTCGAGCATCTAACATTGTACTATTTATTTGTATGAGGATGTTTGTCTGCGCCTTGAACACTAACGAACATGTTTACTTTTGTGTCTTCGATCGGTTGGAGTTGCTGTTTAACACAGTGCATTTGTAGTTGGAGAGATCGTCAAGAACTGTGCGTCTTACATTCCTGATTCAATTCGGGTGACGATGGTAAACCATTTTATTTATATTTGTCAATCATTTATTTCAAAATATTCTAATATATGAATATACATTAACAACCAAATTTTTATAATTTTTGCACATTCTAACTCTTTTAAATTATATAGGAGTGGTATTCTCAAGCATATTTACAATGAAAATAAAAGTTTCTTTAAAATTTAGTAATAAATTCGATTAAACGAATGTGTATAAATAACTAAATAATAACAGTTTTAAATTTTATATACAATTTCCAGTTAAATTTTCAATAAAATCTATATAATATATAAATGAATAGCTTTACAAGATTATATTTATTACAATCCTACATTTATATATCTTTCACTATTTTTGACACATTCATTCACTTCGTATCAATGTTATAGAATTAAACCAATATTTTTACAAAACTTATAATTTAAACATATATTTTCTTTTTAAAACAGAAAAACATTGCAATTTATTTCAAATAAAATTTAGAATAAATATAAAAGTTTTTAAAATTAATTTAAAAAATTTAATAAAAAGGGATGGATATAATGAACTAACAAATTTTTCTGTATTATTTTTAAATTTGTCATATTGTATATAAAAGTTTCAATTAAAATTTTCATTTATTTCAAAATTTTCCAGTTTTATGTTATGATGATTATTTTTTAATTCATTTCAATATTTTAGAATTAGGTCAATATTTTTTATAAAATTTATAATTTAAAAATATATTTTCTTAAAAAGGAAATAAGTTTAAAAATATATTTGTTTAAAATAAATATTCACCATTTAGGATATTTTAAAGAAAATTTAGAATAAAAATAAATGTTTATTAAAATTTAAATCTTGAAAAATAGATTAAAGGGTTTCACATAATAAGCTAATGATTTTTTCAGTAATAATTTTGGATTTATCATATTTTATGTAAAATTTTCCTGTTTCAAAATTTTTTAATTTTTACTTGAATTTGTAATAAAATATATATAAATGAATAAATTTTAATTTTAATATATTTATTCAGTTCATTTCAATATTTTATTAGGCCATTATTTTTTATAAAATTTATAATTTGAATGTTCTTCATAGAACGGCAAATGTAACATATTTATCTCAATGTTCTCATTATTTCGAAATATTTTCTTTTGTATTTTAATGATACCTTTAAATAAACCTTATAAAAAGTTACCAAATTTAATTGAAAAATGGATTATGCTAATAGCCAAGTAATTTTTTTATTTTATTTCTATTATTTAAAGTATTTTTCTATGATTTCTCTTAATTTTTTATTACATTAATTTATAAAAAAACATAAAAAAATCATAATTTATTACATTTAATTTTAACTTTCTCTATCTTCTTATCAACAAGAATTTCTGCAATATTTATATTTTAAATTTTATTAAATAAATTGCTACTTGATAATATATATTTTATAATTGTTACAATTTAAAATATTCTTAATATTTATTAAGGTGTTTATTACATAAATAACAATAAATGTTTTTACACACTCGAAAAGCCAAGAATTTCCTGATTTTTCATTTTCTTGGAAACGACAAATGGAAAGCATGTTGCTAAAAACAATTACAAACGAAAAGCAAATATTTTAGTATAAAAAATTCTTTGCGAACGCCAAATGAGACCGTTGTTATAAATGTGTCCAATTAGTTCGGGACCCAGAAAACCGCATTTGCATGCAATTATGGATTATTCATTCTGGACAGTCGCATTTGTCACCTCAAGGGCCGCTACGTGAGACGTAGACGTTTTCGAGTGAATAATAAATTAACTGTTGTTTTGTACTCTTAAACAATTATTTAATTATAAAAATAAACATTTAAAAACATTTATTAGTACATAAAAATAACAATTTGAAGCAAAACGTATAAATATAACATAATAGTAACATAAAATATAATTTCATTTTCTTCAAACAATGATCACGAAAGCCTTAACCTTTACATAAAATATAATTTCCTCACATAATAAAAAAAAGTATGAACATGACGTGTATTGAATGTTTCATAAAAACAATAAGAGATTAAGATCTGTCGTATTGCGGGGTGGTAGACAATACAAGTGCATCCGTGTTGCGTTCGGTTAGGGTTGCGAAAAATCGATGACGAGTGAAGAACAACCCCAGATGCTACCCGCCAAACTATCGAGCGTGTCGGGCCCCTCCGGGACTTTTTTCGACGCTCATTGCCCGTTGTACCCTGCAAGTGCAACGAATGTTCGCCGGACTGATTTTGTGCTGTTCTGCTAGGGGGAATGGAATTGTAATCGATGGAGGGACACTGATCTAGAAAAACATTATTTCGATTGATACACGGGATTGATTGGATTGGCCTAGTTTCTTTGTGAGACATAGATTATCATAATATTCCGGTTCGTCACACAAATGATTCATTATTAATAAATATGTATATTTTGGAAGGGTTTTAAATTACAAATTTGTGTGAGTCATGTTGAGCAAAAATAGCATTTTCATAATTTTTTATATTTGCTACCAGAGAGAGTAATTTAGAATTTTAAAATTTAAATTGACAAAACTTTCTTTAAAATAATTTTTATTCAAGAAAATAATCACCACTATAATCTAGATGTATATCCAACCTGTAAAATAGAAATGTTACCAAAACTGGCACAGAATTGATACGAATAAAGCTCAAATTACAGCGATTAAATTTGTGTTTGTAACACAATTTTCATAATTTTTAATAATTGATATCAAGGAAAGTGATTTAGGTTTTTAACGTTAAAATTTAAAATAATAAAACATTGTAATCTGCAATGTTGTTCAAGCAAACTGATGCCATGAAAAAATTATTTGTTCTTGGAACAGAAGAAAAGACACTGATATAAATACATAATATTCACTTGAAAAAATATCTAGACTGCAAGGTGGATGAGGTAGAATTTCCCATTTAACATTTTGAGACCTCCTTTGGGTCACTGATGCGTGTAATCCTGTCTCTGAAAAGCAGAACGTCTTTCTGTTCATTAAAGAAACTTTGAGTAAGTTTTTTCTATTAACCTAAAATGGTTATCTAAGTGTTCTACAGCATCTAAAAATATACTATACCTTTAAAATCTCTTGAATATAAAAAGAAAGGCGGTTGTCATTTCAATTAGTCACAGTTGATAAAACTTGCAATGAGTTATTATTATGCATTGTAGTTGAATAATTTAGTTCCATAAATGACACTTCAAAAAATAAAAATTTTAAGATTTAAACGTGACTCAGATGTATATTTATATTTTAAAGGGAGTTTTTATCAATTTTAGAGAATTAGATACTGGTTAATGTTTTTAAAAAGATTTTCCTAACAATCTTACTAATTGTTTCCTGTTCCAATTAGGGATAATTACACGTATTCGTTAAACCCAATCACCAGCTTATTTAAATAATGTGATATCTTTTAAAGGAGTCAAATATTTCCATCAAGAACTGATAACAATTTATCCAAAAGCCAAAGATTTACTACTTTTAATTAAAACGTCACGATAGTGTTATCTGTATTATTTCACGCTGCTCCGTCATGTTAAACCCTACGGTAAATTACAAAAATGTTCACAGTTACAATTTACGGTTCCGAAATTGACTGGCAAACACCAAAAACCCGAACCAGCCACCGCATATGCATATCCGATACGTTCTACTAACACCGTAAATGGCTTAAGCGTTTATTCGGCGTTGCCCGCTTCCATTTTTATTCCGTCATAAATTTGAAAGTCACAGTGAAACCCATCGCTTCGAAATGTTCTTCGTTCTGCCCCACGGACATTTGTATCAACATATCCTCCATAATCCTCTTTAAACTTGCCCATTTGCACGGCCAATAATTAAAATTAATAACACAGAAAATCCATCAATTACATGCATATCGAACCACAGAATCGGAACATCGTGAGAGTCGCTCCGGTCCGGACGGCGGCGCCGTCGACTCGATTAATTATTAAAATTTATTCGGTGAACGTCTAAAATTATAATCGCACTTTCTCCACGCTTCCCTTAATCGCATCTCACCACAACGACAAACACAAAAAGAGTCGAGTCCCTTTAATTGGAGCCGACGTTTCAGCCACTCCACCTTACGCTCGCCCAGTACAAAAGCTGAAGAGCCGTCGGCAAAAACACGGGGGGTGGTTCGAAGGAAGGGTTATGGATTTTTCTTTTTTTCAAGTCGGACGCGTGTAATGATGCATTCGGTTCGGTGCGAAATAATTGTGAGTCACGCGAGTACTCGGCATTCGATTTCTGCGTTTCCGCTTTGAGGTTTGGTGATCGATAATTTGATTTGAGGACAACACATTTTTCAGCTTGGTCTTTGCCAGTTCGCGTTCAGAATTTATGTCGCAGCGTTTGTTTAATTGTATAACTTGTCGGACGCCCTTTGTTCGGCGAAGACGGCGTTTGTTTTTAATCAGGAATCGTTTCACACGGCCTTGAACTCTTGCAAAGGATCTCTTCCAGCAATGTCGGCCAATAGCATTCGTATGGACGGCGTTGCCGGTGCAACGGAACCGATGCAACTTGCGTTGAACGAATCGTCGGTGCATTTTTTTATGGTTGGAGTAAACGTGTTTGTTATTTGGCAACATTACGGCGGTTAAGACTTTCCATTTTTTCGATTGGGGAAGCGTTAAAGGTAATTTCTGCTTTCGATCGGAAAGTGATTATTACGATGTAATTGTTGTGAGAATGAGGAAAATGAAAAAATGCCTTTTCAGTTTGTAAATGACGTGATCTTTGATTAATTATTATTTTTAATTAACAGCTCCTCATTAGGAACGTTATCTGGTTTATCTTGGTGTAATATACATATTGGGCGTTCTATCTTAAAGACTCATTTTCTTGTACTATTAATTATTTCTTACAGCATTTATAGTGATAAAAATTGATATGAGAAAAAATTCACTGAAAATTTATGAAAATTACAGTGGTTTTTTTGCAAAAAATATAAGAATATTCAGTCGAACTTCGATAACTGAAAGTTTTGATAACTCGAAGCAAATTGCTTCATTCCAGGGTATGTAATTTTTAGTTAAGGACTCAATTTTTTTTCTGGCATATCACGGATTGAGTGATCGAAGTTTGACTGTAATTCTTCCTTTGGCAATTTAAATCTGTTGAGTGTTCGGAGTGATTCAGGTTATTAGATGATTAACACGATGTTTTAAATAATCAAACATATACAAATTACCTATACTAAAATAATCTAATGTTGCCCGTACTGGCAAGAGGGGTACGTATAATAATACAAAAACTATTGTCAATTAAACAGTTATTATGTTAAATAATTAAAAACAAAATCTAAAAAATATTGATATTTTTGTTATTTATTATGACATTGGTAAAAACTGTCTTACATTTGTGATAAATCAAAAAAAAAAAAAAAAAAAATAACGTTTAAATTTGGTTTTAGATAATAATGTTAGTTATTAAATAATAGAAATAAATTAGAAACTGTTTTGCATTCATCAAAAGTATAAGAATAATACCTCAAATATTATATTTTAAAGATAAAACCTCATATTTTTATCAATTTTCTAGTAACCATTTAGTTACTTTTCTGTATCATCCAATACTACCAACTTATAAACACAGCTTGTTTACAAACGTCAAGTTACATATACTAAAATAATCTAAACCTAAAAATAAAAAAGTTTCCAGCACTGGCGAAAAATTGGTATGTGTAATATACAGATTACTGCGAATAAATTTGTGTGTATAAAACAGTTATTATATTTAATAAAAGAAGCAAAAAAGTAGAGAAAATACTGATTAATCTTTTATGACAAGACTACCTCACATTTGTGATAAATCCAAGAATATTACGTTTAAGAATGGTATTCGATAATAAATACATTTATTAAATAATATAAGAAAAAAGTACACACCTCAAATATTGTAGTTTTAAGACAGAACTGGCGGAAAATTGGTATATGTAAAACACAAATTACTGCGAATAAATTTGTGTGTATAAAACAGTTATTATATTTAATAATAATAGTAAAAAATAGAGAAAATACTGATTAATTTATTATGACATTGATAAAAATTATCTTACATTTGTGATGGGTTCGATAATAAATGTATTTATTAAGAAGAAAAAATGTCAAATTTTCACGCACTCATGGAACACCAAAGAATAATACCTCAAATATTATAATATATTTCAAAGATATAACCTTTTATTTTTTGTAATTTGTAGTAGTAATCTTTTAATTTTTTTCTCACTGCACTGGTGAACAAATGGTAAAAATATTAAACAAATTAATGTCAATAAATAGTAATAACACCTATTTATTGACCAAATTCAAATAAGATCAAAAGTTTAACACATGTACACTATTAATTTAGGTTATATCACTATTTGCTATTCTTGAATATTTTTGACTGTTTAGAAGTAAATTCATTAGAAGAATCTGATTTGTAATAAATTATAGTACATTAATCACATAGAAAACAGTTTTTATGTCAATTTCTTTCTTGTTCAGTATATAAAGAATCAATTTTTAAATAAATAAAATTACGTTGATATTTCCATCTTAAATTGGTTACTCTGTACAATTATTAAAAATAAACAGATTACAAATTTATGAAAATCCATAATAATTTCCATACACATAAAAATATTCCATAATTTTTTCATTATTAGCCTTTAATATTCAATAATAATCCCACGCTGTTGAGTTAACATGTTCGATTTATTTAAATTCATACTAACCTGTTGTCGTCTATCCCATATTTGGTCGTTGATATGTTAATGACACGTGTGGGACGGTTTAGTAGTATTCAATATATCAGTTATGTTAAGCTGGAATATTTTATTTCACACCATTTAATTCCTAGGTGAATAACAATAAATTCTCTATGTAATTGGTTCATTTATATTTTTAGAATCATATTAAAATACAGGAGTATTTATTTAACTATTTCAAAAAAGCAAGAATTCACTATTAGAAGGTAATTAAGAGAAAAATACACATATTAAAAATAGCTTTATATCAATTTTTATTTTTCTGGTATGAAAGTATCAATGGGAAATTATTGTTATTGTAAAGATTATATAATCATGTGAGTTCCGCAAATGAAAGTTTACAAGTATTTAATTCATTATAAATAGTAAACTTATTTTTAAAGCTGGTATTAATTCAAAAAGTATATATTGGATTAATAATTTTAAATAATATATTAGTCATTTTTATGTAATCAGTGAGAGATCACGGATTATCTGTTTTCCACTTATTTAGTGATTATCAAGTTTAATCGTAAATTTTGTTATCATTTCAGATAGCCCAACATGGATGATAAGAAACCGCGTTTTGGCGGATCGAAAGTGTCAGAAATTGCGAACCGTTTCCAGAACAGAATGCCGGCCCAGAAGGAGGAAATCATCGTACCCATCAAGGCAAAACAGAAGCAGGTCCACAGCCAGTCGCTGGACAACGAGTCGCCATCCGTGACGGTCGTCAGGACCGAGTCTCACGTGACGCGATTCAACAATGCCCGTGCTTTGTTCGAGAAGCTGGGCGAAGAGAACCGCAACAGTCGCGAACGGATCATACCGTTGCAGTCGACGAAGAGTGCTTCCAGCATCCTGGACTCGAGGTCCAGAAGCAGTTCGGCCAATAGCGAGACGAGGGAGACAAAGTCGCATACGTCCAGGTCGCCGTCGCCGCCGGCGAAGAAAAGCCTGGACTCGGTGATAAGTAACAGTGTGCCAGTACTGAACGATAACGAGAAAACGAAGAAAACGAACGGGTTTAATGCGAATAACAGTGCGGACGAGTGCAAGAGTGCAAAGACGAACGGTAACAGCGAACGAACTAATGCGAACGTGGTCAAGAAGCCGGAGAAGCCGGAAAAGCCCGAACGGAAGTTCAACAGCAAGGAGCTGATCGAGAAGCAGAGGAACTGGACCTCGCACTTCTCCAAAACGCGCACGAACCGGTACAACAGCGACCCGAACAACAGCGAGGTGAAGCTGGCGGTGAACAACGGCAACAGGGACTGTGATAATAAGGCCATTTCGGCAGCGACGAGGAGCGCGTCCTTCAACAACAGGATAAGGAGTCCGCCCACTTCGCCCACATCACCCACGGGCAGATCGGAGGCGACGCGGAGGACCAACGTCGTGCGGAAGGAGAGGCCGGCCTCAGTGATCCCCACAACGTACGTAAGTCCGACGAAGAAAGACAGGAGCCCGGTGACCAGTCCCACGATCTCGCCTGCCAAAGAGGCGCCTCCCAAGCAGCCGCGCACCACCAGTTTGAACCTGTCGAATGATGCCGGGAGATACAGATACGAAGACAGCATTGACAAGGAGGATGGGTCGCCGCCGCCGCCTATCGTGCCCAAGTGCTTGTTCAAGGATAGCCCGGCGGACAGGAGCAACGACGAACTGTTGGCCCCGCAGTCGTTCATAATTTCCAAGTCACCCCTGGAAGATCACGACACCAGTAGGGAGAATCTGTCGGCCACTTCGGGCAGCTTGTCGTCGCTGAGCCCGCCAAGCAGTCCCAGTAAACTCAAGTCGGAGCAGGAGAAGCAGGAACAAGAGTGCAATGAGAAATCATTTAATAATCGTGAGTACTTTGAACATATTTATATTATGATTTTTAAATCTTGCGATTGCAGTTATTTATGTTTTATATCACGTTTTCCGATAAATCATTTAAATGGGTTCGTTTCTCAACCTTCACACGGATGTTATCCTATTAAAAAATTTTCAATGTCAAATATTGATTTTCTGTTATGAATTCATTTCTTAAATTACGAGAATTAAACAAGCTATCTTGCAATCATGGTAAATCTATGAATGTTACGGTTTTTCATAACAAATCCATTAATTTAGTAGTAACAAAAAATAGAGTAAATTCACTCTGAGATGCGTACAAACTAGATAGTTTTCATTAAATCTAAGAATAATATGTCAAAAATTAATTTTCTAAAATAAATTTATTTTAATTTTTAATAATAGATTGATTTTTTAACAGTCAAATAAAAAAGTATAAACATTCTCTCAATTCATGGAAAATCAAAAAATAATATCTCGAATATTGCATTTTGAAGAAGAAACTTCTATTTTTCATTGATTTTCTAGTGACCATTTAGTTACTTTTTGTATTATCCAATATTACCAACTTGTAAACAAAGTTTGTTTTCGAACAAGTTACATATACTAAAATAATCTAACCTAAAAATAAAAATGTTATCAACACTGGCGAATAATTGGTATGTGAAATCCACAAATTACTGTCAATAAACTGGTATATGAATAACTGCTATTATATTACATAACAAATAGAAACAAAAAATAAAGAAAATATTGATTAATTTATTATGTTATTGATAATAACTTACTTACATTGTGATAGATCCTAGAATATTACGTTTGAAATTGGTTTTCGATATTAAATACATTTATTAAATAATAGAAGAGAAAAGCGTACCTTTCCTTGGATTCATAGAAAATCAAATTCAAATTGATAAGTATCTTGAATACAAAAATTATTCCAATAAATAATAAAAACAAAAAAAGAATAAAATCTTAATTAAGAATTACATTGGAAAAAAGTGTGTTACATTCGTGATAAATCTTGAATAATACCTCAAATATTGTATCTCGATTTTAACAATTTCCGGAATTGCAGCTACACTTTTCAAGGATTGAAATATATTCAACGCCACATGACAATGTTGTTCATTGCTAAATATTTGCACACCATCATAGATATGTAGGTAAAAACTGATTTTATCTGTGTTCAGTGTCTGGTGCTAATTGATATGCAACACAGATTACACCTGGATAAAACAGATCTATTCATAGATCAAGTACAAGTCGGTTCATCAGTGTGGTTATTCAAATCAAACGCGTTTCCTGAAGTGCGCGTTGAGTTATTTACTATGTGGAGGAATAATTAATATTACGTTGCATGTTTTTTGTGATACAAATGATATAAGATATACAGTAATTTATACAGTAACATTGCGGATAATTTTTTTTAAATAATTTTTATGTACTCTCAGATATTAACACACGGGAGAAACATCATCCGTGTTGAGACAATGAACTTTCAATAATTGTATTTATTTAGATTATTTATAGTGCCAGACAAACAAGAGCTGCATTGAATAATAATGAATTTTTTATCCATGTTTATTTTTAGTAACTATACATTAAAGAGATTAGTAATTCTTGGTTAATTATAGTCGTTTAAAATTAAATTAACACCTTTCGTGTATTTAAATCTACCTAACTATATATATCTGGTTTATTTTGGACAATTATATTGGCGTTAACATAATAAATCATAAATATTATTCTGAAGTACACAACCGAAAAACTAGTAGTGAATTAATATTTTTCTCATAAATTATGTACATTTTCTAAATTCAAACGGTGTCCGTTGCCAAGCAACAATTCGTGTTTCCGGTTTGAAACACTTAAATTACTAAATAATTCTCGTCGCTCTTCCAATATACTGTAATCTTATAACTGCATCCCGTTCATTCAGTTAACGCCCGTGATTGGCATTCATTACGCGGGTTTGATTTCAGTTTTGCTGTGACATAGATACTTCGCTACACTCAAGCTCAGAAATGTCTAAGGTATTTGTCAGATTTCCTTCTTAATTATCGCCGTGTGATTTCCAGCTTTTTTTCGCATTGCGGAAAATCAGTACGGTACTACGGCGTTCAGGTGGGCCGACGGTTGATCGACCATCGAAACTTCGGAACTTACGTGTAAGAGTCCGAGTCAGTGACAGTCAATTGGCAATGTGGGCAGCGTGAAAAAGGAACAAATATCGGACGCAAACAAAAATGAACTGTGTAGGACTGTTGGAATTTATTTATAGATCACCGTATTTCGTAGAGGCAGTCTTTAGTCTATGCTTTTCTCTTACTTTACGCGCTACTAAAATGACTCCGTTCCAGACTTGAAACGCCGGTCCCCAACGTCTTTCGGCACTGTGTCATTTTTGCCTCTCTAGTCCGTTCATTATTTTTTTTAATTTTAGTTTGTAGCTTTAGTTAAGAGTGTCCCATCAGTTACGCCGACCTCGTCTAAATGGTGAGGCACTTCGGTAAAATGTGCCTTAGACTGCGACTCTTGTGCATCGACTGTTCAGGTTTGTCCTCTTCGCCATTTCGACGCCGTAACAAGGCATTTCCTGCTTCTGGAGTTAAATCGAGACCAGTTTCACTGCGGCCGGGTTTTGCACGCAGTGTTTTTGTTTGTGTTTTCGCTGTTCCTAAATAATCCTCGTTCTCTGACTTTGCATTTCCGGCAATATTTACCTAAAACTATTATTTAACTCAATTTTTAAAGTAAATAAAGCTGTACTGCACAACATACAAGCACTCCTAACAGTATTATTTAGCTTTTGACTAAAATTAACGACGTTAGTGATGTTGCCATCTCAATGAATAAGCTTCAAAAAAATATCCCATTCAGTTTATTTAAAAATACGATTATGAACTATACTATGGGTTCCTCCGCCAAATAAATCAGTCTGGTCACTCTATTTTTATTGTGCAAGGCCCCGTCAAGGTTAAGGAAACCAAAAAATTTTCTTACAAAAGTGCATCAATGAAAGATTTTCTTCGGTTTCACACCCATTTACACCGGACTAAATATAACGCGTCTCATCTCATTAGTGATTCAAAGGAATCATAACAGCCTATTAGATTTACTATTAGATTAAAATAGATCATCGCTTTTCGTCCAGACGCGCTTAATTAAATTTTTAATTAAAAGCTATGGGTGGTGATGTTCACGTGGATGATGAAAGACAAGATATACTGAAACGTAACCGATGGGGAAGTGTATATTTTCATTTCTATGCGTATATACGCCGGAAAATTGTAATTATTATTCAGTTTGAACATGTGGTAGGCAGCAGAACTGCCAGAACGCTTTAGATTTTAATGCACCGCTTTGTTAATGATAGAAAAATACACCTGTTAATGTTTCGGTATTTTTAAACCATTGAAAAAGTACTATGAAATGTTTCCAGTTTATAGATACGTCTATTCTATTCGGTTTTGAATTATTTTTGCCTCCACCATGACTATTAATTTGTCGTCTGTTGACGTGAATTGGAGTTTTGATAAGGTTTGTTTGTAAATTGTTGGCTACAATAAATTTACCATGCTGTATTTTGAATCCACGACATTTTGGATAAGTTACCGTCGATTATTTTGTTCTGAGTTTGGACGCTGAAAAATGCGCCCCAATAAAAATACCAGGTCAAAAAGAAGTGTATAAAAAAAGTTCAAAAATACATACGTCTTGACTGGATGCCAATGAATTCGCGATTAAATGGGAAAAGCTGGTTGTCCGCAACTTTTCGCGTATGTCTGGTGAAGGTGACACTTTTATTATGGCTCAGTTTGTGGAAACGTCCGATCCGGCCACATAAATTCGCCGGCATTCCAATTAAATTATTTATTTCAGCCAAGTTTATTTTAATTGAAAATTCCTCGTTGCAGATCACAATGACACAAGAAAAAATGAGAATAAGACTGAAGAAATCGTTGTAGTGCCAAGAAGAAACAAAGTATCCAGTATTTCGTTGAACATTCCGGCGGCGGGCCTGGGCAGCAGACCGCCATCCGTCATAAGTACCACCACATCGGACGAGGGCGGCTTCAACGAGCCCTCGCCCAAAATCGAAGCCAAACTCAAACCCCACGAGGAGTCCATTTACGACTTCCCGATAAACGAGGACAAACCGCTGGTCTACACCGACAACTCCCCCGAAGACTACAAGGAACCCATCTCCGAACCCAGTCCCACACCGGTGCCCGGCAAACTGACCCAGCAAGAGATCGAAGCTTTGTACGCGGTGCCGCACAAGAACCAGAGCAAGAATGCCGCACCGCTGGAAGTCGAGTACGCGGTGCCGCAGAAGCATCAAAAGTCAGTTTCGCCCATTGATCCGGATGTGGAGTACGCGGTGCCCAACAAGCACGTCCAGAAGTCCTCGTCCACGGACTCGGAGGCGTCCTACGCGGTGCCGTACAAGAATGGTGTGCCCCATCAGAAGTCCACCACGTCCACCGACTCGGACACCTCACAGGTGACGGTCGTTCCCCAGAAATCCATCGACTCCGACGTAATGTACCACAACCAAACCAGTGCAATAAGGAATACGGTGGTGTCGGATCTGGAGAGTCAGGAGAGCTACGAACGGAACTGTCAGAACTTTCTGCAAAAGGAACGTGCCGCGTCGGAGGCGACAGACAGCGCGAAGTCCGAGCCGTTCATAATAGCGCGGGAGGTGCTTCAGACGGCGGACAAGGGTGTGAAGGCTCACGACATACAGAGATCGGAGGCGAACATCTTGGATTTGAACGACGTCGAGTACGCGGATGCCAGTGATAATGAACAAGAGTGTGAGAAACCGGCGACGGAGGCTGAAGCCATGACGCCGGACGAGGCCGAAAATTTGCTTAGCTCTAAGTAAGTGTTAAATTTATAGTTAGTGTTGCATGCACAAAAGCACTTAATTAGTTTAGATGGTGTTTAAATGAATTGTATCACGGCTTGATACAGTTGAATGCCTTTTTTCTTGTACAAATTAGCATGTGGTGCCCTTAACTATATCTACGTTATCTAGAGTAGTTTACTTTATTTATTTATTATATTGAATGAGTATGTTGTTTTAGAAATGCATTTATATTAACGTTAACAACTTCCTTAATTTAGAACGGGGTCGTATAAATATAAGATTTCTTTGTGTAGACGTCAACAAGTTCATTGTGAGTTTTATTATTAAATAACGATCTCGAAGCTAATCTTTGAAGTGATTATGTTGATGCATTCAACTTCCATTATTTTTGATTATTTTCTGATATTTAAATAATTACAATGAAGTTTTTTTAATAAACTCAAATACGTGTATATAAATGCTGGTTTCAGTTATTTGCACATTTCTTCTATACAATTTTAGTTATACAATCTTTTTTATAACAAATCTTTCTACTTCTGCCATTTATATTTAATGTACAGGGTGTCCCAAATTTGTCTCTTGAGTTAATTTTTTTCAAACTCTCCGAAATATCTGTGAAAAGTGACTTTTGTTCAGAACCCCCAAATGTTATAATATTTAAAATAAAAAACTACTTTCTTCGTATACTTTTTTCTCATTAAAGTTTCTAAAATATATACATATCAATATATTGAGATAATATTTGCTACTTTTTTAATATATGTAAAATCAAAAATACATAATTTGTGATACGTTAAATTACCTTTAGCTAAGATATTTCTACTGAACTTTGAGATATTTAAATTATATAAATAGTTATTTTTTTTTAGTTAAGATAAAAAATATTTCTCCTAAATTTTCAGATAATTTAATATTGCCTATAAAGTCTATTGAAAAATATTTTTAAGTGACTATATTAAAGCTGGCCACACATTTTATAAACTTATTATTAATGTATCTTAATCATTGATAATTTGTTTGAAAATTGGTCATTATGTTGTTATTTTTGAGTAAGTGTGAATACTAAATTTGGTTTTAAAATCAAAATAAAATACCAGTTATGCAATATTAAATATCTCGAAATTCGTTAGTCATTTTACTTAAAAATCTTCACATTTTAAGCCAAATTCAATAATGGTTTCCATTTGAAGTTAAACATATCTCAAAATTTTTAGGTGATATATATTTTTAAGATAATTAAATATATTAAATAAATAAATAAAAAATTGCTTACACTTTTTGAACTAAGCTAAAAATCAGATTTTTTTATTTAATAAAAAAAAATCAAGTTTTTCAAAAATATATAATTAATGATAAATTATCTTCAGCTAAAAATGTCGAGGTTAATAAACTGAAAAAATATATAATTTATGTTAAGATGTAACAATATTTTTGCTAAATTTCGAAATAATGTAATATATGATTTTTGACAAACTTATCTTAATCGTCCATAATTTGTTTGATAAATGATATAAAATTTGTTTCTTAAAATCTCAAACAAAATATCAGTTATACAATATCAAATATCTCGTAATTTGTTAATAACATCTTGGGTAAAGGTAAGCTTCACTTTTATCCGATACTTTAATGCCAAATTCAATAATTTTTAGGGGATATGCACAATCAAGTTTTGTACACTATATTTATTTTTAAAACTGAAAGAAATGTTTATAAACACTTGTATCAGAAAGGTTGCACATTTCTTCTGTAGAATTTTCAACTTTTTTCTATTTTTTACCACTTTATTTATTTCTTTTGTACTTCTAGTTGAAAGCTTCCAACTAATCAATAAATTAGTAAGTTACACCATGGTTTTTATCACAAAATTTAGTTTACACACGTTGTCTATTTTATATTAACTCACCACAATTTTGTTTTTCTTACTAATTTATTTTTTATATTTTTTCATGTTCGCTTTCTTCCAATAGAATTTTGGAAAAAAAATCTAGGTGAGTACTTTTATGCTTTTAAGTCCTATTATCATCCTTTACTGTAAAAATAAAAGACTAATTCATAGCACTTCATTTGCCTTGTCCGATAGTTCTGCTTGCATAGTCCACGTGAAAAATGTAAAATAATAATCAATTATGCATTCTGTTCGTTCGTTTTTACTTTGTACTAATAAATTTGCATTATTATAATTAGGACATGTAGATAAATTATGTTTAGGTAAAATTTGCAGTTGCATACATGCATAATTTAATTTCACGTCATTGTATCACTTACACTACTAATCAAAATGTAGATTCTCTATTGACAACTTTGATTTTTATTTCTAGACCTGATCTACTATCAGACGAAGAGGCACAAGAAGTGACAAGGCTGCTGCACAACAAGGAAAAAAACAAGTTCCAACCGAACAGCACTTCCTCATTCCTCCACGACTCTATCACAGCTTCTGTGCATGATTCTTCCGGACCGGTATCGTTGAACGACAGTTGCGGTCCCCCGTCCCTTCAAGAGGAGTCTGTTACCGAAGCCCTGGACGAACTGAATGAGTCCATGACCCAGAAGTTTCTGGAGAACCAGAACAAGAACAAGGATGTTGAACCTCTGTCCCAGTACTACGAGTCCACTTCCAGTTTGGACATTTCTACACAAGAGGACGAGGATGGCATTAATCAGTCGAAGTTTGATGCTAGTGTTTCCGCCTCAGATTCAGGGTTGATAGGTAGGTGGTTTGTGCATTTAACAAGCGTTGAATACGTAATTCCTAATTGTGGAAAATGGTATCGACAAAACATCATCGTCGCGCAAACAAATCGCTCTATTTTTATTTTGCGGTGCACGTGCACAAGCGGCATTTAGTCGGACGCGCATTCCGTTTTGGTTTACGGTTGACCTTTTGCTTATGGAATTATGCAAATCCTTGTTTGTCAGATTTTGAATATTCAACGTTTGGAATTAGACAGATAAAATATGAATATGTTGAATAAATTGAAAAAATATTCGTTCAATGATAATAATGAAAATTTAATTGTAAATATTTTGATGTACGTAGTACAATTTGAAATAAACTAATTGTTTATGTAACATTATTAATTGATTTCTATTTTTAGATTCAGTAACCAGCATCTCGGAGGCAAACAACATCGAAACTATATCCGAGGAAAAGGATTTCGTTCCAGTTCCCACACGTATAATCGGAGTGGAACACGGCGTCCACTACTACGAAGACGGTCACTTCTGGATGGAGGTCCCCGGTCTGCCCCCAGAGGAGGAGGATGACGAGCTCGAGTACCCCATCTACATACCTAAACCTACCAAGGTTATCTTCTCAACAGATCCCATGAAGGTCTACTCCACCTTCAGCATCAATGACTACGACAGGCGGAACGAGGACGTCGATCCTGTGGCCGCCTCTGCGGAGTATGAGCTGGAGAAGAGGGTGGAGAAGATGGATGTGTTCCCGGTGGAGTTGGTCAAAGGCCCCGAAGGGTTGGGGCTGAGTATTATTGGCATGGGAGTAGGTGCGGATGCAGGTTTGGAAAAATTAGGTCCGTATTTCATTTTTTATATAAAAAATAAGTTAAACCTAATTTTATTGTAATTCTAGGGATTTTTGTGAAAACAATTACCGCAAACGGTGCAGCAGCAAAAGACGGAAGAATCCAAGTGAACGATCAGATTATAGAAGTGGATGGCAAAAGTTTAGTGGGTGTAACTCAAGCTTACGCCGCTAGTGTCTTGAGAAACACCTCGGGTTTGGTGAAATTCAGCATTGGAAGGGAACGTGACCCAGAGAACAGCGAAGTGGCACAACTGATAAAACAGTCGCTACAAGCGGATAAGGAGAGAGAAGAGAGAAGACAAAGGATGTTAGAGGCCGAACAACAGGCTAGTGATGCCAGTACTGTTCAATTAACAGGTGTGGATTTTAAACTGTTGCTTAATATTTTGTTGTTGTATTTGATAAGATAGTAAATGAAAACTATCGTCTATTTAGAAATTATAGTTATCATATTTTAAATACATAATGACAATGATATGTTTAGGTGGTTCTGCTAACACAAGTGTCAGTGATGGTCCCACTAGTCCTACCGGAAATCAGGAGAGTCTCTTTGAGCATGAACAAGAAAACGACGTGGAATCTTTGCGAATGTTGCTGCAAGAGGTATAACAAAATTTTAAACATTTTAGTTTTCACGTAGTTTTTGTTTTATTTTGCTTGTTTTTTGTTTGTTTGTTTGCAATTTGTGTGTCCTTTCATAATTCATTCGATTGTTTAGAATTAATAAGTAAAAGATAACAAATATTGCCCCATCATAAAAACATATAAAAACTATTTAAACTATTATTTCATTTTTATTTGATAATTGGCTTTTGTTTGTACAAAGTACTACAGACAGTACACATTTCTATTGTTCCCGATACATGTAACATTCGAATGTAAAATGAAATTTTGATTTAATTTGTGTGTGTTTATCCAGACTCAACGAAAGTTTAATATGTCCGAGCTTGAAGTCCAACGACTTAAAACCAAGGTAGGTTTTACATGCATGAAGCAAAATTAACATTTAGTTACTAATGTGTTTTTGTGACGTGTTAATTAATACTAAACCTTAAAATGATCTGAATTAATATTTTTTATATAATTTCATTATGTAATTCAAGTTTTCAATTTTTTTTTCAATTAGTTTTTGATAAACTGTATTATTATCTAAATTAAGACGGTATCCAGTTCTTTATTGGAGTCTCTTTTAAAACTATTAGAATTCTCTTAAGTATTCAATTTTCCTGTAAATCAACACAGTTTAAAAACAATTGTTAACTAGTGATTAATTTTTAGCTGATGGAACAGACTGGAGTGAAACCGGATGAATCGGAGAAATTTGAACAGGTGAACGTGAAACTGAAGGAAGCCGAACGCAATTTGGCGACAACAAGAAAAGAGGTTCAAACCTACCAAAACATGCTGGAACAGTCCCAAACGCAGTACTGCACTTTGGAAAAGAAGTACAACAAGGCGAAACAACTGGTGCGGGAGTTCCAACAGCGAGAACTGGACATGCTCCACAGAGAAGACTTCTACCAGCAGCTCTTGCAAGAGAAAGATACGGAATATAACGCACTGGTGAAAAATCTCAAAGACAGGATTATTGCGTTGGAGCAGGATTTGCTGGATACGCAGAGAAAGGCGGGCATGCCCATGATTTTACCCCACGACAGTATTACTTTGAAGCAACTTACGCCACAAATGTCACGGCGTCAGCCACCCAAACCGGTGTACAACCCTCTGGAAACGGACTTTTCCGACACCGAAATTTCTGACGCGAGCCCCGACGACGATAAAACCGCTACTGTCGAACGAAAGATGCCTATCAAGGAAGAGTTCGACAGTGCAGTGCCGCCACACGAATTGCTCGACATATCAGCGAGTAAAAGCAAGGCGGAACTGGCTACCAGAAGCGCTCTGGCGAACCGTCAACTACCCAGTGCCAAAAAAGGTTCGTTGAGCAACAGCAGTTCCGACTACGGACTAGACGAGAGCTATAACTCTGGCGACGACCTAACAGACTCCGCCTACTCACAAAGCGAATACGTCTCAAAACCCACAGCTACATCCAGACCCAGCACACTAAACACGAACAACGCGCAATACGTGCAATCGCAGTACCAGTCGCAGCAGCAAATGTCGTACAACACTCAAAACTCACAGTACACAGTGCAATACAGCCAGGTGCAAAAGTCCAGCCAGTATTCCAGTCAGAACGTGCAAAACAGCTCTAGCGTGGTTTATGCGAGGGTGCAGAAGGAATCCGGCAATTTTCAGCAGCCCAGTCCCGACCCTTGGGGCGGTGAGGCACAGAATAAGGGGGCGGGAATCGGCGGTACGCCTGCCTCTTTTTCTGAGCAACTAAAACAGGTAATTAATTATTGGATTTAAGTCGGAAAGGAATATAATTACATTTGTTCTTTCATGTTAGGTGCTTGCGGAGAGGGAAAAACGACTAGGCAACGAAAGCATCAGCAGTTCCACCGACGAACTGAATGATAAAAACGCTGCTGCACAACAGTTACTTGAGGAGATCAGACAAGCAGTGAGTGAAGCGAACACCAAAAGTAAGTTGTTTTCTAAAAATGTGTTGTAGTAGTCCCAGGCGTGGACCATCTATAGCTTCTCACACTTAATCACGAATTGTCATTAATTAAAATATAGAATTGATTTTAAAACTAAAATAAATGTGAGCAAAGTTGTAGTGGTCCGTAGCTCCGCCGTAGCCAGACCACCGGAACTAATAGCCGTTCGTCTCGTGTCTCGTGTGTGTTGTAGTAAAGAAAGTCGTACCCGTTACGTTATCACCCCCAGGTAGCACGCCCTGGCACCACCAGTCCTCGACATCACCCACGCCCCCATCGCCCTCGAGCCTGAGCAGTGGATCGGCATCACCCTCTAGGCATGACGCCTCCTGGGCGACCACAGCAGATCTCAGTCTGTCGTCGTGTTCGATCGGCAGCGACAAGCGTGGGTCGCACTATTGGCACACGGTGCCGGTCACCGATTGGAACAAAGATCAGGTTGGTTGTTACTTTAAAATACCTATAAATAACTTTTTAATTGTATTAAATTTCTTTAGGTGTGCCAATGGTTGCGTCAGATAGGCCTAGAACAGCACGTGTCAAAGTTCGCTGAGCTTCAAGTCAACGGTAACTCCCTGCTTCTGCTCACTTCCGCCGACTTTAAAATTTTGGGCATCACTAGCGACGACAAGAGTCGTTTGAAGCGCAAAATCAAGGAATTGAAAGTAATTGCGGAGAAGGAGCGCAAGCAGCAGGAGAAGGACCGCAAGGAGAAGGAGAAGCTGCAGCGAAAGGCGGAGAAGGCGAACAAGAAGAAGTAGATTCGTTGTTGAATGTTTACTTTTGGAGAATCTTGCCGGCCTACATGGTGTTTGTTGATTTGTTTTATGAGAGTTTTGGCATGGTAAATGCCAAAGTCCAGCCATACGGTTTAGAAAACTAAGTAATCAATGTAAATGCATACCCATGTAACTGGGGTGCGGTAGCCATGTCTAAGATTGATGTCTGTAATCTTAGAGCAAATTGTGCTACACATGTTCAGAATTATTTATACTTATGATATTTCTCTAGGAAAACTGTACTATAAATCGTGCTCGTGTTAGAGTAGAACATTACTGTATATATTCACGTATGACATGTGGTTTGGTGCATAAAATACAGCATTCAGTTCTATTGAAACTATTAATCTGTAAGTTTAACAAAGTGTAGCCAATTAAAGAAAAATCTCACCCAGTAACTTGAAAATATTTACTAGAATTAATGCGATTTTGAATTTATTACAATAGGGCAATTGTAAACATTAGAAATCGAATTATTTTAATATTTTTAATTAAATTATTGTAGATTTTAACAATTTTAATGTGTCTGCATTTTAACAGATATTTTATTAAACTGTATACTCGTATTTTATGTTAACAAACTACTTATCTTCATTGCTCTTGTATTTCTTTGTACTTACAAGTTTATTAGTATTTATCTTGAATGTAAAGTTCCTCCACCGCAAACACGTCTAAATCTTTAAACAGTTTCAAATTTTTTGCTTCCCTTTAAATATGTTTACTTTGTGATAAATTATTGAGGCAAGTCTAAATTTGTAATATTATTTATTGAAAAATGTGATTGTTGTAAGATATAAACTATTTTAATTTATTTTAATGTTACTGTATTGTTTTATTTTATGTATTTTTCAGTATTTATGTATTTATTGTGAATAATAGTTTTTGAGTTTAACATGTTCATATTCGTTTATTGAAATCCGTTATAGTACAAACTGAAATAATCAAACTTCACACAGTTTCTATCTCCAACATTTGTTTGTTGTGGGACCAAAGTTGGTTTGCTTTTCCGCCCTTTGTCACCCGCTAATTTTTATTACCTATTCATATTTTTTGCTCAATCAAACACATTTATTTCGGAGAATTTATTTGGGTTGTATTTATTTTGACGGTAGCTTTTTTAAAGAGTATACCTGTTTGTGATTTGTTTTTAATCTTTTTGTAATAAAAATTATAAATATGATGTAGATTCATAAAATAAATATTGACAATGTATTTCTAAATATAGTTTTTATTTTTTAATACCTTTTAGATATGGTTAATATCAAATAATCCTTTTATATTATAATATAAATAAAAATGAGTTGGATTTGGAAAATTTAATGTTTTACCTCGTAATAACGGTTGATAAGGAAAATATTCGATAAACTCTTGTTTACAGTGACCAGGGTCAGCAACACAAAAATGCGTAAGAAAATAAAAATTGGGTCATATTGTTCACTTAAAATATAACAAACAATATTTTGAAATCTGCTTATTTCAAATATATACGTCACTTTTTATAATACGCACATTGCTTCAAATAATACTTGGGTCGAATGTTTGACTTTATGCAAGATAAAATGACTAACAAGTTTATTATGAAAAATTAAAGGATGTTACATAGCAATTCTATATGATTATCTAACACTTATGAATTATAAACAGTCAATTACAAACATTCCCAGAGAAACGATGATAAACGTTTTTTGAGGTGTAAAAAGTATTACTATTACTCCATTTTATATATCAGAAAATGAACGCAATAATACTTAATTGATGGTTTCATAAACAAGATAAGCGGGGAGTCATACGAAATGCCCCCCGTGAATGATGCAAGAAATATAAGATAACGTTAATTACCTAAAAATAAATGACCTCTCGTGATGGACCTATTTCGATGAGTATTTCTCATACGGATTTTTAACGATATTTTAATAACCAAGTATCCTTTTTTTTCAAATGTTTTGTAGCGATATATAAGCGATAAGTCAGTGGGAAAATTAATTGTTTTTCTTATTATTTAGATGACATAGGTATGTGGAATTTTTGTGAATGGACATTGATGAAGATGATTAAATCGATTTCTGTTGCAATCTAATCAGTGTTTTTTGTTTGTGACTGTTATCCTAATCTAGATCAGTAAAAATATATTATTTTTCCAAATTTCTGTTTTCTGTTTTTTATTATATTATCATACATATCATCTTCATTATCATATCTATAAAATCTAAATCGATATTTGCACACACCCCAAAACTAATTTTATAAATCGATTAAAATACACGACGTCAATAAATCCCCCACACTACTTCGACTGATTGTAAAACTTCGAAGATAAATAATGTTGTGGTATTCTTATCTATTATATGATTGTTTTTTTATGTATAGATCGAGTATTTAAGTCGGCACGTTCCTCCAACTTGGTTTAGATTAAAGTTGTCTTGTAACTGATTTAGTTGTTTTAATTTTGTTTACAAAAAGAAGACTATTTGAAAATGCCAGAGGTGAAGACTAACGGTGTTAATAAATCTACCACCAAAATAAGGACTGACAGTTTTTCTCAAGAAGACGAGTTCAAGTAAGTGACCATATATTTTTGCGATAAATTAATTATACTTGTTTCAATTAAATTGATATAAATCGGATGTTACTCTTTATCTGTAATTAATTTTAACATGAGTAATTAAAGTGTAAACAATATACCCCATCATCATTTATTCATATAAATTAATATTCATTGTTTTTGTAATACATTTATAATATATTGTAACTTATTATTCAATAAAGTTAATGGAAAATATGCATTCAATAATTATTTTATTAGTATTATCGTATTTACATATGCATATTTGATCTCTCAATAATTTTATGACATAAACGTTTGTTTAAGTTAATTCATTGTAAATATTTCACATAGTTATAAAGTTGTTTAAAAAAATTTGCTGGAACTTTTGCATCATAGTGATTGGTGGAATAGACCAAAGGTTATCATATAACTTATAAAAATTTTGAACTGCTTTACAGCTGCAATGTTGCAAATAATTGTATATTTTTTAGGATCACATATGACCACTTATTGGAAACATCTAAATTTCTCACGGACAGAGTCAAATTCCGCCCAAAAATTGGTATTATTTGCGGTTCCGGCATGGGTGGGTATTGGAAAGAAGGTTCATATATTATGTCTTTAATTTTTCTCGAATACTAACACCAGTTAGCAACCTACATATGATTATTATTCCAATTTAAAAAATTTATATGTGGGTGACTAATTTATCATTTACATCATACTAACATTTCAAAGAAAAGCCACTGAAGTTGTTCAAATTTTTAGGATTAACATTGCTATATTATTTTTTACTTTTTTAATTATGTGAATGATGCAATTTGGTATTAAATATCATAAAAAATATCTAAAAAAAGTTTTAGGTTTTTCTATAAAAGAATAGTATTTTGTTATCACTTTGATGATTAATTAGATTTACTATATTTATGGAATTTTTATTCTATATTATTGTTTTGGAAAATTTTACACTTATCTCTTATTACATAGTGATATTTCAACACACTTGTAATGACGATTATTTTACTGGTCAAGAATGGGTAAACAATTCACACAAACACATTTCTTAATGCAATTAAAACTGATATTTGCGAATATGTGTATTTAATTGAAAGGATAATGTTCTTAAAATATATTTTTTATGCAGTGAGGCCCATTTTAATGCGGGGCATCCACAAAAATTTGTCCAATTTTGACATTTTTTTCATTTGAAAAGCACGAATATCTCTATGGAAAAATGTTAAAATATTATTCTTTTTTTGAATTTTTTCAAGTAGTTATTTATTCAATTATCTTATTTTTTAGAATATTGAATTATTATACTTATTATTAATTATACTAATTTTATATTAATTTACACTAATTATAATATTCTAATTTGAGCTATTTTTGACAGTCAATAGAGCACTTGAATAAAAAAATAAATTGTCCCGCTTTCAAATGGGCCACACTGTTTGTATTTATAAAATTTTGTCTTGAGAGAATTTAGATGGAAAAGTACAGTTGATAAAATTATTATGGTCTTTCCAGTTTCGTAATAGAACTTATTTATTTACTAAACTCGTTCGGTTCTGCTATATAACATACAAGTATAGCAACAAGAAATTTGTTTGTTGTGTGTTAGAAATGTTGACAGTAATAAATTACGTATTTTTTTTTTGATAATCATTATACGCATCATCAAGTTTATCAGTATACAGAATTACAAAAAATAGCGCCGAATTAATTTACGATAACATTTAGTCCTCTGGTAACAACATACTTGTTGGTTTTGAATGCTTTTTATATTCTTGTTTAAAAATAAACTATTTCAAGGGCAATATAATAATTAGGCATATCGAATATTACTTTATTGTTTACAAAAAAAATGGAACAACAACAAGTTAAAATTAACAAATAATTATAAAAAAATTAATTAGAAAATGTAGTGTGCTAATTTTTCATAATTCCGCTCATGTGTATTCCACGTAACTTAACGTTAGTGCTAAGCATTTTGGAGGGTGTCACCCTCTATATTATGCCTCTGTGGCCCGTCCTGTCCGTCGTAATACCGACGTAATTTAGAGTCATAACCCCCCGAAATTTACGAATGATATGTTTTATTAAGACAAAAGTCATGCGGTGACATTTCAGCCAACTAATTAAGTTTATTCGCTTCGCAGGGTCGTTAGCCGAAGGACTGGAGGACAAAATAGAATTTCCTTATGAAGACATTCCGTATTTCCCCCGGAGCACCGTAGAGGGGCACGTGGGAAAACTTGTTTTCGGACATTTGTCAGGCATTCCCGTCGTCTGTATGCAGGGTCGTTTCCACTACTACGAAGGTTACCCGTTGTGGAAATGTGCGATGCCTGTGCGCGTCATGAAGCTCATCGGCGTCGAATATCTTATCGCGACTAATGCGGCCGGTGGACTTAATCCCAGTTACAAAATCGGCGATATTATGATGGTCAAGGATCACATAAACCTTATGGGATTCGCCGGCAACAACCCGCTCCAAGGTCCAAACGAGGAGCGGTTCGGCCCTCGTTTTCCGCCGATGAATCAGGCTTACCAGAGAGAGTTGCGAGTGGATGGCAAGGAAATCGCTAAACAATTGGGGATTGGAGATATCGTCCACGAGGGAGTTTACACATGTCTGGGTGGCCCCAACTTTGAAACCGTCGCAGAACTTAGAATGTTGAAAATGCTGGGCGTTGATGCTGTTGGTATGTCCACCGTCCACGAAGTCATCACTGCCAGACACTGCAACATGACAGTATTCGCTTTCAGTTTGATCACAAACGTTTGTGTGACTGACTATGAGACTTACACTCTTCCCAATCACGAGGAAGTTATAGACGTAGGAAAAATGAGAGAGAGCACTTTGAAAGACTTTGTCAAGGGCGTGGTAGCCAATATTGCGTCCAAAGATAAGAAATAAGCAGTTCAAGGGTTTCCATTGGGTGTGTTTATTTATTTTTTTTGTATGTCTTACTGTATTATGTATTATACGTAACCAATAAATTATAGTTTTTAAAAAAATGCTTTATATTCTAGTATATAACTACTACTTGCATGTTAAGATATATGCAGATTTTAAATGAATATTTTAGTGAATCCGTTAAAACAAGACTTATCTAATCATTCATACATAACCATGTCGTTTTGATATTACATTATCGATTAATCTTGATTGATATAATCATTATTAGTGACATGTAATATTAAAATAACACATTAACTTACTATTTCATATTCATAGAAAAACTTATATTAGTTCCATATTGGGTAGTACCAACCTTCACTGAGAAGAACTTTCTTAATTAAATTTCTACAAATACATTTTGCTTAATAATGCTATCGAACACAGAAAGGTTGATGACCCATATTAAAAGTATCAGTACTAGATGCGACACTTGAATGAATATCAAGCTTTACTTATGATACTATGTGTAGAGTAACCTTCATGGCTGAATTTCCTGAATTAAATTTTTATAAAAAAATTTTGTTACATAATTGAACCCAGCACAGAAAGGAAGACGACCGACAACAACATGCGACTGCATGAAAGAAGGTCATGCTTTTTTAATGATTTTGATACTTATTATACTTTTTATTATTTATTGTACCAACATTCACTGCCACGAATTTTCGGAATTAAAAATTTATAAAGAAATTTTATTTGATAAAACTAAAACACCAAAAGAAAAATGTCCGAGATATTACTCATGATACTGTATTGGTAATATTGGTAGTACCAATATTTACTGGCAGATATTTCCTGAATTAAATTTCTACAAAGAATATTTCTTTGATAATACTATCCAAATCAGAAAGAAAAATTATTGAAGAGAACTGAAAGAATTTGAATTGGAATTCGACTACTTGGAAGAAAATCATGCTTTACTTATGATACTTTTTATTATTTGTAGTACCAACCTTCACTGGCATGAATTTGCTGAATTAAAAATTTATAAAGAAATTTTATTTGATAATACTAAAAACCAAAAGAAAAATGTCGGAGATATTATTCATGATATTGTTTAGTATTATTAGTACAAATCGTTACTGGTAGGTCTTTCCTGAATTAAATTTCTACAAAGAATATTTCTTTGATAATACTATCCAAATTAGAAAGAAAAATGATCGAGAAGAGCTAAAAGAATATTAGAGTATTAGAATTCGACATGGGATTCACTTATGATACTATTTAGTTGTGAATTAAATTAAATTTTTATTAAGAAATTTTGAATGATAATATTACAATACCGAAAGGAAGATATCCGAGGTAATCTAAAAACACTAAAATTAGAATGCGATTACATGAAAAATATCTTACTTTACTCATGATACTTTTTATTATTAGTATTAATATTTACTAGCAAAAATTTTCTGATTTAAATTTCTACAAATAAAATTTATTTGATAATATTATACAAATCAAAATGGTGGAGATGGACTAAAAGAATTAAAATTAGAATGCAACTTTACGGGTGATGATCAACTTTATTTACGAAACTTTTTACTATTTGTAACACTAAATGCAATTTCATGGAAGAAGATTATAATTTATTTTTGATAATTGTCAGTATTATATCAATTTGTATTAGTAATACATATTTAGAAAACTGAATTAAATTTGTACAAAGAACTTTTATTTGAATGTACTACCCACCCCTGAAAGAGAAAGTTTAAATGATTTAGGTTACACGGAATAAGTATAATACTTTTAAATTTAATATGAAATAATTTGTTAGATTTATAGTTGGTTTCCTAATAAATAACAATATTCTTTACTCCAAAAATACTTTTTTATAATTAAAATATCTTAAAACAATCATAATATATTCATTTCTATCTATTCAAAAGTTTTCTCGTAACTATTGAATGTAAAGATAAGTATCTGATCTGATATAAATGAAAGGTTTCATGGAAGCGTCTTACAATAATTTAGAAGACATGAAAAAGGAAATCTGCTTGCTCGGGCAACAACGGACAAATCTACCGATAGACAGAGGTCTCTGGCCAAAACACCCCATAAAATTTGTGAAACCCCGAGGGACGCTCGCGTTGCCATGACGACCGGTTGGGGGTTTCGGCGCGCCGAATCCCACTTGTGAAGCACACAAGTCGAGGATCTCGATGCCGGCACCGAGTGGAGGAATCACGTTCAGTGAAAGCAAAGCCGCTACACGTGACGCGCGGCCAGCCACCGGTGCCGACGACCAGTCTGCCGACTTGAACGAGAAGCCGGTCGTGCCATCAACCATCAGCTGATTTCAGGCGATCAGTACCGCGTGAAGGGCATGCGAGACAGCCGGTACTCGTGACGGTGTTGTGCACACGAGATTTTCTCTTCTAGGTTTTTACATTTCCATTGTGGCGGTGCAGTGATACGATGTGAACATGAGCGTGTGCGACGGCATGGTTGATGGGGTGACTTCTCCCGGCTGCTACGGCCGATCGGGCATACTGGAGACGCACGTGCGCGGCCAGTGGTACCGGGTCTTCGTCACCCTCGAGGACGATTGTCTCAGCATTACGCTGGACGAGTCGTACGAGAACACGACCACGTTGAATGGCACCCTCAACAACAACATTGAAACACCCAGCGGACTGAGTGACTCGCCCGACGTGCCGGACTCGGTGGCCAATCAGAAGCGTCTCGTGCGGGTTTGCAAGTCCGAGAACAACGGGCTCGGCATCTCCATAAAAGGGGGCAAAGAGAACAAGATGCCGATTTTGATAAGCAAGATTTTTAAAGGGATGGCGGCAGATCAAACCGAACAGTTGTATGTTGGTGATGCGATTTTGTCTGTAAACGGCGACGATCTGCGTGAAGCCACTCACGATGAGGCCGTCAAAGCTCTGAAACGGGCCGGCAAAGTCGTGGAACTTGAAGGTAGGATTATTTGTTGATAAATAGTCTACTTTTTAATCGGAATGGTTTGAAGGTTGCATTTTTGATGAAGCCAACCAAATGGGAATCAACAAGTGGCCACGATTTTCTAAAAATATACTTACTACACTTTGAATGAGTTAATTCTGACTTAATGCTCTCTATGCTAATTGTGAATCTTCTCGATGGTCTTCGAGGATGTCCAGTACTTTCTTAACTTATTTTAAAGAACTCCCTCAGAAATATTTATATTTTTTTTTTAATATTCACTTTCACTTATATTCTCTAATTTAAAACATACGAAATGTGAAGCTTTTTATGGTGCTAAAATGGGATTTACATTTTACTTTTATATCCGTATTGTAAAAATTTATTATTATGTATTACGAAATTTTATAGCTATTTTTTATTGTGGTTATTCCAAGTATTTATCAAGGAATTTACAAATAAAATTAACATTTAAACCTTCAACAACCACGACCAATTATTACTTTCTACTGCAATCTTTATAGAATGTCTACAAATTCTATTTAATTGAGTGAAACTTGTAAATGATGTACTTCGAAATTGGGCTAACTGCAGTACCAAATGTAGACATGATTATCCGCAATTAAACGAATGCCTATTGATTAACCGAAGAGAACAAGAAAAACCATGCAACCCATTTCCTGAATAAAAACTAGCCACTTAAATTTTTGACGTGGCAATTTTATGTGGCCATTTAATCAGCGAACATGTTCACTGTTAAAAGAGCATCAGGTGTTTCGTAAAACACCATAAATCTGGCTGGTTTTTTTCCGAAGTGCGAGTCACTTCATCCAGAAAACGGGACGACGGTACAATGGAAATGCGACAAGAAATTAACAATCCCATGAAATATTTACAAAATAAAGGTCCACTGAGTGATGTTTTTAGCTCGCAGTCGAACGCATACAAAGTCAAATTAGCTAGATAACAAAAGCCAAGGCTGTTTGTTTATTCATGTGAATTTATGTGATGTTTATTATGTAATAATAAAAAATAAATTGTTTGAATTATTTATACGGATCTTCAGTTTGTATCTTTACTGGCTTGAAATTACAGGTTTCCTTAATAGGATGTTGTAAACATCAATATGTTAATATTTGTTTATAAGAAAGCATGAGGAACATTATTGGTAGCTGTAGGTGTCCGTGGGAAAGTCAGTTTTGCATTGTCATATATTATAATTATAAACATAATTGAGATATAATAAAGAACATTTTATAAATCTTGAATAGAATATTTTATAATTTTTTTTTATTAATCTTCTGATTAAAATTTATTCCTTAAAAGTCACCTATAGTATATTCACGTAAGATACGTTAGTGTGTGCGAAGTGATTGTCGAATGGGACCCATTTTAAAATAAAAATATCCAATAAACCAGATATCAAAAAATGTTTTTTTTGAACCGGAATGGCATAATCCTCTTTATGCCTGAATACTGCCCTGGCAAAATTAAGTATCAAATATGAAGTAGGTATGAACACCAGCTAATTCCTCCGAACTGACCCGTAAGAAACATGTTAGCCGGCAGTTACCTGCAATCACGCAAATAAATTTGTTTATGGTACTCCGTATCTAGCTTGAATGTAGTATACAGCAGAATATTATTCTAGTTGAAACAATAAATATATTATAAAAAATTATACAATAAATTTATTTCTCATCATAAAAATAGATAAAAAAGTTACTTCAGAAAATATCAGCTTATTGTTTTGCCTCTTGTGAAAAAATATAATACTAAATTAAGATTTTATTATATTTACAGTTGACGATGATACCTTTGAGGTAATAAACTTCCTAAAAGCCAGTTCTCATTTTCAACGAATAAAGAAACTCATTAAAAAACATTTTGTAATTTACCTTCAGACCTGCATCCAATCCCCAGGAATAAATGATTAAAATTAAATCATAAAAGCGCAGTCGTGTCACATTAATTAAATACAATTATGGTTTTATAAAATATAAAAATGCATCAGCGTTAGGGTGCATGTGAATTATGGAAATTATATGCCATTTTTTCTTACCCGTTAACATATTTTAATTAGGAGAGAATTATAAAAGTTTCTAAATTAAGTTTTTAATGTAATTTGCTGCTTTGGGTCGAAATGAGTTTCATAATGTGGAGTATTATAATAATCCGCAAAATAAACTTCTACGTACTTTCCAAACAAAAAACTTTTCATTACATACTGTAGTTTTAATAATCATTATACCGTGCCGAATTAAATTTTGGATGAAATAAAGGCAAACGCGTTTTCATATAATATTATAGAGGCATTCCGAATCAGTTTTCCACAGCTAAAATTTTAGTTACCATAAAGCTAATATAAGCCGCAATAACGAGGACTGATGTTGATAGATTAAATCTGTCCAAAGAGCAATTTCAATTTTCATGCATTTTTCATCCATAACGTTATTTGTCGTGCAATATTTAGAAAATATTTATGAATGTTAAGCTGTGTCGTTTAATACCCAAATGCAGTTGGAAATTGTAAATACACATACAAGTTTTAGCTTTACAAATGTGACTATTTCAAATAGGTTGATAAAAAATAATTGACGAAATGAAATATATCTTTTTTGCCTATAGGGATTATTAATAAATGAGATGGAATCTGAATCTTAATAAGTGATTCTTTTATTCAACTGATTTGGGTCAATACTAAATTAAAACTAGCTAATTTTTGAAATATACTTTATACTATATATTGTGTAATAATTATCCTTCTTCAATAAATTCTGTTCTAAATTCTAAACTGAACGTTTTTAATATTAATATATACATTCATTTCCCGACTAGAACTTACATTTCAATTCCTAGACTACATTTACAATATATATATATATATATATAAACTAACAGAAAAATATATATAAATTGTTGCCTGTGTTGGTTTTACACATGTTTGAAAGAAGTAAGCTTAAAAAATAGGTTGACCAGGCGGAGTTGGTATAAAATATAAGGTTACATATATTATCTATGTCATAAAATAGTTCAATTTAATAAATTATAGGAATTAATATAACTAATAAATCATATTAAGTTATAGTTAAATAATGACAAAAATAAATAATAAACAAATAATAGACAAATACAAGTATCTAAACTATTTGGTAGACTCTTCATTTAATATCTCGACATTTCCTTTGAGTTTATAGTTTATTCAGTCCAATCAAAAAATGTTTGGTTTCTTGAAATTGAAGAAAAGTTTCTCAGTTTTCATCTCCTCTTATTTGGTCGTATCTGGACTATTTGGTGGATTAGGTAGAACTCTTCATTTACTATATTGGATTTTCCCTTGAATTTCTGTTGCTACATCTTGACTTTTGGTAGATTAGGTATAACTCCTTATTTAATACTGTAACGTTTCATTTTAGTTTTTATTTAATTAAAAAAACAAATTCAAACCCTTTGATTAGTTATCACCACTTTTTTTTGTGTTGAATCCACTTGTCACAATTTTATGATGAAATTCATTGCATGAAGCCTTTTTCTAACGGTTAATCCATCTTAGTTTAATGACAAGCCTATTTCTAAACATGTTCCACGAGGACTTTATATGAGATGTTGGTACAGGTTTTAGGATGACCTTGATGTTCATCTTCTATGCATTCATTGTCAATCATAAAGCCATGAAACTAAAATTGTGAGAATTCATCACTTCTCTAAACGCATTGTCAACATAATACGCCGCTTTTCCTCATAAATTTGCATGAATGTACAAAAAGAATGTCGTAGTTAAAAAGCTTTCAAATAATATAGAATAAAAAATTCATAAAGTTTATACGAATAGATTATTAATCAAAAAAAATACAAATTAAGTACTACAACTGTTACCTAATAATGTTTCAGTGTGATTTTGCGGTGATTTCTCAGCATCATTAGTGCAAGGTGCATCGTGCCGAATGAAATTAAAGCTTCACGAAACAAACCAGAACATGTCATGTCGGTAAATATTAGCGTCGGGTGTGAAAATTCGCCATTATCCCCACATTATTACCGCAACCACAGGGTTGGTAAACTACCGAGTCCGTAATGACTGGCGCTGTTTATGATATCAAAGGTAATGATCTGTGAGAAATGAGCCGCATGACTGTTATATGCATCAACGGATTGTATTAATTTCAAGATAGGCCCACTCTCGGCTCGAAATCGATCCTCATTATCTCACCGTGTTGGTCACAATATGCACTTGTAAACGAATTTGAACAGTAAAAAAGACCAATAAAAATAATAAAAAGTAAGCTGCAGACGGACCAAACGCAACAAAACGGCCGTGCCCCCGCCACACAGTCCGACGATAAAATCTGCATTTAGACCGGATTGGAATTGTCCGTGGAAAACGTCCATTTCCGCATAGTTGTTAGTTCTTAGCGGTGCAGTTAAATCCGAACGTTCAATCGTAATTGCATTATCGGTTAACGAGTTGCCTTCAACACCTCGGCGAATTTCAGCTCGTGAACGATTTTCATAAGGTCGGATTTTAAATGTGGCTCGCTGATGTCACGACGGGCAATTAGCGTGTTGGGTTTTATGGCAGTTTACAATGTCACGAGTGATCATTTTGTCAGGACTTGTCGTTATCGTTTGGTACGATTCAATTTGAATAATTATGATGTATTCTAATGATTTACATGTCTACGCAATTACTCTACCAGTCTTAAGTTAATAATTCATGGGTAGTGGGTGCATGTATCTCTCTCACGCCTCCCAAGCATTCATTTACTGGATCAATAGTGTAATGCTTGTTTTGGAATACGTTCTAATTGTTTTTATAATTATGGTACGTGCTCGGAATTTCCTTTCCGGATTCCACTTTGTTTACATTTTTCTTTCTGTCATATTCCTTTAGTTATTTAGCAGTGTGCAATTACTTATACCTTATTTCTGTTCAAGATGTTGTTTATTTAGTTATAAATAGCTCGAAATAATTTATTTAGAATAATTTATTTTACTTTTCTTCTTTACATATTTATATTTAGGTTAACTTTACTCCTCCTGTTTACTTTTTCCATTTAATATGTTAAAATAGTTCTGTGATGTTTAGTCAAATATTAATTGCTTTTTCTTTACATTTTTTATCGGAAACATTTTTTTAATAATTTATTTATGTGCAATTACTTAAAATTATATATATTATATTTTACGATGTATTTTAACTCTTTTCAAAGAACTTGAATGATTTGTTTAGATTTCCTTTCATATTGGATTGATTTACTTTATTTTTTTTCCTGTATATTATTATACATTTAGGTTTAAATAAATTAGTAAGACCAGTCAAATCAGTGATATTTTTGTACATATTTCCATCAGTAACCTTCATCTAGTAACTTAAACTTATGCAATTACTTAAAATTATTTTAAAGAATTTATTTTTCGGATGTATTTTAACTCTTTTCAAAGAACTTGAATATTTTGTTTAGATCTCCTTTCATATTGGATTGATTTACTTTATTTTTTTCCTGTATATTATTATACTTTTAGGTTTAAATAAATTAGTAAGACTAGTCAAATCAGTGATATTTTTATACATATTTCCATCAGTAACCTTCATCTAGTAACTTAAACTTATGCAATTGCTTAAAATTATTTTAAGGAATTTTTGGAATTGATTTCCTTTACTTTTTCTATTTATATTTTTACATTTATTATGTTTAAAAGTCCTCTCAATAATAACTGCTCATCCCACTTTCAGGATGTAGTTTAATTACTTACAAATAGCTTGTTTTGATTCACTTTCATATTGGGATTAATTTACTTTATATTTTCAGTATACATTTTTACCTTTATGTTTATTTAATTTAAGTTTAGAATTATTAAATATTTTTTATAACAAATATCATCCAGTTAGTCGTCTGAAAATTAGTTTTAAAAGAATAGCTTTACTGACACAGTTGTAAATAATAACTCTAGTCAAACAACACCTGATTTGTTTATTTATGTTCATAATAAATCGAAAGCTAATTTGCTACAAGTGTATTTGCCATAATTGAAATAATTTATTTAGATTAATTTCTTTTACTTTTTAGGATGTGTTTTAACTATTTTCAAAGAACTTGAATGTTTTATTTAGATTTCCTTTTATATTGAAATTGATTTACTTTATTTTTTTCCTGTACATTATTATTTTAGGTTTAAATGATTTAGTAAGACCAGTCAAATCAGTGATATTTCTGTACCTTCATCTAGTAATTTAAATTTATGCAATTGCTTAAAATTATTTTAACGAATTTTTGGGTTTGATTTCCCTTACTTTTTATGTTTGTATTTTTACATTTATTAAGTTTAAAATAATAATAACTGCTCATCCCACTTTCAGGATGTAGTTTAATTACTTACAAATAGCTTGTTTCAATTCACTTTCATGTTGGGATTAATTTACTTTATATTTTCAGTATACATTTTTACCTTTATGTTTATTTAAATTAAGTTTAGTATTGTTAAATATATTTATTATAAAGTTGCATAAAATTAGTTTTAAAATAACTGCTTTACTGACATAGTTGTAGATAATGACTCTAGTCAAACAACACCTGATTTGTTTATTTATGTTCATAATAAATCCAAAGCTAATTTTCTACAAGTGTTTTTGCCAATTTTATGATCTGCAATTTACGCATAATTTATTTATACAGCATAAACGTTCTTAAGGTTTGTTATGTCGACTCTAAACATGTGCAGCGAGGACGTTAATTGATCAACCTAAAAACGGCAATGTCCGTGTTTCTCCCCCATAAAACGTTACATTGTAATTTTATCATTGCGATTTCTTTGCACCACGACCTATTTGAGAACACCCACACGTAGCCGTTGTTTATGTTGCAAAAAGCATTTTGCTCTCTTATTATTTTTAACAACAGATACGCTGTAAATTAAATAAACAGATCCTGGAACGTGTGTGGAGGATTTTCCTATTTTCCTATCGCTTTCAACTTTACAATGAGGTCGCATTTATTTTTCAGTTGCGCAGTGTCGTGCAACTGGTTACTCCTGTGTAGATACTATAAATGGACAAGTATTGGTAATTAAAACGATGTAAAAAGCGCGGTCGTCATCGGAAACATAAATTATACGACGGTAATAACTACGTCGGTATTAATTAAATTACCCATCTAGACGGCGAATATCGGGACTCCATTAGATAAGCAACCTTTGGGCGATGAGGTGATAAAGGTCAGGCCGTGTGTCCGTTACTGCTTATGGAACCTTTCTGTCAGAAAAAAATTAATTTCCTACTGATATTTATGTACGTGTTGCTCTTTCTGGGTGTTATGTATTAGACGTGGTTATGTTCCTTTTAAAGTTTTGTAATCAGTTAAAGCAGATATTTGGGAGATAATAGGAAATTTGAAACCTAATCAATAATGATATGGTTAATTATGGGATCGAAATCAATTCCTTTGTGTAATTACAAATCGCACAATGGATCCCTATTATTATGATGAAATTGAATAATGTAAATTAAAATATTATAATAATGTATATAAAAATATCAATAGAATAGACTAAATATACGTTATATATATGCAATTTTTAGGATTTCTGAATAATTTAAGCAAAAAAATTAAAATACATGACATGTAATAAATATGTATAAGAGATATATATATAATTTTATATTCCTGTTTTAATTTTGTATAATGAAATATAACAATAACATAATTAAAACCCAATTTTTGTTGGTAAAAATGTTTTCTTCCCAATGTCATTCATTAAAACCCAATTTTGATGGTAAAATTATTTTGTTCCCAAAATCATTTATTTTTAATTTAAAAATGTATCTTTTATAAATGTTCAAAATAAAGCGGAAATAGTAATTTAATTTTTTTGGTTTGTAAGAAATATATAATAAATTGAATTCATTAATTTTAATTTAAAAAAATAATTTTATAATTAACACAAACAAAATGTTAATATAGAATATTATTCTATTCTCCTGTTTTCATTTTGTATAGTAAAATAAAATAATAATAATAATATAATGAAATTCAATTTTCGTTGATAAATTTTTTTCCCAAAATCATTCTTTTTCAAATTAAAAGAAAAATAATTCAAAAATAGTATTTTTTTATTTATAAATAAATAATAAACTGAATTGTATAATTTTATTTAAAAAATAATATAATTAACTATAACAATAATACAATTAAATTATTTTCTTCAAATTTATTAATTTTTAATTTAAAAATAGAGTTTTCAAAATAAAAAAAAAATAAAAAATAAATAGTAATTTTATATTTTCTTCTTTGTAAATTTATTTTAAAATATAAAATATTAATATAAAAATAATGTTACCCACCTGTTTTAATTTGAAATATAGATTTTCTTATTAAAAAATATTTTCTCTCTAAAATCTCTATCTCTCTCTCGATTTTTTAAAATAAAAATTTTACAGAAATAGATAATATTAATTGAATGATTTTATTTAAAAAAAATTGTTATATATTATGAAATACTATTATAAAATATAATTTTGTATAATAAAATATAATTTAAATCACTTATATTAATATTAATATTATACATTAAGATTACAAATTTTCTATTTATAACACACAATATATATATATTTAAATAAATATGATTAAAATAAATTTTTATTGTAATAATTAACAAGTTAATTATTAGTTTTAAATATAGCTTTTTTTATAAAAAAATTAAACATGTAAAATAGTAAAGGGATAGAAATTAAAAAGAAAATTAATAATTCAATATATTAAAATTTTTGACATATTGTATAGTAAAAAAATATATATTTTTCCAATTCGTAAAAATAACATAATAATTAATTAACTGCCAATTAACACCTTGTGTCTTATAGGATAAGAATGTTTCTATAGAATTTGTAGTCGACTTTTAAACAAGAAAGAAAGTTTGATATCATAGATACACATATATAGACATATTTAATGTCTACGATTTTTTTATTTTCCTAGTTTGATTTATGAAAAAAAACTCGAAATGTAAGTGTCATGTAGTTATAAGCATTACCAGTGATTAAATTAATTAACCGCCAATTAAGAGCACTTTTTAGTAATTATACACTCTCACAACATGTAAACAAGCTATAAACTAATTTATACAAATTCAAGATATTAACGCAATTAAAAACATGTGGTAAATTGTGGACCAAAATTCACATAAATATAAATTATGTTATATTAAATTTTTTATAAGACTTTCAATATGTAATAGGTCACATTGGATTATTTTAGTTACAAAAATAGTTTTATAATATAAAATGTTAATATTTTTACACTTTGGTTTTAATTTTACTTAACAAAATGTGATTCATTTGATGAAATTAATTTCACTACCTTGTATCTTATAAAATAACAATTAATTTTTTTACTCATAACGTAATTTAAAGTTTGAATATGAATGAATAAAAATTCATACTTATAAAAAATTGAAATTTATATACAATTACTTTTTTCAAAATCCATTTCGTACTTTTTATATTCTTTTAATTATTTACAAGTCTGTTGTATTATTTTTAGTGTGAAAGGTGTCATAAATGATCTGATCGATTATTTTATGGAACAGGTTTAATGTTTGTAGCATATGTATTTTCTATTAAATTGTATTATACAGTATTGTGTCACTGGATTTTGTGTTTATTTGGCAATAGAGTTTTTATTACTTTTATTATCATTATCATTTAAGGATTAATATAATATAAAAAATATAATATATAAATAATTAAAAACATTATCATTGATTAACTTGATTAGCTTCAAATTAAAAGATAATTTATATAAATAGAATAATAACTATTATAGATGTGAAATGTGACTGAAGATTCACATAAATATAAACTGTTTATTAAGCTTTTTATAGCATTAAACTTTTTCAAATCCCAATATAGTGCATTTTACAAGAATATGATTATTTCAATTACTGCGTAATAAATAGAAATGCGATTTCCGCAAGTCGCTTTCATTTTCTAATCCCGGTTCATCCCCAAGCGAACGAAATCATTCACAAACGCTACCCCAAACTCATCTCCATCCCGATCCATGGGGACGGCAGCAGCAGATTTGTGCACCGCGGTGGACCGAACCGACGCGAAAAAGAAATCAGTCCTGAAAGCAGCAGCAGCCAGAATCCGGCATTAGGGATCCGCCCGGATCTTGGCGCCTTAATTCGACGTGTTTGACAATTGATTAGGGCGCAACCGGTTTTGATTAATCCTTGGCGTTGTACTGCGGATGTATTCCGGACCTCACATCCTCTCACGCTCTAATTGTCGTGATCGCGTTTGCGGTTCGGCAAATGCAGTTTGATTGGCTTCTTGTCCATCGGGGCACAAAAATCGAGTGGTTTCGGACCGTCCCCCTCAGGATTGGGCGCATTTAAACATTCAACAGGGCCACCGGTTGCGAGCGTGTGTCCCTCACTAATTTGCGGTCTTCGGCTGATTGGGCTTTAAATAAAATCCATACGTCAGAATTAAATACATTGACCCGGCTTTGCCGGCCATTAGTTAATTGGCGTGAGGGGGTGGACGCCAAGGGTGATGCGGGACCCGCCACCGTTTTTATTTTTTTCATTAGTTGAGGAATGACGTGGTGTGGATTTACGTATTCCAACAATATTTGCGCTTAATTTGATTTTTTATTCCGGCCAAGTGAATAAAACAACACAATGTGGATGATGATGAAAACATGTTTGCTTGGTTTATTTATCGACAATAATTTTATGCATGTTAATAATCCGGCGAAAAAATCTGGTCGAATAGTTTCGACTCCCATTAAATGTTTGAATAAATTTAAATATATTATACTAGACAATATGAACTAGATTGTAAAGTAGATTTTTAATAATAATTTTATATTTTTAATGTTCATATTTTTATTAAATCCCTATTGTTTTATGGCTTTAAAAATTGTTAATGATTATTATTTCCAATAATAAATTTAAAACGAAGTCTTTGTTTGTGTATGACTTTTAAAACATTAAAATATTCAACGTATGAATTGTATAACTTATGACAAATATTCAAGAATTTAATGAATAAATTCTTAATTAAATTTCTATATTAAGAATTTATTATGTATAATTAAAAATTAATTCTCCATTCTCACGCAAGTGTACAAATTAACTATTACAACTATTATAGTACAACTTTTTATTAATTTATAAAATATATTATTAATATTTTCATAAAATTATATTTCCTGAACAATTTTTTAGAAATTTTATTTTTTAAACTATGTTAGCTTGTCCTAACTTTTATCATAAATTATCTAAATCAAATCTAATAGGACTTTTCAATCACAAATGGAAATATATACTTTTTTAAGAAATCCTGGTTAGGTTAGATGAAGCCTATTTTTGCAATCGATATTTTCATAACCCACAACAAAATATATTTTTAATAGTCCTAAATGAATGAAATAAATTTATTATTAATAAATTTATAATTAATAAAACTATATAAAGATGGCATGAAAATGTTGCTTATTAATGAATTATGAAAATTATTAAATTTTGAAAATTTGTAATGATTACTTTATACATCTTTACTTTACTTTATACCATAGAACAACCTAACCTGATTTATGTATATAAAATTATGCATATAATTGACTTCTTTATACAATTTATATTACGTTTTTTAATAAGCTTTAAAATTTAAAAAAGTATAAAACTGATATTTATAAAAAAATTTATTTATTACAATTGCAATTTTATCGATTTCTGCGTGTTTGGAATATGAAAATAAATATTTAATATTTGTTATGGTTAAATTAAACATTTGATTTTTTTTTTTAAATGTTCATTCCATATTATATAATATAATTACCATAAATGCTTATCTGAAATTTTATATTTGAAAATATAGTGTTTGTAAGCATATTATACAGTGGGGCCCATTGGATAGCAGGATAGTCCTGGTTAAAGTTAGTTGAAGTCTATTTTTGCAATCGATATTTTCATATCCTATAACGAAATAAATAATTAATAGTCCTGTATATTATGAATATTGAAAGAAATATAATTTATAATTAATAAAACTATAATAGAAATGAAATATAATTTATAATTAATAAAACTATATAAATATGGCATATTTGAAAATGTTGATTTTTAATGAATTATGAGAACTAATTAACTTTGAAAATTTGAATTTATTTATTTTCATTCTTAAAAATTACTCTGTAAGTTTTGGTTTTGCCTATTAGTATATATTTTCATTCCTTGCAATTAAAAAAAAAAGTTTGTTAAAATCAGACAAAAATACAAATTTTATGGAGGCGTCCTGTTTTCAAATGGATACCTACTATTTAAGAATATTATATATAAATTACAACACAAATAAATGAAATACTTACTTTTTCATGAATTATGTAGATTTTTTTAATGCTCCTACGCTATTTTTCTTTTTTCTCTTAGGTGAATGTGTGAATGGTAAATTTTGCTGGGACTGTAAATCAAATAAAATTGCGTGTTTGAAATTACATATTTTTATAGAAGGCTATGGATTTGTAAATTTCACAGGTGCACGTGTGACGCTTCCAAGACTCACAACAATGAGTGCATTATGATTGGTCGACGGATACTAACCGCATTTTTAACAAATTTTCAAGCGCCTGCGATTCTTTGCCCGTTTTCAATCATTTTTCTGTTGTGCTTATCGTGTTAATGTGTCATATGGTGTTTTGTGCTTCCTCTAACTGATTTATGTGATTTTATCGCGAGTTTACAAAGGTTTTTCAAAATCTCAAGTATGTTTTATTAGGATTGTTTATCAGGTTAGTTCGGAAATTAATTTGTTGTGCGATACGTTGATTTCATTACGATTATACTAAACAACACTTACTTTTTATCGTTTAAATCGGTTATATATCTAATTATAACAATAAATAAAATTATCATTTTTAACCACATTTTATTTTTGTAGTTGGCTATGAATGACTTATGACAGGAACTGAAAATAATTATAATTATTTTATTTATTAAATAAAAAATAAGTCAATTTAAATTAATTATTGTTCTTAAATATTATTTTATTGTTTAAGATATAGTTTTTATTGTTTCATGGAATCACAAGGTTTGGCAAAGAATTATTGCAATTTTAATAACTTTCGACTAGAGCGCCTCATGCTAAGAGCGGATATTGATGAGAGCAGAAGTGTGCCCGATTTTTCTTCGGTTTTATATTAATTTTAGACAAGTTTTTTCATTTTGTTCATTGTGTAAGTGTGTCGTGTAGTATGTAGATGTTTTCTCTGACTGATTCCTGTGATGTTAACAAAAATTTATCAACATTTCGTGTTTGTTTCATTGAGACATATTTTTATAGTTGGCTGTAAGTTTGTAATGGCTGACAGATTTTAAATAAAGTAAGTAGACTAAAACCTAAAATTTATATTCAGTTGAAAACCAGGTCTATTGGCTATTTAAAGGCAAATTTTAATTCATGTTTATAATACTAATAAACATTTTTGTATCACTACTCTGAATACTTTTTAATAATTTGAAGGAATTATTATGTTGATCATGAAATTATACTGACGTACATTGAAAATACCAATTTGAAGTAATTACTGTAGTTAAATATATTTTTATTTTTTAAGTGTACTTCGACGTATATGCAAATAAATTAAATAAGCCAGTAGTGTGTCGCTTCCAGAAATAACAATGTTCTACAATTTGATTGGTCGACCCGTTGTTTATAAAGTGCATGTTTAAGGGTTTCAATTTCAAACAGAAGGGTACGCGATTTTTGTTCAGTTTCAAGTTAATTTTCATGGATTTTTTTATTGTGTTGTTCGATCTGTATTTTATAAATCAATAATAAAAAATAATATTTGAACTGAATAACATATCTTACTTAATTTTCTAATAAATACATTGATTTGAATGACGGAGTGGTGGATGTAAATAAAGTCTGAGTATTAGGGGTTTCAGTCTAAGTATAAAATTATTAAATAATATTCTAATATTGTTGAAAAATATTGATAATAATATTAATATTTTTGACAGTTTATTTCATGGTATACTTGATTAAAAAATAAATTTATTAGAAGAATTGTCAGAATATATATTCTCAAAATTATGTATACAATAATTTTTTTATGAAAATTGGTACATTCCTCTTTAAGGAGGTGCTTTATCCAGTGGTATAGATAGATTTGCTAGGTAGTATGATATATAATTAACCAATAGGTTTTGGTTTCTTGTCAAAAAAAGTAATATATTTTCTATAAAAACATCTTTTTATGTTTTACTATTGAAAATAAAATTCGTCAAAATCTTACATCAACATTTATAGAGGTGTCCCGCTTTCAATTGCGTCACACTGTAATTGATGTATAATTGATATAAAATTAATGTAATATATGTGACCAATAATCACAATTATACAACAATATTATATATTAAATTATTATTTATTAAATTTATATACAATGCTGTTCAAAGAATATCACAAAGTTTAAAATCAAACATTTACACATTGTAAGAGATTTTATAAAGGGATTGATTCAATTCAAATTTTATTCAGTCAGTATAAAAATATATTTCAATATTCTATATTTTTTTTTACTTTTTTGTTTCACATCTTATAAACGCCGGAGATATTGCTTTAAACTCATAAATCAGTCTGATTTGGTAGGTCAAAAATACAATAAGAAAATGTCCTAACAACTTCTGTTATTGACAGACAAATTGAAAATATCAGTAAATGACGATCTTTCTTGCCCTCTAGTTAAATAAAAAATTAATTAGTTGGGACATACAATGTCAGTCTGTTTAGTAGAATATTCAGATATCGACTAAATGAACAAAACTTGCAAGGATATATTTCAATAAAGAAACCCTGTGATTATATGGCCCAGGCAGCTCGTAGTCCAGACTTTAGTCAAATAGAACATATTTGGGATGTCCTTGGAAGACGTTTAAGGGACCATCTTAACAGTCCAAAACTCGAAATTTGGGAGAATATGAAATTCGAACACAGATTTTGAATATAAGAGTGAGGCAAATTTTGTTAATTTTAATTTTTTTAGAAAAACAATTGTTTTTATAACTATTATAAATAAAAATCTATTATTACAATTATTATCTCTCTTCTATCAAAATAGAAATTATAATTAATAAAAATCTAAATATTATATTAAAATTCCAGTTAAACACTTATTTAAATTTATTAAAACACAATATCAACATTCCACTTAGTAGAGACAAAGTACTCAAATACTTACCCCCTGTATAAAATTACTGTTTGTTAAACGATTACCTAATTTAATATTGGAACAAGAATATGTAAATATAAACAAAAACTCAAATTACCATTCGATAAAAGCTTTGTCAGCATCAGCCCGGGGTTGTTATCTCGATAGGCCTAATAGTGGGTATTGTTAAATATCCACCGTATACGAATAGAAAATTAATATCCGAACGGCGTTATATTAATTTCTCGTCGCGTATTCAAATAGTATTGATCACCGACTTACACCGTCAAGGTCGCCGCCGAGACCTAGTGCCTAGGCATTGGGGGCCGCGTCGAAGTCGAAGACATATTCTTAATTATTAAACGGCCCCCCGCAGCTTCTCGTGCGCCCACCACCTCCACGTTCCGCCGTGTGTCGAAACACGAAATATGTATTCGGATTAAATTCGTTTCGATGGAAGGCGACGACGGGTGCGCGCCTCCAGCTTACGGCCTGGGGGGCTTATAACAAGCGCGAAACGTGCAGTTTTATTGCTGACGCTCTCCGGCCTTACGCGACTGAATAAATTAAGATGCGGTTGTAAACTTCCATGGTTTTTTGTGCATTTTACCCACAAGTGCATCATTTTCCCACTGACATAAATTGCGAACATCCCGAACGTATTTGGGACGCGTTTTTCACCACGTCACCAAATAAGTGGCTCCCACGTTGGTTCCACCAAGATAAATAATTGTCTTTCCCGCGGACGGTTCATCCAGACTCTTACGTTCACTTGACCTATTTTACATCCCAGTTTTTCCGGGTACATCCGGGCTTGAATTTTCCAATGTCTGTTAGCACACTTTATGAAGTCATAAACATGGAAAAGCCGCATTGTAAGTTTCATGGCAGCTGTACACGTTTTATAGTTAATATATACAACGCTATATTTTCTTTATTACGCTCTTTAGTCCGGGACGGTGGCACATCAAGTGTTTAATAAAAATTATAATGACAATGGCTAGGGAAGTACTCGGGAATTGTCACTAACTAATAATAATTTTAAATGAATTTTACGCTTAGTTTGTTTCCTCGTAAAACGACTGAATGAATTTAAGCAAACTATATTGATTTTAAGTAAGTCGTAAAACATTTTTCCGTTATTATTATAGTTTTCCATTTTGAAACACATAACAAATCATAATTGCTAATAAAATGTTTATACTATTTCATAATAGTGATACATTCATTTTTAAAATACCTATAAAATTAAAAGAAAAATTTTATATTTTTTATAAATCGAAATTGCTAGGGCTTTAAAAGGAAATATTATTTCATACGTTTTTTATTTTAACACAGATTTATAAGAGTAAATTTTGAAAATAATTTTTCAATATAGAAATTGTAACAAAACTGGATCAAAATGGCATATGAAATTGGTAATTAAATAATTTCATAAAATTTATTAAAAAATATTTATTATATTTAAATTTTTTGTATTTTGGCATAAGTACTCAAATCACTTACCACCTGTATAAAATTACTAGTTTTTAATTTATTATAATTAATAATAATTATAATCTAAGAAATGTGGATATAATTTGGTGTTAATAATTTAATAAAATAAAATTCGTCATTGTGATTTTTTAGAAAAATTCAAGAAGACACTTTTAATGATAATTTTTAAAAACATCTTTGAAATTAAAATTAAAAATTATAATGAATTATTGATAATTATATGGAAAATAAAAATTAGGTCACATTTTGGTAAATTATACCACCATAAAAAATTATAATTGATTTTTAGGAAATGAAATATGAAACCACCAAAACTTAAGTTAGAATTAAAAAATGGCATATATGAAAAAAAGGAATGCTATTAAAAGTATATAATATATAATATTAAATAAATACTTTTATATATATATTTAATTATTTCAATTGACAACAAATATTTGTTCAATTTTTTAAATATTACTAGTTAAAAATATATTATATATAAATATATTAAGTTTGACAGACTCACTTTTAATTTTAATAATACTAAAAACAAATTAAAATTTTAACAAATTTTGGAAAATTATTAGGAGATTGTGTAAAAAAAATTCACGTCAATATAAGTTTAAATATAAACATTTAATGTACTTAATTAATATTATTATTCTGTTCATTGTTCAAGAACTGACTTAATATTTTAAAAAAAAAAATTAATAACAAATTTATGAAAAAGATTTGTTAAAAATAAAAATAGAAACGAATGTTAATAATTTATTACTCACGAACAGAATATTTTTAATAGTATTAACGGAAAAATTTGGATCTAATTTTAGTAACTTATATCAATATTTTTTTAGCTAAATAATTAAAAATATTTTTAGATATTTTTGTAACAGCAATAATGTTAATTATTAATTAATGTGAATAATTTTTATAATAAATATTTATAGTACAAATATAAATATAATACTAATTAACTAAGATATTAATTGGAAAAATATATATATAATATATTTTTTTAATAATCAAATTGCTTACATTTATTGTAAGTACAAAATATTCCAGAATTCAGTTAAAAATTTATTAATTTGCTTAAGGTTTTTCGAGAAATTAATGTTTTTTTAGAAAAATTCTTCAAGAACCCACTCTTAATAGCATAAAGCAATAAAAAATCGCTCCATTGTTTGTTCCCTTATTATTAGTGACTCATAAACCGACTGAATGAAATTACTGAAACGGCATTGTGTTTAAGTGTGTCGTAAAATATTTTCCAGTTATTATTATGGTTTCCCAGTTTAAAATATTCCCATTTCAAGCTGACAGATCGAGCGATGGCCTAATAAATTTTCATCACGTTTTCAGTTTATACAAAATAATATGGACAAATTTAGTATCATTAATTAAAAGTTTAAATGTTCGAGACGACAGTTGAAGTTTTCGTTAAGCAAATTTGCCACGAAAAATGCGGATAATTTAAAGCCCACTTGTAGGTTTTCGAGAATGAAAAGTTAAATTGGGTCTGAAGTTTTTCTCAGACACGTCAGAATCAACTCAATTAAGTTTAGAATTTATTAATAAAAAATGTGTTTTAATAAATTAATGAGTTAATTAACTTGAACTTTATTCGTAACTTTTATGTTTTAAATTATTTTGAAACAGTTGATAACTTTTAATATATGAATATGTGCAGTCGAGCTTCCATAACTTGAATTTTTGATAACTCGCAGCAAATTGGTTGGAAATGGCGTCCAGGGTGAAAATTATGTGTAATTTTTACTTGATAACTCGAATTTTGATTACTCGACTATCGTGATAACTTGAACTAAATATTTGGGACAATCTTCGATAAGTCGAATTTTTCCTGCCTTAGGTAACCATCACGAAGTTTTTTCTTTCTGATGGTATCTATCTTAGACCCGAACAGCATTCCCTGTCGGCAACAATTATCGATTGATTAGAACAAAACCGGAAACTCCCACAATATATTTTATGATGTGTACATGATTACAACATCCTAAATTCTAAATGGAAGTATATTTTACTAAGGGTTTTTCCAATTAAACATCTTAAAGACAACCTCTACAATGGTAATGCTTCTATTATGCTAATAGGCTTCGAATGAGGGAATGTATGTATGAAAATGTCGACAAAGCTATTCTCGAATGATTTAATCGAAGTCTTTTTCAAAATGAAAATAAAAATTATTTCGTCAAACACAAATAACTGACTTTTTTCCATTAAAGTAAAAGCTTTACATAATATAATAGGGTTTTTTAGCAATATTTTTTGTTATGTCCAGCTTAAATCATGCTATCATAATAAATACACATTTATAACTTTAAATGTATGTATTTTATTTAATTACTTGAAGTTCTAATAACTCAATTTTTTTTTGTGACAATTCGTGGCTTGAGCTATCGAAATTCAAGTGCATTTAAAAATATTTTTAATAAACTAATTCTACAGCTTGAATGTTCTCTACAACTTTTAGATATTAAATTGTTCAGTTAATTGGAAATTTAATCATGTAAATAATAAATTAATTTAAATTAATAAATAAATTTTGTGTTTTATTTAAAATAAAAATATAGTAGGCAACGATATTTTACGTGCCTCATAATAAAAATTTAAGTCATGTGATAATTGAAATAATAACAGTTAAAACTGGACACAATGTTTAGTATTCAAAAAATTACTTAGCTTAGCATGTGCAATTAAAATATAATAAATTCTCTGTAATCCTTTTATATCTGACATTTTACAATCTTATCTTGTGATCATAACGATTATTTCTAATGCACGTATAACAATTACGTGTTGCACCATCGTAAATTACATCGAGTAATTATAAACACTGCAATTTATTTTAAACGTGTATTAAAAATTTAATTGTTACGTAGAATAAATTGGACATCTTTTTGCAATTAAAATTGTACGCGGTTTTTCAAATTACCAACATTTAATATAATTTGCATTGTAATTAGTTATAAATATTATATTGTTATTGAAAATGTGCGGATTTTATTTTATTAAATGAAAACCACATCTATACTAACTGGCGGACACTGCAAGGGCAAAATTTTATCAGGCACTTCATATAATAAATTCCGAATAGCAACGACCGCGTAAATCAATGATTAAAAAGTCAGATTTGAATTTCCCTGTTATTGACAGCAATTTAGTCAACTCGAAAAAGAGCCAAGTTATTGATTTATACTCGTGTGTGCAGTTTTTTATCGCATTATATTCTGCATAATTTAAAATACGACCGATAAATGTATAACACATGCATATTTTTCAAAACTGGCGTTTTTTTTTCCTGCATTGTCAACATCTATGGAATCATTGTTCGGCCCTTCCTGCATTGCGTTACGTCCCGTCCAATAGTTTTCGAGTTAATGGACAAGAAGCAACACGAACAAAAATTGTGAACCACGTTTTGTTATCGAACACGGTTTTATATGGCATAAATACAATGCGGATTTCAAATCCGGTAGTGTCCAATATTTTTTGAAGTTCCATTTTTATGTTTTCGACGCCGGCCACTAATTTTATTACCACTACCGCCGCCATACTCAACAATCAATCAATTACCGCTAATTAAAATAGATGAGATTCCGTGCGAACGGTTCCATTTGAATTACAAATATGCCCGGTTAGCATAATAAAAAATTAATAAACGAGTGAATTATCAAGTGAGGTTTTACGACCATCAACAAGTACCTTGTGCTGAATATGGTGTTGGGGTAGTCGGCTTCCGACTTGTTTTAATTAAAGGGGGTGGCGAATAGATTTCTAGGCATTGCGAACTATAAATTAATCGTACCGGTTTTACCCTCGCCAAATTAAAACGTAATGTAACCACGCATCACCGACTGAAGGTTGGGTTGAATTTTACAGGAAATATTAAATTACGCAATCATTTTCTTCGTGTAATTGAGAAGTTCTTGGAAAAACGGAGTATGCATAAAAATATTTTTAATTAGGTCAAAAAAGTCATCAGAAAAATTACTAATATTGAATGTTAATGTATTCATAGACTTGTGTGGGTCTTGTCTGAAGCAGACTCTATAAATCAAAATGTAAAATATACATAAATACAATGTAATTAATTAAGTTTACAATTAGTAAAGATTTAATGGCCTTTTAAGATTTAGTAGAATTTTATTCCAACTAACGTTTTATTTATTAATGGTATTTTAATAATTTATCTCCTGTGTAGAAGTTTTATTAAACGTGTAAAAAATTTAACAGTTTTCTTCATATTATTGATTCAGAACTGTTAAAGTTTTATTGAAATAAATACACTATTTATTATTTATTTACAAATGTAATTTTTTTAATAGGTAACTAATACATTGGATATATAACTCAGATGGAGTTTACGTCAAGAATGAGAATCACGTGTACCTTTACTCTATAACTTGAATGTTTTGATAATTGCGATAAATCAAATTTCTATTGAGAATTCCTAATTTTGTTAAATTCAAAAAGTTTAATTTTTTTCTTTTTAATTTGAATAGATTTTGAAATACTGGTCTTTCTTCTCCCTCTAGTGGTTGGTATAAAAAAGCTATAACTATTGAATAATAATCTAAAATAAAATTTATGATGATTATAAAGTTTTATCTAATCAGTGTTTAAGTGTTGACCACTTTATTTGAAAAGATACGACAAGATTATAGTAAAACTGTTTTTAAGATAAATTATTAAATGTCTTAAATACTCCTATAAATTTGTAAATTAGAAAAAAAAAAGGATTTTTTTGTAAAATTAATGTCATTAGGTCCTCAAGTACTTCTCCGGGAATATTAAAAGTAGGTTCAATGTTTTCTTTATGAGATTCTTTGTTAATAATATTCTTATTTGATTTGTAGTTTAAGGTATATGACTGACTCTATTTGGCCATCCGGTATATTAATTAAAATTTTATAGTACATTTGATAATTAGATGAATTGATAAGTCAAACTTTTTTCCAGGTGAGTTTGACTATGTACATGTTTATATTTTTGTAAGAGGAGATATCAAAATATGACTTTCACTAAGTTTTTGTCAAATTTGTTTGAATGTTTTAAAAGAAGCAAATAATTTTTTTTTAATACTAAATTTATCTATTGGATAAAATTCGAGCCGTGAAGTTTTACTTTTGTTTTCAATATTTAACATGTTATTTAACAAATACAGTATAAGATTTTAATAGATATTGTTTTCAAGATAAAGAACAAAATATTTTAAAGGCATATTTAATTGACAAATTAGAATAAAAAATTGTTTTTGTGATAAATTAGAGTTTCTGAGTAGTGAATTTCTATCTCTACTATTTGGTAACCCGGTATATATCAGTAGTTTATCAATAAGAATATTTTTACTTGGAAGTAAAAAAAGTTTATTTTTGAATATACAAATCAGAGTTTCTGATGTAAAGTATACTTTTTCACTAAACCTACCTGTTTTTGTTTATTTTATATGAGTTGTTTAATGATTTTATTTAAAAATATATTTTTGGATTAGGAAAAACGAATGGAAATTTATATATTTTAATTTTAGCAGCCAATTTTTTAAGAATATAAAACAATACTCAATAAATATAATTGACAAATAAATGCGTATACACAAATTTTAACATAAAACGTTAAGAATTGAAATTGTCAATAAAATTAATTGTGACGAAATTTAAAATTATTTAGGTACTGTTTTCATAGTTTCTTACACCACTTTATCTTAAATATTCTATTTTATTCAAATATATTTTAACCATTTTAGTATAAATTATATCAATATTAAATACTATAATAATATAGTTTGTTATTCCTCCACAGTACTATTGTTGAATAAAATGAAAATATTTTTAGAATATTTATTATTTTATTATAAGAAATCAATGCAAAGATAATCAAGATTTAAATTATCGATATAATTAAAAATATATTTTTTTATATTTATGGTAATATAAATAAATATCACAAATAAAACAAAGCCATAAAACTAAAATAACAGAATACATATTAACTAATTATGCTTAAAAACTGAGATCCGGTATTGTCTTTTTGCATTAATTAACAATTTCGTATCAAATTTGAATAAATATTTACGTTGTAAACACAAAAGACCCAATACACATTTCGAACTTAACATTATTGATTTAAATTCCACATGCATTAATTCGTAATAAATTATGTTAAGCAGTGGTCCACGGCAAATAAATTAATATTTATCATAAATCTTCTTCTCGCTCATGGAATAAATGCCATTACGAATTTATGGGCCATATTGTTAAACGCGGCAGCTCAGGATATAAAGTAATTAGTACAAAATGACCGCCGTTTCGGAATCGATGATAAATATTTCATGTTACAAGCGGGGAACTCCCAAATGCCGCGATATATCGCGGAAATTTATCATTAATTAAGGTTTCGCTTGTCTCTTCCCTTTGCCTGTGCGTATTAAAAAGTTTTTTTGCGCTTTGATGTATCAGATGTGGGAATATGTAAACACGTACTAATAATTCTGCGTATTTCGTTTAATGTTGTAAGCAAAACAAAAATTAAAAATGTTCGAACTATATGTTTACCAGTTTGCTAACTGTTATTAAAGTAACCAATAAAGAGAAAACGCTTTTAAAATATTACAAAAGTGTAATCAATATTAAGATGTTTTTTTTTGGCAAAGTTAGGGCAACAAATAATGCACTGAGAATTGGGTTGCCTATTATAGAATTCCGCACGTGCTGCCATCTAGATTGATGGATCATCAAAAGTTTGTGATTGGCAGGGCAATTTGGAACTTTGTGCGATCATAAGCAACAACAATTTAACTGCCTGTGAATCACTATACAACAAACACGTTCGGTTGCGCAATACGAATTCTGTTCCGGAAATATAAAAACCGCAAACAATTAACCTACGGCAGTAATTAGTTGAGGATCACGCTGATTACTCGAAATTGGGATTCATCGATCCCGATCGGCAACAAGGCAGGTCGTTGGATGTTTTTATGCTCGATGTGAATGAACCGCATCGCATTTCTCATCGCAACGATGAATGGAAACATAGTAACGTTGGAATTGTGATAGGGTCGCATTAGAATGCAGCTCAGGCGGTTTTTACACGGCACTGTTTGCTGTGTGTGTGTTGTTGTTGAACGATGGACGGTTGTTGCTTTATGTCATTGTTGGGGAACAATAAAAATGGAAAATATAGTGTTACTGCCGGATGCGGACGACACACGGGTTCGTTGCCTTCGACGCGAAACTATCATGCCAATAAATACAGATTTATACTTACATTTACAATTATTTTAATAAATTTGGTTTAAATATTATTTTTGCTGTAGTTTAGATTGGAATGAGATATAGTGAATAAATTAATAATATAATTGTGTCCCCAATCCAATGATTGACGATTTTCAACCACATTGCGTAGTTCAGTAATTAAAAAATTCCCAGATTTTTTATTTTTTACCGCTAATTTATTCGTTTAAAAACATTTCAAGGGTTGGTAGACCAAGATATCATAACATACATAGTGAAAGTGTTACAGAGGGTTAATATGTTAAAGCTTGAATTTTTAGATTTTATATAGGTTGTGACTTATTGTGTATGAAATCAGTGATGTCCTTTTCTTTTTCCTGAAGCTCCGACACCTTTTTGTATTTTACTAGAACTATACTGCGTCGTTTTGACCCTCGATATTTTCTGGGGAAAAGAGCAAATTACTGAAGAGAAAATGTATTTTAATTATCTTAAATCTGGAAATCTAAATTGAATTATTAGATATGAAAATCTATTAGAATAAATGAGTGTGACATTATTTCTTTTCTATCCGCATATTGAACCAGTGTATTGGAAAAAATCGTTGTTGTGCTTTTTTTTCTCTCCAGATTGGAGATCGTCAGTCATCATTTACCATTGACTATTGAGGCAAAAACAAATTTTGATAAACATGAGTCCACTCTAGCCTTGATATTTTGTATCTAAGTAATAGCCTAGCACTTAAATGTCTTTTAGATCGTAATCGGCTAATAACAATCCATTTGATGCTAGTATTCGAAATGAGTTGATGGTATATAATCTGATAATGACACCTATTTCTCATAATCATTGTACAGACAGGCATCTCTTTTTTCTGATAGTTGCTACACATGTCCTTCAATAGTTGGATAATTTGTGTGTCACAAAAATAGTTAAAGACACAATTACAGTCGAACTTCGATAACTCGAAGCAAATTGATTGGCAATGGCGTCCAGCGTGAAAATTATGTGTAATTTTTACCTTATGCCAAACAACATTCCCTGTCTACAACAATTCTAAAACCAATTATCGATTGATTAGAATAATGTCGGAAACTCCTACAATTTATTTTATGGTGTTAACATGATTACAACATCCTAAATTCTAAATGGAAATATATTAAGTGTTTTTCCAATTAAATGTCTTAAAGACAACTTCTACTATGGTAACCTACTAGGTTATGCCTGAAAATGTCGACAAAGCTATTTTGAAATGTTTTACACGTAGTTTTTTTCTTGAAAAATCTTCATCAAACAAATAACTTTTTTGTATTAAACTTTACATAATATAATACATAATAATAATATGTATTACATATTTTATAGGTTTCAAAATATTATTTTTGATACGTAGTGTACTTTATATGTATCTTTTGCAATGTCTAGCTTAAAGCATTCTTACATGACAAATACACATTTATAACTTTCTATGTATGTATTTTTTTAATTACTCGAAGTCTTGATAACTAGATTTTTTTCTGGCAAATTATGGTACGAATTATCGAACTTCGGCTGTATATAAACCGACATTGAATTTAAATTGAACAAGTAAATTAAACATTTACAGAATGGTACAAGACTTCGACATTTTGCGTTTAGTATATTTGTAAATCAGAGTTATCATTGAACGGTTATACATTTTTAAACGTTTGTAGTTACGTTTCGTAACTGTGTTTCGAAGAATAGAGTTGGAGCAAAACATGACCAGACTCATTAAAACTGTGAACATGGACTGGTGGCAAATAAAAACGTCAGTTTCGATTTATGACTACGAATAATTTTGTATAGGAACTTAACAGTTTCTTTTGTAATAACAATTTACAAACGTGTCACATAAATATGTAGTTCGTGTATTATTATGTCCAAAGTTTGATCAACCTGATGATACACTTCAATTTGTTTGACAAAATAGTGAAGGGAGCCGAATTGTGGGTAATTAATTCCTTAAAGGATATTACGAGTTAGAGCAGTCTTTCTATAACTTTCTATAATGTTTTTTAACGATTTTTTGTTTTGTTTCAGGTAAGACCACATGCCTAGGTAAAAGTTATTAATTAGACTTCATCGTAGATTGATGCCCATTATTAGTTAGTGTAAATGTGACGTGTAATTATAAAATAATGACCCCAAACCCAACTCATTTCAACACTTCAATTTTGTGTATTGAACACAGTTATTCACCGTAAAAAGTCCACAGTAATTAAATTTCGATGGAAACTCATCCGTAAATTGCCACTATTATTCCTTGATTTATTAGGCATCCTGTTAAAAATGGAAGTAATCGTTCCATTAGCAAATTCGAATCTACTTTATTAAATTTTCAACGAGTCAATTCATCAATCAGCTTGGCGTACAGTACATCAAACAGCTTCCGTGTGCATTATTTTAGTGCCGTACAAAAACTTCATTGAAAATCGGATAACCGATTATTAATGTATGTAATTAAAATCCGCTGAAAAACTGTTAATTGTAAGCCGAACTAGAATCGGGACCCTTTTTTGCTTCGCATTCGACACGAATTGTGGCAAAATAATGTGAATGATTGGATAAATAATTCGCCGAGATTGAAGGCAATCGTCGGGGGGATTATTGCCACACCGATCAATCAAGAAAATTCCGCGAGGGTCTCGCAGCCCTACGCCGAGCGGTGTTTGCATGTTTACCGACATTCTCCGCATTTCAGCACTGCCATCTCAGTTTTATAATGCATTTAAGCCCATAAATATTGATCTGGGACGTGTACACCTACTGAACATAATAATTAGGTGATTTACATACATATATTGGCGACGAAATTTTTTACATAATACTGGGGTTTTGCGGTGATCCGGTGGTGATAAAATAATGCGGGCATAATAATCCCACAGAAAATTCGATTTTATTTTCATAATCTTAACAACTTTAAGAGAGATTTTACGAGTACGTGACATTTTAAGCCTGCGATATTTTATGATATTTTAAGGATTTTACTTCGACACTTAAATTAAAATTTAAACTCGACTTCTCGACTCATATTCATAAGAAAATCTTGACAACTTACACATCTCCCTGAACTAAATTTGTCCCTAGCAAAGTAAGTTTTAAACGTTGAATCGCTGACAATTTTTATGCTTTCATCTAATCACTTATAATTATACACCGTTAACAATAGGAAAACAAGGGTCTCGCATGTAAATTGTGGCATCAAACAAAAAGGGTTTTTGCCTGTTAATGACTGTTATTTATCGTCACTGTGTAACTCTATTCAAGTAAAACACACCAGTCTACATAACTATTGCGGTCGGAATGGTCGGGAAATTATATTCCCATCGCGTGGGCTAATTGATATATCCCTTTGTATCGTTCTCAAAGACCATTTTTACACAAAGAATGAAGGTCTCAATTTTACTTTGAATGCTGGTTAATTTAAGGTACTATTAACACTTAATTTTTATGGATACAAACACAAAATCACCTTTCATGATTTAAAAGATTCTTTAATCAAGAAATTAAAACACAAAAGGGATGATAAAGAGTTTCTTAAAGCAATTGTAAAATTAAATATATTGATATATTAATTTATTATTACTCCGGGAATTTTTCTTTGAGAGTAGTCTTTGAACTAATAAAAAAAATAATTTTACTCGTTTTGTGACGCTCTCAAGAATATTTTTACAATTTCGTCTTGAGAATTGATTAAATTGAAGGTTTAATATTAATTTTTACACACACAAACAGAAAAACACATTTTATGATCATTCGTCTGGTGATACTCTCAAAGAATATTTTTAAAGGAGGATGAACTAGATGTCTCTATTATAAGCAGAAAAAAGGGAAGATCAGTGGAAAGAGTTTCTTAAAACAAATTTATTATATCTTATAGCATTTTTTGAAGTAAATAAAATTTAATTTCAATTAAATTATACGTAATTTTGAATCAAAAATTTAAAACACAAATTAACAATCTGTAAAAACTTCTATAAAATGAATTATATTCAATATATTAATATATTGTTACTCTGATAATAAATTTAATTTAATTTGTTTTGTAACGTTTTTAAAGATTATTTGTTATACACAAATAGTGGTCATAATTGTATACAGACAAGTGTTAAATTTAAATGTGTTATTATTATTAACATTTAAATGTGTGGCAAAATACAATAAATCACATTTCATGTTTTAAAAAGAAATAAACAAAAGGAGCATAGGTCCAAGAAGTTATAATTATAAATTAAAATATATTGAATGTATTAATTTATTATTATTGTGTTTAAATGTAACAATTTTACCTCCACAACTGTTAAAAAAGTTAGTCAATTTCCTTTGAAGTTTCAATAAAATATAATATAATTCGTTTAGTAATGATTAAGTACATGTTCAAACGTTAATAATCAGAAAAAATCCAAAACTTGCGAATAGTGAGTAAAATTATCTTTTCCTTCACCATCCTGCGGTGGCATGAACAGTCCAAGGTAAAATTTTCAGTTCACATCTCCTGTAAATTCTTTATGTCCCGACTTGTAAATTCTTTTACTCCGGGTCATAAATCGGACGGCGTACAAAATTAATTTTAAAACTTGAGCCGCGTTAACAATTGCCCATTCCTTTGTTGAAGTAGACACAGGATAAAGGTTCGCAATATCCATCTGGTTAGTTTGAATAACCTATATATTGTTTTTATCATTTTATTAGGTTCGGTGATAGCGTCGTTTACTCTTTCGAATTTCAGATTTGTATATTAAAATCGAATGTGGTCGCATTTTTATGACGTTTTTATCTGAAATGGAATTTTATATTGCTATGTAATCTAAAATAAATTGGTATGGCGAAGTTTATATTAAAATCATCGGTTAGTTTTTAACACAGGTGCACTAAGCGTTTGTTGTGTTTAATTATTTAAATGTATTGGTTCTTGATGGACTTATCATTAAATTTTCATTTCTATAAAGTACCTTTTATTGGTTTTAAACAGATTATCAAGTTGATGTGGATTTAATACTACTCACACCAATTACTAAACACTATTTATTAAGTTTGTTGAACCGTTAAAACCTAATGGGACTGATAATTTAAAATGTATTGTATTTGTACCTTTATTTTTCATTAGACAAGAATCATCCGCATTTGAATTACAAAGTTTATTGAAATCAATTTCAATACATATTAACTTATTAATATATATATATATATATATATATATATATATATATATATATATATATATATATATATATAAATTAGATTTTATCGCCAATGTAATTGTTTTAATCAAATGTTTTTATATAAATTAAATATAATAATATATACTTAACATTACTTGAATTAATTAAAAAGTACTCGTTTTTAATATATACTTGCATAATATAGATTATATTAGTTTCTATGATAAATATTATATTATTTTTTTAATTTTATTATTACATATTTTCGTTTAAAATTACGATTAATTAAATTACATTACGATTAATTAAATTACATTTTATAACATATTAAATAAAAATCAAACTTTTTATTCATTTTATTTATTTAATTATTCATATTTTTTATGAATTTGATTTTATATATATTATTATATATTTAAAATTACATCATTTTTTTAAATAATATTTTTAATATTTAAATTTGAAATTCAAACTTTCTTCATTGTATTTATTTAATTATTTAAATTCTGTGCATTTTTACATATTTTATTTTGAATATTATTTTTAACTTTATGTTTATTATTATATTTTTAACTTTCATTATTATTTTCAAATTCAAATTTAATTAAATTTTACAGTACCCTAAATCAAATTCAAACTTTTCTCACCTTAAATTTTATTCATTTTGTTATATTTTGTTTTCAATATTAAATTTTAATTATTTATATTTCAAATATTTTAATATAAATAATAATAATAATTTAAATAATTTTTAATTTGGTGTATTAAATCCTGAAAGTTATGTTACTGTTTCTTTAAATTACATGTATTTTCAATTTCATATAACATGTAATATATTAACTTTTAACTTATAATTTTTTATTATTATTTATGTAATTTTATTTATTTAATTATTAAAATTATGTGGATATTTATATGTTTTATTTCCAAATTTAACGTTAATTATTTATATTTTAAACATTATTTATTTTTAACATTTATTTTAAATATATGGATGTACAGTTTTGGAATAATACTTGAAAATTTTTAATAAATTTATTTATTTAAATCTACCTGTTGAATATATAAATTGTTAATTTTAGTAGTATACCTAGATATAGCTAGATAAAATACTTGGAATATTTTATTATTAATTTTAACAAACAAAAAAGTTTTGTGTTCAATTAAAAAATTTAAATTTCACACATTGTGCTACACAGAATGGATAAAATACCTAATAATTATGTATGACTATTTTATTATTATTAATAATCTTCATATCACTATGCAAATTTTCAAATATACAAAATTAAGAAATTCCAGGTATTATGGCCAATATAGTATGTTTAAATTTATTATTATATTCTATACTATATATACTTGTTTTAAATTATATAATTATTTTCTATTTCAAATTAAATTACATTTTATAGCTTATTATGTAAAATTAAAACTTTTTTCATTTTGTTTATTTAATTTATTTATTTTTCAATTTTAAATGTAAATTTTTTAAATTTAAACATGGTTTTAATCTAATGTTAAATGTATAAATGTTAAAAATTAGAATCTTTTTTTATTTTCATTTTCATTATTAATTAATTTAAATTATAAATTAAATTACATTTTACTGCATATGAAATAAAATTCAAACTTTCATTTTATTTATATTTTAAAAAATATATTGTTTTAACTTAATGGTAAATTAGATTTTATATTTTTATTGACAGATTCAAAATGTACTTAATGATTATTATTTATATTGTACGAATTTTTATTATGTTATTATTTTTTTTTAACTATAAGTAGCATATTTTAATATGTATTTTATTAAATTGTTTTGATATTAACAATATTCCACGAAATAAAATTTAAATTTCCGGATGACAAAAATAAACAAAACTTATAAAATATTAATGTAAATAAAAATAATATTCATTTCAATTTTAATTAAATAACGTGCAGATTCAGATAAATTTTATTTAAAAAGCAAAATAATTAAATTTACTAGTAAATAATAATATCCAATAAACAAAATGAGTTAGTATTTTGTAAATGTTAACCAATTTTATGAAACAAAAATTATTTTTTGTTACGAAGTGTATTATATAATATATATAATAAAGTATAATATAATTGAAAATAGTTCGCAAATATGATTGCAAATCGAACAGATATAATTAATGGCTTAAGCAAAAAAGTATCATTAATTATTTTTTGTTTGAAACTTCATTCGTCATATAATGCGAAGTAACTACGCCCGCTAACAAACGTATAAAGTAATAAAATATAAATTAATTAGAAATTAAAATTGATCGATGTGATAGTAACACGATGTCGGCTTCACCTCGCATTAATTTTAAATAGTGATGCACGTTGTCCTTTCGAAACGATGCCGGCGAAATGAAATTAACATCGTCCTGGTTGTGAGGTGTCGAGAACTTGGCCTGGCAATCTGTCAACGGTATTCACGAAATCCAATATTCTTGTCAATTAATACCCCACGTAAAATGAATAATTTAATTATTGTGCAGGTCCCATTATACCTCAAATTGATTGTCATAAAATCAGAGAGCTGAAACCGGAGAGGGTTGAACGTGAACGCTGAGAGCCCACCTGCCGTGTACAATTTTAATAAGAGTCCATTGTCTGATTTATTATTACCGGTGCAAATGGCTTTATTAAATCGATTGCATATTAATACTACGCAACCTGTTAATTTCCTCGTAAAGTTTTACAACCGTTCAGTTTTTGCGTGGGATCAATAAGGTAACGAGAAATTTATAGACAAAACAACTGAAATATATCAAACAATGCTGCCAAAACTCTAAAATATATTTTACTGTCCCACTTCGAACTTTCTGTATATTGGCGTGGACCCAACCAAAAAAAAAAAACTCGATACGATGCGGGGGCGACCCTACGAAAATATTGACGGGAACTTTTCTTTTAAACTTTCCTCTGTATCTGTTGAGTTTTATTTTTATTTTCGTTCGTCTTACGTTGAAATATAATCAATCCGATAAACAGGTATTTTCCGGGAATATACTTTTCAATTTCGGCCTTTCAACTTGGACAGATCAAAAGGAGTAGCCGGTGGAAAGCTTTCTGTTAAATTAGCCGTTCCTCCGTTGAAACAGTATTTGTTCTTATTGCCTTGGAAATTACACATGTTCGATTTAAACTATGCTAATCAAATTTGTGCAGTTCCAGCTTTTGTTGCCTCCGTTACTACAATTTACGGAACGGGCGAAATATGAAGAAAAAAAAAGTAATTGTGTGAACAAAAAGTTTTAAGAGAAAGATTTGAGCGATGTAATATCATAAAGCAGTCAGCACGCGAGCCACATATCAATGTAAAAGTTTAATGTATAAAATACCTGGAAAGACACGAAAATTATTAAGTTACGAACGTAGAAAAAGTCCAGAACTCGTATTTCAATTTTTATAATTGGCTTTTCTAACAACGTCGACATTTTATTCTCGACTTGCATGTCAAGGATATTAATTTCGTGTTGTGTTCATATCGAAAGTAATTATTCCTCTACAAAAATGCTTATGGTTGTGCATTCCGACATGAGCTCACTTAATCAAAAATTTATCCATTGAGTAAAGCCACCCTTACTTTCATAAAATGAGTGGACAGTAAAAGGGGATGTATTTCGAAATCGGAGGTTCCCTCGCAATTGTACAAGTACTCGTGTACGGTAGCAAGACAAACACAAAGAATGTCGGGAGCACACTCGACGGATTAGATCGGGGATTTCGTCGACTCAGCATTTCGTCTTGGCTGAAAAACAAGAGAGAACGTGAAAATGCACACGCGAACTGCGTGAAAAATAATGCGAACATGTGTATTATTTTGATATCCGTGTACTTTTGTGCCGGCGAACGGATAAAGCAGATAAAGTATGTTTTGAGGATAATTTAGTTAAATTACCGCGCATTACAAAGTTTATAGCCGAGGAGGAAACTAGTGTAATAAATGATGGATTATGCGAAGGGGTGGCGTTGGATTCCTATTGTGCTCATTCATGATAAAGTCTGGGGGTGTAACGTAATCATTTTCTTTGGAATAATTAACAAATTGAAGGGAAAACAAGTTATTTGTCATAAAATGTTTTATCAGAGCCATCGCACAATTTAATGTTCTGTTAATATATTTATCGTTAAAATGTTTTAAATCCAAAATGATCAGTATATTCAACTCAGTGACATAGGTCCAGTGGTCACATTTATACTAATATATTGAAAGTATATAACTATTAATGAATTGGATCTCTACGATGATCCAGAGATTCATTAAGTTACCTCGGTATTGAGGTGATAATTTCCATGATTAAATGAACTTCGAAGTCTAATCTTGGCAGCAGATTTGCATTGAAAAATTGGGAGCACCCTAAAGTAACTCTCATAATATAAGTGTGTGCATTATTTTGTTGAAAAACTGAAATTTGAAGAATCCTAATGGGGTTCCACTATATTCTGGATGTAATGTTCAGCAATCAAAGTATCTTTGATAATAACACTATTCAACAAATATGAAGAATGAAATTGGTGAAATTGGTCTACGAGGATAAAGTTCAAATTAAGTAATAAAATTCATGAATAACGGATTGTATTTATGACAATAGACTTAAAATACATTTATATTAATTATTTTGTGGGCAATTTTTTTGCAAATGCTGACTTTCATTTGTACTCCTGCTTTCTCCCACAAGAAACCAACAGTAATCTCCCATCATTGGTAGATCCTACCTGTCTTGGTATCATTGTCCATTATTAGGATGATCTAGTGATATCCTCTAGTTGCTCCCAAATTTCGACGAAAAAATTTAAATGGAAATGCAGTGGTTTGGGTCCTTTAGTATTTTTCAAATTTGTGATTTAACAAATATTCCTTCTTTAAGCCTAGCATCATTTAGTTTAGTAAAAATTTGTTTAAGGTATTTAAATGCATCTCCTAAAATTTTTCATCAATACAAACGTGATATATAATGGAGGTAACAGAGGCCTAGAATAAATTGAGGCTACTCGTTTATTTTTTGGTTGCTCTGCTATCCCCGAGACACAACGGTTTTAGCGATGCAAAGTTAATAAAAATGTTTTCTGACACACCAATCATTAACAGCAATGTTGCAATATCAGGGAAAGCAAAAGACGTGGATCGTAAAAACGTACAAAAAATTGAATTATATGAAACAGTTCGTATGGTAAGAATCCTTCCTTCTTCTGTTAACCACTGATTAGCAATTGCACGAGTGGTTGTAAAGCGATTTCATAAAGTTAAAGTTCGTTTGAGGCTTGACGACTTCATGAATTACTCTCACGTTGTTCACGACCTTCTTCCGACCAACCTCTCCAACAATTTCACTACTTCGATTCTGGTTCATCCTACTGGCAATTTCTACAAACAAAAATCTGGCTCTTTTTAGGTCAGTAATTCCTAAACGTATTTGAAAATATAGAAATAATCCTAATTACTTTTTTAATATAAATTGAGGATACAATTTTAAGGAAAATCTATGAATATTTATTGAAAAAGAAAAAATTACAATGTTATTAGAGAAATAATTAAATATAACAAACATTTTTTAAGTTTATTTACACTAATATGGAGTACTTTCACTACGTGCGTTAATAACCTTTTGATAACGTCGCATTATACTTCAAATTAAGGTTCTTATTATATCCTAATCACTGCCTTCCCAAATTTCTGATCTTTTCCTATAGTTGGTTAAGTGTTTGGTGGTGATTGAAGTGCTCTTATTTGTCTTTCTATGTGGTCCTATAGATATTCAATCGGATCTAAGTCTGGACTTCCAGCTAGCCAGTTCATTTGCAGAATATTTTCCTCGTCAAGGTAGTCTCTCACAATTGTCGCAGTGTGAAGTCGAGCATCATCACTAATCAATACATAACTCCTCCCAGCTTCTCCTCAATGAAGATACTTTGGAGCGAAATTCAGTGGATCCCTACGATGTGTTGCAATCTTTTTTCATTGATACCCGTTTTGTAATCACTTTTGAAATCGCCGATTGTCTCACATTTAGTCGGTTTTAGGATACCGTTTGGTTAAAGTGTCAAAGCTAATAATAGACTGGATCATTGTGTTTTAAATTATGAATAGAATAATCAAATAAAAGTGATAAAACATTCATATCAGTATACTATAATTTTTTGTACATATTACTTAGGGTGGTCCTTAGCAGGGATGTTTTAGAATTTCTTTGCTCCCAGGAGCTCAAATGGTTCCAAATTGATAAAAAAAATTCCTCAAAAAATTTATACTCTTAATATTATCTCTATAATAGTCCGCATTCCAACCAAAATTTCTTATGGAAATAACATGGAAAACATATTTTCTTTACTTAGAATTTTGTTATTCGGGCACAAATAAATTATAAACAAAGCAAAGCTGGGAGCAAACAAATTGGAAAACAACTGCTAAGGACCATCCAAATAATATTAAATTATGAAAAACTCTTGAATCCAAATTTAAAACACAGAAACTATAATAATATATAAGACTTTATAAGTCTTCTTCTTAATAATTCGATTTTTTATGGCAAATCATGGATCCAGTTATCGAAGTTCGACAGTAATAATATTTTTATTCGATTGAATTATAAGCAAATATTTATACAAATGTGGCAAAAACCTTTTAGCAATAGAAAGTCTCGAGAAAACTTTGCCCTGTATGTAGGGTCACCGCGTAAAACGAACAGTTTTTTAAAACATATAAAACTTTTTAGTGTGTAGGAACTCATTGAAAATCAGCACACCAAAAGTTCCCCAAGCAAAAACTAGATAATGTCAAAGAAATCGTGATGAAAATAAACTGGTGGATTTGGAAGTGTCCTTTTATGCTTTGATTCGAGTCGTCGACTTGTTGAAGTTCGTTCAAACACAAACACGGCTTTTAATGATGTATTTTAGGCGGGGGTAACAAAGCCTTTTCGCCAGCAAAACAGGAAAAGGTGCGAGTTGTTTTCTTTTGTGGCTAATTTGCTTAAATTACACCTTAATACACGTTACGAAGTTTATAACCGAAGAGAAAATGGTTATAATAAATGGTGTACGATACAGCGGGGCCCAACTTCATTTACATTCATGTATGTACACCTTTTTATAATCAAAGTATTATAGTGCCTGCCGTAAAAATCTTGCATTATGAAAATTGGATGTGAAATTTTGCAGTTTGCCGACAGTGAAATATTTAATCCAACCTACCAGTTTTAAGCTTAACAAGAATATGCAGGTAATATTTTATCCGGATTATTATCAACTATTTGTACGAACTGACTGGAAACTTTATATCTGTGCACGAGTCCGAATTACTTGTTTTACATATTAACAATAAGATAGGCACAAAGAATGTCAGGCACACGTTTGACGTACCAGAAAGGGATTTGCTGGCACGGCATTTTGTTTTTGTAATCAAGAACGAAGGTGGAATGTCAACGAAATTGCATACGCGAATTGTGCTAAAAATAATTTGGATTTATGTGGTGTTGTGTCAAAGTGTCCTTTTGTGGCTCGAGTTGCTTATTCTCGTACGACTCGCCGAACAGCTTTTAACAATGTGACGCAGTTTATTCTGGAACATGGGAAAAGGTGCGAGACCGGTCTCTTTACCTAAATTAAACCGCACAAAGTCACAACTGAAGTAATACGATATGTTTATGCGGAGGGTCCGTTTCATTTAGATTCACGGTTCGTTTTACGAACACGGTCTTAAGAAAGGGTGTAATAAAAATCTTGCATTTGCACGTATGAAAATTGTATGCGAAATTTTGTGCATTGCAGACAATCAAATATTCATTCATTCTCGGTGTGACGTAAACAGAACGTTCAACTTTAATAAGATTATATTGGGCGTTTACGTTTAAGTATTTTAGCCGGATTATAACTTATTTATGGGGTCAGTCCAAATCGGATGGTTTACAACATTTTTTAGTTTATTTTTATTCAATTTTAATAAACAATTTAATCGATAGTCTTTCTGAAATTTTTAATTGTTTGATCTATTTTTCCACAAATTTTTATACTTTTTGTTTTTTAATCATAACGTCAATTTTGGTTCAAAAATTTCCAACCCTATCAGAGAGAATATCAATAAAAAAAATAAATTAATCATTTTATATTAAAACTATATTTATAATAATATTATTTTGCATAAGATATTGGATGATATTTTTTTCAATTATTAAAGTAAAATAAAAAATAAAAACATTTCTTAAAACATATGTAAAAAATTAAACATTTAAAGTTATAAATAAATTTATAATTATTTTTTAATAATTACAAAAATAAATGAAAATATTGGAAACAAATAAAATAATTTATTAAATATTTTATGTGGTTTTAAACAAGTCACAAAAACATGATTTTTTACAAGAATTATGTAAAAATTTATTACTTCAACATATAAATTAACAATTTTTGAAAAATGAGTATAAAAACCTAAAATGGTGGAAATAAAAAATATATAATCATATTTATTCAAAAATTACATCTATATTACTTGAATTTTATAATCAATAGTGAAGTAAATTCAAGAGGGGACTATAAAATACTTTTAATAACTATTTTTCTAATAAATATCAAACAATTAATTTATTATATAATTTATTGAAATAAAATATTAAACATATAAATAAATATAAATTACCTATTTTTGAAAAATAAACATAAAAAACTTAAAATAGTGGAAATAAAAAATATATATTGATATTTATTCAAAAATTACGTCTATATTATTGAATTTTATAGTCAGTAGTAAACTAAATTCAAGGCAGGTCTATAAAAATACTTTTAATAATTTTAGACATGAAAAAATAAAAATTTAGAATTTAAATCAATTAATAAATAATATAATCTATGTATATATATGTGTATAAAAAATAGTGGAAAAATATGTATTATATTTATTCAAAATTACGTTTATATTATTTGAATTTTATAGTCAATAGTAAAATTTATTTGACGTCTTATTCAAAATTAAACATAAATTATGAATTTGAATGGATATCAAAGATGACATGTTATATGTAATTGCAAGAAATTTTTGTATTACTTGAACTTTATAACCAACAGTAAAGTTGTACTGAAAATGATGCGCTTAAATGTCCTTTTGTGTCATACTGAGTGGTTGTTTCGTTTGTCTAACTTTGTGTTCAATCAAATACGGCATTTAATGATGCATTGTATGCAAATTCAGATAGGAAAACTTCCATAAATTTCAAGATTTGCTCTTTTTATCGAAATAAAGTTTATTATTGAAGAAGAAACTCGTGCAATAAATGGCGCATTATACAGCAAGTGGCCTCGTTTAAATTCATGTATGTATGATTTTATGATTGAAGTCTTACGAAACGTGTCGTAAAAATTTTTGCGTTATTCCTATAGGAAAATTGGTGAATTTCGATCGATGAAAAATTCATAGTCTCTGGTCACAATGTGATACTTTTAAATTTTTGAGCATCGAAATTGACATTGAATTTCAGTTGCTGAAACTCTTGACTTCCAACCTCGCATGTTAAATCGAAATGGATTAAACCAATGAACAAACGGTGGTTCCTTCCGCTCAAGGACGTCGTGCACTTTCCCCTCACCCCTTTATAGAAATGTTTATTGGCACGGAATTTCGGTAACGATTTCATTGTGGAAGGTGGGATCCGGCCCCAGTAATTATACGACGGCGGTTTAGGTGAGTCCATTAAGCGCGGGACCGAGTACATTGTGTGATACACGGGGTCCTTCATTAATCTCTAGTTTCTGGTGAAAGTGGGGCGGAGGAAGGGGACAGCTGCGTCGACACTTATACCCTCCAAAACCCTTGATCTGTCTGGAGGACACGAAGAAAATGGAACTGGACGAGATAATTTTATCCGACGGTTAATATGAAAATAACGGGTTCGGACCAAAAATTGTAGATTTTGGGCTTCGATAGTACAACATAGTTAGATCCAACAGTATAACTAACAAAGATTTTATATATTCGGTAAAAAATGTTTTGGTAGGCATGGGTATTGATACAGAAACTAGGTGTAATGCAAAAAACATGTTGTTCATTTGTATATTTCATTAAAGTTGTCCAACAAATTCTAAGTGTTGCATTTTTTATTCAAACAGTATATAATCACCATGTTAATTCGAAAAAGAAGTAGACTTTTCCTGCTTGACCGTATAATTAACTTATAAAAATGGAGTGCTCTCCAAAGTTGATGTTGAGTGGAATAGCGAATGGGAGCATCGCACAAATGCAAAATGTTTTCGAGCATCCCCAATTGATTCCTCATAAGGCACTCGGTTATATCATATTCCTCCGTTACATCCATATGTATGGTTCATTACACCGCCCTTTTGCAAAGAAAATACATAACCAAATCAACGTTCTCCGCATGAACGCATCATCATTTCGTTTCCGTCCTGACATTGTTTATGATTCAGTTCAGCTACGTAAAAAACGAAACTTGTTTTGCTTGAAGAGGAAAAAAAAGTTTTTTCATTACGAAATATTGCATCGAGTACACGTCCGTCAAATATCTCAACTTTTTTTATTAAATATTAAGTACGGAGAAGTTTTGGATAGAATGAGAAAAGGAATTACTCGATCGTGGAAAGCATTTCTTTTTACTTATTTTTTGTTCTTTTGCTGGATCATTTTTATAAAATCTACCTTTGATTTTAGAATATCTTTCCGGCATGTCAATTAGTGAAAAATATGCTATGCGCAAAAAAACGCAACACCTAGATATAATTGATTTACTCCATTTTTTTAGAAAAATATTATTTAATATCAATATTAAAGTATAAGAGATTTATCGACAAATTCTTGTGGTATCTTATCTCAAACGAACTGAATCCGACGTTTTAGTTCATTAAGAATCCTTGTAGACCGCTGTAAATTTCTTAAGCGTCGCCCCAACATATCTCACACTTGTTTGATTGGGGAAATGTCTGAAGATCTGGGTGGCTAAGGCAGTAAATTTACATGGGAGACTTCTAGGAAGTTTAATGCATCTCTAGGAATATGTGAACGATCATTATCTTGCTGAAAATTTAGTCCGAAACATCTTCTTATCTGTGGATGAAAATTAGGCTCCAAAACGTCAACCACATATCGCAGGGACGTTATATTGCCGTTAATGAAATCTGGAGATGACCATCTACCATAAGCAATAGCTCCTCATACCATTAAATCCATAGTTTTATGAACATGACTCTCTACAGCAAAACGAGGATTTCGTCTTTCTCTACATCGGTGTCTTACTAATACATGACCATCGTGCAGCTCAAACAAAAGCATGATTCATAACTAAACTCAATGTGATTCCATTCCTCATCCCACTTCTATCAAACTCGCTTAAATGGTTAACAATATTTTTTCTTCGTACTTTAAGGATGATATACATTTAGTATAAATTACCAAATGAAACACATTATGACAAAAAATAAGCACACGCTTGTTTGACAATTTCAAGATATCTAGAAAACTGAACAAAAAACCTACAATACGTTTTCTGATTGACTTTTAATGTTTTCTTATTTTAATAGGAATCTGAATGCGTTCTGTATATTGCGTTTTTCTTACAGTTAATATAATTAATATGATGTTTAAAAAAATATGTTTTTTCAATAATTAATGTGAATCAGTGGCCGATTTAAGACCGAGATTAATTTTGAAAAAAAAAAATGGGTTCAGTAAGTGTCACCAATGTTGAGATGGTGCGTAGTTAATTAAAATGCTGACATAATTTCGCGGCGTGTAATGAATCAACTATTAAAATAAATTGCCATCTTAATCGTTCGCAATTAAGAGTCCCGGGCAAGTTGCGAGATATGACAATTAATGATGTCACGCGGCTAATATATTCGGAAAATTAATAGAGAAATCGAAGTGGGACGGGATCGTGTTTTAAGGGAGATTAATTGTCGCCGGCAAAAATAGAGTCTTGTGCATTGTTACAAATGAGCGTCGGCCCCCGATTCCCGTTGGTTTTGTGAATGTCGTGTTTGTGTATTTAACTTTGGGTCGAGCATGACAAATAAATACGCCGTAAAACGTCAAGTTCTCAGTTTTCAGGCCTGAAACTTTTCCTACCGGTTGGTTTTGTTCATTTATACTACGTAGTATAAATCGAGGAGTACGAACTTAAACGTTGGAAATTTATTTACGACAAAAGACGTGTATGTAAATGTTTGCTTTAACCGTGGAGAAAGGTGTTTGCTTTTGAAAAGTGCACGACATCCATGTCGCTCAATTTATTGAATTTTCAATAAGTTTTATGTGTACAAAGTAAACGATACCGTAAATATTTCGTTAGATATACGTTAGGAAATTGTTTTAAACTTGGGGAATTGCAGGATTTCTCCTCGGGGTTTTCAGCCAGCCAAACATCAACTTTGCAAATTTTTCCCGATTTTATTCAGTTTAAATTTATTTAGAAATGTTTGCAGCATCAAAATCATAAGGATATATAAAATTTAATATTAGCCATTACATTCGACAAATATTAAATGTAACTTTCAACGAATATTAAATTTAATTTTATATTATTTCAAATAATGTATGTTTATATTATATAAAATCGTAAAATTTTTCAACTTAATTTCTGTATATTCGTGTTATATTCATACGGAAGTAGATCATGGAAATGAAAAATTAAAACTAACTAAAATATACGATTCATAAAATATGTTGATTTTAGTTTTTATTAATCTAAAAACGAATATATTTAAATTAAACTCATTATTTGATTTATTTGAACTATAGTATTAATTAATTTAATATCGTTATATTTCTGATGTAGAAAAAAATAAGGCATATTCTCGATAAGAGTAACACATTTTTTACTGATGCAGGAGGTAAATATGTCTGTAATAGATGATGTTTGGATTATTTAGTTAAAAACAAAACTGTAAATGATAATTAAGCTCAATTAAAGGGTTTATTGATTCAAATGAAATATGAAAATAATTATATGAGATAATTAAAAAAAAATAATTATAATTAAAATAATAAAAAAAGATTTATGTGCAGAATATTAAATTGATAATAATTATTTAAATAAACAGTTAAATAATTATGTGATTATTTTTTATATCGTTGAAATAATCCAATTTTAATAAATTTGTAAATGTTAAAAATGTGTATGAATAAAAGGATGATATTCCACTTATTTTACCAACCAAGGGATGTAATCAATAATCAGATTTAAATATTTTTAAATATGAATAAAATTACAAAAAAAAATATTGTCTGAGAGTTGTTAAGTGTTTAAATATATAAATATTTGGAAAAACCTTTTACATTATTATTTTTTAAATAAAATAATAAATTTAATGATACATCAATTAAGGGATATTTTAAATTAAATAATAAAAATACAAATATGAGGGATTTACATAATTATTAAAGATGAATCATATCACAAAAAAGTGATTAATTGAGAGTATATTGTATTGATAATAACTGTTTAAAACATAAATATTTTCAAAACATTACATCATTGTTTTTTTAAACCGTCGAAAAGATTCAAATTTAATAAAATTGTAAATAATTAAATTAAAAATAAATATACAAAAATAAAATATATTACATTTATTTCAACTTGCGAGAACTCCTTTCAGTGTAGTCCTTCTGTTAAAATTGGAAATCGTTTCCGAACTTATCGATTTGTTTCAATTTAAATAGACTGCAATTTGCAAATAATTTTTTATTATTAATAAAATTACAAAAAAGTGATTGACTGTATATAAATGGCTCGAAACTTAAATTTAACTAAGTTGTAAATAATTAAATTAAAAATAAATATATACAAAACGATAATATTATATATTACATTGGTTTCAGCTTTTTGTAATATACAATTGTTGAAATTTTAAATGACGAAAAAATTTATCTCAGTCCTATTTTTGTGTAACAACGTTTTTATAAACCTGATTTTTCAATTAGTTTCAAAAATAAGTGAAAACTGTAGATACAAGTGTAATTACAAAATGCAAAACTTTAGATAAATATTTTAAAAATACAAATATCAACAACAACAATTCGATAAAAAGCAGACAATCGACTCGGCAATGGAAATGAAAAGCAGGCATGCACCTGAAGAACGCGTAATAAATTAACGATTTCAAAGAATGCACAAGATGAAAAATGTTGATAACAATGCGGTTCGATTAAAAACACATGTGAATAAATCAGAAGACCGAACGTTCTCCGTTCCAGAATCACGCATAAATAAACATTATTTTATAGCCTGACGTTTCTCGTTCATCGTCCTGTGTAATACCCGATGATTTTTCTAACAATCCGGACTGTACGGCTCATTTATCTGCAATGCAGCATCCCAGGCATTATAAATATTACCGTACTCGGCCCTCATTTATTTTTATGAAAAAGATTTCTACACTTTAGTTGCGTTTTTTTTTTTGTTTGGCGGATATAACTGATTGTGAGTGGACACTTCAATGTACCGGCCGGATCATCGTTTTTCATTTCGGCCTTGTTTACGGCTTCTCTCCGTCAAATGGAGAATGGAATTTATCACGTACGCATTCAAGATTTGTTTTGTTGTATTCGTTTCTGTATCCCTCATGCATTACTGGAATGAAAAAAAATTGAAGTGAATAGTTCTTCATTACATTTATGTGTTATCCTTTGAGACAATAAAATAGTAAAGTAATTAATATTTATACCCAGCAATTTATTTACTCGCCATATCTTTTGTGTCCCCCAGTCAATTTCTCCAAGAATTTTCCACATTCCGAATCCACACAAACACATACAAATAATGGGAATGGCGCATAGTAAAATTTTATATGGATTTCTCTTGAATATTACTTATGCACAATGCCATGAAATTTATGGGACCGTATATGCACAAATGTGGAAGCATTTTCCGCGCGTTTTAAGTGCATTTTCATTACGTACACCGAAAATAAACACTGGCGAAAAGATTAACGACCTCCGACCGATAAGTCGCCGTTTCCCCATGCAAATATTTTCGGTGCGTCGACCGGCAGTGAAAACAGGGACGAGTGGAACTGTAAACACTGAGGTTTTCGGTATGTAAAGCCGAATTACCCGGGGGCGATGATATTCTTAAGGGATTACGTGTTTATCTGTACCCTTGGTCGACCGATACAAGCCGAATGGGCCGTGAACGGATACCATTTGCCGGAACTTTCGTCTATTGTCTTAATGTATCAGGTCGTTTTCAGGTTGAAAGCCGCATCTAATTTTAAAATATTCTGTGGCACTTAGAAAGGGTTTAGCATTTTATAATATATTAAATAATATTAAATATAAATAACCCTTTTATACAGCATTAAAATATGGACAAATATATTATTTACAATTTCACTAAAGTTCTCAATTTTAAGTCACGAGTAATTTATAAGGTTGTAAAAATAAACAATTAAAACAGACGACAGATTTGATACCTTAATAATAAAAAGAAATTTTCATTAGAGATCATAGTTTTTTTAGTTAATAAAAAGTAGTTACAAATAAATTTTGATATTAACTAATAATTCAGAAAGGGTTTAAAATAAGTATTCATTTAAACTTTTGATTTATATATAAATATATAATATCTTTATATTTTCATATAATGTTTGAAACAATTTATTTAGTAAGGGATTAAAATAAATATTTATTTAAACTTTTGATTTAAAATAAATAATGTACGAAGTTTCTAATTGCAACCAGTAAGTTTATTTTAGATGAATTTTTATTTAGGATACCATTATTTAAATAGAATAATTTAGAAGAAGAATAAAATTTCATTACCCTTAGGTCAAATTGTGCCCTACTTACTTTTAAATAAATTTGAAATTATCTAATAATCTAGAAGGGGCTTAAAATAAATATTAATTTAAAATAAAAAACAAAATTAAATTTTCATTAATGTTCGTAGTTTCTTTTTTTATTTAATATAAAATAAAATCATTTTTTAAATAAAAGTGAGATCAAATTATGTGGTAGTTACTTTCAAATAATTTTTGAAACTAATTATTTACTTAGTGGTTAAAATAAATATTCTTTTTTACTTTTGATTTAGAATAAATAACTTGTGAAGGAAGTTTTAGAAACAATAAATTTATTTTAAAAGAATCATTATTTAGGACAGTGTTATTGAAATAAAATAATTTGGAAGATCAAATTTTTATTAGCATGAGGTCAAATTGTGCAGTGGTTACTTTCAAATAAATTTTGAAACTAACTGGTAATTTAGGTAAAAAATAAACATTCATTTATATTTTAGAATAAATAATGTGGAGATGAAGTTTCTAATTTAAAAAAATAGGAAGATTTAATAATAAACATATATTTGAATTTTAATTTAGAATAAATAATTTAGGAAGGTTTTTTATTCCAAACAGCGGATTTGTTTACACAAAATCTTTATTTAAATAGAACTAAAATGTACGATGACCGAAAAATGTTTTTTTCATCAATCAGCCTAAAATGTTCGACGAAATATTTCAAACAGTTTATATATATATATATATATATATATATATATATATATATATATATATATATATATATATACAAAGAAATATAATGTGAAAGAAGTTTTAGTTTTCTAATAAAATATTCTTTAGTTAGTTAATTAATGTTGAGTTGGAGGACGTGATGCGAAAATATTTAATTTCAAATTACTTACTGAATATTTACAAAACTGTGGTTTCTTTATTTAGAATAATTAATAAATTTTCGTTATAAATTCTAGTGCATTTAATTAATATGTTAATTTAGGATTCTTTTTGTTATTTTTTATTCTATGTATATGTTTAATAAAAAACCTTATATGTAGTTTAACATCAGTTATTTGTAAAAAAAACAATTAAAAACATTAATTTGCGATTTTTTTAATAAAATTTGGAATACAATTTTAAGTTGGCGACTTCTAAAATTAAATGAAATTACCAGGTTATTTAAATAATCTACTTACAGTAATCCTATTACCACTATACAAAACAACTTCACTTTTTACTACAATAAACCTCGACTTCTTAAAGAAATTAAATTCGAACATTATTAACAGGTATTTTGACTCGTTACTTTTATTACTTTACTATTGGTTGTCGAGCAAAATAAAACGTAACATAAGAGTTTTCATTAAACGTAAATCTGCGGTCTCTTTCAAGTCTCGTTCTTCGAATATAGCACGGAAATAATAATTTTATTAAAGGGTATATTCAAAGTACATCCACGGCCGACTTTTGTTAAAATATCAAATTAAATTTTAGCTTGAGTGACTGATCAAAATCTCCCGTAATAAAGAACGGCCTTATTAAATGTGAAAAAACCAGGCAAGTTATATGCGGAACAATCATTAAAGTTGATGCGAAAGTATACGTATATAGAGTGAAGTTTTATTCAAGTCTAGTACTTGGCTTGTGACACGGGCACGGGATCTTTAAATAACTCAATAAGAAAAATACGACAAATCTCGCCATAACAAGAAATGAGCCGGAGTGAATAAGCACTTTGCAAACACGCATCCTGAATACGAAGACATTTATTTCCCGTTTGCGATTCTGTGTGTTCTCTACTTGTTCCTTTTTCGGCCAACTTAAAACCGCTTTGCATGATTCCCGGCTACATTTGCACCGACCAGTTCGAAAATATTGGGTTTAAATTGAATTAAGTTTTTGCCTTGTTGATTTATGGTTTGGCACTGATCTACTCGAGTTTCTGTCGACTGGTATTTGTGTTTTACATCTAAAAAGGACTGAACAACGTTAACTTCTTTTCAATCATTCCACTTGTTTCATTTCAATTCGATAACTTCACTATTTTTACATGGGTTATATTTTAAATCCTGGCAGCACTAGTTTAGTTTACAGTCATTAGCGACTGTGATGTAAGAGGGTGATTTTTGTTAATTTTATGTCTCTGAAACCGAAATTGATGGTAAATATTTCAGAATACGTAAGATTTTTGGGTTATGATTATTTTTAATAAAATAATTATATTCAAATTAAAAGTCGTAGGGTTGTTACTTCGGCTTAAAGATGGATTTACTAAATATTGTAGCCTCAAAGAAATCAATTTATCAATTTTTGAGAACTATTGCAAAATTGTCTGTTGGAAATTCTCTTCATGCATTTCCATTTAAAGTTTTTCCCTGAATATATGTTAGGTTTGTCCAGGAAACATTGTAATGTCCGGCCAAGATGGTTAAAAATATCGTGATATGAAAACATACAGAAGAGACTCGTGTAAGAAAGAGAAAAACTACCAAAGAGCAAGATTGGTAAATAAATAGGCAAATTGAAGTTGATCCTATTACCTCGTCAAGCCTAATTCAAAAGGATTTATTATTTTCTCTTAGCACTAGTACAATTAAATGACATCTTCTGGCGAGATATCTTATGGACTGATGAAAGTAAAATAGAATTATATGGTTCTCCTGGCACCAAAAGGTATGTCAGACGACCACAATATATGTAGTTTCGACCACTTTAAAAACAGTAAAGCATGGTGGACAACATTATGATTTAGGCAATATTATGGCACAGATCCAACATATTGGATCAAGGGCATATTAGATCAACATGTTTCCGTAAAAATTGTAGAGGATATTGCCTCTGGACTGGGTTTTTATGCAAGATAACGACACGAAGCATACCGGATATAAGGCAAAACAGTATTTTCATGACCAGAAAATTAATTTGTTAGAGACTGACATTAAAAAATTTAAAAGGCAGTTTAAGTCGAAAAAACAATAAATAAAGATCTACTGTCCAAATTTAGTTGGAACAATGTTTGGAACTTATTTTTTGGACTGTCATATTAAGTGTCGTTAATATATTTTATTTATTATGTTATTTCTTTGTTACACAGTTAAATATTTATTAAAATGTATTCCTATGATATTTTCAGTATTTATATACATTTGTTAGTGAACAATTATATTTCTTGTAAGTAAAGTAAACTTTTCTTTATTCAAGCAAATAGCAAAGTGGTGCAATTTAAACAAAAAAAAAAGTAATTTTGTAAAAGTACAAAAACTTTGACATGACAATTCAGTTGCGATGATGCGACCATGACGTGTTTTCATGATTTTATTATTAAATCAGAAAAACATATAGAACCCACACACATGTATATTGTAGAAAGCTTTCAGACCCACACATTTACTGGCTTATCGCTTTCCTCTGTCACTCCAATTGACACGCCTGATCGAAAACAAAACCCCCGAAAAAATCCTCGATTCGTTTTACCTCCGAAACGAAATCACCAAAAATTATTTTTGCGGATTTCTTAATCCCTATCGTGATATGCCGGGATTACTTTTATCGACGGGCTCAGGACAATGCGTTTACATATGCAGCAGGGTAGGAAAGAACCGGCGAAGCTGTTATTCAGACGGCCTTAAGCACAGTCGGTTGCATCCCCTTGTTGTCTCTACAACTTCGCGGAACTGGATAATTTATTGATGTCGCAAACAGAAAATGACCCATCCCATTCAAACAATTCCATTAATAAATTAGAATTGCACCAAAGCGAATATTTGTCACGGAACTTCACAATGGAAACTTTGTTGACTGAGCCAACACGAACAATGCAACCGACCCCAACTTTACGGGAAAAAATTATACAGATTTTTACATTCGTAATTGATTGAAGCCAAGCATTAAAAAGTTAAATTGAAATTAGAGTTAAATTTTGTGTGGCAAATTTTATTTCTATTCCGTGTAGGGTCTTACAAGTGGCTGATTGAGATTAACCAAATTCTTGTTTTTAAATGAATAATTTTTTACATTTGGAAAAAGGAAGTTTTCTAAATTAAATAATAAGATTTTCTAAAGTTTGTCCAGAAATTTAAATTCAAAAATTCTTTTGGACCAATCATGTTTAGTTAGGTATTTATTAATATTTGAAAAAAATTCAATGGTCAAAAAGTAGCAATTATAAAATATAACAACCTTACGTACATTTAGTTTTCCTTTATTTAATATCTGTAATAAATTCATTATTTTTAATAACAGTTGGGTTGTGACCTGGGCTTGTTCTGGGCAAGATATTACACATACTCCTTGAGAAGCATTCTTTATCTAACTTAAACGTGTGTTTCAGATGGTTATCATGCTGGAAGGTCCATATTATTCTCTAGAATGTCACGATAAACAAAACGATTCATTGTTCCGTCTATCTTAACCAGAGGGACCATGCTAATTCCAGAATATTCCCAAAGCATAACACCTCCTCCACTATACTTCACAGTAGGTCTAGTGTACTTGGGATCACACTTTTCATTAATTGGTCTTCTCTCCCATGAAATGCCTTCAGATTAGAATAATTGGAACCAACTATAATCTTAAAACAAATGTGTTTTCCATTGCCCTGTCCAGTTCACATTTAGTCCCGCTGCTCTATTGTTTGCAGAAATGAAGAGCCACTTTGCTGATGTTCTATCATAGGGACCAGGTTCTTTTAGTTTTCTTTTATGGTACTCGCCGAAACACTGACTTTTTATTTTCCTGTCCAGGACTCTGTTGGGAACTCCTTCCAGTGTATTCTTTCTGTTAAAATTGGAAATCGTTCTCGAAATAATCGATTTGTTTAAATTTAAATCGACGACAATTTTACTCTGCTTTTCATAATTCCGGAATTTTTCTATAATTAGTTGTTTAATTTTTATCCATAAATTAACACCTCTAAGCAATTTTTGTTTTAAGCAACGATGTCGTACACAGAAATAAATTGTAAAATGAACATACGGCTTTACTTGTGAACCCTGTTCGAAATAAAAAATTTAAAAATAAAGTACTTTTACATATACCTAACAGAAATTGTTTAAAATATTCAGAGTAAGGTGATATAGATATTTTGGTACCATTTAATATTGTTAAAGTTTTGTGTTGTAAATTTAAAGATCTAAAGATTACATCGATCCAGGGATGATAATAATGTTTGCTTGCTAGAATTATTGAGTAACGCATCCCATACATTACGCCATTACAGTTTTGGGTTGTAACGTAATAGTATTACAATATTATGGCTGTTGTTAATGGAAACGATAAAACGGATAATTGCCGTATGTCATGTGGTAATTAAAGTGTAATAAATTTTGTCAAAACTAATTATATCCGATTCATAACCGCAGTCAAATAAAATGGGATATTTAGAAATGCTGCGTTAATTAATGTATATAAATTAATCCTGATTTAAACCAACGTTTAATTAATTTTTATCAAAAAGTTTCAAATTGAGCTTAAACATCAACCTGTTATCACTGGCATGTAAAATTAATTGTTCAATTTTACATTCAAAATTTTTGATTTCATGTCCCAGAATATTACGAATTAATCTGTGATCGCGGAATATTAATATCCCTGAATTGAAACCGGGAGACAAAATGGATTCGCGACTTAATACCATTATTACAATCACAAACGGTCCACGTAATTAATATAAAACTAGATTTCCAATAAACCTTCCATTTAATTTCACCAAGTCTGCAGAACTACGTGTCGGCTTTGATCTGCAGTCCACGTAGATTATTTCTTTCTCCCTCTCGGGAAATTATCTTCGAACGGTTAATGAATGAATGGATGTAACAACTTGGCACCAGCAGACATAATAATTGGAAATGCTAATTGCCGTTTACTAAATTTCAGCCAAGAAATATTCCCCGGTTGCCGTAATTAAACTTTTTGGTGTGTCGAATGGACTTTTCATAATCTGTTTATGACCCTTTCCCGTAGTCCACGTCAATTTTCGGCGGAAGGCGTTCTATTAACGTTAACCGGCATTGGAAATGGCCGGATGGAAATTGAAAAAGCCCCGTTTTACCAGCCGTCAATACGATAAGATAAAAGCATGTCAGGAACACTCGCACTGTTTGCGGAATTCTTGAGCTACCCGATAAATTAAATGGTTTTTAAATGCATATTTCAATTTTAACATGAAAATGTAGTTCAAATTTTTACTGAAATCAGGCTTTCGACAAAGCACAATCGTCTGAAATTAGTTTCAGCTTCTTTTTACTCTTGGCTGCAGACAGATGTGGGATTATTGACGTTTCAACTTTGTAATTAAAACACGCTGATTAAATAATCGTTCTCGGAGTGACGGATTAAATGTGTGTGCGTTTTATTACTGCAGTTTGTACGAGTTTTAAATGCGAACAAGGATTAAACACATATTTATTATTTCATATTCAGTATGTGGTTTTTATTATATTAAATATATTTGAATTAAATGCGGTTTAATATTTTCTGTATGTATACTTTCTTTTTTATTAATAATTTATAATATAAAATGTAAAATGTAAAACAGTAATATAATATGTAGTATAATAAAATTAATTTTACAATAATTTCACGTTTAATTATTTTTGATATAATATTGAAAATAATTAATTAAAGAACCTTTTTATAAAGTATTATATGGAGTAGTGTCGAAATTAAATAAAAATATGAATTCAATAATTGTAATTGTTTTTTCTCAATTTAAATTTAATCTGTTTAATGATTTGCATACATTTTTTATTTTTCGTTGTAAAATTATTAATTAAATTAAATTATACACTTTCTTTATATAATTTATATGTTATCCTGTATTAATTAAAAAAGTTATATATATTAAAAGACTAATGTTTAGTTTGACTAATGTATTTTATGAATTTTGAAAATATTCATAAAAATTTGAGTTTATTTTGATAGAATAATATTTTAAGTTTTGTCATATCTTTTGTTACAAATTATATTTCTTTATAATCAATATTTTAACAATATTTTCTTTTCACAATTTTGTTCTTATCACAGTTAATGAACTCAATTTTTTTTCCACAAAGTTTATAATTGAATATTTTTATCAAATTCTAAATTTCTAAATGGTAAGAGTTATGATAAAATTATAAGATACCTTTTTTGTTGAGTTTAATTTCTTACAAAAAATATAAATAGAAATTTCAGTACGATAAAATAATAACGAGATATGGAATTTTTATAAAAATTACCTAATATTAAAATAATTAATAGAGTAAAATATTTAAACGTTGTGTTTCATTTAATTGTAAATTTATATCTTTAATTTAAATTGTTATATATCTTTACATTAAATTGTTAGGTTTATTAAATTTTAATAAGTGTATCGATGTACGGATGTAATGTAATTACAATTACTATTATTACCACTATTCTGAATAAACGGTTATTGAAACATATTCAAGATAAAAATAGGAATTTGCTTCAATAAGTATCTTATAAAATTAAATATTAAATGCCCTTTAATGTTATCAATAAGAGTGTATTAAATTTAAAAAAAGTGTTTCAGTAGAGAAAAATAGGTGACGCCAGTCAGCCAAAAATGACTTTTATTATTATTATTATGACATTGTTATAAAACTTTTTTAAAATTAAAAAAAAGGTTTAAATATTTGTATTTTTATTCTTTTCATTTCAATATTCATAATAGGCAAGACAAGACATTTTATGAAAAACCTTGGATAAAATCATCAGGGCCCGTTCGTGTCTCGCAACGCGAGTATTTATCCATGTAATACAAAACCGTCTGTGTAAAGCCCGATTTGCTCGTGTAAAATCAGATACAGTCTCGGCTTTGTTGTAATGTATCTGCGGTGCTTTCACGCCGCTCGCATATTTTATTTAAGCCCGTCGCATACGAGTGCATGACACTTGTTAGATTATCATATTAAATTGGCTCTCGGCCAAGATAAAGTTTACACAAGTGTCATTAAATAATTCCTAGACAATTAGATCTAATTTATTCCTAGTTCAATTGGCTGCGCCGGGATAATTTTAATGATCCAATAAACCCCATTGGATTATTTAATGAACGAGTGTGTGCCCGGTGTTATCTTCGGCATAACGTTGACGTGGCCGCCTGCCGAAATTCCGTGCGGAGGGGCCCCGTACGACCGAGACAGCGGCGTTTGGAAAGAAATTTGGAATTCTTCTCGGTTTCGGTCCCGGACCAATTTTCGAGGGTCGGCTGCCTTCTCCTGATTACGTGTAACAATAAGGGGGTTAATGAGGAACCGGTGTCGTGGCGAAATTGACCGTTCAAATTTGTTTGTGCCGAAATTGTTTGTCAACAGTACCTGTTGTTCTGGCGATAATAAATACTGCAATGTGACTTGTCAACTGCAGTTTTGCAAAGTCTATAATGAGTTGTCAAAAATTTTCAATTAATGTTGATGGTAAAATAAAATAAATTAAAATCCGCTGAGAGCTGAGACATTAATATTTATTATTTATTAATTTATTTAAATAACAGGATTTAGAGTTTTTTTAGTTTATTTTTTTATATTAAATATGCTAACTTTAAAATATTATATTTTTGCGTATTAGAATATAATCTAAATTTTAACTTACATAAACACAACTGATTTTATGAATATTATTTTTAATTTGAAAATAAAATTATACATAAAATTTTAAATACTTATTAATTACAGTAAAATATGCTAGTAGAATATTGCCTTAGAATTAATTTATTTATATTTTATATACTAACTAATAAAGACAGAAAAATAAAATATTAAAAGTATTTGTTTAGGTGGTTTAAATTTGAAAATATATATTACATTTTGGGTCTGATTTTAGTAAGTTCAATCAATCAATCTATATTGTCAATAAATATCGAATATGTGAACAAATATATATATATATATATATATATATATATATATATATATATATATATATATGTGTACGTATGTACGTATGTTTTTATTTAATCAGTTGAGTTAAACATTTACGTATACTTTTAATAAACAATTCTGTTATGAAATATTGTTTCAAATAATGAAATAATATATTTTATTATTTTATGCGTATATTTCCTTTAGTTATTCACTCCTATTTTGTAGGTATTATGGTTTCAACTGGATTTTAAAATATTTAATCTACTTTTAAATTATAAAACATTGTGGTTTAAAATATTTCAAAATATTAAAAATCCTGGTTACATTGATTAAAATTTTATTTGTAATAAATAAAAGATATTTAGAATTACATTTTAAAATTATGTTTCAAATATATGTATGTTCAGGAATTCTTTTTAAGCATGCATATAAGTCAAAATGTTGAAACAATACAATAGATAATTTATTAGAATAACAAGGTTTATAGAGTTTTTAGTTTATTTTTTACATTACATTTTAGGTTAATTTTAAAATATTATATAATATTATTAAAAAAATATATAAAATTTATACGTAAGTAAAATTATAAATATTTATTAATTACGCTCCAACATACTAGATTTTAGATTTTAAATTTATAGCTATATCTATAGTATTAAAATATATAAATTTTAAAATATTATTGCTAATATTTTTTATGGAAGTGTATTCTGTTGATATCTGCCCCTTTTTTCTTAATTGTCTCAATTTCGTTATTATACGGCCATCTAAAGCCGATCGATTTTTCAAAATCGCTAGATGGCTATAACTTTTTTCTTGGAACTTGATTTGTTTCAAATTCAGGGAAATTAGTCTATTATATTTCCAACGAGTTCCGAAAATTTCATCTCGAAAATTGTGTTATAAAATAATTTTTGCGAATAATTTTTCATGAAAATAAAATGAAATATTGCTTCAAAAATTGGAATAACGAAAATTAATTATATTTTGCGCTTATATATATTTTTTTAAATTAATATTCATACTATTTTCAATGTATTATGATGTTAACAGGCTTCAAAATATTTAATTTTCATTTAAATGATAAACCATTAAACGTGGTTATTTAAAATATTCGAGTTTTGTGAATTAAAAATTTATGTGAATTTCAACTATATTTGCAGGAATTATTTTTAGGTATGCCTAAATTACTGAAATAATACTATTAGTCATTTAATGAAATAATAAGATAAGTATGTTAATTTTAAAATTTTAAAATACATCTCATTAGGCAAACATTTAATATTTTAAATTTAATGTACATATATGTATGTTATATAAAAAAATAAACTGTAAAGTCCCTAAATCTTGTTATTTCAATAAAATTTTCGAGTTTTGTAAATTAAAAATTTATATGCATTTAAGCTATATTTTCAGGAACTATTTTTAGCCTGTAAATCAAATTGGTGAAACATTAAAATTAGTTAATTAATTTAACGAAATAACAAGTTTAAGACACTTTACAGTTTATTTTTTACATTATATACGTATATGTTAATTTTAAAATATTAAATGTTTGCCTAAAAGGATGTAATTTAAAATTTAAATAATATTAATACAATCGATTTTATCAAGATATATTAAAAAATTAAATTTGAATGACTAAATGAATATTTAGTTTGAAAATGAAATTAAATTTAAAATTTTAAATATTTATTATTTTCAGTAAAACACACTAATGGGTTATTAACTTACATTTAAATTGTTTATATTTTATATTCATTTAATGCGGAGATCTGCATATTTGACATTTATAGTAAATAAAATGTAAGTACAAAATTTAATTAATAATTTTCAATTAAATTACATCACGATTATGAAACAACATAAAAATCCAACTAAAATGTTATTTCCTCTGTTCGCTTGACACTTTAATTCGTTATTAAATTAATATGTTATAATGAACATGTCAATTGATAAATACGTAGGTATTATCGTACTAATATTTAAATCCAGTCAGTTTTACATAAAAATGTAATAAAATGCATTTTTCAAACCGGCATAAAATTTGCATGCTTTAATATGTTATGTTCTAATCAAACATGCATTAAACGCTTTTGTATGTTTTAGGTAAGACTAACGCGCTCAGAAACTACGCGTAAAGGTGAGATTGGTATCTTGAATAAGTGTATAGTAATTTAGTTCTTTATTAATAAGGTGTAATTTAACTTAAAATCTCCTGGATATTTACATCCTATGTTCGTGTACGATTTGTAAGCATGTAAATTGTTTATCAATTAAAGCGGTTTTCGTAGTTTATCATAGAGCATTGGAATTGTTTGTAGTTGAATATCAGCAACGCAAATTACATTTTAATGTTTGACTTCTGGGTCAAGTACCGGAATTAAGCGTACAGACGATACACATGAATATTTACTAGAGTTAATAATAGGCTGGCGGTTTTCTGTAGGGAAACGGTAATTTGTTGCCTTTAATAATTTTGTTCTATCTGAAAATTACCCTTCGAGCTAAATATACTGACTCACTTCAGATCCCCATATTGCACTTGTTGTTTTATAAGAAATATTCCTCTTCATAAATTGAATTATCCTCATTGTTCTTAAATATTAGGTGTTAAGAAAGTTATTGTATTTTTCAACCGTAAATATACAAATCCCAGCTTAAACAAAACTTTATCAGTCGAAATAAGAACCATTTGAGGCAGTACATTTTTGCTAACGGGAAATAAGTTTATTTATAACGGTAGAAAAATCCTTCGGGTTTTGGAAGCGACGAAGTCGTTGAAGACATTTCGTGCATCATTTTGATTTTTGAAGCTTTTTTCGTGTAGGAAGTTGTCGAAATGACTGAAAAATTGATAATTAGTTGGTGAAAGGTTTGATGAGTGTGACTGGTGAGGCAAACATTCGTTCCCCAGAAGAATATTCCTCTTTCTGTAGACTAATGTCGGGCTCATACACTCAAGTTTCTGGTGCATTTTGTCGATTTGTTGACAGTACTTCACTGCTGTAATTGTTTCACCACGATTCAGCAAACTGTAATGGATTACACCGGCAGCAGACCACCTAATAATATCCATAACCTTCACTTGATGCAATTTAGTTTTTGGAATGTGTTTATAAATCCAGTTTCAATCCAATCATTGTGCTGAACATTGTCAATTGTAGTGTAATTTCCACTTTTCATCACCAGTCACATTCCAGTCGAGAAGCAGTTAGTTCATTATTACATTCATCACTAAGAAATCAAATAACAAAAAATAACTTTCTTGCCAATCTAATAATTAAAATATTATGTTAGACGACATTGTAAAAATCTAAAGAAAGGAACGACGGGAGAGTATTTAAAACAAAGTATGATTAAGTGAGCAAAAGAATGGCACGGTTAAACAGAGCGGGTGTATTCAAATGATCGTTGATTAGCATAAGGATCTGAAAAAAGGCCTAACAAAAGTTATTTTTAGTAGAGCCGGATGGCAGAAAATCGCAGTAAGAAACGCGAGGATGTTAGGTAATTTAAAAGTGTTTTTTGTCGGGCAAGTCATGTTATTCCAAGTTGGCGTCGCTCCAAAGCGGGGCGAGAGAATTCGCGAAAGAAATTGTGCAGCGGCATTTTTTCCTTTCCCCCAGACTTTTTGTAGTGTTTCACATCATTAAAATATACCGCTAACGACTTATTAAGATAACGCGTCGGTCGGTCCCCGTGTACCGTTTCTAGTCGAAGGGTTCTTAAACGGCTTCGCTTCTTTATTTGGAAAATTAATTAAAAAAAAATCTATACTTTATTTCCGGAGCGAAAAGGTAAATTAAAACGCTTTGTCAATTTAAATTGCTTTCGGCTATGGTTCTTTAAGGAACTGAAAATGAAAAGGGGGATTGCATGGCCATATAAAAAAGTATTTTGAAACAACTCCCTCATTGTGTTCTCAGTCATAAAGTATTATTGGAATTGAAGGGAATTTTTTTGTTTCTAAAAGCAAATTATCACTTTCCATGCCACCGGGAAGTTCTGGGGCCAGAACAATGCAACGCCTATCTTCCCCAATCACAAAATAAAAAAGGTTGTTAGTATATCTGATAAACGTCGTATTAACCTATTATAATAAAAATTATTTTTCCAACCTGGCCACGTGACGAACGAATTAATATTAACGGCCTCGCGCCATATGCCAGGATCGTCTTTTCATTGACCCGAAGGAATCCATAAAATCGCCACCGGTCAAGAAAAATAACTAATTACGTTATTTTAATGGCCAGCCAGTCGATTTGATTGCGCCGTTTAATGGCCCGGGGTCCAACCGAATATGGAAATTGTATTTTTACGATGGTCTGAAAAAACATTATTCCGCAATTTCCCCGAATTACAATGAAAGTTTATATTGTCCTGCAGTAATTTCTAGGGGAGGGGCGTCCGTTCCACCGGCTGTTTTATTAATTTTTTATTGGCGGGAGCGATGGGGAGGCTGCGTCGGCCTAATTAATGCGGGATACGTGCGAGCGAGAATTTTCCCTGGCTTTAAGAAAAGTTTCGGGATTGGGGAGGTGTTTTGGGTTCTACAAACCTACACACAACTACATGCTGCTCAACCGTTTATTCGGTATAAGGGAAAACAATGGATAAACTATTTAATTAATTGTTTATGATAAGAAATAGCTAATATATTTTTAAATTATGGCGAATGCGAAACTTTTAATTTTGTTCCTTCCAATACTCCGTTTGTTTTAAAAAATAATAATTATGGAATGTTTTATAAGGTTGTATTAATAATTAATCACATTAACTGTACATTTTTTGTACCAGAAGAATTTCCGAAATTCTGTTCATGATATAATATACAATATTTTTACAAGATCATTTTAATAATAAATTTTTAATTATTAAGCTGGTTGTTTAAATTAATAAATATTTCAATTTAATATAACTTGATTTTAAAAACTATTTTTATATATTTTTTTGCAATGATATAAAAAATAAACTAAAAATAAATACAATTTTCATAATTACATGATAAAAAAAAATCATTATTTTTATTATAAAATGATCAGTATTTAAAATTTGTACTTCTATACATTTAAAATATGCGATTTTTTTCAATAAAAATTTGAGTTAACTTAAATTTTATTAAAAATTTTGTATTATTCAGTTACTATAATTTAATTAAATTATGGCGAATGCAAATGTATAATTTTGTTTTTGTTCTAATACTTTCTAGAATTTAATTATTTAAAACATAAAAATTATTAATTTTATTATGTAAATATTTCTAAAATAAAATCTAGAAAAATTACTAAAATATTTTTACTTACTTTTGCATTACTTGAAAATTATCTACAGTGTGGCCGTTTAAAAGACTCATAAAATTTGTATTTTTGGTCGATTTCAACAATCTTTTTTCCAATTGCAAAACATGAAAATAATTTACTTATAGACAAAATGTCAAGTTTGTTGGTAATTTTTAGGCATGAAAATTGTAGAAATCCTACTAACAAATTTTTTATAGAAAATCTAACTATACCACTGGATTAAGCACCTAAACTGTACTTGAATTTGATTTAATAGATTTGTTAATATACATTAAAATTTTAAATACAAATTAATAATATAAAATTTAGTATACATAAACGTAAAAAGGTAAAATGTATAAATTTGAATATTACGTATAGTCAGAATAATACTTATTAAATGTAATCAATTTACATAATATAATAAAATCAATTAGATCGATTTAAATATATGTATATTTTTTGTTCATTTCATTACAATATAAAGGAATATTTTCAAATATTGTTAATACATTAATCTATTTAAAAAAAACATGACGTTAACAATAAAACATAGGAAATGAGATGCTGTAAATTTGGATTAGAAGCAGTTGTTGCCCAATCCGAGGATATTTGTACCGGTAATATCAGAATAGACAATAGGAAATTTATTCCAGTATAAATTAATATGTCTTCCAGAAATAATGCCGTGCATAAACCATTGTGCAAGTTTAGTCAAAATCAATCTCGCAGCCGCACAAACCGCAGCCTCCATACACGCATCCGCGACGCGAATACGTCCCGATGTAATTTGATTAGACACATCTGCAAATCTGGATAAGTTCGGGCTTCCTATGCAATGCCCGTAAGCCCCCCACTTAAACACGTTATCATAAATTTGTGTAATAACTTTCAAAATTTTAATCATCCCGTCTAATTCCCGAACGCGGATCGTGTTCGCGGCAGGTTTTGCAATATCTGATGCAAGACCTTCATAAATCTCGCCATGTTCAGTTTATTAGCGTGAAAATATTTTCGTTACATTTGCCAGTCTGAATAATTTACGGACGGCAAAAATGTACAGTCGCAATTAACAAACATCCCAGGGGAAAGGCACGCTCTCGTTTCGGACGTGAAATTCGGGTTATCGGTGGGCCCGTTTCTTAAAATTATGTCGCCGGTTACGATTGTCGTTGGGTACGTGTCGGAATCGGAATCGAATGCCTGGCAATGGAAAATGCAACATCTCGTATTCAAATGAAGCACCGCCAAACGGAAACTTTTAGCTGGCAACTTTATCTTCAGAAGCGTCGTAGGGCTCATTCCCGTAATTTGATTAAAACATTTTATGTTAATCCGGGCGTCCGACTTCAAATGAAGGCGTAAAGAGCGTCGTCCGTAAAAAGGGAATTTTTTAAATATTTACTCTGCACGCCGCCTCGCCAAATCCGGAATTCCCATCTTAAGATGGAAATTGATTAAATTACAGTACATTGTATTTGAATGGTACTGCCAATCATACTGTTTTTACTGGAACGTAAAAGAAACTACAGCGTAGTATCAAATAATACTGAGCACTTTTATTTTATCAACGTTTTCCCCGTCGGCGAAAGCACCTGTGTTAAATCGAACTTTGAATTTGCAGTTACGGCAATTTCATTAACTTACAAAGACCCCAGCCAAACTTAATTTATATTATATTATCGGATAAAATAATTTCCGGCCCGAAATTAATATCCTATCTTTTAAACCCGGCGTCTCAATAACAATGTATTAGGCTTCTCTCCAACTTTGTCTCTCTGATAATCAATTAGTTCCCTGATTATTAATCCGCTTTAATGAATTAGGGGGGCCGGAAAGTAATGTCGCTTTCTTACATAAATTCAAACGAATACATTTTGTCTTTATTTTTAATCAGTTATATAATCACCGATAGTTTTTGAATAAAATATCTGGAGATGGCATTTTGGATATTTTGTTGGGATCGCAATAAATGAAAATCTGATGGTGCAATATAGGGGTGAGGATGGTGAGTAAGGCTGTACCTCCCACCCCAATTCATTAATTTTTTCTAGTCTTGGACTTGGTCTTGCATTTTCTTGTCGCAGAATGACGCCTTTCTTGTTGACAATCTCCGGATACTTGTCAACTAAAGATTGTTTCCCTCGATCCAATTGTTCACAATGAAGATCTGCATTAACATTTAGTCCAAGTGTCAGTACTTCAAAGTGAAGAATCCAAACTCACAGAAGGAACTTTTTGGGATATAAATCCGGCTTCGCAGTACTGCGAATGACGTGGTCATTCATTTTGAGAGAGCCACTGCATTTTGAGTTTTGGATTATCATATAAGACCTATTTTTCACCTGATCTGCTCATGTTTCTAATCTGCCCTAAATGTTCCTGAATGGTCGACGAAGAAGGGTTTTTCGACTGTTTGATACGGATTTGTTTTAATTGTCTACTTCCCTTAGCATGAGATCGAAATTGCCGGATTTGATCTAGAAACGTTGTTGAATTATTGAATTATAGAAATGAACAAGTCACAATAACCTTAAAATGAATTTGGCAAGCTTCCGAGATACACAGGGAGCTGACAAATGACAATCAAATATTGATGTACGCAGAAACGACATTACTCCAATATTAAATGTAACCTCTGTTTAAAATTTTGGCGGATGCGCATTCACTTAATTATGTTATTTCAATATTAAAAACACGTACTCCCGTCCCAAAAACAATACTTCGGCAACACGTTGACGGAGGGGTAATAAATATTCCCACCCTAGAATTGTTTGTGTTTCTCGTTCCGAAACCGGATCTTCGAGCTGCGTGCAATATTGAATTAGCATCCAGAAATTTTTGCTTCGGCATTATTGTAAATTAGGCGAGTTTAAATTTAATTTCATAAATTCACGTCACGTTGTTGGCACGATAAAGCCGGTCGATCGATTTTCATTATGATTACGTGTCTGAAATTATAGGATTTTTTATTTTGATAAAAGCTTTCTTGTGCCATTATCATGACCGTTTTGAATTATTAACGCTAATATGTATTTATGTGGTGTCGGTCAGTAATTGCCCGAATTACTGTATTCCATTTTTGAAATTTACGGTAATTATATGGTTTTGCGTTTTTAGTAGGTATATTGTTGATATTGTGTTTAAAATAGAGAATGTTTAATTTTATTCTTATTGTCGTAAGTAATTAACAACCGGTTGTTAAAATTCGTAATATCAAATAACGATTGTTAATTTGTTTTGGTTGATGATAATTGTCGGAAATAAATTATTCTAATTGGTTTTAATTTAAATAAAATGTTATGATTGGTTTTAATTTAAATTAAATTAGAACTTTTTATTATATAAACTATATATATATATATATATATATATATATATATATATATATATATATTATATATATATTTTTTGTAAATTTTGAACCTTTTTGTGGCCTAATAATTATAGAAATATTTTTTATTGGTAAAGATTTTGATTGGTTAATTATTTATCTATAAAATTTATATTCGAATTTTGAATGTAGGTTTGCGGTTGTTCAATGTTTTACTGTTTTGATATTTCTTTGGAAATAAAATAGCATAATTGATTATTAAGATTAAAAATTAAAATCTAGGAATTTATTATACAATATAAAAATAATTATTTAAATCTAAATAAAAATTTTTTAATATAAAATTTATAAATTATATACTTTTGAACTATTATTTTCTTGGTAAAATTAATAACAAAGCATTTTTTAATGTAATTATTTACAAAATATGAAAATATTTCTCTTATTTGCAAATTAAATCAAATCAAATATAAATATTTCAGCAAAATGGATAAATTAAAAAAAATTTAACTTTGTACCTCTAAATTTATTTTATAGCTTTTAAAATTCATCAATTTTGAGTTTTTTTTTTATATTTTACTGGTTGATATGAAATATTTAAATAATGGTTTTACTTTCAACTAAAAAGGAAGCAATAAAATTCTATAATTATTAATGTCTCTAAAATATATAATTAATAATGTTATAATGTCCTGATTAATGTAATTATAAGATTATTTAATAACCAATTTTAAACGTGTTAACGAACAAGTTTTGAGAAATTTAATATAAAATTATGTTTCCATTCATAAATGACTATTTTATGCAAGTTCAGACATTTATTTGAATATATTTTTGTTTTATTAAAATTTATTATACAAGTTATTGATATAACCTCCTATATCCTTAAAATTTATATTTTTCTATTTTGAATATGGTGTAATTATTTTATATTTGCAAATTTTGTATGAAATGCTATTTTTAATAAATTTCTATAGAATTTAGTATGATTGCTAAAAATTATTATCTATTATATTTAGTATATTATTTTATAAAATATATAAATATTTCTGTAATTTGAAAATCAACAATTTAGAAGGCTTTTATACAAGTCATTGGTATAAATGATAACAGATCGTTAAAATCAATCAAATTTTAAATATTTTTTTTACTGATTGATAAATATTTAAATAATGGTTTTATTTTCCTCAAAAATGGAGATGAATGAATGTATTATTAAATAAAGGGCAATATCGTTAAAATTTATGACTTTCTATTCTGAGTATGTAGTAATTATTTCATATTTGTAATTTTTGTGATATCCACTAAATTTAGGTAATTATTTTGTAAAAAATATAAATATTTCAATAATTTAAAAGTAAAAGGTTTTGTATACTGTGTTTAGTGTATTGATGATACTAGACAATAATATTCTGTAATTTATAATCCCTCCAAAAACTTAGTAGTATGTAATAATTATTGTGTTTAAGTGTCCTTATCGGAAATAACTATTTCATGCAGTTCAAATAATTATTTGTTTTCTTTTTTGTTTTTCTGAAGTTTATTTTCAATAAATAAAAATATAATATTAAATTTTATTATCAAAAAAGGCAATTTTCAGGAAACTTTTCGCTTATTCTTAAAATAACGCTCATATTAAATGAAATTTATAGAGGATTAAAAGTTGCGGGCTTAAAATAAATTTTGAAACTACATAAATTTAATTTTCGCTGTAACATTAATTTGGCTACGTGAGAAAAACGCGATGCGGGAGATAATACTGAGGGGAACACTGCAGCGCATTTTACTACGTTTTAATTATTCAGTTAAACTTTTCGATTCTCGAATTTATCAAAATATAATTAATTAACACGTTTCGGATTAAATTTAGGAAAGTTTTCATTAAAACACAAAATGTGGGTTAGTTTCTATCAGTTTTACGTTAGACGACTTCTCAATTTGCTGTCGAAATTGTTTATCTGAATTGTGTACATTGTAATGAACGACATGATAAATTAATTAATAATTAATTTACCGACCATCCATGTGAAAACTAAACACCGGATGCAGTTGGTGTTTTGTTTTATCGCAACGTATTAAAATAATTGCAATCAATTGACAACAAATTTGAAAACAAAACACATTAAATTGTGCATTGTTATCGTTGTCAAAAATTTCATAATTCCAATCAGAATGCAATTTCGAAACTTCAAGTTGTTCTGATTAACGTGGCCCCGGGCATTTGTAACCGTGGATCGCAGTGCCCCTCATCCGTCCGCAGCCATTTCGCACACACGACACTAAATTTAATCAGAACGAATTCGCTCCCGGGGGCGAAATTAATTTATGTTAATCCAAACTTCGCCCGCTAGTCGAAACCCTAATAACCGGCACAAGCTAATATTATTCGCAAATAAATGCGCGGAAAATAAATATTTAATTCGACGGACTAGGGGAGGGGGGTAGGTGTGGGTCCCACCTGAACGACAACAAAGTGTATGGGGGCGCAAATAAACGCGGACGGAAAGGGTTGATGCTTAATTACGGTCATTTTGTTTGTCGTGGGAAGAAGGCTATTGTTTAGGTGAGGCGACCAACTAAAACGAGGACTGCTAAGTTAAATCGAACATATATTTATGGTGTTATTTATTTAATAGTTATTAATATTTTATAATTATGTATGGTGTTTTGTTAGAAATCGAACTAAATGAAAAACTGTTTTTTAAGTTTGTCCCTAAACAAAGTAAAAATATTGTATTTTGTCGTAAATTTGACTGGTTAAATGTATTTAATTTTTTAATGCGAAATTACTAAAATTAACATGGGTTGAAATTTGAAATTTCATTTTTATAAAAAATGTTTTTTATTTTTTAATATTCTGAGAATTACTGAAAATAGTAGAGGTTTACATTTTTTTTTACTTTAAGTTTCAATCTTTCACTTAAATTCTTTTAAATTTATATACATAGTTCAAAATTTTATTATTTTAAATTTCATTCTTGTAAAAAATTTTATTTTTCAATATACAGAAACTTACTTAAAATAACAGATGTTTAATATAAAAAAAAGAACTTTCACTTGACCCTAAACAAAGTAAAAATATTGTATTTTGTTGTAAATTGGTTGGTTGGTTAAATGTTTTTATTTTTTAATGTAAAAATACTAAAATTAACAAAGATTGAACTTTAAATTTTATTCTTGTAAAACATCTTTTTTATTTTTTAATATACTGAAAATTACTGAAAATAGCAGAGGTTTACATTTTATTACACACATTTTATTATCTTAATAATTTTACGAAAAATGTTTAATCTAAAAAATATTAAAATAGGCTTTTTGTGGGTTGTAAAAAAAATAGTCGCTGTTTCCTAAATTTTAAAATTCTTATGTTTTCTCAAGGAATTTTATAGAAATCACAAGAATTCACAGTACAAAATTTCGAATCTTTTATGAGCTAATTATGGCCCTGTATATTTAGATATATTTTATAGACAACTAGTGTACAATTAATTAGAAAATTAATTACACAAATATACTAGAGTATAGAACGCTTTACAAATAAGTATAATTTTCTATAATTCCTAAGTTGAAAATGTAAAAATAAACAGAATTGGATAATTGCTTTTTATGTTTTAGTTGTCACATTTCAATTAATAAAGACCAGTTTTAATTATTATTAACGACGTGAATTAATGTGTATCATCTTTATCGTTTTCACACTTGTATACATTTAATATTTTTAATAACTATAAATGTCACATAAATTTAATTAAACAACTGCAGTTTATTTTATTAAATATTTATTTTTGATTAATTTTTTTAGCGCTGGTTATTGTCAGTCAAAATATTCATTTAAAATGCTTTTAGCATAAAGCAGTAAATTCTATCCTAGAATTTCATATTTTAATGAAATCCTTAATTACATTTTAATAAATTTATGTATTTAAATCGTTAACTTTTAAGTAATTAGAAAGTCGTAAAGTATGATTTTGTCGTAAAATGCGCTCTTCATAAATAGGTAATTTCTGACAATTTTCACATAGGTACCAAATGCCAAATTATTATTAACAATAAACTTTTATTAACATACATTTCCATATGTATGTAAATTAAATAAAAAGAACTGTAAAATTCTTTTCAATATTTTGAAGTTTATCAGTGTGTTTCCTGTTTATTTAACTTTCAGTCTTTTATTAATTAACTTAATGTAATAGGTCATTAGTTTGATTTATTTCATTGTTAATGAATAATTACTAAACCATTGTGAACAATCACAAAGAGCTAAATTAACTTAAATTTACATAAAATTAAGTTAATCACATAGTTTAAACATTATTAGTAAATTAACTTTTTGGGTTGTTTATGTTTGCTTTTCACAATATATATTTTATTTAAACATTGCTAATATATCAGTGTCATACTTAATCCTTGTAAAAATGGCTAATGCTTTGTACGTTAATGATAATTACATTATTTGCTTTCAGTTCGCTAATTATTAACCAAATGTAATAAATAATTTTGCTCGTTACACTCATTATTTATAATAACAACTGTTAATTCGACCGAAACATCATTTAAAAGATTTAATTTCCTATTTAATAATACTCATTATTAATTATAAATATCTAATCTCAGACCATAAAACAAATTAACAACCGCGAACTGATATTCAGAGTTCCAATATGAATTTTAACGAGCGGCATTTATCAATTAAAACGCCGCAATAATTTGAATTCAATCTCTAATTAATATTTTGAATAATTACAAACGTGTTAATTGATTTTAAGCTATTTGTATAGTAAAATCAGCAGATAATTTTTAACAATTATGCGTTTTTATAATATATTGGTAAATACAAAGTTGGTAATTCACAGGGGAGTTAAGGAGTGCGATCTGCCCCTTCGGATCTTCGAAGTTTGATTCGCAATCCAGCCACTTTATTTGATTAAATAATTTTACGTATTGAACTTTTGTAGCCCTTTAAAGTGCGGGACTACGATAAATTGATTCCGATGTGGCCTTTGATGTGCACCTACATACGCTTGCTTTAATAAAAGGAGGAACACAAAGTTTTTTTATGCATGCACGTTTTTAAGATCATACGAGCGTATCGGTGCCAAAAAAAATGGTATATGAGGTATGAAATGCGATTTTACGAAAGCCATTTCGGATTAGCACTTCGAGGAGTCAATTTGGATTTTCATTATGCTTTTCTTCGCCTCGGCGGCAACAAAATCGAACGTTTTAAGAAGCGACATGTTTTCGCATATTTCCCGATTTGCGGTTTCGGGGGTAATTTATTTACTGCGGGTTTTATGTGTGAATTTTGGGTAATGTCCTATTTAAAAAAACGATAGCGGGGGAAATATGCAATTTCGGGGGGAGGCCTTAACGCTGATGTCTTCATAATAGGTCCAGGAAATCCTATTTTACTTTTAAGAGCCGCCATAAAACTCGTAATGATGAAATAACACTGATGTGAAATAATTTTTTGCCGTGTGGTGTATTTTTAACGGGCGGCGTAAAAGATTATTTTGCTGCCGAAGTTTAAGACATAGCGGACTTATCATTATGTCGAATCGTAAAATTTTGGAGGTAGTTCTGGTGTGTATCAAAGTGAAATTTATGCTTTTCAAGTTTCGCAAGGGTAGTAACAGTTGCAACCAAAAATATTTGGCATGTTTAACCTAGCGCAATGAACGTTCGTAAATGCCTAAGATGATTTTCCAAGTTCAGATCCGGTAATTTTAAAATGTGTGACTGTCATCGATCAAGAAGAACAAAGATATTAGACGACATGCTAAGGGCAGAAGTGAAAGCAAATCCAAGTCAAATAGTCGAAACTGTGAAACAACAAATACTGAAAAAATGTATTGGGATGGGAAGTACTGTCTCACCCACCATACTTTCCTGAGATTGCATCCTCAGATTTCCATTTAATCCGATCTCCACAACATTTTCTTAATGGTAAAAAATTTGAAAATTTGGATGATGTTCAAAATACCAGCTCCAAATATTTTACTCAAAAACCGATTTATCGATCAAATTACAGGTTAGAATTTAATGTAAGAAAGCGGTATTACTTTCCGGTCCTTCTAATATTATTCTCGACGGGAGGCGGGTCCGGAACAGTTACTCGACCAAGACGTACTAGTTAAGTTGTTGGGGGATGTGCGGGCGAGTTCAAGAAGTATAAATTAAATTATGTGTCAAGGGCTCGTAACGTGTTCATATAGGAGCTTATTATTAAGACCTCGTAAGACCTTTACGACACGAGGAATTTGTCATCGCCTCGTATCAACCAAATTAATAGGTCACGATTTTAAAATTATTCCAGTGACGTTCCGACATCACGCGGTTTTATGAACGGCCTTTTCATTAAGAATTTTACTGGTTATCGTGGCGATAATTAATTTACTGGCGATTAACAATTTACGGCATTGTCTGGAGACGGTTATTACGCCGCGATATTTCCTGGGAGATAATCAAAGGGGATTTTAATCTCTTAATCGATTTTTCCTTATAAAAGCGTCGGAGCGTTTAATAATGTCAAAGAATACCCGACGGGGAGATGTGCAACATCTGTGGTTCACCACACGGTTGCGGTTTACCCAAGTTGCGATATTGTATTACAGGTTTAATGAAAGATTTATTTCAGGATTTTCTTTGTTTTTATTCTTAAAGCTGTAAACTCCACAAAAATATGGTTAATATCTTTTAGCGTTATAAATAAGCATATTTCATGAGTTAAGACAAATTATTTAAAAAGAAAGGATTTTTTAAAATAAATCCTAATTAATATTTTATTTAATTTTTTTGTGATACAATAATTAAATCTTACAAACTTCTTTATAAGTATAATATCTATTATATTAAAGCGCTAAATTTTTTATACTATTATATATAGGTTGTTTCTAAACTAACCGTTGTATAAGAAGTCGATTTATCAAAAAAAAAAAAAAAAAAAAAATTAAGAAAAGTCCAACAGGAAACCACATAAGTAATAAATTGTCACATACCGGTCTGATCCATACAATATTTTGTATTTCTCATAAAAAAATTACAGGATCTGGCAACTATAGATGCCAAGATATTTTGTTGTTTTCAGAGATAGATTTCTAACACTAAGTATAACCCTTATTTTATAAATTGTTTCCTGTTAGACTCTTGTGTGTCGTTATTACCAAGTCGACTTATATATCGGATTTGTATTGTGTAACACTCTGTATATTAATATGAAATTTTAAAATAACTTTCTTTAAAGTATTTTTTATTTAACAAAATAATCACAATTTTAATCAACAATTTTTTGCAAACGTTTTATAGTTCTTGTAATTGAAAAAAGGATCAACATCAGTTTTGACTTTCTTTTCAGAATTTAGCCGTTTTTTACGTAAAAAATTGGACATTGAAAAAAATAAATAATAGTTACGTGGAGAAATATATGGATTATATGATGAATTTATATTTAATAGGTTGAAGCTTCCTTTGAGAATGCCTTTGCTCAATTTGCAAGTAAAAGACAATTTCATTGATCTTTTGGTCCTTGGTAGCCAACATGAACAATTCCACAAACAGTTTATCACTCAGTAATCAAAATCTAGTGTTATTTTACGATATTCGCTACCTTCGACCGATTTTTTGTGGCATAAAATATTGCAACTAGTTTTGTTATACTCACTTAATTTCTATGAAATCCTCTTCTCAATTTTTTTTTGAAATTTATTTCAAGAAACTTGTTTTTAATGGTTCATCCAAAGCAGTTCAATGGCAGGTCTATTTCCAAATATCTCTCTTTTTACCTTCAACGCATTTTATGTGACATAAAAAATTGAATAGTTTTGTTATCCTGACTTAATTTATATTATATCGAATCCATTTCTCAATTTTTTGTTGAAATTTATTGCATACAGCTCCTCTTTAATAGTTGATTCATCCACAGTTTAATAACAGGTCTATGTTCAAAATATTTCACAATGCATTACTTAAATTCTTCGTTGGTACAGGTTTTAGGACGATCCGTTCATTGCCACTCACGAAACCAGAGTCGTTGCAGTGTCTTAGAATTTATGGTATAGTTAAGATTTTAATGTTTAAATACTAGTAAAATATTTTAAAATATTTTATGTGGATAGCTAAAAAACAAAAATGACATATTTTTCACAATGTGCACATTTTATGTGCAAATAATCCTGCGTTTGTGCAGTTGTACGTAATTTATATCCATTTAATCCACAGACGTGATAAATTCTGACCTTTGTGAAGAAATTTAGCCCAACAAATCAAGCAATAAAACAAATCCTGGACATAATGCTAAAATATCTGAAAATAAACTGGAAGAAACACGGCATTATACGGGGGTATATATCGGTGGGACAAGGACGAACAGTTCAAGCGAAAATCCTTTCTAATCCTGACATTTCTCAGTTCTTCCGTGAACTTGCAAAAGATAAAACTAAGACTTCGCCATTGGAACCGTTTTCTGGACGTGTAGGTCTAAAGTGTGAGACCGTTCGACCCTGCAGATTACAAGTTCGAAGGGGCAGCCTGCTTGATTTATCAATTATTTACTGAAAATGTTGCCCGAAAGAGTCCGACCTATAAGGTTTTCATTGGATGTTTAATCGACTGCAAACTGTTTAAATGTGTGGCAAATGTTGCGCCAGCGTTTTATTGAAAATGGTCGAAATATTTGAATGGCTGTGAAGAAGTCTACATTTTATGGGAAATTAAATGTAATTTTGGTATTATATTTTTCTCTGTAAGCACATTAATTAATTATGTTAAATATTTGGAACAAAATCATCGTTTGTTCCTTTTTCTGTATTTATAATTGTGGTTTATTTTGTTATGACATATTCCAATAATTATTAATTTATTAATAATAAATTAATTATTCATTACAAACAAAAACTTTGAACTGCGAATTAACGAGTTTTTAATTTGATAATTTAATTAATATTTTTAAAAAAAAATTAAAAAATGAAATAAACTTTTCCAATAAAAGAAGAGGATTAGTTCCCTTTAATGATCCAATAAAATTACTTCCAAGTATTTGCAGCCTTAAAAATCGGAGTACAAGTTAAATATTGGACTTAGTATACGGCATTGTTTACCCCTAAATGAAAAGTTTTAATAAGTTCCAAAGATAAACTTATTTCAAATTGAAAGTTTCCAATATTTAGAAGTTTAAAGCGGGAAATTCGCTCGGAAAAGTCATTCAAAGACACTAAATTTACGTTCGAATAGTTTCTGCCATTTGTGTTGGCAACAATGCAAACAGAACGGTTCTATAGGTTTGTTTGAATTGTTTGTTTCCTCTGTTTGGCTGGTAAAGCAACTTGGAAGGATTTAATACTTGAACCAAGAAACTCGCTAACGATGGGACGTCCTTAGTGCGCGACCCCATTATTATGAACTCGACAAATTCGTAAATGTCAATTGCACCGACCGACCTAATTAAATATAAATTATTTTGTCGAGTGCAGCCTAAACTTTCTGTCCAAGTGCTGCATTTCTTTACAAGTTTTTCAGAAGTTCGAAGACAATGCGTCCCCGGAGAAACTTTACAGGTGGATATCCGGGTTTCAACCCCACGACGCCGCTCAATAAGCATCTAACTAGTTTCCAAACATCTGCCTTTCGGAACAACATCAGATTAAACTTGTGTTGTCACGGAGTTGATAATCGGAATATTAAGATTGCGGTGAAAGAAATTTTACGTTTGTTTTAAACCTCGTAAATATTTATGTCCAGAACTAACAATACGATTGGGATCTGCACCTGAGAATAAATGGGAAAAGTATACGACCCTTTATCCGTTTGTGTTTATGCATCGGGGGTCGTTGACGTCGCAGCAAGAAATAAAAACGAAATCGGGTGTGCAATAAAGAAAAATTGAATTATTTGCATTTAAAGCATTACAACTGACAATCTCAGACAGTCGTGTATTTTTAGTCGGAGTGATATTTACGGAACGGAGTTTGCGGCAACCCGTATATGGATTTAAATAAGCAGCTTGCCTTCCGAGGTAATTCTTCGGTACAGCGGTTCCCACAGCCAAAGAGGCTTTGGAAGAATTCCACCGAAGTAAAATGGGATACTGCTTATTTACTGAAAACAAAGGATAACGAAGTGCAAAGGACTTTATGCAGAAATATGCTAATTCTTTTAATTTAGCTACGTGATGATGTTTTAATGAACTAGATATTCTTGTAAGCGTGCCATAAATTCGATAGGCACTCAATTACGGGTAGAATTCGATGTGAAAAGTGCCTAAGGCTCATTTAGTTCAACCAACAAGAATGTTTTCATTTAACTTTGACCTCAATTTATCCACTGTTCGGCTTAAGAGCCTTCAATTCAAAATATGGATATGGAGATTAAGAGTTAACTCCTTTAAACATTAACATTTTCGTATTTGCGTATTCAAACTATAAATCCCGCAATAGCCTGCGGTGTAAACATTGAATTAATACAAGCCATCAATTCAGTCCTTAGAGGCGTCTAATGGAATCTTTGAAGTAGGTTTCGCATTGTCTGGTGCGATCGTGTCCTTCTTTCTCAAGACATAAATTAGTAGACGGAAGCCCGGGGCAGTTTTACATGATTTATAATGGAACTTCTTTGTAATCCAAAATCCGCTAGTCTCTACCCCTTCCTTAAATAATCATCATCATTTATTTTTAATTGTTCTCGGCTCTTCCCCCTTTCGTTGTTCTACAGAAAAATGAACTTTCTATGGAGCCCGAATGGCCGCGTAATAATAAAGTAAAACGTATATTATATAATAATGCTTCTGGTAATAAAAACGTTCATTAATTCCAAGTGGGTTGCTTAAATATACAGTCACTTACATTAATTGAAAATACTGTTAATATTAGTTCAACATAAATTTCTTATTATGAGAAAACATTTTAGCTTATAATCAAACTAATGCCTGCAGCTTGATGAAATTCCGCTCTTGTTTTACACAGATTATTCCAGAATACGTGGACATGATGTGATATAATGCATCATCATGAGAAGTTTCTTTAAACAGTTTCCTAAAGACTAGAAGAATCTTTTTAAAACTACAATAGACTCTTTTATTATGAAATTATGAAATACTTATAAGTTCTGTGGTATATCCAAACTGACGGCTTATCAATATACTCAACATTATCTCGAATAATTTATATTTATCTCAGTAAAAAAGGGCTAAATGTGGGACACATGGTTTCAAAGAATCAGGTATGACCTTGACCCCAACCAATATTACAAAAATACTTATTTTTCAGTTTTATTTAATGTCTCATAAAGTTAGAATAAACGTTTTTAAAGCAAATGGTATCACATTTTTACGAATATGTTATTATGATACCAGTGTATTATTTTATTTTTATTATCTAGGCATGCAAAAATCTTCCAAAATATCTCTATAAATGCATCGAATTAACTATACTTCATTCAAACTAGGTACAGAGTAACATTAGTTTGCGACCGATCATGACCATCTAGATGCAATATAAAAAAAGGCTCTAAAAAATTAAGTAGGCCTAATTGTTTTTTCTTAATGTCCCATCAAGAATTGTCTCAGAAATCTAAAAATATAAAAATATACACTATATTTTACACTAATATGGGGAATCGTAAATCTTTTGTTTCAAGCTGTATAGTCACTTTAACTATAGTGACTATGATCCAAACCAATGACACAAAATATATTTCTTACATGCTCTTTATTACTCTTCTATAACCAAAAAATTTTTAATTATAAAAATTTCATGTGAAAATTATATTGAAATAAATTTCTTGTGAAAGCAAAATTGGAAGAAATTTCGGTCGTCTCGAACAATTTAGTTTCAAAGAAAATTCCCGTATGAGTAGTAAATACAATAGCCATACTTTCGAAATTTCTTAGGTGCATTAATTGCTACAATTACGAGTGGTAGCCTTAAAGAAATATATTTTACATACAGTATATATATAAATATAACGAAACGTAACAATTTACTAAAAAACGTAAAAAACTACTAAAATCTCAAAAATTCATTAAAAACGTGAGAAATTACTAAAAACATAAAGTGACCTAATTCCATACGATTAAAATCCGTGCGATCATTTTCCATACAATGAAAATCCGTACGATCAAAATCCATATGATCATTTTCCATACGATCAAAATTAAGACGATTATTTTTCATACGATTAAAATCCATACGATCATTTTCCATGCGATTAAAATCCATACGATCATTTTCCATACGATCAAATTCCATACGATCAATTTCCATACGATCAAAATCCATACTATCAATTTCCATACAATTAAAATCTATAGGTAAAATCCATACCACTAAATTCAGACTGAAAAAAAATTACATAGTTTCACTTTAATAACTTCATGGATTTTAATTTTTTTACTAATACTAATTTGCTGAAAAATCATTAAAAAAGTAAAATTAAATAATTCTAATTTTTCTAAAAACGCAAGAAATAACTAAAAAAACAAAAGTATTTCATACAGTTTGTAATGTTTCAACTTTTATAGCCAAACTGAAGACTTATCAATTGACTGAAGTTAAAGAATTAAGAATGATCATATTCCAACATAAATGACATTAATACTACTTTTTGAATTACTTTACTTAATATCTCAGATCAACATAACACAAACCCGGGACAATAAATCAGAAACTTAAGTTTTTCGTGCGTACTCACGTGAAGGAGCCACGAACCCGAACATTATACGCAGCACATCCTGAAACTAATCCCCTCAACGAAGTCATATTTCAGCGTATAACCAGATCTCTATTTGCACAGGCGGCGTCAAAAGTTTTCTCGTTGGGGGCGCGTCCGTTTAATAAGTGTTCAGCACAGATAAATTATTGAGCCGTGCCTTCCTGAGATATGAAACTTGTAATTAGCAGGAGACTACTAGATAGTGATGTTAGAATTTCAGATAATTAATACGATAAATTCCTTAGAGCGGCTCTTCTGTTTCGGCTCCTTCGATCTGCGACATCATCGTCCGTTTGAGTCCCGACTTAATTGGAATTTACTGAATTAATCACTGCGATTCAAACTCTTTTTACAACGTCTTGCTTGTGTAGTTGTTTAATAAAAATTTTCTGATAAAGTAATTCACTTTATATATTGCGTACATGCAAAATAACTTATGTGGTTTATGCGTCGTTTCTGAGCATGATGCGAACGAAACTGGTCCATTATCTCCCCATTTATTCGCGTGTTCCCCGGAAAACTGTTTAAAACATTAAGCGCACTTACCCGAGTTAATATATAAGTAAGTGTTGTTTCAAAAACTTCCGTTGCATTCGGTTTTTTTTACTGCTGCTTAGGTTTTCTTTTAATGGAATTTACTGGATTGTTTAAAGCACTCCCGTGCTCGTAACCAGCGCTCGTAAGTTCTTAGTTAGTTGTAAGTGGTTTCTGTTTAATGAAGTGCTGCAAATCATTGCACGTTCGAGGGAAAAATATCCCCGTTTAATTTTGTTGCCGTACAATGCGATGCGACGGCGGCCGTTCTGTGAGTCGATAATCGAAACGAAAATAAACATTATCTATGCCGTGACGATCGAACAATTTAATTTTCTAAACCATTTATCGAAGTGAATCGTTTGGATAATGTAGAAACATTAATCATTGTTCAGGACCTATTGCAAATACATATTCTATTTCTAGAATAAATATTAGCCATGCAAAATTGCTTTCTGCTATCGTTTTTCACGTGCGGCAAACATATCTATGCATATTATATAAATCAAAATTTTATTATACTTGTAAAATACCGATCCCCAGGGCGTAATTGTTCATGAATTTCGAAATTTATTACTTTCCACTCGTGCCCCGTCTGATATTTGACCACACTGAATTTTATATCGGACTTTGTTCCAAGTTAATTAATGTTTGATATTTAATATTTAATTTTCATGTGTCAATATACGGTTTAAGATACTTTTGGGTTTTCGATGATACTGTACATTTTTCGGTTAGTCGTAATTACATTTCAAATTAATTTCATCACCCAATGAAAGAGTATTAATTACCACATTAATTGAATTTGCAACTGCTGTTTGTTATAATATTGGTTTGTTATTGTTCCGAATTAACCACAAAATTTCATGATCGAAAATTGAATTGATATTATTAAATTTAATGAAAATACACATTTATAAAAAAGTGTGTGGGCATAAAATTAATATGCCATCAAAGTAAATACAGATTAATTCAAATTTAATTTGAAGTTATTATTCGTGAATGTGTTTGTTACCAAAAATACAATTTAATATTTTTGCGCTCTGTACGAATTTCATAAATTGTTTTTATATAATTGTTTATCGATAATAAAAAGCCGCAGCAGGGCGAATTTGAAATTAAAAAATATCTGCGAGTTATTTATTAAGTTGTTAAATGCAAATAGTTTTTTTGTGTGGGTAATAAAATTTCGTTTTTAAATTTAATAAAGTATCAAATAAAATGTAATATACTGTAATGTTTCATCGGACCCCAGTTAAAATTTAATTTCACTTAAAATTAATATCGTCCGAAATGCGGTTTATTTTCCTCCAGTCGATGATCCTTAAAATCGTGCACCCACTTGGTGAGGGGTGACTGAAGCGTACTCACAGAACAAATTAAATTCTTAGACATGCCGTTGAATTCCCACAACGGCACTTAATATGAACTATTAGAAGGCGACGCGTCGCGACGTGGACGCCTTTAACCCGCCCCATTTTGAGTTGGCGTTCCTAATTTACATCCTTTTTTTTACTGTTTCAGGTGAGGATTAATCGCCGAAATCTCTACTATTATTCTACTCGACCGAGTGTGCGTAATTTAAATGGGACCTATTAGAAGGTTTGTGGTACAGGATTATGTTCTCAGACTGATTTGATTGCGCAGTAAGACTTCAGATTCACTTTTTCACTTTTTTATAGGGTGGTCCATTCACAGATAATTTTTTTGTTTGACTTTAATGATTTTTTCGTTTATGATAATAAATAATACTAAATTAAAATTAGATAAAAAAGATGTTTTGAAATATTTATTGTACGGATTACTTAAATATTACTTACTGGTAAGAGTTCCAGTTTCAGAGTGAATTCTATTTTGACTACTTATGACTTTTTTAAGTTGAAACTTTCAAGTATTTCGAGTAATGGATCTAAAAAATATCCAAAATTAAAAGCCAGTATTTTCAAATTTCTTCGATTTTAAGCAACTTATTATAAATGTCCCTTTATAAAATATTTATGTATTTTGGAACTTATGTATTAACATATTATAGTTAGCAATATATTTTTAAGATTTTTATAATGAGCAAAATGGATTTTATGTAACACTTCTGAAATGACATGCACGCACTTCCAACATAAATCATAATTAGATACGGCTACTTGAACGTTAATTATAAACCGCAGCATAATTAGCGAACTGACAAAGAACCGTTTTATATTTAAAGGGTCGTGATTTAATTGACTACTCGCAGCGAAAGTGCGAAATGCGCAGTTAGAAATAAAAAAAAGAAGAATAAAACAACAATAAAATGTCGAGAGAATCGAAACGATCTGGGGAATATCGAAACGTGCAATGAAAGGTAAACCGGTATTTACGGGGGGACGTAAAACGCGTGTTTAATCAACAATCAACTCAATAAAGTGGTGCTCGTCCACTTGGACCGTTCCAGGTCGTGTCGGGATGTCGAGAGGCTGAAACAATGGGACAACATGACAACGGACGATCGACACGATCATTTGAGAGGCCGCCGTCAACCCTTCACCCCCTTCAATTCACAAAGCAAAACTCATTCGCCAATCAATATTGCGCTCATAGTTTTGTCTATAATTAAAGAGTACGTTGTTGGTCCCCCTTTGCATTGTTTATTAATTAGTTGCGCAAATTTCGGTGCCGATTTAATTGCCCGTCATTTTCGTATTTGCGGGCGTCATTCCGGGTCCAATTATCGACGTTTTTGTTCTGGTTTTAAATGAAAAAACTTTATTTGCGATGTCTGAATTGGCAAACATTTTTCGGTTATTGAAACAAGTCATTTTGAAAGTTCATCTGAAGGAACAATAGGCTAAAATAAATTATTATTTAATAAATATTATTTTAACAGTAAACGGAATTATATAAATCTAACATTTAGTTAATAAAAATTGGAAATAACGGGTATAAAATTAATAAAATTTAAAAAAATACTCTGAACAAAATATGAAAAATACGTTTCGACAGGAAAATAAATAATACACATTTATGGCACTGTACAATTCATCTGCAAACTGAATAATACCATAAACAAATTGAATGCTTAGTGCATTTTCGAAATTGCGTTTTGATCTCAACAGATAAAACGACAGAATAAACATCCACATTTTGTAATTTTGACGGGAGGATTAAACATTGAATAAAACATCCTCAAAACTTGTGTTCTATTCAATGATATTTACTTCCGCTTATGCAACTCCATGTAATAACTCAAATTTGCAGGAATTTCAACTGAAATTTACAATGAAAGTCAACAAACCCACGGACGGACTGGGACGCAATTAAATTGTTCATTAATTAAAACACCTTTGCCTAGCGTAACTAAAATAAAAACATTAATTGTTTTAGACCTCCAGGCCTCTAATCTCGTCTCATATTTTATTTGGGATTGCGTTTCTAATTTAAGCCGCAAACAATTTTGCGTTTATGGAAAAACGTTTAACTAATTTTTGTTGCAAATTAATTTATAACAAACATTTTTCTAATATTACAACCTTGTCTAAATTACCCTTTTTTTAAATTACCGGAGTTCTTGAGTATAACTCGAGATTTAATTGTCCGATTTGGTTAAACAAGCATACATCAAAAATCAAAGTGGATTTAACTTCGTGATTTCTACTGCTTCCAGCATCATATGTGAATTTTAGGTATCAATTTTTGACCGAAAAATCGACTTTATTAAATTATTAAGTTTCTGGCATCTAATCTACTGAACCAATCTTAAAATTATATAAATAAAAGTTATAGAATGTACATTTGTCTTTGAAAGCTTGTTTATTTAAATCAGCCAATTAGACCTTGATTTATAAAAAAAAATTCAGTACGATCATAAACGGATATGAAAGACTGTAACCAGTACAACTTATTAAAATATTAAGCTAGAAGTATTATTCAAAATGGACTTAACTCTGTGATTTATGTCGCTCCCAGCACCATATGTGAATTTTAGGTACTAATTTTTCATAGAAAAAGCGGCTTTAGTGAGATATTAAAATTGTTAGCATTTGAACTACTGAACCAATCTTGAAGTTATATTAATAAAATTTGTAGAATGTTCATTTGTTTTTAATTTGAAAACTAGTTTATCTAAATTGGTCAATTAGATTTTGAGTTACACTAAAAAATTTCAGTACAATTCGTGTTTAGTGAACATAAATTTATAGTAAATTCATAAAGGGATGTGAAAGACAATATGGCTGTAAGCAGTATAAATCATTAAAATATTAATATTACATTATCTAGTTATTTTGTTATTCAGTATTTAATATTAAATTAAAATAGTACGTTCAATAAATTCTTATCCCACATTTTAAACGTCCAGAAGTGCCGCATTAAATATTTACGCCCAGACACGTTTCTTCAACCCCACAATTCGAACCTGCAAAAATATTGATGGGCTAATGTACTGTAAACAAACTGGATATTTATTATTAATACGAAAATTACGGGGCATCAATTGTTTGTAACATCGAAAAACAGAACAGATCATTAATTATCAATATTCATTAATCAAATCGACCTTTTCACATAATTAATTAACGGGAATTCATTGAACGGGGTCCGTGGAGACAATGGAATCCGCGGTCTGTCTGACTTTAATGTCGCTGCTTTGTCACGACACTGGAAGAATATAGTTTTTATGGTTAATAACTTTATCAGTCGACCCTTTTCGTGTTTTAAATCCGGCTAAAATTAAAAATTAACTTGTCGGATTAGCCGGAGGTTTATGGTAATCCCTGAAAGTAGCGACCGGCTGAGAAGAAATGGATTAAAATTGCAAATTGTTTGCGTAAGTTCGATGGTTAGTTTTGCTTTCATGTCTATTTATTGTGCAAAACTAGCCTTTGGGTGGCCATTAAAAACACATTGTGTGTGCTGTTCACAAATAAAAGATGCCAGCAACCCGATTAATCAAATTCAGATTAATTCAATAAACACTGTCGTAATTTTTACTTTGAGCTCGTTCCAGACATTAATTATTCATGTTGCGGACTCCTTTTAAACAATTTACATAAAAACTTGCAACGGCGACGTGCTTTTAAAATTCATACGGGCTTTTAATTGCTCGAAATAATTACTAATCTGGAGGGGTGAGTCGAAGTAGCCACATTCCGCCGTTCTACTTGATTATGTCCCTAAGAAATCCCCATTAAAACTAATTCGAATGTCGCCGATTGCTATTTCCGTACCAGACCAAACACAATTAGTTCGGAAATTAAGCGTGGCTTTTAATTGATAAAACAACCGTTCCACCCCGACTAAACGGGGACTTAACCGAGAGAGTAAGCGAACTGCAAATCGCAGAAAAATTTTCATTCCCAACGGCGAATGAGAAAAAGTCACCGGTTAATAATCATAATTAACTCGGACTTTGCGTTTTATCTTATTAATTTATTTTTTTAACAAGACTCAAATGTCAATTCGTGAATCATGTATAAGTTACAGAGTTCATTTCTTATGAGATCATGAGATTTTAAAGTAAGTTTAATGTAAGAATTATTAATACTGAAATTAATAAGGAAATTAAAATAAGATTATTTATATATTATATAATAAAATTTTAAAATAATTTATATATGTATTAAAATTAAAGATTTTAAATTAAAAATATATTTATTCTTGAAATAATTTTGATAATATATCTAAAATTCTTGTTGTTTATATAATATCAATACACCTTAAGGATATAAAGGCTAAAATTAGTAAAATTCAAATTAATATAATTACAGTTAATAAAATGATTTAAAATAAATATTATAAAATTGTAAATTTATTTATATTTTTGTGTTTATTAACACTAAAATTACTAATTCTGAAAAAAATAATTGTGTGGTCAATTAACTGTTAAAATAATTATAAATTTCTAATATAAATTTTAATCTTAACCTTAAGATTATTACAATTATAATTAATTGAACTAAAATATTCAGGTTTTTATTCTTTATGTATATTAATCAAAATTAATTGAAACGAATATGTTAATTTTTAAATGCTTAAGACACATATAATTATTACTCAATATAAATTGATATTATTAATATTAAAATTAAATTTTCTAAAATTTTAGTTTTGATTCGGTATATATATTAAATTAAAAAATATACAAAAAATTTTAAAATAAATTCTTCTTGAATATTTATTAAAATTAAATGTACGAATATGTTAATTTTTAAATGTTTAAAGTTATTAACATTAAAATTATTTAAAGTGAAATTGTGTCAATAATTTAGTATAAACTAAAATTATTAATACTAAAATTAAATTTTCTAAAATTTTATACTTGATTCTGTTTGTATGTTTATTACATTTAAAATTATTAAAATTAAAATTGATTGTACACAAATTTTAATTTAGATCTTTTTGTATATTATTTATTAATATTTTAATAATTATTATTATATGTAAAAATTATAGGAATTGTTGAAATTATTGGAATTATTCTAATTATTGAAATTGTTGAAATTACTGCAATTATTGAAATTATTGAAATTATTGAAATTATTGAAATTATTGAAATTATTGAAATTATTGAAATTATTGAAATTATTGAAATTATTGAAATTATTGAAATTATTGAAATTATTGAAATTATTGAAATTATTGAAATTATTGAAATTATTGAAATTATTGAAATTATTGAAATTATTGAAATTATTGAAATTATTGAAATTATTGAAATTATTGGAATTATTGAAATTATTGAAATTATTGAAATTATTGAAATTATTGAAATTATTGAATTTATTGAAATTATTAAAATTATTGAAATTATTGAAATTATTGAAATTATTGAAATTATTGAAATTATTGAAATTATAGATTCAATTTTGTATTAATTATAATTAAAATTATTAGAATTAAATATACAAAAATTTTAATTCAGGTTATTTTTGTATATTTAGTAAAATTATATATATGAATATTTCAATTTTTATTATGTATAAAATTATTTGAAATTATTGGAATTAGTGAGATTATTAAATTTATTGAAATCATTGAAATTATTCAGATTATTGAAATTTAAAGTATTAAATACTAAAATATACATAACTATTAAAATTATTAAGTTAAATGTATAAGATTATAATTATTAAAATATTATAATATTATTAAAAGTATATATTCTTTTTTTGAAACTTTTTGAACTTTCTATTTTAATTATTTATAGTTTCTATGGGTATCTGATGAAATTAAAAAAAAAATTTAAGATACAGTATCAAAATTAAATAAATGTTACGATTTTAAAAACACATTTTAACAAAAATAGAAATATAAAATTTTCGTCATTTTTAAAACAGCGAAAATTAAACAATAATTTTTGCCAGCTTTGATCCGTAAAATTTCTCATTTCCAAGTTCATTTTCCTGGGTTAATTCGACATAAAAAATTACGCACTATTATTAAGTCAGAAACCGACCGTGCATAATTCACATCAAAGGACCAGGGGTAAATTCTTACTCTTTCTGAACGCGAACTTCAGACAATTGCGTTACTTATAAATTAGATTTTTAATAGCCGCCGCCGCCGCCGCAGCCCGCGTCCATGTCCGCCGTGCGAACGTAAATTGCTGAGCGGTCGGAAGTAATAAACTTGTTTCCAAAAACAGATAGATAAACGTGCTAACAAGATAATGAACGTTAATAAATTACCGTTTTATTTAAATGACTGTGCTCGTATGCGCACTCCATTTAGTTTCACTATTATCCGCAGCCCTATTGTTCCGACTTTGTTTATTTTCCTTCGCAATTTGGTTCTCCGCGTTTTCTCTCTGTTTGTGTGGACGTTAAATATGGCCGTAAATACGTGCAATGTTTGAATGCACATATTACAATCGCCAACAAATACAAATGTCGGGGCTGAAATTGGGTGTGTCAGTTAAATTATTCTTCCGTCGCTCAGAAAAAGAGACGTCAAAAACATTAATTTTTTTTTTTGAGTGTTCGAATTAAAAAGTCATATTTTATGCCGGGAATCATCAGCCATTCACCGCGATCCGTAAAAATTTGCAATGTATATTAATCATCTTGGTGGTGCGAAATAAGAGCTCGGTTCGGTGCAAATTAAAAACGTGTTCGGAGGAACGAATTAATTCGGGACGCGGGGACGTCGTTTTTGGGCCCGTCCAACTTATTCTGATAATGCCTCTGGTCGGTCCTAATTGACACCATAAATAATAGCGAAGGCACTCACTTAAAATCACATAAATTACGACGTGCAAAATGAAATATGGGCCCCACTGGAAAAAAAAATAGGAGAGGCAAATGTTGCGGAAGTAATGCGGAACACGTTAAATATTTGGGGGTGGTAAATAGCTTGCATTTTGTATCGGGGACGAAATTAAGATGTATGACGTATTTTCAGGCTTTTTAGAAGTTTTAACTTCATTGTGATATATTTGTGTTATAAAATGCAAGTTTTCATTTTTTCATTTCAGAAAAATATATGAATTCTTCTATATATTTTATTTCTATAGAAATTTTAATTTACCATGTCTATGAAACTTTTATACTTTTAATTTTTATAAATACGTATATATGTAGAGAAATTAGTACAAAATATTTTAAAATTAAGCATGTTATAATTATTATTAATTATTAAAATTACAATAATCTTTAAAATATGTGACCCCAATCATTTAAAGAATTATATTTTGTATTATTTCTGTTATTATTAACAGAATTATTAAAATTACTAAATTATTAAAAATTATAATATTAATAGTATTAACATTATTAAAATTATTAAAATTATTGAAACTATCTAAATTTATTAAAATTATTAATGAAAAAAAAATTATTGAAACTATTGAAATTATGGAGATTACTGAATTTTATTGAAATTATTGAAATTATGGAGATTATTGAAATTATAGAGTTTTATTGAAATTATTGAAAATATTGATATTATTGAAATTATTTATTGAATTTATTGAATTTATTGAATTTATTGAATTTATTGAATTTATTGAATTTATTGAATTTATTGAATTTATTGAATTTATTGAATTTATTGAATTTATTGAATTTATTGATTTATTGAATATATTGAATTTATTGAATTTATTGAATTTATTGAATTTATTGAATTTATTGAATTTATTGAATTTATTGAATTTATTGAATTTATTGAATTTATTGAATTTATTGAATTTATTGAATTTATTGAATTTATTGAATTTATTGAATTTATTGAATTTATTGAATTTATTGAATTTATTGAATTTATTGAATTTATTGAATTTATTGAATTTATTGAATTTATTGAATTTATTGAATTTATTGAATTTATTGAATTTATTGAATTTATTGAATTTATTGAATTTATTTATTGAATTTATTTATTGAATTTATTTATTGAATTTATTGAATTTATTGGATTTATTGAATTTATTGAATTTATTAAATTTATTGAATTTATTGAATTTATTGAATTTATTGAATTTATTGAATTTATTGAATTTATTGAATTTATTGAATTTATTGAATTTATTGAATAATTTATTAAATAAAATAAGGAAATTTGTAGAATCAGGTACGTCGTGAAAAGGACATGTTCATACTAAATGTTCTGAAAATACATGAAATAAATAATTTTAAAGCTATTTGTTTCATTTTCTTTACGACATTCTTGTTACAATATTTTTATGGAACAGATTAATTAAGTCGTCTTCTTACAGTTTTATAAAAATTTTATTAAGTTAGGGCGAAATCAGTCCGGCAAAATAAATTAAACCAGACCGACGATCATGAAAGGGCTTGTGCAATTTTTAAAGGCGGCTAGACAGTGACTAGACGCCATAAAGTTACTGAAATATTTAATGGCCCTCGACTTTTAAATGTAATTCAAAACACAGGCTACACTATAATCTACATTTAGATGAGTAACAAGATACTTTGCAGTTGTTGATCGTCCCTTTTTTAATCTCCGCGTATGTGTCCATCCGAATTGCTCCGGAATTACAATAAATGCACGGCCCAGTTTTGTGCACAGACAAATAGTAACAATTTAAAAACGTTCCGCCGTTTAATCGCCGCAAAAGAATTAATATACGGTCTATTCCTCCGGGTGAGCTCAAAGTAATACTAATTATCATTAATATCGCGATACGGCGGCATTACATATCGCATGCGGTTTTTACACCAGTAATTAAACAATTAAAATAACATTACAAGCTCTAGTTTTGCATGTATACGTACGGCGAGCGTTGCTAAATTATTGTTGAAGCAAACGCAACGTGTTTGGTTAATACTCGGGTTCTTTTCATGATTAATGATCTCCGGTATAATTTTGTTGGGACAAATCGATTACAACGGACCGCAATTTTCTTTTATGAAGCAGTTTCTGTGTTATTATTGTCATAGCGATCGTTCGTAATTATTTAACGGTTCAAGTCTCGTATTTATAGATAAATTATTGCACACAATTCGAAACGTATATTGCGAATTTGGATGGCGTACTAGAATGCCACAATAGAGTTTTCAAATTAATTCAATACCAAGAGCAAATGGACATTTAGTTGAATAACTAAATTTTGCGCTATAGAAATGCACCAAACAGTAATAATCTCGAGGGCTCTTTAGAAATGCACAACATTAAAGTTGTTGTAATAAATTTGTATGCGCAGTTTCCTACAATTAGTGAATTTCGACGGCGAACTAAATCTCGAATTCAATTTTAAATTGCTACGCCAAATTGCAGTTGTTAAGTAGTTAAATGGCGACAAATGAGAAATATTTTTCGTCATGTTTTCAATCGTTAAATAGTTTATGGACATGTACATTTTGTAACTCAATATAATCATTAAAGAAATAATAAAACAACAACTAAAGTTTCACAGTTTATTGCAGTTTTGATCAAGTCATAAGAACATTAATTTTAAGTATGAGGCGACGTTGTCAAAAGGTCATTAATACACGTGGTGGAAATACTCCATATTAGTGTAAATAAACTTATCTCAAAAAATAATTAAAATTAACGTACTTCTCCAATAGCATTATATTTTTTTCTTTTTCAATAAATATTCATAGATTTTACTTAAAACTGAATCAATAATTTATTAAAAAAATAATATACATAAAAGTTACATATTTATTTCATTTTGATTATTTTTTAAAAGTATTCCATAATTTAACAGCGGGGTGTATAAAATACACAAAAGTTGTGCATTCGCCAAAATTAAAACAGAACGTAAAATTTAATATTTTACTGTCAAGAAAGTAATTGTGTTTCTTAGTAATGATTATTCATTGAAATATTTAAGGTATTATTTTAAATATTATTAGTTTTTATTTGAAGTCATTTGACCATTTATTCCGGGAGTACTGTCCGGTATTGGTCAACAAAAAGGGTCCGATTCTTCTTTATGACGATGTTAGTCCACACGTAGCACAACTGACACTGCAGAAGTTGAACGAATTGGGATACGAATGTCTCCCCCATTCGCCATACTCATCAAACATTTCGACATTTTCTACACATGAAATGCTTTAAAAATAATGAAAATGATACCTAAAAGGCTTTTAACGATTTGCTAGCTTCCAAAATCCTGCAGGTATATTTCTCCGGTATAAATAAGCTTGTTTCTCGCGGGCAAAAATATATTGACTCAAGTGGTTCTATTTCTATTAATAAAGTTTTGTTGAAGTTGACTTTTGGGCATTTTTCATTTAAGGTTGAAAAACGCCAAAGAAAAAATAATCAGAAAAAAATTTACATTTATTATTTTACGTCAAGATTTATCCATAAAATTATATTAAAATTTTTATAAGAAAAACCTCCCACTCAATTAATGTTTTATGTAGGTGTATTTGAGACTGAAAAAAAAATGAACCGACTTCGTATCAAATTAAGCGATCCCCAAAAATTGATTTTTGTATTCGCACCCAGCTATCAATCATGCTTATGAATGTATAAAAGTAAGCAGTAAAATATAAATTAAATTATAAATTCCTTGAGAATTAATTAGAAAACCGATTCATCATTTTGCCACATTTTAAAACGCCCCCCAACGTTTATTATTAAGCCAAGAAGTCACGTCCAATAATATCGTGGCGATTAAAATACACATCGACGAAAACAGCGAATCGAAATAATTGCACGTCGTAATTTAACAGTCGAATAACAAACAAAATTTATCGTCACAGTGCCAAGACAGTCCCACAAACACCCGGGTCCGTTATCTGAAACCGATTTACATAGCAAATCTCTTGTAATTACTGCAATATTAGGGCACCTCCGACCTCCGATGAATTTCAAGTTATACTCATAACTGTCTCTAATTAAGGCTACCTTCACTCGGCTTCTTAACGTCCTGTCCGCTATGGCATTAAATTCTGTCTAATGCCTTAATAATGAGGCCCCCAACGTGAATTTCCTTGAGGCCGTTCTAATGTGAATGCAGGTTACTGCGTGGATGGAGTTTCGAGGATTATGTTGGGGATAGGATGTTTGTGTGTGAACAAACATTAAGCTATTTGGGAATGATTGTACAAAGGATAATTATTTATTTGTCTTTTATTATATAAGACAATTTTTTTATTTAATTTTATCTAAAATTGTATAATTTTTTAAATTTTTCTATTTAATCTCTAACTTTGAATAAATGAAAAATATAAATAGTTAAATTTAAAGTTTCACAGACTTTATCATCTGTTAATTTAAGTTAATTTATAAATATTTTTGAACAATTTTTAGACTCATTAGTTTTTTTATCATTTTTAAATTGTTTAGGTATTTATTTTTAATAAAAAATATTAAAAAAAAATATTTAAAATATTCAATAATAAACAATTTTTAAATTCTAATAATAAAAAAGAGTAAAGATTAATTTTAATTTTATTTATGTCTTAAAAAAAATAATAAAAGAATATTTATTATTTAGATAACCATTTAAATTATAAATATTATTGAACTTTTTAGAATCACTATTTATTTTTTTAAAATATTTTTCTTGTTTAGGTTTTTAAGGCAAAAATTTAAAAGGAAATATTTGTTCGATATCATCTAAAAAATTATTGAATTTTGAAAATTATTTTAATAACATCATATTGCTACTAAAAGTAGTATTTTATGATTTGTTTAATAATTTTAACACATCCAACATGAAATCAAAATAAATATATCTGTTAATTGAATTATTGTATACAAATAATATAATATCAAATTAATTTACAGCATTAATTGTAATGGGACGTGCTAAAATTTAACAAAATATACTCAAATTACTGTAAATTACGCATGCACAATATTAGTTAATAATCCTCTTGTTTACGACATTTAATTTAAATTTATGTTGCATACAATCTAAAAATAAACATGTTAACTTAATAATAACGTGACAAATTTATATCAGAACGTTGCCCATGTAATAATTCAAAGGCTTTGCAATTACCTTATGCAAATGGAACAGATCGTACTTATCATGTTTAATTAATTCGTGGCTTTGTTAATTAAAAGATCGGAAAAAGAAACACCGGCGGTAATAAACAGGGGTGAAATAACAGTAATCGAATATTACTTTTTGTTTAAGACGATCTATTACGTTCACCAACAATGCCCTCGTTATAATGAGATCCATCAAAGGCTCCGGTTTTTTGTTACAGAAGCAATATTTGTACATTATTACAGTTTTGTAGTTGGAATGAAAAATGTTCTTTTTGACTTAATTACTGTTAAAGCCATGATTAATGAAAAAAAGGGTAATTAATGGTTCCTCGCATGTTTCGGGATAACCGATGACCTTTTTTTTTGTTAAGACTCCATCCGTGGCCAAATGTAAAACACGATTCATTTATAACATCGAGTCGGCTATAAAAGCCGAGGGTTTAATACCAATAACAGAAACTCCGCGAAAGAATATGGTAGTTTTAGTTTCGAGAAATCGGTTAACTTTCGAAGTTCGTCTGGCTGTGGAAAATAGGAGAGCGTTTCCTTCTATTTCTGTATAAATTGACATAAATTAAGATTAAGTGTCTGTGTGTACTCCCCCAATTAGACTCTGAGTGTTGGCCGAAGCAGTTATTTGTTAAAGTTAATGTCGCCATAAAAATAATTTAGATTTTGGCTTCAGCTATATTGAATTTGTATTTGATCGCGTTGGTTTATGTTCGTAATAAACGTATTCCTGGCACATTTAGTTCGGCGTCGATGCGTAAAAACAGGTTCATGACATCAACAGTTCATCATCCTTATTAAACGAGATTACTATTATATATTAGCTGCAATCAATAATTTCAATAAAATCACACAACACAAACGTTTTCGTGCAAACACACATTATTCATATGACACTTCAGTTTGTTTGACAAATAGAAGTAACCGAGAATCCTCTAAAAATATATGACTTATAAAATATGCATGCCGGAGACGTAAAACATACAATGAAAAATGATATGCTCATATAGAAGCGGAAATTGATATAATGGAAAAATTTCGCGTTACATAAACAATGGGATTCTGTGCTAATAAAAGCCCGGTTTCTGAATTTAAAGACGCTTGTTCCACCAGTTGCAACAATGTTCCAATACTGAATGCTAAAAAGATGCGCTTACGAGTTACCGAACTGAATTGTCTGCTTCTTTGGATGCGAAACAATCTTTGTAATGGAATGGAAATAAAATTTAACGGTTTTATATGGTCATTGAAAAATAAACTTTATCGTTTATTTATTTGCAGATGTAAAATATTTAAATTTACATTTTTTATCGAAATTTAATTTTTTTTTTTAATAAAATAAATTGAAAAATATTGTTTTTATACTTTAAATCATTAAAAATCTATTAATATTTTTTGTTCAATTCCGTAACTGCAATTCTGTAACTGTTAATTTAATTAATTGATAACATTTTTCAATAAATTTATCGTATTTTAAGTTTCTAATGAAAAATTCTATATTTTTAGTAATTTAATTTCTTTAAATATTTAGTAAAAAATGACTCTGATGAATTTTTAGGTTTATAATTTAAATAAAATGATTTTGTTCAATAAAGAAATGAACAGACTATAATTTGATAAAAAATATGTAGTAAAAAAAGGTTCTATGAATATTTTTAAATGTGCTACATTTTTTAATTATTTTTATAATTTTTTAATGAAAAATAGTTTTTAATGAAAAAAATTAGAACAGAATTTTAGTGATTTTATCTTCTTAAACATTTAAGAAAATATGTCTTCGAATGAACATTAAGGCTCATAATTTAAATAAAATTAAAAATCAATAAATAAATGTTTAGTATGAACACAATTTTCATCTTTATTTATTTATTTTTTTAATTAACATTTTTGTAGCAGATTTTAAACAAAATCTAGTAAAAGAATATGTATAGAAATATTTTAAATAATTATTTTTAAATTTAATAAATTTTTCAATTAATTTTTTTTTCAATGAGAAAAATTGAAAAAAGCCAATTTTTTCATAAAAAATTGTTCTCTATTTTTAGTAATTTTATTTTCTTAAATAATTAAAAAAAAAAAAATATTTTATTCAATAAATAAATATTCAATATTTTCACAATGTCCATTTTCATTTATTTATTTTTTTACTTATATTTTTTGTAGCAGGTTAAAAAAATGATAAAAGAACATGTTTTAAAACAATTAAAATAAATATTTTTAAATTTATTTCATAATTTTTTAATTGTTAAGGAAGATATTATAAAGAAACTAGTTTATATAAAAAAGGTTGTGTCTCGTTTTCTATTTTTAGTCATTTTATATTTTTCTATAAAAGGATTTTGTTCAATAAAGAAATGTTCAATATTATACACTTTCACAATCTCCCTTTTTTATTTATTTATTTTCAATTTTTTAGTAAGGTTTCAAATAAAATCTATAAAAAGAATATTTATTAAAATAATTCAGTTCAGAGTTTTTATCATTTCTTTCTTAAATTTTATAAATAACTTTAACATTTTTAAAAATCTTGATCTTTTAAAAAAGAAAATGTTTAAAAAATCGATAAAACTAAAGAAATAATAATTTAATGTCGTATTTATATGGTATATTGATAGACTTTAATAAACAGAATGAAATATATAAATTAATAAGAGCCATCTAACTGAATTATAGTTTGTTCGTTCGATCGTAAAATCGTGGATTTCTACCCGGCCCAATTTTCTAATATAAATCGCTTTTTCACGCCGACTCAGTTAATACAATAAAAACGGGAAATTGAAAGTAGCGTCCAAGATAATGGAAACGGCAGATAAACAAACGTTCCCGCTCAACAATCAGATAACCCGATAAAACATCGACTGTCAGTGACCTTTCCGCACAGCCCACATCCAATCTTTTAAAATCAAACTACTGCATCGAGACAATACATAAGTTGGACGTATAATAAGCAATTGATCCGATTAACCGTGAGATATCAATTAATATTAATCGACTCGGACAAACGAGTGTTGAGGCGCAAATGTCAATTGTTCGGTGTATGGAAATGATTATCGGCGGTGCGACGCCGCCGCCACTGCCGCTTCGGGACTTATTGATGGTCTCCCCGGGGATCTGTCGCGATCCTGCATCAACGAGGCTCGTTGTCCCGCAGGCAGTACAGACGCATTGCTCATTGTTTTATGGAATGCGCTTCCTTAATGCCGCAAGAATCACGTCCGCATTACCAATGAGGGATGGGCACGTTCCGAAATGCAAAATATCTTTATAGTTGTTTTAAACGGGGAAAAATAATTGTATTTAAGTTTTATTCTGTCTTCTTTTCTTTATTCTTTTTACCAACTGGTTGAAGTAACAATAAATATATAATATGATAACTGTTTACAAAACTTAACATACTTTACATAGTTTGTGATAAACAAAATATTTATTACTATGCTCTCAATATTAAAAAAATATATATATTAATTTATTAATACTTTTTCCAGAAAGTGTGTTTTGAAATTAAGCAATTAATTGACTACGATTTAATAATTTTATTAATAGTATAACTAATTAAATAGTTATTTATTTAAAAGTTTACGAATTTTGTTTTGGTTCGAAAATTTTTTGTTAATTTTAGTATTAAAAATAATTATATTGAATTATTAGTGACAGAATGCTGATGACATGCTTTTTTTTCAGGTATTTTATTTTTTCTCCAATTTGTGTTTTTTATTATTGTGCTAATGTATCATATTTTATTTGTATTAGTGTTTTATTATTTTTTTTTTAAATTATTAAAGTACAATAAGAAAATATAACAATAACTAATAATTGAATATCAAATTAAGTAGCTGTTAATTTGTTTAAAAATTGTTAATTTATATTTAGTGTTAAAAAGAATTTTATTAATTTATTAGTGAAAAGTAAATATATATTTTAATTATACTTCATTAAAGAGGTATTTAAAAAAGTTTCAAGTACCTTTATTTTCAATCCAATTTCCCCAATTTTTATTAATGATTTGTTGGTTAAGAAATAAAATTAGAATAATTATTATTATTATAATATTTCTATTCGTATTTTTATATTAAACATTTAAAGTTACTATAAAAAAATAAAATAATAACTTTAACAATAGTCTAAATAAAAATTAAATTTGTTTAATAAACGTTTATTTGTATTTAAAAAATACTAATTTTTTTTCATTGGGAAGATTGATAGAATTTTTTATGTATATTTGTGTTTTATTAATCTAATATAAAACAATTAACTGAAAATTAAAGAAATGACAATTTAATCAATAGTATAAAAAAATTTATTGCTTTCAACGTACTTTACCTTAGTATTTTAGTTTATTTTAGTGAAACAAATATTATTGCTTTGTATTCAGAAATGAAAAGATTTTATTGTTATAAATATCACGAAATTTATATTTTTTTATTAATGATAAAATAATGATGCAATACTGGTTTTTTTTTTTCGTTAAAATATTGTTCATGTTAAATTATATATATTAGTTTGATATTAAACAATTAAAAAACACTAAGAAAATATAAAAAATTTATTAATTTATTTATTAGTGACGAAATACTGTATTTCTATTTTCTTACATAAAACGGTTTCCTATCTTAAATTAACAATAAGGGAATATAAAAGTATACAAAATTATATAATTTCAATTTTGACTGTTTTACTAAAATATTGGAGGTTTGTATTCAATATTTAAAGAGATATATATTTTTTTTATTTATGATGACAAAATAATGATGTTTGACTTTTATTTTTTCCATTAAAAAGTAAAATTTGTGAAATAAATTAGAATTATTATCAGTTTGTTTTACTAAAAAATGTTGTTGTTTTGTTTTAAGACTTGAAAAGTATTTTATTTTAATTATTAATGGCAGTTTTCAACTTTTTTAGAAAATTTTCATTATACAATTTGTATTACTTAGAAATAAAAAAAAAATTGTTGCTCTGCATTCGTTTTTTCTTTAATTGAATTGGTTAATCTTTAAATAAGGACAAAGAAATGAAAATTTCAGTTTGACAAACGTTGTCCGTTCCAAACCAATTACAAATTTACGTTTACCGTAGTCCGTTAACCATACGAGATAAAGCTATTCCTAAAACGGCGGAAATTAAACATTGTGTTCCGCGCAAACAAACCCTAATTAAAAATCTAATTCGGCGCTTCGGTTCTTTTTTTTAATCCTGGGTTAAGTAGATTTTACTGCTTCGTCCATCGTTTATGGGATACCGATTCGGACTAAGAGAATCGAAAATTGCTTGCTCGCAAACAATCCCTTATTTGAAATATGGCATAAAAATTTAACGTGGATTTTGATTCATCACGCAATTCCCAACCTCATGACCCACGACCCATTTATTAGGGACATCTGCTTTTTATTATGTGCCCGGAAAAATCCAAGATGATGGGAGCAATAAGTTTATTACGGGACCTTTTCTTTCTTTCCTTTCGGATCCTATTTTAATAGTGCGTGTACGATGATAAATTCTGACAGATTTTGATCCTCTTTTCATCCGTTGAATGAAATATTGACTTTCAAATGAGGCGAGGCCATAAATTTTTAATTTAATAAAATTGGCACATTAAAAATTTGTTCAATGACGTTTAAATAAATCTAATTTTGCTACATACAAGCTAAAATACGATAATACGTTAAAACGAATTTTAACCGTATCGAAAAGCTAATGCCAGTCATTGATTGTAAATGATGAAAACAGGCTGATCCATATTCATAAACCTTTTAATGTAAAAACCCGAAATTTAATCTTAAAATATGATGGCCAGTAATGCTGTCGAAATGGAATGAATAATTTTACAATTCACCGCAAACAATATTGTCCCATTTTGCGCATAAATTTGTACGCAGGATATATTTAAATGAACAAACACCAAACAAATTAAAAGTTTTATTTATTAGTTATTGAGCATGTACATGCTTTTACGTATCTGTCCCCAAAAACGTAATTCGACACATCTGCATTAACAACAAATATATATTCTATGTTTCGTCATTAAAAATTGAACTGATGATTTATAGTTTGAATAAACGGCGTTACGCGAACGAGTTGTTAGTCCCGGCCATGCGAAATCAATTTAATTTGTATTTATGCACGAATAATGTTTTTTATCAGCATTCCTAGTTTCATAGTTTTGACGCCGAAACTGTTTTAAACGCCGGTCTAAACTACGGGAACGTGACTGAAATCAGATGCTAACAAGCTATATTGCTAGTCTCACAGATATGAATTTAGAACTTTTGTAATTGTTTTAAAACATTAACAAATCTGTTTGGTGTTCTTTTGTAAAATACATTTTAAAACTTCGGGGAGTTCCTTTCAAAGCTCTAACTGAAAGCTTTAAGATACGGTAGTGGTCATTATTATATTAAAATTTAAATTTTAAATATTATGGCCTTTACTTTTTTACTTACTTAAAACATTATCATATATTTTTCTGAATTGGGTTGGACTTAACAACTCTAATTTTGGAATGAGCTTTTATTGCCTTTAATTTAATTTAACAATAATATTTTATGTAATATCCATTTTGCTTTATAATTTCAGCACATTTACGAAGCATAAACTTAATCAATTTCCGAATATATGACATGCTTATATTCCTCCAAACTTCTTGAATTTGGTTATCAACATTTTCACATGTTTTCCGTAGGATTGGTACCGAAGTTTGCATCTTCCAAGGTAGATCATTGATAGTTTAATCTTTTCCGTCACAATTTTGGTTTTGTCTTTCGAATTATTATTATGTAAACTTCCACCTTATTTCACAGTGGGATAAAAAACGTTTTGTATAGTTTAGTCCATGTAGGACATCTAACATAAGACAAACCACCATTTTTAAATAAATTAAATGTAGACTCGTCACAAAAAACTACACATCGCCACTGTTCTGAAATCGAGCTTCCACGCTGTTGGTAGAAAACAGAGTTTTCTTTACAGGACTCAAATCATACAAACTTCCAAGATTAGTAACCATCTTGTCACAATGAAGTAAATTTTACCACGTCCCATTATTATATATTTGTTACAAATACACACCGTAAAATCAATCGAGAGTAAAATGCGTTACATATAATCAATTAAAGTATATTAAATGAATATATAATAATAAATAATATCTTTTGAAATTTGAAAAAAATACGCCATAAAACCAATCGATGGTAAAAACAATAAAATATAGTGTCAATTAAATTACTTCAAGAAAAATATGTTTGTATGTATGCTTTTTTAATCAAAGTTAATTAACAATAATTAAGAATTTTTAAACAAATAGATCATAATTTGTTTTAATACAAGTTTTATATAAATTTTTAAATAAATATTTAATTTAAATTTATTTATATTTAAATATTTAATACATCTTAAAATTAATCAAAACTAAAAGCTACATTTTATTATGATCAGTTAAATTATTTCAAGTAAAATATAATTAATTATTGTACATATATTATTTTTGTGTTATTATGAATTAAATTATTTCAAGTAAAATATTTTTAATTATATATATATATATATATATATATATATATATATATATATATATATACATAATTTGTTTCAGTTCAAATAAATTTTTATCTAAATATTTATCTTTTTAAATTTATACATTTGTACACCTTAAAACATTTTTAATTTTTGTTTATATTTCTTAAAATTAAAGTGAACTTGTAAAAGATACACCTTGAAATCAGTAAAAACTATATTATGTTATCATCAATTAAATTACTTCAAGTAAAATATTTTTAATTTTTGTATATATCTTTTTAAATCAAAGTGAATTTAGAGAACTTTTACACAAATAGATAATAATGATTTGATAACAAACGTTTTATGTAGTCCTGTTCTGTGGTCCAGTGGACTTAATCTTGAGTAAAGAAATAGATCCTTCATCGATCGACCTTCTTCTCACAGTGCCTAAACTAAATTTCATCAAGACCCATTTCTTCCAGGTTGATTTGAGTTGACGATAAGAATGGATTGTTTTTTGACAAATTTAACTTGGAAATTATAAAACTTTTCTAGTTGAAAAATTGTTTTAAAATTGGATTTTCATACAAAACATCTTTGATAATTTAGTGATATTAAAAATAGTTCCTGGTTCTTATTTATAAATGTTATAGTTATTATAAAATCATGAAAATGAATATTCCAGTGTCCTCTCCACATTAAACTATAAATAATAAATTTCTCTTCAATTTCGTCTAACACATTACTGAACCTAAATAATTACATTATCATTCTTTGAGCAATATCTCAGAGCACTTTCGAGGAAACGTTGATTGTCAGTACTTCCCCGTAGACGTAATGCAATTGCTTCACATGTTTACGTTTCGCATCCACGTCAACAAGTACAAATTACCAATACGTCTGATTGCAAGAACAACAGATCCGCTCTTAATCAAATTAATTTTATTACCGCTCGTATGTCTGTTCAAAACAGAGAACGATGCATCAGAATGTCAAAACTTAATGACACGAATTCTGAAATAAATTATCGCATACGTGCATATTATAAAATTTATCGTAGTTCCATGTTTAATTTCAACTAATTTACGATGATATAATTTGACGTGTAAATTCCCGTGACGCTGCCATCGTTTTCGATTAACAATAATATATCTGATTTATGTTAGTCGCCATTGTGCTGGAATTAAAATTATTAAAATTGATACCGAATCGAAAAAAATATTTATTATCTCCAGGCGCACAAAAGCAAAATTATTTGAGCCACCATAATTTCCAATCAATTTATTTAATTGAACAATTATCGTGACAGAACAATCAGAACAAAATCAACAGGTCCGTTGAATAACTGCAGTAACATCAATATGCGCAAATTAATTAACAAATAGTTATTATTTAACTTAACAACGCAATCCAACGGTTAGTGTTATTACAGTCTCGATGCCGGCAGTTAATCAAGCCAATAAAATGAGGAGCGCGTGAAAAATGATGTTTATAATAAAGGGATGGGTGCACCCTATGAATTTATATCTTGAATGAATTCGAAATGTAATCCCGTGTTTAAAGATAATCGAATTTTCACGGCACAAAAGCGGGATTTGCGACGAAATCCCACGACCACGCAGGGGTCTTTCGAAAAGAAATTACGAATAATCCCCAAGTATTACCACGAAATTACATCTGAAATAAGTGTTTTTTTGGATCTTTTATTAGATGTTTTTTAATGACAGGGAAATTTTATTTTTTGTGTTAAAACGTTCATTGAAGTTGTTTTGCTGATTAATTAAAATAAGTAATAAAAAATAAAAATAATTACTTTATTTTATATAACTTTTGTTCATTATAAATATAGTTTTGTAAACGAAAGTGATTGTAAACTTGAAAATATACTAAATATTTAAATATCTGTTTATTTCTAAAATAAACCGTATATCTTAAAATCATTCTAGACTAAAAATTATATTATGAAAAATTAAAATGCCTCAAGTAAATTATTTTATTTTTTTATTCAATTTTGTGATTAAATAAATAGGTAATTTATTTAAATTCATATTAATATTTATCTAAATATTTAAATATGTGTACATTTATACAAAAATACATCGAGATCTTATAGGAATTTTATAGTTAAAGGTACATTATATTATGATCAATTAAATTATTTTAAATGAATTTGTTTCCATTTAAATTCATTTTTATCAACATATAAAAATATAAAAATAGTAGTTATTATGTCAATTAAATTACTTTAATAAAAATATTTTTAATGTTTGTATATATATATATATATATATATATATATATATATATATATATATATATATATATATTTTTAGTTTTATTAAAACACTAAATTCACAATAATACGCTTTATTACAACAAACGTAGTTTAACCCTCGACATCTAAAACTTGACTGCCCGGTTCTTTCTTAACAACTGCCCCGATTATCAAATATAAACAAATCCTTCAGATTTGTTTACAAAACAAAATAGTCTAAATAGATGTGAGCCCGTCGCATCGGTCCATCGGTGAAGATGATGACGTAAGCTAACATATATATATATATATATATATATATATATATATATATTTCAATCAAAGTAAATTAATATATAAGGATTTTTAAACAAATAGATAATAATTTATTTTAATACAAATTAATTTTTATATAAATTTTTAATATAATTAATTAAAGATTATTTTATTAGTTAAATTATTTCAATTAAAATATTATTAATTTTTGTACATTACAAACCAAAGATAATAATTTAAATTTATACATTTGTAAAGAATACACCTTAAAACTACCTTTAGTTTTACTTTACGTAGGACATCTAACATAACCTAAACCGTTTTTTTTTTTGTTTGGGGGACAAAGAGAGCAAAGTTTAAAAATCCCTCTCCGGGCACCGATCCGAAGAGCATGGCCAAAGTGTTTACCATGTATGATAAATCATACATGGGGGAAAGGAACGTATATGCATATACGTGGTATGCTGAACCAGAAGACGTGGGACTGACAAAGATGCCAGCCCCCTGTCAACTGGGTTCGGAAGAACAAGTCCAATCTGAGGAAGATCCGAAGATCTTCCTGGGGATGGATTGGACTTGCAGGTGTTGGATCCGTTAGCTCCCCACTACCACTGGCTTGTGGAGCGGTACTGAGCCTCAGTTGAATCAAGTTGAATTTATGAGAACTTTTAAACAAATAGTTAATAATTTATTTTAATATTTAATTCTTACATAAATTTTTAAATATCTTTTGGTATTTATACATAAGTAAAAAATACACATTGAAACTAGTAAATAGTAAAAAATACATTTTTATGATGAATTAAATTACTTAGTAAAGTATTATTAATTTAATCAAAATGAAGACGTTAAAAAACGGAACAAAATAATCGTCACTGCAAACCTTATTGAAATCATTCTCAGTAAACTATATTTTAAATTATGAAATTATATTTATGTTAAAAACAATAATTAATTTTTGCTGTGGCACCTTTATTTGCATTTAATCCATATTACAAAAGTCAAAATTATATTTTAATTAATTAATTAATTAAATTATAAATATAAAATAATTTTAAATTATTATAAAAAAATATGATTTTCAACTTTCTCAGTTGTTACAAAACAAATTTATATCTAAATTTTAAAATATGAGATTATGAAAGTAAATTTAAATTTTATTTAATACCTTTAGATACGTTTAAAGGATAATAAAGTAAGTGTTATTTTGTACTACAATATTATATTAATATTGATGAATTCCAAACTAAAATTAATTCCTAAACAAATTTAATAGACAATCTCAATGTAACATACCCAAAATTTCTATAATTTTTATAATTTCGATGTTAAAATCACACAGTTTGGACAGAGGAATGCTACAACAACAAAAGATAAATATTAATAGAAACTATATTTTATATTTTAATTAGTTCTTGTTTAAATTTATTATTAAAACACATGAACATGTATTTCTTTCTCTTTCACTCTTGCGGGGACAAATACAAATAAAAAAATGTCGAAAATCTTAGTGAACCAAAATCAAAAATTCGTTCATTCACCGTCGACCAATATAAATGCTCATTAATATTTTAAATTATTAATTCAAATAATTTTTTATCTATATATTTAATATCTGTAATATATTTATACATTTGCAAAAAGTACAACTTCAAACCAATCGGTAGTAAAAATTACATTACATAGTAAAAATAAAATATATTTGTTATAGGTTTTAAATAAAAGTGATTGTATGAGCTTTTTCAAATCATATTAGCTTTTATGTAAATATTGAAAAATGCAGTTTATATATTTTTTAAAAATATAATTTCTGTAAACCAATCGATAGTCAAAGTATTCAATCGAAAAATGAACGACTTTCAAATATCTTTTTGATAAAACAAAAGTTCAGCAGGACTATTTACATAATATTTTATTAGATTACGCGACAGTCAAACTTCCTACAGCCGAATCTCAGATTTGGGCTCAGCTCCCGCCCGCACAATAATAAATTAAATATTTAACGGCCCTTGAAACCGCGACAATCGATACCGTTACGTACAAAAAGTTTCTCGTTTATGCTCGTGAAAATGGTCTCATTCACGGAACTTTTATTATTCGAACTTTTTGATAATGGCAGTGGCATTGTTCGAACGTGAAGCGGACGACTATTATGTGCGAAGAAGTTTCTTTAAGGCAATCTTGGCGGCAAACACGTGTTAAATATTAATAAATCAGCGCGTGTATTCGTTGTACGTGCATTATCTGCCGTGACTGACGAAAACGAAAACGTAGTCGCCGAGCCAGTTTCTCTGCACTTTCTTGATACCGGCGGCGGCACTATTTAAAAAGGGGGGCGACCCGGCAGTCTCTTATCTCCTCTCCGCGCACCGTTCCATCGAGGTTGCACCGACATGCGACCCAATAACGCTCTTCCCGCATCGCAGCCATCCCCAAATTAATACCTTGGTAGGGCCGGCCCTTTACTATTTACGACTTGTAAACTTTTATTATGGCGATTGCCAACCGAGGCTTTTTCCTCATCGTCGACTTTTCCACACGTTGACCTGGAAAATTCGTTCCCTTCGATTCCTGCATTTGGAAAGTATAAAACAGTTAAATGTATAAAACGGCGTTTCTGTATCAGTATGATTGATATTGAAATGTTCCGTTCACGTTCACAAAAGAACGAGCTTTCGCTGTGGAGAAAAAAAATCTTGACGGGAATTGATTGTGCACCGACATTAAATATTACGTACTATCCGAGCCGACGTTCCGTAAAACCGGCGAGGCCGTATTTATCGAAATTAAATTCCGGGGTGCAGGCAACGCCTTTGAACGGGCACGAGAAGTTCGCAAAACAAAATATAATTATTTCCGTCTTTGTGCCGTAATCACTTTTTCCCTACTTCCGCCCGATTGGACCAATATCATTACGTTTGACTTTGTGAGGCCCCCCAAATTGTTGTTTCCCCCGTCCGATTCGACGTAGAAAAAGTGAGTCACATTAACAATACAATCAAGGAGCGCGACGATAAGATGTCGAAGCAAATTACTGATTGCTATCTTAAAAGCTTCTTGTTGTTCGCTTGCCAAAACTGCAGCTCTAACAAGAGGACTGTCTTAAATAGACAAATTGAGCTGTTTTAACTAATAAGAAGTTGAAGGTTTAGGTACATAACAATAGAGGATTTAAAGTAATTTAAACGTATTAAGATATTTTTATAAAATTTGGTATACGAGTAGGTAGGTTTCTTGAATCAAGAAGCAGGAATTTCGTTTCGAGAAATAGTGCGGCGTTTGAACAGAAATGTAAGTTAGAGGCAGAAAAGGTAGAGCTCTTGCTCATGGTTCCGGAAGACCCATAGCTACCACAGACCCAAAAGACAGTTTTAGATTATTGACCCTAAGGAATAGGATGAGATCAACGCAGATGATTGCCGATGAAGGTAAGCCAATTGGTATTCGATCTGTTTACCTCAGTATGAGGTCCTTTGGCGTGCAGAGTTTTCGTCCTTTTTTATTCTTACCTCTGTCAGCAAACCATAGGCGCTAACATAGTGACTGGTGTATGGAATGTCAACAATGGGATCAGGAATGAAATCTCATTGTGTTAGTAAAACGGCGATGTGGAGAAAAGACGTAATCCTCGATTTGCTGTAAAGAAGCATGTTCATTACACTATAAGTTTAATGGTATAGCGTGCTATTACTTATGGTACCAGGTACATTTAGTTTTTATTAGAGACAATATGACGTCCCAACGATATATGATGAGGTTTTTGATCTTTATTCTCTTCAAAATATCTGAGACTAATTTTTCAGTAAAATAATGCTTCCTAGAAGGCTTCCATGTGCATTTACTGCCTTGGCCACCCAGATCTCTAAAGCTTTCCCCAATAGAACATGTGTGGGATATGATTGGGCTTAACTATTTTACGACGCCCTTCAAGAACTATTAATGAATTAAGACATCAGATTCAGTTTGCCTGGGATAAGTTACCATAAAAAATGTCGATATCAAAGAGGTGGTCCTACCCATTGTTAGCTTCTGACATTTATGCTTTAAGATTTTTGTTTAATTTTTTAATCAATTGGAATAAATCAATTACATCTAGGTGTTGCATTTTTTTTATACATAGTATTTTAACATTTATATTTTAAAGTGTATATAATAATTTTCTTTTTTGTACTATATATTTAAACATTTTTTGACTTAAAAATGGAGTATTCAACTATAGTACGTTCGTGCAAATTTAAGATATTTTGCACGATTTTGTTCTCGTTGAATTTTAAGTTGTATTGGATGCACTGAAGATGAACAACTTCAAGGTTATTCTGAAACTTACATCAATGAAGAAATTAAGAAATATCTTGTGAAAATCTCCGTGTAATATGTTTGGACATAAGCCAATAACTTACAATTAATCAGCCATCAGAAAGAAGCTTCGTGCAATTAATTTCATCAAAGTTTTGGACATATTGATTTCATAAAAATTAAGGGAATAAATCAAAATTGTTAGTTCTCTCCTTGCACGCAACGCAAATGAGACTTATCGTCAGTAATGTAACATTCGACTAAAATGGGTTGATTATAACAAATCGCTGGACAACGAGTTAAAACATATTCTGACTTAATGGAACAGTACTAAAAAAGGTCAACTCAAGGAAAATGTTTATAATCTCTTTCTTTACATAGTTTATATTCTCTTTTCAGTATTTCAGTTCGAATAAGCTCTATTTTTTTTTGTAGAATTGGACAACGTTGCCAAAAATTTATAGATCGAAGTTAATGTTATCCAAAAAGTGGCATAAATAAATGATGGCACGTCACCATTTTGTATTGTTCCCTCATATTTGACCGTATATTATAAGAATAACATGGAAACAGAATATAAACACCTATTTTTTTTTACTATTTTTTAATTTTTTTATTTTATAAATTAAATTTATTTTTAAAGTGGAATTTTTTAAATTTTATATATCTAAATTAATAATTTTAATTTATTTGTTTTTTTGTTTTAAACTACATTTTATTAGTTTTATAAATTTTAATTAATAATTTTAAATATTATTAAATTTATTTTTTTATTTTTAAATTTTTTGTTAATTGGTTAATTTAATCTTAAAGCTTAATTTATTAAATTGTATTAATTCAAAAAAAAAAAAAAAAAACGCGTATTCTAAATATTAAAAATTATAAATAAATAAATAGAACTTATTTAATATTTTTAATTTTTGAAGAGAACTTGTATATTTAAATCAAAAAATTGAATTTATTCTATTTAAAGAGTTATTTTTTATTTTTTTAATTCTATAAAATTAAATTAACAATTTTATTATAAATTCTTAAATTAATTACTTATTTTTATATTTTAAGCTTAATCTTTTAAAATTAATAGATTTAAATTATCAATTTAAATTATTTTTAAACTTAATTGATTATTTTTTCATTTATGAAGCTTTATATTTCAAATTATATAAATTTAAATTAATAATAATATTTTTCTTAAAATTCAATCGTTTATTTGGTTTTTTTAATTTTTTAAGTATAATTTATTAAGTTTTTCAAAAATGAAAAAGTTAAAATAAATAGCTCCACACCGCCAGAAATATATTTTTCTATCAGATTTGTCCTATTGATAAATTCAAGCATATACACTTCTCAGTTATGAATTATCATGTGGATTAATAAGTGAATTAAATTCGAAGGCAAACATTGTGAGCTCTAACTATAATTGAAAGATGGTGAGACAAAGGGACTCCTGTATTATCAAGCATTGTGATAGATAAGGATTTCCTAGTCATTAGCAATTTGCAAAATAGATAAACTTTTTGACGAAAAAAAAATATCCCAATTTGACTGTTCCCATAGGTGAGACAGGGACTAATTTTAAATCTTCAATAGGAATCCCTATTTTTTGTTGTAAAAATACGTTGGAATTGTCTAAAACATTTTTGTTTTGGTACATGATAGATAGCGATGTAGTCTACGAAAGTAGTTTGTTTTTAATAATATGCTCCCTAGTCAATTTTTGGGAGATTGTTTATATAATTTATAGAATAAGTTCAAATTAGGCTCCATGTATCTAAATTAAAATGAAATATGATTTCATTCAGAAATGTAATTAATTTCCAATGGTGGTCTTTATTCAAGAACAAAATTGAATATGATAGAGTTATAAAAAAGTGAACATCGTCGATAAAAGTATCGAATTCCCGTCTTGAATTGCAATCGTCGGAATTTTCATTTTGTTCTCCACTTAAGTTTGTGCAAGTCACAAACTGCTAACTAAATAAATAAACGCGTCGCTCGATAAAAAGTGCACTACTTTGAAACGTAGATATTTATCCTTCGCCGACGTCAAGACCGTACAACACCGGAATTTACAAAGTTCCATCGAACCCCGTATCGCAGTAAACTTACCCGAACAAAATACACACACACACACAGTGTTCGGGAGTATTTTCTATTTTGCAGATAGAGTGGGGTATTTATTAGATGAATTTCGATGCGCGGATCCGGGCGGGGACGAAATTTACGACGGCGCTGGGGCTGTGCGAAACCCCCGAAGTTGAAAAGTGCTGCGCCAGAAACTGGTATGTTCGATGGCGATATTCCGGCTCTGGTTCACGGACCTGTCGATAAATTTCAAAATCATATCGGACCGGTCCGGCACCACGATAGCCGCCGCACACCGCACACGTTTTTTTTTTTTGCTGAAAGGGTGTGTTGATTAAGTTTCATCCATATTTTTATCATCCAATGACATTTTTATGCATTTTATTTGTTATAAATCTTCCCAATATATTTATGAGAATACGTTTTCGTTATTTTAATTTATCTGACAATTATTTAAAAAAAAATAGAAATTTTACTATTGTAAAGAAGAGAAATCCATTGTAAAAACAATTTTTATAATTTTTTCGTTTAGATAATGTTAAACTAGTACACACAGTTTCCTTATAAATCAGATATAAAATTTTTTATTTCTAAATTTATTAAATATAGACCAATAATTTTATATATTTTTTAAAATACAATTTTTATTTTTTTCAAAATTTAAATTAAAATAATTTTCAGTTTTAAGCTTATCATAATTAAATTTATTATTATTTGATAACTTTTTATTTTTCATACTTTACATATGTAAATTATATATTTTAATACTTTTAAATCTTTTTATAAATATTTTTTTATAAATTAATTTTATTTTAATTTTATTTGATATTTTTATTTTTTTAAGCTTAATTTTTTAAATTATAAAAATTTATATCAAACACCTTTTTAATTATTTTATATACTGTTTCTGTAGAAATAAAACAGAAAAAATGACTTTATTTTGAATTTTAATTAAAATTACAAAATTATTATAGTGTAGCTAGGTTCATACCAAAAATTTATAATTAAGTAATAGAATTAAAAAGAAAACAAAACACATTAATAAAAATAACAATTAACAATTTTAACTTTTGTGGTTTTAAGCTTAATTTTTATAAATTTAAAAAAATTATTTCTAATTAAAGCTTAATTTTTATTTATTTATTTTTTTTTATTTTAAATTAATAATTTTATACATATTTTTAATTTAATTAATTATTTTTATATTGTTGTGAAATATAAAAATATTCCATACATAGTGCAAAATTTTAATTAATAAAATTAAAGATAAAACAATTTTTTTGTTTAAATAATATCAAGAAAAATTGTGTTTTCCAAAAATAAAAAACAAAAAATTTCTACCAAATATTGTGTAAAAATAATGTAAAAGTTTAGTTTTCTGAAAACTTGTGCAGTGTGTATCTTGAGTACCGGTCACGTCTGTCGGCATAAACTGCACCGGCCCGCAGCCCGATATCGCCAGGATATTAGGGAACATCACGTAGGGCTGTGTGAACACAATATAGTAAATCGGATGCGATCGGGGCAAACCGAAAATCTTACAGCCACCCCCCAATTGACATTTTTTATGGCTGACGGCTTTCTACCGTGTTTATTTTGAAAGATTCCGTCCCTCCCTGAAGTCGTATCATATCGGGATGTTTAACATCAGAACGCCGTGAATGTTGAGAGAAATCTATTGAGACGGCACGAAAATATATTAAAATATACACATACAAATGTCTATTTTAATGTCGCTTCATGGAATGACAGGTCGGTTTGCAAATTTTACAGATTGGCGGTTGGATAAAAGTCCATAAAATTCAAAATGCAGGAACCGAAATCCGATTGACATTTCCCTGATATGCTAATAGAGCCATTAAATCACCGCTATCTCATTATTAAAGGGCATAAAATTAGAAGCCGCCCCACCATAAATTAAGCACTTAATTCAATTCGTATATTAACATTAGATCGTATCATCGTCCGTAACACTATAATAATAATGTTAAATTTAATATCAAAAGGCGATGGCCGTAAATTACTCAAACAGTATCTTTTATTCGGTCAGAAATCGGTCATTATGGTGGTTCGTGTTATGCCTGCATAATTATTCCACATTTTCGTTATTCGAGGTTACGGCCATGTTTGTATTTTCCACTTCTTACTATTAATCAAGATGAGTCTTGTATATTTAAGCAAAATTATCGTCCTAAATAAATATTGAAAGATCAAATACATCCGTCCGTGAATAATATACACAGTACAGGAATTGTACCGCTCGTATTGCATGAAAGGACTATCTAGGAATCTCCTCCAATTTTCCTATCGCAAACATCGACATAAATTTCTCAGTGAATTTGCATCGAGATTGAAAACAATACCAATAATTACCGCCGGGCATAAATACAATCGTAGAACTATTTGTTTGTATTCGGCATGACGGTAAAAATAATAGTCCGCTATTAAGGTAATTTACAGCGCAAATTTATAGCGTTTTACGAGCACTGACATTGAATAAAGCTATTTACATTGTAAGCAATGTCCGCAAACTAACACAAACTTGCAAAACTCTCCAATTTATCGGGCCCGAAATGAACGACACAGGTTCAGATTCTTTTGATAATAAGCACACTTTAAATCTGTTAGACGCGAAATTGACTTGACTATTTTTAAATCTCGAACGCTTCAGTTCCAACAGCAATCTCGAGCTTAATTTCAGTTCTCTAGACTCAATTATTTGTGCTTTTTCGTTATGTATGCAAAATATTAACTTATACATATATGTGCATTAAAAATTAGACTGAATAGAATAATATTGAAAACAAATATCTCTGTACCGGAAAGAATTCGTTGTTCTATTCCATTTGTTCTACTGATAAATTCAAGCAGATACACTTTTCAGTTGTGAATTGTCATTTGAAATGCGAATTAATAACTCTTGAACTTTGATTGAAATATGATAGACGAAGGGGCTCATGTAAATCAAGCATCGTGATAGGTAAAAGTTTCCTAGTCATTCTAAATTTGCAAAATGAAAAACTTTTTTCACGAATAACGTTCCTCTCTCAGGAAAAAAAAGGTAAATTTGACTTTTCCTTAAGGTGGGACAGGAACTAACTTTGTAATCTTCAATAGGAATCCCAAATTTTTGATTGTAAATTATGATTTTGTGGGTAAAAATTAAGTTGGAATTGTCTATTAGAATCTGTCAGATGCGAAACTTATTCCACTATTTATAAATTTTGAACAGCAATTTAGAGCCTAATTACAGTTCTCTAGACTCTAGATATTAACTTATACATAATAATTGTCCATTAAAAATTAGACTGAATAGAATAATATTGAAAACAAATAGCTCTGTACTAGGAGAAATTTATTTTTCTATTCGATTTATATTAATGATAAATTCAAGCAATTCAGTAGTGTATTGTTATTTGAAATGTGGATTAATAAGTGGATTTAATTCGAAGGCGAACATTTTGAGTACAAACTCTTTTTGGAAGTTGATGAGACGAAGGGACTCAATTTGAAATATGAAAAAATTGTTTTGAGGAATAACGTTCCTTCCTTATTTTTGATTGTAAATTCTAATTTTGTGGGTAAAAATATGTTGGAATTGTCTATCAGAATGTCAGATGCGAAACTTATTTTACTATTTTTAAATTTTGAACACTACAGAACGAATTTAGAGCTTAATTTCAGTTCTATAGACTCATATTTTTTGTAAGTTCTACAAGCTAAAATCCTGAGTTATTGGTAGTGAATAAATTATCACCAATTTTGATCTCCACTTCAGATTAAAACCGTTTATCACGTAAAAAATAAATAAAATTCATTTGAAGAAATATTTGGACTACGCGATAGAGTAGGTAGAGACTTCCATTTAATATTTTAGACCTTTTTTTGAGTCTAATGCGGCATGGGTAGTGTTAGGTACTGTTCTACATCCTTACTTTCCGCTGGCCTATCGATAATTTCAACATGGTTATCTTTTAACCAATTTTAAAAAACTTTGGACGTATGCTTCTGATCATTAACAAGCATAAAAATCCATGAGACATCCCCCATGTGTTTCATACCACCGTATTGGGTGAAAACTGTTTACCATCTGATCCTATTTTATTAAACATAGATTCATCACTTCAATTTCAAATTTAATTAAATCATTGGATAAAGAGGAAGATCCATTTAAATACTTGCTGAACCACAAATTCAAAAACATTAAAGAATGAGAAATTTAAACAAAAATTAAGCAGTTTTGAATTAGCTGCATGGAGGTATTGAAAAATAATTGTTTCTGAATTTTTAGCAAACAAAAAGAAAATAAAACTACGATAAACTTATAGAAGAATTACATGAGAACTATGCAAAATGGGCTGTTGCATGCCTCTCAAAATTTACTTCAAGACGACGAGCAAGGAATAGGTTTCATGATGGGGGATTATTGTTGGTTAGTTATGAGAGAAAACAATCAGGAGTATAAGCGAAAGTCAGCATTTGTAAAATGTTGTGTACAAAAGATATGATATAAACGTTTTTAAAGTCTATTTTTGTAAATAAAACCAGTTAACTTTATTTCTTAATTTGAACTTTAATCGTGAATTATATAAGAAAGAAAAACTGATGTATGGATGGATAGTTCGTAATTAGAATACTTTAAATACTCCCTTAGATCTGTTATAACATCAGTTGCAATTTTTTTCTTGGTATTTGTTGAGTAGTGTAATATTTCTTAGCATAATTGATCTATGAATTTGTAAGTTAATAAATAATATCAAATAATATTGAAACAAATATTTATATTTGTTTTTTTGTTCTCGATATAGTTTTATTTTATCGCTCGTTCCACAACAATTTTACTTCATCAATTTTGAGCGGCCCCTCCATTAAGACAGCTCGCCCCCCAATAAATATCCCGCAGACCTTCTACTCCAACGCCCCCTATTCCGAAGGGAATTCCAAGGATAAAAAAGCGGCAGCGACGACGTTTCTGGCGATGACTGCTTATGGTTCGTATTAACAAATTGGATACTTATCGGTCAATAGCTTCGGCTTTACTGTTAGTTGTCTGCGAATCGTTGAAAGCCCGTGCAATTTATTGCCATCCAACACGAACAAACATGTAAGGGTTCATTATTTTTGCATGAAATTCCTGCTGAAAAATTATATAGAACCGAATGTATATGCTCCCTTGTGCCAGATACGGGATATTTATGGCGAATGATTGGGCTCCAACTATGCATGATGCCGCCAATCATTCAAATTTAGTTCACTCTTTGAATATACTTTTTTTTTTAAATTCAATATGTTTCAGTACATAAAAAGTTTACACATTAAAAATCTTTTAATTTTATTGAATCTAGTAACATTAATTATATTTATAGATGAATTAATTGAGAGATTTTTTTGTTATTTTTTTTACTTGAAGTTAATAAACTAAATAGGATGTTAATGATAATGTTAGGAAATTTTATAAAAGTATTTCTTTTAATTCTGTTTTTAAAATCAATTTCAAAAGTTTATTTTCAAATTCATCCTTTATTATATAATTTAAATATTTTCTATATGTTTTATCATAAAAAAGTATATACGCAAAAACATTCTTGGAAATATAAAAGTTTTATTAATTATTTATTATAATGAAACTTATAATTTATTTTATTTATTTTAGAAATTTATTTTACATTAATAAGTTTAAAGTTTTTTCTGTAAATCTGTTTTAAATATTATTTTAAATATTTGTTTAAAAAAAGTTTTTTATAAGATATAAAATTATTATTATACTTATTATGATACTTAATAAAATTTGACTTTTATTTTATAATTAAACTGAAAATTATGAAACAAATAAATAAAAAATATTATTATATTCTTAAGATTTCGGTATGGTATCATAAAAATTATGATTTTAAGACAGTCTTAAATGTGATTTCAAAAATCTAAACTAACAATGGAAATATGAAAGCACAATAAAGTTCTTTGTGATAATGTTAATCCGTAGATTCGCTATTGTAATTAATGTAAGGAAATTTTTATGTAAGTAATTCAATCACGTAAACCTGTTGCCGGTTAAAATGGAAACAAAAGCGGTGGATTACCGTCGCGGCGCCATTTTTGCGACACCGGTCCTCGATTGAAGGCGCTGGGCCTCGACGCGTCGCGACGTCTACATTGCATGACATCGGTCCGGCCTTTGTCATGCAAAGTCACCATTTAACCTTGTAACTGGCAGTTATAACAGCAAAGTTATATAATTAAGCCGGCTTCTTGCACATTCATTTAAAATGAATTAACGTTTAACTTCGCCGTTACAGTATGACACGTTCAATTTACATTCGGTCCGTAACGGCGAAATTTAATCGTTTTTAAATTAATTGTTTTAATTCAGAATGGGTTGGGTTGGGTGTTGTGCGGAATTGCATGTCGTAAAATAATTAAACCATTGCTACAATCGCTCCAAGATTTACAGATGTAATTCCTTTGATTTTCGGGGAATTTAACACTAATCTAATTATACGTTTAAATCAATTTGAACGGGGGGTGGATTTATTTCTGTTGTCCCGGGGACAATTTGCCTGTCGCCTTCGGCGACGGATTCCGTCCCTTAGAAAATCACGAAATTTCTGATTAACCAGACTCCCGTGTTTATTAAAATTTCATAATCCGCCTTGGAATGAAAATGTTTTAGGCGACGACAAAAACTTTCGAAACGGATTCTTTTAATACGAATTATGTCGAGATGAAAAATTAAAACCACCCCCGTGCTTCATTAAAACTCAGTCTCGGGGCTGGTCGTGCGTAACTCCGGAACGATAAGAATGTACTCCCATTGAATAACAAATCAACGATTTATATTAAAGCAATTAATTAAAGGCTTAAAACTGGTACCAAATCAGCCGCATAATATATTTTAATTAAACAAAACAAACGAGTCAATTGTCGCGATTGCGGGCGAAACGCAATAGTTAAAAATGTCGCGTCCCCGTAATTTTCCGGATATTTATGCCTTCAGATGCCGCGAATAAATTTGAATTCCTGGCGACCGCAATTGTTTGTACGGTTTCATTTGTTTAAAGTTATAACATGAAACGTGATTTGTGAATCATAAATAAGCGATAATTCGTACAAATGGAAATTCTATAGTCAAATATGAAAATGTGGAAAAGTGGAAAACGGGGCCGGCCGCAGAGACAACTCCGGTAATTACGTTGATTTATGCGGCGATAGTTTTCCAGGAAAAAGGTGGCGGACGGCGGTGGGTTTCGGTAGCAGCGACTTTCTGCTTTATTGCGTTTACATTTCTTCGCCGGCCGAATATATTATCCAATGATTTGCGCAAATCCCCATAACTTTTAAGTTAGATTTATAAGCGGAGCGTAATCAGGAAATATCGGAGCCCTAACTAATTGTTCACGTTCTGCGATCCAACGTTTCGGAGTGGAAAGTTGATTTAGTAACGTGCATATGCGAAAAATTAAGATTAGAATTTAGGTAGCACAAAATCGTTTAAGATTAAAATGAATGAGTTTTTAAAAATACTTTATCTCAGTTTCTCATAATTAAAGTTTCAGTTAAAAAATGTGTTTTTAATATATATTGTCAAAATTTGGCAAATACAACACGTCTTATAATAAAGAAAATTTAAATATATATATTTTGTAATAAAGAAAATATAGCCTTACAAATTTGTATTTCAAAAAAATTTTTCCCTCATATTTTCATAACCCATATGTATTATCTTAAAATATACTCAGTGACACAAATTGGAACACCAAGAAGTTGGAATTCAAATTTAATATTCTTTTGGTAAAACATAGACATTTTTTACCATAATTCAAAAAAATTTGTTAATATCTTCTTTGTAATTTTAAAAAATTGGACTGTTTGGTTGAATCCAGTATCGATGTCTAGTAATGTTAAAATGTCTAGAGCGCAATTACATGAAATTAATTGCCAGCTAAATGAATTTGAAAGAGGCCAAATTATTGATCTGCTGAAGCCGGATTTTTTATTTCGACAAATAGGTAATTGACCTAACAGAAATCTAACGACTGTTGAGATGTTGTCAAGCGTGGTTTGATGATGCCCACAATCGGCGAAGAGTAGGTACCGGTCGTCGAAAGGGCACAGATGTAGTTCGGGATTGAGGTTGAGATATAACTATAACCTCCAGAAATCGATTTTCGGCACTAGATCCTTGGCTGATGAGTGGTTAGGAGAACAAGTATCCAAACGGTTTAACGCTGTATAAGGCCGATTGGACTTCAGTATCAATCCGAAGTCCTTTTGGAGAGTGTTTAGATAATTTCGATATACAAATTATTAACAAAGTTATTAAAAATAATCGAAAATATTTGGTGTTGGAATTTCTTTGCCAGTATACACCTGCAATTCAATATAATAACAAACTTTTCCCATAATTTTAGGGTTCTCCTTTTTTCTTGACCTATTTTCTACATCACTTAACTATTAAGGTTTTCTCAATTCAGAAAAAGTCTCTATTCTTGAATAATTTTGATTATCCCAGCTATTATTGAGTTATACATCATACAGTATAAAATATTTATTTAAGGTTAATACATTCGAAATTTACATACGTAATATTATTTTTATTATTATAATTTATTTAAAAATACAATAAATAATACATATTATGAATTGCTAAATTATTGAGTGCAAAAGTATATTTGTCTAAAAATATTATTTGGATACAAGTATTTGCTTTACTCTGTACCTCATGTGAATAAACTATAGAAATAATTATATTAAAATCGTTTCTTGTAAATTTGAAAAATTTATTTTATTTTATAGTGGATATAAGGTATTAAACAGTTTTAATGTACAAGTTTTAAAATTTTTATTATTTTTAATATTGACATTTGGGATGTTATAATGAACTAGAATAATTATTTTGCTTTAAAAAAATAGTATCAATTAAATATTAAATTTGCCAAGTAAACCAGATCTATTTTAATGAATTTATAAATATCAAATATCATGTAGTATGAGGAAATATTTTATTGATATTTTCAATAATTCATAAATTCATTAACAAATTTTTTTAATTAAGTTTATTATAAACATTAGTAACAGAAAATATATTTGTAATAATGGAAATGCAAATAGTAAAATCTACTAAAATCTAATCCACTAAAATACATTACAAACATTAATCTCATATTAAAAACTCATTTGATATAAAAAACTAATACTACATAATTTAATAAAATAAATCAATGAATAATATATTTTTTATATTTTATTTTTAGTGATTTAATCATAAGCATTAATGGAAATTTTAAAATATTGATTTAACCATTAGATTGAAAAATTTATCATAATCATTTTTGATATTTCGATTTATTTAATTAATTACGAAGGAAATATATATATAGTTACGTAAACATTTTATACAAAATTAGTTTTAATAAACAGTAAAATACTATACTAAATACAATACATTAATCTCGTATTAAAAACTCATTAGATAAAAAAACTAATAATACATTATTTCATGAATATAAATCAAAGTACCTACATGTGTCATATAAATAATTTATTGTTTACCATATCAATAATGAAATGTACCCTTTACATTACAAAAGTAAAGGATCGCATTTTATTTACAAAGCTCATACATAATTTTATTAACTTCTACTTCAAGTAATACACTAAAAGCTTTGCTCTTATCTGAGCGTCAACTTTCTTTCGAAAAATGATTCACAAAGTTAAAAAATAAAGTACAACGATTCTCATGCTTATTCTAAAAACGGTTTCATTCCATTAAAATTTAATATCCACTGAGTTTATTAAATAACAAACAAAAGCAGTAAAATGTTTGCCTTGTAAATTGATTATTAGATTAGAGCTTTTTATATAATGGATCATTTTAAAAGTACGCATGGTGAAACACGTCGGGCGTTTAACGTCAAGAATTTAACAATTTGGCAGTTTTAAATCGAAACATTTCGGGTTTTGCCATCATAAAGAGTATGTAGCAGACCTGCAGTTCATAATGCAACTAACTAGTCACTTTTACCATAAAGTAATTTTCCGCGGGATATTGCATTCTGTACGTTGAAAACTAGTATATTTGTGTTTTAATAAGCACATAATTGTAACAATCTTCCATTGGGACCGAAAACTATGTTGAAAATTGCAGTTTCCAACTAGAGTAATAAAAGCCTTATTCCGCAAATGCACAACTTCTTGAAAGCGGGTATATTGCGATATCACTCTTCTCATTTAAACTGTCACAACAAAAACTTTCCATCTGTCTAAAAGAATTTCAGAAATTAGAAAATGATACAATGGGCAAAAAACAAATTGTACTTTAAGGACTCGAATGTCAAAATTCTAACGTTTCATAATTACTTTTTTTTCTAAAGAAGCGTCGCAAAAAGCAACACTTAAGGCACGTTCTTTAATGAAACTTGATCTCATGTAAAGGCGCTTCTTTGAGATGGAGTAAAACGACAGTTTTATTAAAATATTACCCTCTTAGTTGAATTTCTTTTCCACATTCTCCAAGTCCGTCGAGCAAAGTTTTTAATTATAAGTTTAGATTTTATGCTTTAATAACGCCGAGTTCATAAATATATTTTGCACGGCGTCATCCCTGTTCGTACACGTTTTATATGCAGTGTTTTGTCACTACATAATTGTTTTATTAAGGGTCCAAGACAACGGCGTAAATATTTCTGGAACTTGATAACCCCAGACACTGGGCTCTTAAACTTTTAACTTTCAGGATCATAAATTTACTTTGCGGCATTTTGAATTGTTTTACGCGCTCCCGTAGTGTTTCGACATTTTTCCATAATAATAATAAAAAAATGTTTGCGACTCACTTAAATGTAGAGCCCGTTTCTTTTTCCAAATTAACTCGGAAAATTTCTTTTATTACAACCGGTTTATTTGGCGAGCTTATTTTTGCAGGAAACGTTTTGCACGAAGACGCTACATGAATTGAACCTGCGAAGTGTAATTTTAATATTATCCCCGCCTTGTTACCCTTAGACATCCGTATTAAGTCGGGAATGTTACTTTATCCAGTCCTGGCTTAATGCACCTAATCTTCTTGATTGCAACTCGTTGTCTCTTACAAAAACCTTTTTAACTTCGTAGAAAGCAATTAGATTTCTAATGATTATCGCGAATTAATTTCACCGGCAGATTGTATTGCGTAAATGGAATTTGTATTAAATTAAAATGGTGCCGGGGATCAAAGTAATCTGATTATCCATCACCAACATGAATTATTGACGAAGCGGATTAAATATAAATTATAAACATTAACCATTATGTGTATTATCGCATTACTAAAGTTGTATTGTTATTGTTGCGCCATAATGTATGTACATTTGGGTTTAATTTCAAATGAACTTCGTACCTATAACCGTTATTAAACTGCAATTACCAATTTCACTCCATACATAGAATGTGCATAAGTTCTGCATATTCCTAATTCCCGATCGTAATTTTATTTAGCTTAGGCAAGTTTTTGTAATTAACCAGAAATACGAATGCAGAAATGGTCGAATCGCAGTTTTTCTCCTTATTCGGAAATAGTTAAACAAAAACCTTTGAGGGCATTTGATCTCGTTTAAAAATCGGAGGATATTAATCAATTTTTGAGCTCTAAGCTTTTACTTTAAATAGTAACTAGACAACAACTGTTTAACCAGGAAAAGCTAGATAAAAGCCTTTGACGAAATCTTATCTTTTTTAAAATCCGCAGGATATTAATCAGTTTCAAAACCTGTTAATTTTACTTAATCACCAATGCAGAAATTGTCGATTTAAGTTTTTTCCTTTCCTTACTCAGGAATAGCTAGACAAAAACGGTTTTGAAGAAGTTTTATTTAAACCTCGCAGGATATAAATCTATTTCAAAACTAGACAATTCTATTAAATTTATTTAATTAAATCATTCACGAGAGCTAGACAAAAATCTCCGAAGGAACCTCATCTTGTCCTAAACCAAACTCGCAGGATCTAAAATATTTAAAAGTACTATCGTTTTGAATTTAAAATACATGTAAATGGGTCACAAAAGCACACATTCAACCAAAAGTAACAATTTGGTTTGTTGTAATCCAGAACGTTTAAGACCGCATGATATTTTTGGTGTAAACAAAGGCGAGTCGGGACCGGAGCTCCGAAAACGGTTTAAATTACGTCGTTTAACCGACGTTTAGCGTTTTGCGGACCCAAACTTTCTTTAAGTTAAATCCCATTTCGTCTCATAAAGTTTCCGTTTTCGCGCGCTGCGAAACTTCCAATTGGAAATTAATTCTAAGTCACGCATTTAATAAAGTAGACGCAGGGCCTTCGGACGCATTCATTTCCCAAAGGTCACATATGTTGTTTGCTCGGGACACTGCGGGAAAAAGAGAACTGAAAAACCTACTTTAAGTAAAGATGGACGATTTAGTTTATTGAGTGGAAATGCAAAAAATCTATTGACAGAAAAATGTCTGGAATACAAAAAGAAAGGGTCTGAATATAATTTCAATGTTGTTGTCGTTTGTTAAAAACTGTATCATGTTTTTTATAAAATCTAATGACAAAAATGACCTTGTATTATTTATATTATGTAATTTCAAATTTTTGAAATACGTTTAACTTACAGTATTGGACAAAATTAGAGCGACTTTTTTTATGTTATTTTATGCCATAAACGATATTAAATTGGAAATTATTTCCTCGACTTCATTGTGAAAAATAAATTTTAATGGCTTTTCCTATACACAAAAGGATCCACTTTGCCATATTGACTTCTATTTTGTGAATCGGGCATATACCAAATGCATAACACTGCCACCTCTATGTTTAACAGTTGTTGTAAAATATTTACTGTTTTTAGGGCGATGAACAAACTGTCTGCCATCACTTCTGAATTTATTAAACTTCGTTCCAAACTAGTACTTTTTTCCAACCTTTTGCTGTCCAATTCCGATGTCTATGAGCGAAAAGAAGTCTTTCTTCTCGATTCTTTTTTCAAAGACAGGGTTTTTTTGCTGAACGACGTCCTGACAGTTCTGTCTCCACTAACAGACGCTGAATTGTCCTCGACCTAATTGATTTATAGATTTCTGGAAATTTGGTTTGTAGACTTCTTTGGATATTTTCTAGTAAAAAAATCGGACGATCTAACGCTCCTGAGGTTTATCTGTTTTGGCCACCTCGTTTTAGATTATCCACACTTCCATGAGCTCGAAATCTCTTAATTGTTTTTGATAACACCACTTGTTTTGATAATTTTATTTTTTAAATCTGCCGACAAATGTTAACCACGAGGCTCACAATATTCAAAAATGAAAGATATAAATGTGACTGAAAAATACTCGAGTCGCTTTAATTTTATCGCGTACACTTTTTTTGATTTTTGGAAATAATTGAATAAAAGCAGTTTCTCTTCTACTGAACGTGAAAAATTTATGTGACATAAATAAATAAACTAAGAGAGGGTATAAAAAAAACATTTTAGTTAATATTTTTGATAGTCGTTATAAATATGACAAAATCAATTAAAATTCGAGTGTAAAATCAACATTTCTATTACAGACGAATTAAAAAAAGTTATTAAATACCAAAATAAAAAATGTATGTAAAATGTTTCCATACATATTTATCTCTTTTACAATAATTAGGTTTTGAAGCTAAATATAAATATTTACAATCATCATACCGAATGAGTGAAACAATTAATTTCATGTACAAAATAAATATTTAATTTACTGGTAAAATTAATTGAATTTTTTTAATATCATTGTGTTAAAAAAACCTTATCATACCTACAGTGCGAAAAACCTTTTATAACTCAATATAATTTACATTTTTGCGAACTGCGGTAACAAAACGGCCATAATATACATAAAATACAAGTTCAAGGAGTTGTAATCACGAAAATGATGGCGCTTAAACGCAAATTAATTAATAAAGTACTCAATCAACAACCGTAATAAAACTGAAACTTCAAAATCGGTAATCAAATCTACTTTATACCAGACCAATTCCATTTGTACGGTATATATACATCCAGTGGCGGAATCTCATATTGGATTCGACTGATTTGCAGCACGAACTTTTACTTTAACACTGCCAAATATATTCGGTTTGAACGTCAGTGAAATTTCTTTATTAAATTGTGCATTACGCATTTTATTTAATTTATTCTCCGTCTCATCGAGGCGGTTCAATAAAGCCGAATGTGGCAGTTCAATAAATTTTTCTGTGTGTCAGGGACGGTTAAATTAAATCTATAATTTTAGACGAGAGCGGGTTAGTTTGTCTAGACGAGTCATATCTGAAGATTATTGACTATAAGCTCTATAAGAAACTTATAATGAGAAAGTGCATTAATGAAAACGTTCGTCTATTACACTACTAAACAAATTCGAAGAAAAAAGTTGCGACTGATGTTGTAACAGGGGCTATTTAAAATATTCTAATTACAATTTTAAGTTCGAAAGCTTTCCACTACGTTCAGATTGTGAGTCATAGAGTACATCATTTATTTTAATTTTCTTATAATTTTTTTTTATATTTTCAAAGCAAGAAATATAATTGAAGAACAACGGATTTTATTTACAATACTTACTTACTCCTGATCGCTTTCTCTCATAAGAAACCAACAGCAATTTAACTCCATCTAAATTTTCGGAGAATAAATTTAAATAAAAGAGTAGGAGTTAATTTTGAAGGACATCAAACAGCCCCAAGTTTAGCATGGCTTAGATTAGGAAAAATTTGTTTAAAATATTTAAATGCATAAAACTGCCGATATAAGTTGTTCTGGTTTACCAGGGATATTTTGACCAACTCTAATTCTTCTTTTAATGTTATCCCATAAGTGCTCAATGGGATTAAAATCTGGTGAACAAGAAGGCCACTCTAATTTGGTCACACCTTCTATTTCTAAACAAGTTTTGGCAACTCTGTTGATACGTGAAGAAGAATTATCCTGCATAAATAGGAAAAAATCCCACCTCTTCAGGGGCTTACTATAAGTTGAAGCACTAAACCCACATACATTTGTCCGGCGATTGTCTAGTGGGAACCAAAAGAGTCCTTTCACTAATCATAATGCTACCCCAAAACATTACAGATCTCAAAAATTTTACGTGTTAGGGCGCAAAATTAACAAAAAATAGCCCCTAACACCATATTCGCAAAATGAAGTGGTGTTATCATCACTGAATTTATGATCGAATATTTAACAAATTAATTATACAACTCGGTCAATCAATTTAATTAATTAGATTAACTGTTGACAGAACAACAAATATGTACCAGTATTAGTTGTCGCATACATATATACATTGGACTAAACGCTCCAACAATATTTTTCTCAACGAGTACCGAGTACACGTATGTGCAAATTGGATTAAACATGAGCAACGGACAATAAGACCGTGAATTAATCGTAACGAACAGCAAAACCCCTTCAATCGCACAAACACGGTCACAATTCCAGACCGCAGCGCATCGCTCTGACGAACAGCAAGAAAATTATAATGATAAAGTCCTGGTGTTTAACGTGGCATTTAATATTACTAATTACAGCTGGATTTGGCGTATAAATTAAGCCCTGCTTTGAACAACATTGTACGTAGCACAAGATAACCGCAGAACGGCCACAGTGGCATTATTCATTTCGGAGACACGCACATCGATGCCGACACATTTGTCATTTGATATCCTCATAGATAACTAATAAAAATAATTGCGAACAATGGTGACTAGAAAAGTTGAATTTTTCATTTATTAACCATGGCTGCAATTAAAATTGTACCTTTTGTAATTTTCTATGTGCACATACTACCGTACGTTTGAACAATTTTAATAAAAAATTGAATTTTCAGAGGACACTTTTTAATTAACCACATTTGGTGGTTTTTATAAAGTTAATCCGTAGTTTACTGAGTATCAGTTTTGCAGTTTGCACTGAAAATATTCCGGAATTACAATTGCATAACATGTTTATTATTACTTTTTTTATCTGTTTGTTTATTCTGAATAATATTATTATATATAACAATAATGTTTTTTATAAATATTTATTTTATATAATATAACTATTTGATTTTTACACAATTTACACAATTATTTTAGAGAATAAAATTATTGTAATATGTATTTTTTTTAAATATGACATTTAATTATTTACTTAATTTTTCAAACATGACATTTAATTATTTCGTTATATAATCAGAAAGTTTTCTTGGCTTCAATTTTATCATTCGTTATAATAATAATAAACTACGACATTTATGTTTAAGGACTGAAATTTTCTAAACATTTACAAAGTTTATGTAGGAACTTTCAGTTAATTCTTGCAATTTAAAACCATCCCTTATTCCAAAAACGACAAAATAAACATCTCCAGAGATAAGGACCAAAATGCATTAGATGGTCCCTTGTTAATACTTGGCTTAATAATCCAACATGATGTTACATTTTATTATCCTGCGTTATAAGTTGGCTCGAAAGTTGAAAACGCATTTCACTTCCACGCCAGACCATGTCACTGGCAAACGTCAGCGTTTTAAGCAGAGTCGTTCCAAGCTCTAAAAACCTAACCCTCTGTAACAGAAGCTCTGTCTCATACACCGACATTAAATCTATGACTTTAAAATTTTTGAGCACCTGCAAAAGACAGGGCCCAATTTACATCAAGAATTCGTGCTTACATAAACATTTATATATAAACACGAAGGCAAATAATGTCGTTTGTGCGAGCCAAATAATACAGATTGCGATTTCTAAATCACCGTAAAGAGTGAATGAAGTGTTTGCCCAAACACTTTCGAAAACCAATTCAAGGGTATAGTTTCCAAGAACGTCGCGCGTTTTATGCGTCGCGTAACGACGTAAAACAGCAGTAAAACGCGCACAGGTGTTTTTAACGTTGTGGCTGCGCTGTTAAAATTCGGATACGTAGGGGACCCCCGGAAATCCGGCAGGACGCAAGACGCGCACCTGTTCCGGGTCCATCGACAATCTCATTAACGTCAATATGTGTTACGTCGTCTTTCGGGACACTCGAAATTTAAATGGGCTTATTTGACGATTTGCAATTTAAATTTCCTGCTGTGACGACGAACGTGTTTGATAACACTCATTTACCGGGGGACACAGTTTTCCGTCGTTTTATATGTCGAATTCGTTCCCATGCCGAGGAAAGACGTCAGTCAATCAATAACTGACCATCTATAAAACAAACAAAGTTATCTCCGCGGGATACTTACCTTTATTTGTCTGATTTCAATCCAACCATTATTCGGAGGAGATACGTTAGTGGTAAACGGTTGGAACGGACAAAAAATTGCCGATTTGACTTGTGCCCGTTCTTTTCTCAATCTGTTGAGTTTTTGCCAATTTCACGTGGAATTCGTATGTCGAAATGATTGCGATGCAACCAAAGTTGGATACACCTGTGTCGAAAATAAATTTCACTCAGTTTTCGGCTCTTTATATGTGTTTAGTATAATTCGCATTCTGTTTTTCTTCGCCGTTGTTAAAATTCAGACGTGGTCCACAATTTATATATCTTGCGGCCTTGTTTTTAATATATAAAGTTAAAGTGACAGTACAAGACTGGGGAATTTCGCAGGCGGGAATCTGGCGCATATGCACCGTTGTGAAAAAGTGCGAAGACGTGGCCAGGAATGGATATAATACTAGTTTTCGCAATGAAAATTTTAAGTGGGATTATCAAAAAACGTGACAACACAACCATAGCAAAACTTGAGAAGTTTTTGTAGAAACATTACTTGGTTTTTCGTATTTGTTTTTTTGTTTATTTAAGAGCAGTTTGAAATATTAATTAGTACTGTTTTATTTATGTAATGTAACACTCCCTGAATAATTATAAAGAGTCCAAAATATATTACAAAAATAATACTTTTTAAGGGGAGAAAATGTAACATGTAATAATGCTTTGTTTACCAAAAATAAAAATTATTATAATTATTACAAATCTCTAAAAATTAACAAAGTTAAGACACAATGGAAAATTCTAAATCTCCAATAAATGAAAAATTCATGTAATTTTAATTGCAATTTCCAATATAGTTTTCAGAGCAAACTTTAAAATGGATAGACACTAAAATTCAATTAAAAGTTCATGAAATATTTAAGTTAAATATAAAATTTTATAGTTGTAGGATATTTTGAATTCATTCTTGTTTAAAATAGTCTTTCATATTTGTATCTAAAAAAGTAATACAAAATTTTCCATTTTTAAATCCTCGTTATTTAAATGTTAAGAATTTTAATTATTATGTTTATAATATGTTTTTAATGTTCATTTTTGAAGAAATTAAATAGTTTAATATTATTTATTGATAAAAAAAAATAAAATCATTTTATAAAATTAATTAAAATTTACAGTTTTTACAAATCCCAAAAAACTTATAGGACTTAAGATAATGAAAAATTAAAAATCTCTGATAAATGTAGAATTTGTGTAATTTTAATTTTGGTTTCCGATAGTGTTTTATGAGCAAATTCAATTAAAAGCACACTTCACATTTGTTCACTTTACATTCCAACATATATTATTTTTAAATTAATAATTGAAATCACTTAAAAAATTTTATATATTTAATTTAAATAATTCTTTATATTTCTCTAATTTAAAAAGTTATTAATTAAGAAAAATGTCAAAGTTTTATTAATAAGAAATAAAATAATTTTATAAAATTTCCCAAATCCCAAAAAGCTTGTAGAACTTAAGATACAATAAAAAATTGAAAATCCTGTGGTAAATGTAGAATTTGTGTAATTTTATTATCGATGTTGTTTGCAAAGTAAACTTTAAAATTTATAGACAGTAAAATTCAATTAAAAGTTGAATGAATATATAAAATATAAAATATTTAAATTAACTGTAAAATTTTGTATTTGTTACACAATATTTTTTAATCATTCAAGCTGAAGCTAAAAGTTAATCTTTCAAAAATATTTATTTATTTATTATAAAAATATCCAATAGAAAAAATGTTTTCTTAATCTCACTATAAACTTAAAGTTACTTCAGATAGTTTTAGAAATTAAATAAACGACTTTTTGGGGAAATCACTTTCTGTTTTATATTTGTATATCCCTTAAAACACTTTTGAAAAAGAAAAACTGTAAATTTAAAGAATTGAAATTAAAAATAAAAATAATGCTTAGTTTTTAAATTTTTAAGCTTAAAATGAATTTTCAAAATTTTAAGTTTAATTATTTATGTAATTTTTTCTTTTTTGTACCATATTTTTTATTCAATTTCATGTTTGAAGGTTTTCTCATATATTATTTCTAATTTAATAATTGTTATTTAAAGAGTTGAATAAAATTAAAATTAAATATATTTATTGAAAAAAGAACTAAAATAATCTCTTAAAAAATGTTCGTATTAATTTAAAAAATTCTTAATTAAGGAAATCAATTTCATATTTTTAGTTTGTGTTAGTTGTTTTACAATAAAAAATATTTTTTAATATAGATATGAAATTTTTTAAGTTTTTTTTTAGAATGTACAGTATTATTATTTTTTCAGAATGAAAACGTGTCTAAATGTAAGAATTAGATAAAAAAAATACTCTTACTAAAATTATATTAGAAGAGTTATTTTTTTTAATTGAATTTTGATAAAAAAAATTGTTTCTAAAACTAACTTTAATATAATCTAAATAACTGTTCATTACTAAAAGACTTAAATTAAAATTTTCATAGTCGAAGATCTTAATTATTCATATCAAATAAATCTTAGGAATCAAGGTCCCCTTGGGGTAAGCAACATCGTCAACTCACCCCCATATTTCATTTTTCCATTTTGGTCTCGCTGCAATAATTATCTAGGCAGTCCCATTATTTTCCTTAAGACATACCTGACAACCGGCAACACACTTTCACGACGAATTAATGAATTCCCATTGAATGGCGTGGGCACAATAAAGCGGTGCCGCATTCAATATAAAACGTAAAAGGATAAAATCTAATTATGATGGCAGATAAACTCGCCGAGTTTCACGTAAATCTGAGCTTAATAAAAAACGACGCACCCCGAATACAATAATGCTTGTTGTTTGCGCTCGAAGATGAAGTTAGGTAACGCAACGGTGTAATTGTTAATTAGCGCGCTTTACTTTTGAATGCCTCGAAATAAACCGAAGTTGTGGAGTTTTCGCCAAAGTTACATTTTTGGTTATTACAAACAGGATAATTAGTGGATAACTTATATTAAAATCTGTTTTCGGCCAACTTTAAGGGGCTGCATCCAAGCGGATAATAATTATGAAATTCATCTTTGTCCCGGGTAATGTTGGCGGCAAGTTTCGGTAAACTCCAAGGGAATCTTTCCATTGTTCTATAACATGTGGTAATTGTTAAAGCAATTTTAAAAGTTCTCATTGCCAACAAGGACATCCGATCGTTTGCAAAGTGTGGTCACGTAAGTTTCCGAGTGAAATTTAGTTACAACGTCCAAAACTAATTGAGTGTCCTTGACTCGAAACTGTTGAGGACTTGGCGAAGAGACGTCAAGTTCAAAGCAAATACTTCTAAATATTGATTCGCTAATGTAAAGCAAACCCATCCATTGAGGCTTGTAAATACATGTATTACCGAAATTACATTTTTCTTTGTGTGTTTTCTTAACCTTTTCCGTAGTTAGTATGTTAAAGTTGGGGCAAAATGTGCAGTATCATCGAAATAAAATGCGGGGTCGGGTTATGATAACACTACAACCCGATTTTTTTTTGGATAAGTGCAAGAAACCTCAATCATCATTTACATAGTAAGATCGTAAAGCTGGTAATAATGGCAATGGTGGACGTGTACTAAAATGGTTTATTAGCAATTTTACAGCATAACCAGACGTTAAACTAAGGGCGTTTTCGTGGCGGCAAGAAGATAATTTAGGGGAGTTTTTACTTAATGGACACATATCTTTATGCTGAGACGCACAGACCAGTCGCAGTTTATGAACTACCAAATTAACGCTTGGATTCTCGTCTGGAATAGGGATTAACGGGCTTAAAAATGTTGATTTTCTATAAAAAGAGGGTTTTATTAATATAATACAAATATAATAACCCTGCTCGACAAATACGAAGAAAAAACTACGTACGTAAATTTTCTTCTAAATTTTTTATGATCAAGAAATAAAATTCAAATATACTGGGTTTTACTTTCAACAATAAATTTTAAATACATTTATACCAAATCTATTGGTATCTTTTTCTCTTTTTTTCTCATAATAAACCAACAGTAACCCCCTACCATTACTCCATTGCTAAGATGTCCTGATGGAAACTTTCTCCTTCCTCTTCGATAGTGCACACAAATTTTAGGAGAAAACATTTAAATGGGACACCAAAATGTGAATTTTGAGATACATGCGACAGCTTATTTTGCTATAGTTCTCATATAATTCATCTATATGTTTTTCGTAGTTTTGTACTTTTTTATTTACAAAAATCTCAGAAACAATTTTACTAAAATACTTCCACAAAGCCAATTCAATATCATCTAATTTTTGATCAAATATCTCATCCTTGGGTATTTTTCCGGTTTGTGATCCAAGAAATATTTCTTCTTTAAGCTTAGCATCGCCCAGTTTAGGAAAATTTTGATTGAAGTATTTTCATATATCTTCATCTGTATCTAACACTTTAACAAAATTCTTCATTAATCCAATCTTGATAATGTAATAGAAGTAATAATATTTTTTTAGAATAAACGAGTCTTATAATCATGTTAGCTTGGCCTAGAAGAGAGAAAAAAAATATTATCTCACATGTGGCACTAAAAGAAATGTGGAACATATTTTCTAAGATGTACGTACGTTAGACAGATTATCTTAACAGAAAAATAAATTTATCTTCCTAATTTATTAATTTAAGACATTTTATTATTTATTTTGAGAATATTTGCCATATATTTGTTATAATTTAAGAAGATAAGAGTCCTATTTTTTAAAATAAAGTAACACGTCAAATGTTGGAAACGATAAAACTTTATAACTTCAATTTGGCTGAACAGAAGTCGATAAACTTTGTATCAAAAGATATTTTTATCTATTCTTGCATCAGTCGTTAGAGGGGTTTAAAAACTGATAACAAGTCTATAAAATTGACAAATTTTATGCTATCAATATTTTTGTTTTCTTTCAAAGTCCTTTCAAACATGTATAAGCCATTCTAAATTATCATTTAATAGCTGTAACTAATTCTGTTGAGAGGCTTCAACTTAAGTTTGAGATTATACATATTCCTCATTCTTAATATGAATGATTATTTTTTAGTAAAATCGAATTTATTAATAACAATTTTTTATGAAATTGAAACAGTTGGATTAAACAAAAGTGACTGAAAATCCCGTGAAAGGTTTTATTTTATATCTGTAGGCCGAACAATGCGTAATGTATAAAGTGTGGAAAATATTTATGGCATTTCGCTTTTAAAGGTGAAATATTCGATGCGTAATAAATTCATCATTTCAAAAAATTTCGTTTCATCAGTCACATTTATCACATTGTTTGAAAAGTTTAATTAATAAAACTAATGGCACGTATTTTGCCCAACACAAAACACTAGAATTGTAATCAATTTGCAGACAGTAATTCGACTAATTATTGTAATTAATCTATATGGGTACAATTTATTAGGTAAGACTGTTACCAATGAATCGTTTGCTTTGTAGATAAATTTGTTCGGCTATTAATGTAATAAATAGCAAATCAATACTGCACTGTTTATTGGTTAAACGTTTCAATATTTATAAAATGGATATTTTACATATTGTGTTTAAATTCAATAACTGTCAAGCTATACATACGGTTTATACTTTTTAAAACATGGAACTTGAACATCCCATAAACTATTATCATAATTTTTATTATTTTCTATCAATATACTATTTTAGTTAGAAGCTAAACTAATATCTCTAGTTTTCATCCAGTTTTGATACATCTAAATTTTAGTTTAAAATAGCTTTCGTTAAGATAAATTGTATTAAACAAAATCCGAAGTCACTGTACGTCAAGCAATTTCAGTTTTGAGTTGTTCTTCTGAATTAAATAGGTAATCACGTAAAAAATTGTGCAATGACAAAAATAACTACTAGTCATTTGGAAAAATACTAAAATTCTATGGGGGATGACTTCCTATTTATCATTTTGAAATATCTTTTGATTACAGAACCCCATCTTTGAGAAGCACTTCATAAAATTCCAAAAACCTAAGAAATTCATTCAATGGATTCTTTCATATGGTTGATTCATCACTATTTAGTGACTGACTATCTCCAAATATGTTATATGAGGATTTTGCACGAGACATTGCTTAATTCCTTCTTTGGTGCAGGTTTAAAGACGACGTTGATATTGTTTATTTTCAAGGAACTCCTAACCACTTTTAAACTGGCAAAAACAAAATCGTATGACTTGTCAATTCCGGCATCTTCCTCAAACGCATTGCAAATCCAACGGGCAGTTTCTGCTTTAAATTAATTTGTGTACTAATAAATTCGAATGAAACACTTGAACACACAATTTTTAACCCTAAAAAAGTTTTAAACATAATTTAGGGAAAAAATATATAACTTTGAAATTTTAGTGACGAAAAAATCCGCTAACAAATATTGTTTCCAAAAGTTTGCCCGACATATTTTTTTGTTGTTCGACTGTGTAATACGTTTGCATCAGATACAATAAAAACAGAACAGTTTGCCAATCGAAAAAAAATTATGGTTCTTTAAAGCCGTCATTTTATTTTATGGCCTCTTACAAGACAGTTAAACGACAAAAAAGCGATAAAACAACTATGCGCAGTGTATTAACATCAGATTCAGCTGCAAATGGGAGAAAAGTTTTGACAAGCGGAAAATATCTAGATACATTAAGTTGACGGGCCCGAACAACATATTAAAAGTTTCAAGAACTTTCCCACGGGCACAATAAAATGCATACGACTTAAGTGATGTTGTCTACCAAACGCAATAATTAAATGTGCTTGGACGATTTTATAAATTCACTTTGGCGCAGCCGACACGAAACTCACTAATCAGTTTGACTGTTGTTTAGTTTTGTTATTAATGTGGGAAGTTTCTGTTTCCACTTTTTGCAGCTTATTTTATGTTTTATCATACGAGATGTGAAGTATGGTTTGTTTTAATGGTTTGGGGTCGTTTTCGCTGTTGTTTCTATTCGGTTTCATTTATTTTTTTAATTAATACTTTAAATTGATTAAGTTTTCGTATTAATTAAATTTTAATTAAACGACAATGTTATGATCGAAAGTTAAGATGAATTGAGTTAATTTAAATTTATTAACAAAGTAGAACTTTCTATCGAAATTTGACTTTGACAAATTTAACTCGATATATACGATTTCTTATTGTGGTGTCCTATTTGATCCTGCCTGAAGTTATAAATATATGAGTATTGAGAATGTGTTGAATATCCGTGAAATAAATCTCGAATAGTTTATTAAATTGAAATTTTCACAAAGGAATTCAATCAGTCGGTCTTAGATTTAAAGACTTCTGCGAGCTTTACACATCTATAAGCCTGTGACTTACACATTTTTCATTTCGAAAATTTTATTAGGTATTAGATCGTCTCATGATACTACATTTTATTCTAAATTAAAAAAAAATAGGCAATTTCTTGATCTATATTTTCTAATTATTTGAGTACCTGTCCACTTTGAATTAGCTACTTTTGTAAAATTATTAACCGAGATTACACAGTAGAACAAAAGCCACAACAAAATTAAATGTTTATAAACGAAATTTTATTAGCATCCTTGAGTGATTTAATTGCGTTCCCGAGTAAACTGCTTTAAGACAAAGCTCCAGTGCAGTCGGGTAACTAACGGCGAAATTATATACGTCCAAAACAAAGCGTCATACTTACTCGACTTTATGAGCTATCATTTTGAGCTTCGGTGGTTTATTGTGCATAAAACGCATCATATGTAGAAGAAGTTTTTCTCATAAACCCATTTTAAAAATATCCTGGCAGCGTGTTTTTCTTATTAAACACGGTCCAATTTTATTGCGAAATTGCACACTAATTTTGAGTCATATTAAAAATGTTGTCAACTGAATTTTGTTTGTTTCAGTGAAATATCTGCGGGAGGTGACGCCTTACTTCAGAAAAGCCAGCATAATATCCGAAGTGGGCTGGGAACTGCAAAGGGGTTTTCTCACTGGGGCACCGCCGGCGGTAAAGTCTCCCCAAAGGGCTGACACTCGTTACCTGCCGCTGCAACTTTGCCACCTCGCCAGGAACTTCAGGTATCCGGATCCAGGTGAGAATATTTTGATATTAACACGTAAATTTGGCCGCACGATGATATCATTATTTAAATTATTATATTACTCTATATAAATATTCCAATTTGTTTTATTTGGTACGTCACTTAATATCTAGTTTAAAATTTGGCGAATGCGCACATAAATTATGTTATAAGTCACTTACACTAGTTTCTAATCCAACTTTTGCTGAATGCGCAACTATTTAAATAAATGGCGGATGCTCAATATACAACATTTAATTTATAGGTAATCAATGTTGTTGCCGAAATCGGACGCTTCTCCTACTGTGATATATATTTTGAAGCTGTCTGTTGAAGCACAGACAGAAGTATTGTTTATAAATGCATTTTTCATGGGATTATCTGTTGTTTTGGGGTTTCGCGTTTTCCGCTGAGAATATTGATGGATACGTTTGGTCATTCTTTATCAGGTATATACAGTGCAGGCTATAACCTGCCAACCTGATACATTGCGCGATATTTTACAGAAATTGTCTCGTCTGGTAAAAGATTTACTTCGTACTAAGTAAAAAGGATACAAAGCGTATTTCATATTTTTGTTTAAAATTTTCATTTTTCTTTATGTGTATGATTTATACACGAATATTTTAAAGTCGTTTACATTTTTCAAGCGTACTCAATTTTTAAAGAAAGAATTATTAATTTGCACGAGACCACTATCTTAATTTATAATTAATGTCAATTTTTTTACGGTACATTGTACAGTATGATTAAATGAAATGACTTAAATCTAAATTATATTTTTAATTTTTTTGTGAAGAAATCAATAAATAATTCAGTTTATTATTTTAGATGTTTTGATTAATGATTTTTCTCATTTTTTATGGTTCTTTATACGAAAATATAATAATAAATAATGAATATAAACAAATATATTTATTTTTAGTATTTCTTTGGCATACTTTAGATGATGCTTAACACAATTTTGTTATTTAATTTAAATATTGTTTTAAAATTAATTATAGTTATTAAATACAATAGAATGTATCTATTTTTAATTTTTCTTAGTTATTTCAAGCAGGACTTGAAAATTTGGTATACAACACTTTTGATGATGCTGAGCACAAATAAAATAAAATATTGTTATTAATTAATTAATTAATTAATTAATTAATAGAAAATTAATTTCAAAAGACACATAAATTTTAATGTTGTGAAACCAATTTTGAATAAATCAATAAATAATACACTTTTTTATTTTTGATGAAACCATTATTTCAATTTATATTTTTTCTCAATTTTTTTATGGTATTTTATATAAAAAAATAATAATAGTCAATAAATATAATAGATAAATTACTTTAAGGATTTTATGTAATTTTCAAAAACCTTGGCACACAAACGCAGACACAAATTTGTGTTCTAATTGTTAACAATTGTGTTTTTAAAGATACTCAATTTAAAAATGTAAATTTTAATGAAACGTAATTTTTCTTTTTATTGCTAAAATTTAAAATTTTTTATTTCATAAATTTTTACATTTTATTACAGTTATTAATTGAAAGCACAAAATAATTTCAATTTTAAATGTTAATAAAAAACAATCAGTTGAACATTCATTTAAAATTATTTTTAATTTACATGAATGAGTTTATATTCAGTTAAAATAATTTACGCCATATAATTCCAATATATGCACGGTTCCGCCCGTAATAACACAACATTCAAACCTCATATGAACCAGATTGCGCAAACGTCCCAATAAATCGACGGCCAATACGACAAGTAATCGAACATTATTGAGGACTGTACGCTGGCCCATCGCCTATATCAAGTCGGTCCATTGATAAGGCATTTTGTTACGCTGTTAACGCCCTGATTAATGATTATATGCCATATAATGCACTGAATTACTACGACAGCCAGTTTCCAACGATGATGGAGTGTGAATAAACTAGTGCCGCTTATTTGCCCAACCTCCATCATACGCCATTCCCAATACTAAGCCGAACAAATTCTATTTATGCCACGGGATTAATAACATTTTTACTTGCGAACGAAATGATAATTAATTATTAGTACACGGATTGCCATGGACAATGCATCGTATGAGGTATGACGATGGGCAAAAAGGACCTTTGTAAAACCGATAACCGGGCGTTCCAATATTGTCCAAACGCGACAAATCCCCAATTGTTGCTTTTATTATGACAATTGTTCCGATAAGCAGCGGTCGGTAATCCATTTTTATCGGGCGCCACTGGTCCAACGGGGATTTGCAGTTTCGATCATCTCTTTGCATATGTTCAATCACGGCCAATGTTTATCTTCGGCTTTCGGATTGCGGGGATTTGTCCGGCTTATGTCGACTGATGCGATTGCCCCGTCGACCAATATTCCTAATAACTAGGCACGGGCGAAATGTTGTCCCGGACCCGGGACCCGTTTACTACATAAATTCCTGCGGTCCGACACCGAATTAGCCATGCTTCCCTGCCTCGCAAAGATAATTTAATGAAAGGGATCCCATATTTCTCTGCGACCGTTGGCCGGAAGTTTTCCAACTGCCCAGATGGCTCAAATGCAGAATCGACTGTTAAGAAATTTATTTAGGACGGCGGTCACGCTAATGACGTCGTCCATCATTCTCCGTTGTTGGTCGGTGACTTGAATTTTAATCGCTTCCCTAAATTAGCGTCATCATAATTATTAAATTCTGACATTAACTAGTCACAACATTCGAAAATATACCAATAATATGAAGAGTTATATTTTTCTTTACATACTTATTTTTTTGTATAAATATAATTTTTAAATTATAATTAAACTATCGTCGTTTCATTGTAAATTTTAATATTACATTTTCAATTTGAATTACATTAACTTTAATCAATTAAATATTAAAAGATTAATTTAAATATCTAAATGAAACTTTATTAAAATTTTAATGTCATAGTATATTTTTTCGTTTATTTCATAATATAATCATATATATGTCGCAACACGGTCAGGATTATCGGCCATTTCGAATTTTGTTTATAAATAACACACATGAAGTCCTTAGAATATAATTAAACAACAGGTGCAGGATTATAAGCAACAGTTAAACAATTCAGAGTCGCATTGAACGTCAAGTCAAGTCAAGACTTCTACTCAGTTTTCCTGACGGAACTTAACTGTACGCCCTCCTCTACCGTCACATCGGTTCGAGTACCAACCCCTGCTTAGCACTAAGTACATCCAAGTACTATACGTATGCAACCAATAGTATTAAGTGCATTTCACATGAACCCTGACATATGGTGAGAGTCGTCGTCCTATAATGGATAAGACTAACTTTTACTTCCGTTGATCAACTTTTCTTATATAATGATAGAATCAGCCATTTTCAACTGTAATCCGGGAAATGAATAACCTAACTATTATATATTAACATAGTAGGAAAACAAATAAAAGCTAACAATAATATAAAACAACAATTTAAAAAATAACGTAATAAATTGAACTTACAAACAGTAAATAATCCAGTAAGACATGACTTTGTTTTGAAAAGTACAAAAAATTCTAAAAAGGGGATGAACTAAATGGTGACTTAAGTCCTTATGGAACAGAGCGTGTTAGAGACGTTACTACTTTAACCAATGAAATTAACTGAACCTTAACTGTACTTTTCTATCCTTTGATTTGTGAAGAGTTTTTTATATTCAAAGATTATTTGGTATTTAAAACTTAAATTTTTATTTAAACAAAAACAATTAGAACTTTTTATCAGTGCGTTTCTTATTAATATTCTGAACAAAAGAAAAAAGCCCTTGAAACGTAGACAGTGATTATAGATAGCAAGATATCCAAATCAGAAAACTGCTGTCATTTATTAATTACCGTTTTATGGAAAGTTTAAATTTAAATGCTTCCTAAAGACTAGACTGAAGCTATATCCTAACTTCAACTTATTCTTTACTAATAATGTACCTTTACGAAAATAATTAAGCTCTATGTAAAAGAATGATTTTACACCACTTTCTCACAAAATATTTGTAAGAAAAATATTATTAAATAGAATCTTGAAAAAATTTATTTCTAATATACCATTTAAAGGTGCATTTAACACATTTGATTATTTGTCTTGGATCTTATCTTATTGAATTCTTCTTGATATACTGCAGTGGATTTAATTGAAATTTTGACCAGTTAGTTTATAAAATAATTTTCAATAATCTATACATTGTTTTTTGTGAAACATATTAAAAAAGTAGGTGATATTACTTTAAACTCACATATTAGTCTGATTTGGTTGGTCAATGAAATAGCACATACAAATATATTTAACATTATTTAACAATACCATAACTATTTAACAATATTAATAATCTGTCTTAATAATAAGAAATTATTTTTAATATTAATATTTATTATATTTTATTGAATAACTCACTATAAGTGGGAAGAAATAAACATAGTTCTCCAGAGAAAAATAATAATAATTAACATGAAAATTAAGGTCAAAATGTTTATGACACAGCTAAAAATTTAAAACGCTCTCGAAAAATAATTTACATGATCAACAAATATGAGTTCATTTGAAAATATTATGAAAAATGTCCTATTCAAAAACATCTCCCTTTATACTCAGACAAATTGGAAGAATCAGTAAATGAAATTCTTTCTTGGCTTCTAAGCAAATTAAATATGTAAGGCATTGTCTAATAGAACAATCAGGCGTCGACTGAGTGAATGAAACGTACAAGGATGTATTTCAGTAAAGACACCATTAGCATCGAAAATGAATATCCGAATAAGACTAAAATATACAAAAATATATTAATTATTTTCCAGAATTATCGTGAAGAGTACTTTGATGTGATGAATACAAATTCGATAGAACAGGCTCAGATGGTAAACAAACAAACATAAAAAACAAACAAACAAACAACAATAACAAATAAACAAACAAAACAACAAACAACAACAACATTGGTGGCACTCCAAATAAAAGTTGGAGCCTCAGACAGACTAGAAATATCTTGAAACACTGCGGAGAAACCATTATGGTTTGGAGTTACAGAAAATTATTGATAAAATGAATCGTTTTGTACAGAAATATCATAATGGATGTATTGAAATCATTTGACAATGATAATTTACCAGTTACATGGATTTTTATGCCTGATAATTTAATAATATACATATAATCATGTAGAAATTCTGAATTGGTCGGCACAAAGTCCGGATCAAAATCCAATTGAAAATTTATGGAACAATTACAAGTGTTGCTTTACTCATAAAAGTCATCAAATTTAGATATACTGTGGTTATTAACTAAAGTCAAGAAATTGGACCTTTGCCGATATCTTGTTAAATCTATGCCTATTTCCCTTATAAATGTTTATAACAAGCAAAGTATACCCAATAAAATATTAAAATTTATTTTAAAGTTGTAAATTTTAACAATAATATACTTTTGAACTGTGAACAGCGACATTATTTTTGTTAAGGTTTAATTTAAATAAATAAAATATAAAATATTTTGATCGCATTTAATTAGTAATTCCTATTTAGCATTAAATAATAAAGTAAATAAAATGTTTTGAACTCGTTAAACATTAAAAAATTAAAACTGGGCGCCAAATATTCTGACTTATTTTAGATTCAGTTTTCGAATTAAAATTACAAGTAATTCTCTACTTACACTTTTGTTATCAAAACTTAATTTCAAATTAAAACTACACACAAAATTATTAAATTAGTAAATAAACTATATTTTATCCAATTGTAAACTTATGAACGATATAAATCCTACAAATTCAAAAACATATATATATATATATATATATATATATATATATATATATATATATATATATTCATTTCGTTTTATCTAGACGGAAATAATTGAATAACTGTAATTTCGTAACTTTTAATTAAAGTTCGAGTAATTCGACTGAACTATGGTAAAATAAAACTACAGTAATAAAATATTTATTCAAATGAATTTCGTCCATTTCGTAAGTTTCGCGTTTAATAAAGTAACGTATTTAGTATAATTTACAGCAGCAATATCCAATGTTATGAAAGATATAAAAGCGAAAAACATTTAATTACCAATTAACTTTCCGACACGTCCAAAAAGAAAAATAATTCCGACATCAACTTCAAATTAAGTAAGTAATTTCGCGTACATTTTATCAAAGGCGCTCGCTAAATGGGAATTTAAATTAGCTCCGAAACAAAATGGGCATAACAACTTTTTAATAAGGTGAATTTCACACCACGCCGAACTATTTTGGTTTGTCGTCACCATTTTTTTTTTAATCGCGGCCCTCGTACATTCGTTTCTCATTAAAACCGGCTTTAATATTAGGATATGGAATAACTATGTTTTAACGAGCCGGAAAATTCTTCTATTTACTGCGACAAATAGAAAGAAACATCCAATTGAAGCGGGCGACCATAAATTCACGTGAATACTGGATACTGGATTTCTGTTTGTGTTTTCCCCATTAAACCGACACCAAAGTGTTTTAAAATATGAAGTTTTAAGCAGTTTGAATCTGTACGGTTAATAAAACTTTCAAAGTTAACCGCCAATATCTACAGGGACGAAGTTTTATACTTTTTTGATAATAAATCAATAAAGGGATCAGATGCGATAATCCCCTGGAAATCTAAATTGCACACTTAAATATAAATTACTTTTTGACGTTTATGAAATATTTATCAAAAATCGATATGATAAATTTTGTACCTATATGTATTTATATTCTCTGTACATTAATGATTTTAGCATAATTTAAGTTTTCAGTTAGTTTTTGCATATTTAATTAATTTTTAAACAATTTAAAGTGTTACATTTTATAATAATTTATTTCACTCTTTACAAAATATTAGATCGAAGATAATTATTTTTCAGATGCAGTATTTTTATCTTTTGTAATAATATATCAAAAATCTATGGATTTCGTGTGTTACCTTTATTTATTTCCTCTGCTTTTAGTTTTAATAAGTTAATAATGAATTTCTACATATTTAATAATTTTTAAGCAGTCTGAATTGTTATCTTAGATTGTGGGAAGGATATTTCAAAAGTGAAATTTATTATAATTATTTCAATTTTTACAATATATTAGGTCTAAATAATTATTTTTAGTGGAAGTATTTTTATATATTTTTTAATAATTTATCGAAAATCAATACGACTGATTTCATGTGTTACCATTATGTATAATTATACATAGTTATGCTTTTAATTTTATTTAATCTTAAGCAATTTTAAATATTTAACATTTTTTTTAGAAGTGACTTTATAATACATATATCACTTTACACAAAATGTTAAAATAGAAGATAATTATTTTTAATGTGTTTTTTTAACGTTATGACTCTGTTTGGTGTAAAATCCTCACAAACTTACTCAATAAATTTCATTTCACCTTAATTTCTAAATATTTAATGTTTTCATAAATAATGAAGTTAAAACATATTGAATATTTTTGTTTAAAGTATATTATAATGAGAAATACTCAATAGAATTGCTTTATTGTATTTTTTTAATTTGGCACTTTTAATTTGAATTTTTCTTTAAATTTGACATTTAATTTCAAAATTTAAAAAAGAAATATTTAAAAGAAAATTGTATTTACTTGAAATTTTTTTCATTAATAATAAATATAAATATAGAGTTTTGAGATTTCCTCGAAATTCCTCTGTTTACAATAAAACTAATTCATTATTGCCATTTTACTGTAATTTTTAAGAATGCATTCATCAATTTTAATCACTCATATATAATTTCAATTTGACTTCATATTAATAAATTTTGTAACTTAATTGGAACGGGGAATACAGATGTATTAATTTCTTTTTCATTAATTTAGAAACAAAATATTTAATATCCTAATTTTGATGTAAGTATCTGGGGAATTACTGACACAAATAAAAACCATTCGAAATTAATTCCACGAACTTTTGACATAATTTTAACAAACTTCTCTGTGTTAGGGTTTATCTGACCTTTTTAGTAATTGCCTTATTTTCGGCAGAAATGACCCTTTTTAATATTCGAGATGAGAAAAACACACAGTCTAATTATCTAAAGACCAATTTAACAGGAATTTAATAAGCTTCCAGCATGGTAATCTAATAAGAAATCTAGAATAAGATAAAACACGTTTCCTTTTTAAAAATCCAAACGGCAAATATATTTTAAAAGTGGATGGTAACGGGTGCATGAAGATAAAAAACTTCCAGGCATCCTTTACAAAATTTCTTGTACAGACTGCACTAACGAAATTAGATCTCGTTTTACTTTATTTCCAGGAGTCGAACGCTACAATTCCGTGGCAGAATAATTTTTATAAATATCAAACTAAAATTTCGTTTTATGTAACAAGAAAATATACGGGATGGTCGGTCATTTTTCCTGCGGACGAAATGAATCACAATTTATGACACATTACGAGATGTCCCCTGAAAGTTGACGTACAACATCCATCATCTCTTGGGCTGCCGTATCCGGACCAGAAATTAACTACGATAAGCCAATTTGATGTTTCGGGGGGAAAAGACCAAATCAAATTTTCCGCCTTTTTGTGTACAGTCCCCGTTAACATTCATATCTTGTTTTTGACCGGCACGCGGAACGTCCTATATATTTATGAGCTAACCTTTTTGATCTTTGTTATCTTTTTTTATGCGTGTGCTCACCGCATTAGAATTTCATATAAATGGCCCCGGTTTTTTTTTCAGACATTTCGGTATTAAGAGAAGATCTCTCTATCGGAAATTCAATTTGTACGCTTTCTTTCGGCAACGGTTCAGCTCTTTGTGTCCGGGCCGAACGCGGTTCGCAACGCTTATTTGATGAACACGATATAACGTGTGGCGGCGTACGGAAATCAATCTGAATACTTTATCTAGTGGGTTTCATACATTTTTTGACGAACAGTTTTCCCATGTAATTGTGACGTGGCACGTGAAGTAGGCAATCAAACGTTTGCTGTGCTTAATGCTAATTGATTTAAAGTCGTGGAGCCAAATTAAAATTGCGCCGCCAGTAAAACATTAATTAACGATCTCCGCGCAAAATAACGATTCATTGCCCGTGTTTTAAGTTGGAGCCTTTAAGCTTGGCTATAATTATAAATGAATTATTTCCGTTTTTGTTCTGGCCGTAAATCGTGCAATGCACTTTTACGATTCCAAAATCTTTACGAGAGCACCTCCTTTAATTGAATGATATTTTGCTTCTTCTTTTAGCGCTCTCGAGTACAGAGAGAACCCTTTTAGTGTGATGGCCTTTTCCGCTCAATGTACGAAATAAATTCGCCAGTAAAGCCTAAAACATAACAATATAAAAACCACGTTCTTACACATTTTATTAGTTCAGTCGTAAAAAAATGTTGTAAAACTCCCAAACTACTAAGGATTAAAAAAATATACTGTGATGGTCAAAGGTATAGAAAAAAATTAAATTTATTCTTCATTTCATTAGTTTAGTTTGTATATTTTCTTTTAAAATACATTTAAATAAATAGATAGTCATTTTATTTAATATTAACTAACTAAGATATTCACCATCTGCAGCATGGATGTGTGTTTTGAATCTTATCTTGTTGAAAATTCTAAACTACAGGCAAATTATTTTTCTTTTGACCTTTGAATATTTAAAATATTAATAAATACCTAACTAAACCCACTAATAAACAATTATACAGTTGTATTGTTTTTATCAAGACAAATAACATTTTTACCAAGACAAATAAAAATTTCTAAAGTTGCTCTACATATGAGCGATATGAAATAAATTTGAAAATATTTTATTTGTTTAATATTTTGTACCATAACCATTTTGTTTAATACTTCTCGATATTGCTTGTTTATCGAGTCAACAAGATTGCTAGATACTAATTCTTATATTTGCGTTCATCACTATGAAAATCTATAATTCGTTCTTTCAAATGTTCTGATAAATGTTTGTTTTTACCCCTCTTACAACATTGAAGACTTCGATTTTTAACATAAACTGAACACAATCCACTGTTAAAAATATAAATGCAAATAATATTGAAACATTTTAATAATATTGATCACTTCATCAGTTGTGTTACGATATCTTCAAGTTAATGAATTTTCAATAAACTGAGATTAACAAAATCATATCAATTACATAAAATTATCCGATAATTTTGATCACCACTGTATATACGTGATCGATGCCACGGTATTATTTTCCGTTGTGAATTTCATTTCGTATTGTGGAACATTTTAATTGAATTGAGGAAAAACGAGGTACTCTTTAATGTGACATTTTTATTGCATTCCTTTCGCCAAATTGGCCAACATATTTTGCAAGGCCTTTACATCAAACAAATCGTGCGTATCTTTATATTCGAAACGCCGGAATGCTCGCATCGTTAATTCGATTTAAAAAAAAATGGATACATCAGTCAACTTTATTTCATTTGTTTTTAATATAATGTTGCCGTTTCAAAAATACAATCAACAAAAAAATACAATTTATTTCAAAATTGACAACTTGATGTATAAAAATACCTGTTGTTAACGGATAAATTGTTAATTCAGTTTGTAAAAATGTTCAGTTCTCTTTTTCATTGTTATTAACGAAACATATTTATTTAACAATATTTTTACATGAAGTAAAATAAATCCGTTATGCTTTTATGTATTATAAAATTTTAGAAACGATGAATTTCATAATTTAAAATAAATTGGTTGTGTTGATGTCATATAGAATAAATTTTCTCTATTCTAGTATGTAAATACATTATTTACATTTATTGTTCCGTTCGTATTTGTATATTGTGTGTATATTTTAAATTAGACATTAAACGAAAAGAAATACGTAAGTACGTACCAAAAAATTTTTTTGGAACAAAATGTCAAAATTTGACTTTATTGTTTAATAATGTAAAACGTATCAAGAAAATAATTTTAAAGTACTTGTTTTACAATTTACATTCTAGTGGGGTATTAACTAACACACCTAATAACCTAAAGAATAAATATAAATATAAATTAATTATTTATATTTAATAACAATAGCAACAAAAATTACGTCCGGATTTTTATAAAATATTAAAATAATATAACGTAAAATTTTAATAACAACTTCATGAATAAAAAATAAATTGAAAATGGAATACCAATACAATTATTTGTTTGGTTTATTTAATTATTTTTTCATGTTATTTAAAACAAACAAATACATAAAATATGAAATAAGTAATAAGAATAAAATTAAATAAATACTAATTTATATAAATTTTATTGTTTTTGTACGTTATAAATTCTAAAATTCGCACGTGTCTTCACATACAATATTCATTTGATTTATTATATTAATTTCGTATGATATTTATAACAAATAAATTAAAATAAAATTATATATATATATATTAATATTTATAAATTTCATTGTTTTTCTAAATATATATTCGTAATTAAATTGTGCATTGTATATATTTTAAGTTGAACTTTAGATGAAAAATTATTTAAACCAAAACTTTTGTTACAATAAAACACCAAAATTGTGTATTCAGTTTATCGTGTAATAAAGTAAAAGGGTAATTTTAAAAGTATATGTTATTTCAACAAACTAAAAATAATTATCTATAATATTTTATTTAATGTAGTGCTTTTATTCAAAATTAAAATGACATATCATATCTAAAGTTGTTCAGGTTTATTGGTCGACGAACAGCTATAGATATGGAAACAATGGTCACGAAAGCCTCAACCTTTACAAATATCATAATTATAAAAGTACATGTTGTTTCAAAGTTTTCATTATAAAGGTTTACTATGTGAAATATATTTACCACATTAAAATAAAGTATACTTAAATACTTGACCATAATATTTTAATTAACAATAATTACACTACAAAAGTATTTTTATCCCACATTAAAATATAAAATCTTAAAAATGATTAATTTCAAAATTGGAAAATAAATTGTAAATTCACAATATCAAATGAGATAAAGATTGTATTATCTCTAATCTTTCATTTGTTATTTCATATGAAATTTAGTACGTGCTTTATATATATTTTAAATTAAACATTAAATGAGGAAATATATAATTGTTTTGTTTATATATAATAAAGTATGAAAACATCGCATTCCATTTATCCCTTAACAAAGTAAAACGCATCAAAAGCAATTACCCCCACAAAGGCTAATTTTAAATGTACATGTTGTTTCAATTAAGTTCAAGGTTCACTAACTAAAACAAAATTAACTACTTAAAAATAATTTACTATAATATTTTAATTTACAATAATTACATTGTCGAATTTCATAATTAGAAAGTAAATTGTAATTTAATCAATAGATATCAAATGGGATGAAAGGTCCAATTATCTCCAATTTACCATTTTTTATTTTGTCTAATTAATTAATTAATTAAATTTCATTGTCTTTGTACATTTATATTTATTATCACGTACGTAATTATATTTATTACATTATGTGTATTGTAAATATTCAATGAGAAATTATATATATCAAATGTTTTGTTTATAAGAAAAAATTGCGGTCCATTTATCCTTTAATAAATTAAAACATATCAAAAGCATCTTTCTCGCTAAGAGTAATTTTATAAGTAATTTTGTGTCCAAGTTAACACTAACTCAGAAAACGTACTTAATAACCTAAAAAATAATTGAACATTGTTAAAAAAAATGTTATTTTTATACATTTATGCTCATGTACGTAATTATTTAGTTTAGTACATTTTGTACATTCGAAATATTAAATCAGAAATTATACATATAATATATATATATATATATATATATATAAGTTTTAAGATTTTCTTATTAAAATATACTTATCAACCAAAAAATAATTCACCATTATATTTAAATTTATGATAATTACATTGAGTATTCTTATTCAAAAGTAAAATAAAATAATTGTAAATTCATAATGTCACAGAAGATTTCCAATTAATTAAATTATGTGTTTTACTATTTTTCGTTTATTTATATTAAATTTTAATGTTTATTTTTTACATATATTATCACGTACATAGTTATACAGTAAAGAAAATTATTTATATTTTATATAAAACTTTAAAATAAATTTATACAAAGCAAAAGTTTTGTTTATACTAAAACATCAAAAGTTTCCGGACACTTTATCCTTTATTAAAGTAAAACATATCAAAAGCAACTTTACCACCAAGAGTTATTATAAAAGTACATATTGTTTCAAAACCAATGTTTACACTTTAAAGGCTTACTAACTAAAATGTACTTAACATTCTAAAAAAATTATTTGCCTGGCGAATTTTTAATCAAAATTTTTCAGTGGCATATGTTATAATAAACCACGTAAAATATAATAAACATTCGCAACGTAAAACCTTTTAATAAATTAAGACTCAATTCTTCGCGCCATTATTTTATATCTTTCCTGAAATCCTCCCGAACGAAGAGAAATCGGTTGTCAGAGGTGCACGAAACTCCTCGGCTAGGCATTACCGATTCGACTTTGCCGTTTTATAATTCCTGACCAGGATCATCCAGGGATGAGGCGAGCTAAAAGAATGATTAATGCCGGCGGAAGACCGTTGCAAAAAACCGCCCCGAGGAAAGACACCATTGTGCGAGTCGGAAGCCGGGTCTCCGGGCCCACGTAAACGCGGACGCCTGCATTGTTTTAAGCGCCGCGACGCCCCCATTCTGATTTATTTTACATGTAATAAAAATGCGGTCGGAAAGTTGGCTTTTGTGCGCGACACAATTTCATACGGGCCCTCATACTCCCCGTGCCGGACAAAAGAATCGGCGGGGATGCAATTACTTACAACCACGCAACGTACCCACCGTTTTACATGTGAATGGGACAATGTTTTATTTCGAACTTCTTTTGATTTGGAATTAAAAATTAATGATTTTAATGCGAAAACTTTTTTCTAAAAATTAATATTATCAACATTTACAATTAAAATAAATAAATTAATAATAAGAATAATGATAACAACGGTTCGAAATTTATAAATAAGCATTACACTGTATACTTTACCAACTGTGTTCAGATTTTATGACAATTTTTATTATTTCTTTTTATTTATTCTAATACATTAATTAATTAATTAATTAATTATAAAATATTTTAACAATGAAAATGGCTTTAGTGATTTTTGGCCTTTTTATTGTCTTTTTTATGTTTTTACTAATTTTTTACATTTATACTGATTTTTGTATATTAGTTACTTTTATAATCTTTAGTGAACTGTTGTAACTGTTTATATTTTTAGTGATGTTTAGAAATTTCAGTAACATTCTATATTATTAGTCATATTTTGAAATTTTAGTGATTTTTACGTTTTTGGTAATTTTTTAGATGTTAGTAACTTCATAAGTTTTTGTGAATTTTTAAGCGTTTAGTAACTTTTTTAGTGATTTTTTATATTATTCGAACATACTATTAATTATTAATAAATTATTGTAAATGATAATAAAATTATTGAATATGATGACAATTTATAATTTAATAAATCTTTTAATAATTGTTTTTTTTATATTATTAAAATGTTATATTAAGAGCACTTATTAGTGGTGTAAAGAAAGTATTTAAAAATGGGTAGTAATAAGAATAAAATTGTTAAATTTAATGACAACATATAACTTTATTTTTAAATATTGTTTTATATTAAATATTTTTAGGGAAATATTTACAAAACAGATTTATTTACTACGAAAAAAGTGAAATTATGGATTAATCACAAAATAAATTGTGAAAATTAAAACTGTTCATGTAAATTCATTTCTACAAGATTTTCAAAAAAAAAAAAAATTCTTCAACTTTCAATCCCAGAATTAGAACTATTTTGTCATCTTGACATTTAAAACAAGTAAATTTTGATACAAAAAAACATACAATTTAGTATTTTTTTAAACAATTGCAGTTTTGGAATGTTTATCAAAAATTTATTTTACGTTTATTACAAAAAAAAAGACAAACATTTATGGAAATTTAACAATAATTACTGATTTCTAAATGCCATCTCTATCATCTTTCAAACAATTTTTATTATAACATACGTGTATATAGACAAATTTTTATTAGTACAAATATTTGTACTAATAATAATTTGTCAGAAAAAAAATAATATAATACACTAGTTATTTTTTTTTAAACTTTCATGTAGAAATTGAAATATAACAATCACTAAACTGTCAATATATTTATTTCCAACTGTAAAAGTATAAAAAATAAAATTAAAAAAAAGCTTTGTAACTACATTCGAAAGGATTTTATATTATTAGTAAAAAATATGTAGTTGTACAATTTTAATTAATTAATTAATTTTTATTACGTTATTAATTACTTGAAAATTTAACAAAAATTAGGTACATTGTTTATTAAAAAGCATTTGTTATTTTTTGAAAAGGTTTGTATATCGAAATAATCATCAAATATTTTTGAAACACAAAAAAAGTTATAGGTAAATTAAAAGCAATATTCTCCAACATACATTTATTTTCAATTATTGCAGTAAATTACATAAAAAATAGAATTGATAATAAAATTAAAAATTTATAATTTAATAACACGGAGTAATATTGTACATAATATTAAATAATTATCATCTTTTAGTAAGTTAAATATGACTACGATACTTTTTTGCCAAATATCTTTGAAACCATAGCCTCAATAGAACTTACAAGACATGCATATTTTGATCTGTCCGCAATTATTACGCCTCACAAATACCGTTTTGATTATAAACTTGACACCCAGCAGAAACAGCTTGCTACGTCTAACAACGGCATTGTTCGTCGTATCATTATGTTGCTTATTAGTCAACATAAAGGGCAAATTGACGTCTTGAGTGGCTGCATGTTTGAGGAGCCAATTGGTTGTTGCCGTCTCCCTGTTGATTGTTTGCACGTCCCGACGCCCACCCGTCACTACGCCCGGGTTTATGGCTTTTTATTTGCTTAGCTGAATCATCCCCGTTCCTGTTTAGACCCATATCTACGGGGCGCGGCACTAACAACCCTAAATACTTTGCTAAACACACAGCTTAGCGAGTGCGTCGTTACCGATTGCGATGAAAGAAAATAACACCGAAAAAACAATATCTAATTGTTGTCCTTTATGCGATTCCAGCCGCGTTAGTTGGATTCTGCGACCGCATGTTTTGATCAAACGAAATCGCCCGTTCTTTTTTTTATCATTTCGTCAGTAAAAAAGTTGGACATCAATTAAAGCAAAGCGCCGAGAACGAAATCGATTTGCCTGCAACGTTTTCATCATGCGCCGCGTTCGTTTGAATAACAAAACTCTCTTTCGATTTTAATTGTAAATTCGGAATGGCCCGTGGTGAAAAGTACGTCGGCAAAAGTGTGGAATGCATGTGTATTAAATCAAAACGCTGTATTGAAAAATGTTCGTCGCTCCTGCAAGCCAATAACCGAACAACAAAAGATACGCGACGCCGTTACAGGAAAATGTGCGCCGTTGATTTTTGCAATTTCATGAGTGCCTACGAAATCAAATTACTGCCACGGCGTTCACACACATCTAGACTACTGTTGCATCTATTTTTTGCTTTCGCTGTTGCTTCAGTTTACTCTTTTATTGGGATTAAACGAATTGATCGAGTCGGTCAATGGAAAATCCTTACACCATTTACTTTTGTGCAGCGACATGAAATTAAATGAATTAAGCGTAGTTGGGTATTACCATTGTGTCTTCACCCCTTTCAGTTTTTATGAATTACCTGGAGGTGTGTGTGTAAGGTTTTTTCGTGAAATTAGGTCGTTTGGTCGAAAGGGGGGTCGAATAATATGATATCTTTAACGGTCCAAGGGGAATTGTATATAATCTGATCTTTTATTTCCCTGTGTCTTTCGCTTTTCTTAATCATTAAATTTAATTAACAGATAACAGCTCGTTAAGTAGATACACAAATTGATTTTATATCAATTTGTTCCCACAGTTTGATACTAGATATGTATCCCTGTAGTTTAATCACGAAGCATGGGTAAGTAGGTACAAGAAATTATTTTTTTAATGAATTTAATTTTTGACTATTTCTCATGAATTTTATTTATTAAATCTAATTATCTATATTTAACAAATTTAAATTTTCATTTTGACAATTTACATATTTATAATTATCTTTTTGTCAAGCTATTTTTTGTTAATATTCAGTATTCCTTTCCTATATTTTTTATTTTTAAATTTATTAACACATTTTAATATTTTAATTCTTATTTTGACAATTTAAAAAAGTTTTTACCTTTTGGTCCTCTTTATTTCTATTTATCTTTACCAATGTGTAATTTTGACTTATTTAATTAAGTTTAAAGAATTATTTTGTATTTAACAATTTATATAAGTTGACTTTTTTATAATTTTTTTTCTATTTAATATTTCTAAACTTTATAATTTTGTCTTAATATATAAATTTCAAGGATTCTTTTGTTAATATTTTGTATTCATTTAGTATTTTTTATATTTCTTTAACTTATTGGAATTTTTTAATATTAGAATATTTGAATTTAACAATTTACAAAAATTGATTAATCTTTTTAATTACTATATATCATTACAAAAGGTTAAAACTTTGTCTTATTTAAATAAGTTTTAAAGTTTTTGTTAACATTTAATATTCATTTAGTATTTTTTTTTTTTTTAATTTTATAATATTTTAATTCGTATTTAACTCTTTACAAACGTTTTGACTCTTTTGATTTTTTATGTCTATTTACCTTTACCATCGTTTATAATTTTTTCTTATTTACATAAATATCAAGGATTATTTTGTTAATAATCAGTATTCCTTTAATATTTTTCATATTTATTAAATTATTAGGATTTTTTTAATATTTTAATTTGTATTATTCAATTTTTTTATCCTTTTAAATTATTGTATAGAACTATTTAAGCTTATAAAATATTCACATAATATAATATTTATTAAAATAATTTTTATACATTTTTTAAGTTCTAAATTATAAACTAATACTAATTTTAATAATTATTTAATGTAAACATAATTTACCTATTTTAATTAATTATCCAAGTCTATACAAATAAATTATCGTAATTTTCAAACAAATTTAAATTTTTAATAATGGTTTTTATACAGAATTCAATTATTACAGAAATTCATTGCGTATGTTTTAATTTAATTTAAAATATTGTTAAAAAAACTGTGCATTTGAATTTTATTCCTATGAATTTATTGGACTGAAAAAAATATTTATAAAATACATAAATATACTTTTGGTTTGCTCCGTAATTCAAATTAAAGTCCCATTCCGAGTTTTGAATGTTAATTAAATTCATTAAAGTTTAATATTGCTTTTAATCTTGTTACTTTAATCAACATATCAATACACAGGTTTTTTGTAAGGCATATTTTTGTTTTGTATGTTTTACTCGGATTTTCTTCCAGTAATTTATTAAATAATTGTATAAATAAAATAAGTCGTTGTGCAATATTTATGTTTTAATGTTTATTTATTTCGCCCCATAATTCAAATTAAAACATCATAACAAGTTAAGAATATAAATTAAATTAATTAAACTCTTACGCTCACGTTGATTTAAAAACTTTAAAAAACACTTAATTATTTATATTACTTTTCCTTGTTTACCTTACTAAAAATGATCAAATATTAAAAAAATATGGAAGTTATGGGATTAGAATGGTTTTGGGTGTGGTATAAATACTAAATGACTTCATTATTTTTATGCCCTGGATAAACTTTCCATTAATATCACACATTTCATTTAATTCCTTTGGTGGAAAGGTTAGGTTTCCAGACATCCCCGGAAATACATTTTATTTAATCCCCTCAAGTTTATACGATATCGTTTAGTAGCTTTATAAATGTATTGGTAAGATGGGCTATCAATATATGACGCCTATAATGGAGCCCACAAAAAACTCCTATACGTTATAGTCATCTCAATTGCAACGGTTGAATTCCCTTAGTTCATTATTTGACAAGAAAAGCACATCCATCTTTTGCCGTCAACCTTTTGGGGACCGAATTTAATCTCAAATGATATATGTTACGATCGCCTATTTTGATTTGGGTACTTTACCAATTATTAAAGTTATATCCTTGCAATATTTTTCCTTTTATCATTTTCGAAAATCTCTTGTATTACTCAAGCTCCATTTACTAATCACGAAGAGACATGTGGAGATGAATTACGTATTGCTTATATGCCCAGAAAAATAAAAAGAAATCTTGCACGACCCTTTAAATTGTCTTTGTATTAAAAATATTAAAACGTAGCCAGGAAATGCAAACAATTTCATTCTTATGACAATTTTAATAAAAAGTGAACATTTATTTGTGTATGGCTGAATATTTAAAAATTCAAAAATTGTAAAAATGACATGATATTTATTAATTTATAAAATTCGTTTACTAATAATCTTTCTTTTTAAGGGAGGTTTATCATATAAGCAAATTACTCGAAGATTAATTCGGCACCATTTAAATTCTCCCATAGGTATTCTTCTTCTATAACCTAACCTACTACAAGCTGTAGCTAATGAATGGAATAATATCCCTCCGGAATTTATTCATAATCTAATAAAAACCATTACAAAACAGAGATAGTACTAAATTAAATTGTTATCGTCTTTAATAATAAAGTTCGTTGATGATAAACTACTATTTCTTTTTAACTTAATTATGCTCTATTAGGTAGATATAGAGAGACTAATAATATGTATACCATATTGATAACAAACTTTTGTTAATTTCATATTAATCTAAAGCGTGGTGCAAGACTCTTAAAACCGAGTGTGATTTAGAACTAGTTAATAAATACCCAAAATAATTTCTTTTTTATACTGTCCAATCAATGGAAAAATAATCTTTTAACAATTCCTTTGGGATTGTGGTTGTGTGTAAAACGAATCCGAATTCAAATCTATTCGTACCTCCGATAAGGGACATGAGAAAAGATTGTCCCCATTAGATTGTGCAAAACACCGGTTACAAAGACGGATTCGGATTTTATTTGCTTAGGCAACAGTCCAAAATTAAAACGTCCAAAGAAAGGTAGGTAAGTAAATCGAACCCAAACAAAATTATAAAATCTGCGAGAAGCTGGCAATTTACATGCAAATAAATCCTTCGTCCTCGTCTGCGCACCCTTCCAGATAATGAAATACGGAAATTGGTTCAAGGAAAATTTTAAGCAAATATAAAAAGAAAACATGATGAATATTCAGGGCTGCGGAGCTTTAGAACGAAATAAATTACTGCTTATTGGTTCGAATGTTCAAGTTGAATTACACGTTTGTTAACGGAGAATTTAAACGATAAATGGGCACTTCCATATCGATTTATTTCCACATTTTACTGAAATTCCGCACAGGAATAATTTCCATTCAAACTACCAAACGAATAATTAAACCGACTCATCAATTGCCCCAATAATAATTGTAATGTAACTCCTTGAATTTATTACAGAAGGCGGAAACAATTAGCAAACAAAAAAAAATCAGCTTAATTTGCAGTAATTATCGACGGAGGTTTTGAAAACGATGCAATTATCAATCGTACGTACGTAATGAAACAATTTTCCGCGATAATGGTCCCATTTAATTAACTGCCGTTCAGTTAATAATTTGAGCTAGCTTAAAGCGGGCTTCCGTATGGCTCAGCATGATTTTCGATTAACATATTCATACATGGAAAATTAACCTTCGCTGCATTGTCCACCTGTTGTCAATTAACAGTAATGTGTCGACGACCATTGTTACATAAACCTCCACAATAACCTGTGTACTGCAGCAGATTTTGACAACTTAAATAGACAGCCGACCTCAAACGCTGCTTAATGGCACAACAGAAACGCAAATAATTTAATATTTGAGTGGTGACCGCACTCCATAACTGCATGTGCATATGCAAATTCGTAACGAATGTCCCGTTGCTGGTCGTGTTCAAGTGCCGTTCATAATGATGATATACGCGGAAAATCGGTTTCGGTGCCGTCCATCGAAAAACGACATTGTCAGCCCGAAATTTTATACCAACTATTGCGGCAGACGTAACAATTTTAACTAAATATGACCCGATAATTCTTCATTTGTGATTTCATATCGTTAAAAATAAAATACGGGTTGGTTAAAAGGTTGTATTACATCTAGATAACTGATATAGTAACAACGAAACTCTATAACTCCGTTCTATTGTATCGGCTTCAGACAACTTTTTCCTAAACTAAAACGAGAAATGCAATAAATATGATGTATTGTGTGAAAGAATTGAATTTTAAAGTTCTTTTTGGAGAAAACTTTTGTGTCAATCAACACACTGAATACCAAAATATATGTTCGCGGTTTAACTCAGAAACCTCAAACTACAACCTTATGTGATACTCTTATGACATTTATAATACAGAAAATAAAATCACAATTTAAAAATGTCAATTAATTTCTATTATAAATTTAATTTCGTTTTTAATTATATTAATTTGGTAGAAGAATAAATTTAAAAATATTACTCAAGATATTCATAGATTCATAAAATAAGTAAATTGTTGATTATTATATTGTTACAAAAAGTCTACTTTTAAACATTGTTTTTCTATTATAAGTACAATTTAATTTGTGACTATTGTAATCATGTACGAGAATAAATTGAATTCAATGAATATTCAAGTTCTATATATTTTAAACAAAACAAATAACTGTTTATTAAATGTACAGAAAAATCTTGATATACAAACAATGAAGAAACATTAAAGTAAGATATTAAATTATTTAAAATACAGTTACTTGTGTTTTAATTTATTAAAGCCACTTCATGTATATTAATTAAATAACAGAGAAACATTTTAAACTGATGTTTAATTCTTATATTGTTAGAAAAAAATTAATTATTAAATATTTTTTTACAAATAAATAGAATTTTGTTTTTGATTATAGTAATTTTATACAAAAATTAATACAAAAATATTATTATTCAATATTTATTATATTTAAATTCCAAGCAACAAATATTAACACTTTAATATAGTATTTAATTTATTAAAGCCACTTTCGCTCGAAAGTTCTTAACTACCTTCATGTTTTCTTTTAAATTTAATTATTAGTTTTTTAATTTGTTTATATTATTATTTATTAAATGTATTTGATAATAAAATTATGTTATTATTCGATAAATGGCTTAAAAAATAAAATATTTATATTAATAATATAGGGTTACAAAATTTATTTGATTTTATATTGATTAAATATATTATATTCGATAATAAAATTATGTAAATAATTTTTAAAAATAATTTCCTCAAATATTCATTAAATGATAGGTCGTTTGTAATTATAATAAATTTATATTAAAATAAACATAAAAATATGATTATTCTAGATTTATTAACCTCAACCACCAAATATTGTTTATTAAATGTACAAAGTATGTTTTTAAAATGAAATCTAATAATATACCAACATTGTCCTATAAAATAAAGGTTTTTATTAGAAAAAAATTTTTGACAAAAATCAAACCATAAGAAAATAAAAAATATACTTAAGATGGCAAATAAAGCCACATTTGTCTATTTTAATAATATAAAAGATTAACTATTGTTTAATTTTTCTATTGCCAGAAAAGATCTGCTTTAATTTGTTTTACTTTTATAAATGTGATTTCACTTATGATTGAATGCACAGATATAGATTGATTAAAATAAATTTAATAATAGTCCACAAACATCTTAAAAAAAAACAACAATTTAAAATTTTTATTAATTTTTACATATTAAAAAAATTTGTTATTTTATATTAACTTAGAGCATTAAATTATTATAACACACTACTCGTGTTCTTAAGGTCGAATATTACCATTCATCATAGCCATCCAGTTTTTTAAGATTTTTAATATATTTCATAATTCTGTATTTTTAAAATGTTTATTTTAATACAAATAAAATTACATAGATATGTATAGTTTTACAGTTTTAAAATGATAAACGTTAATAAATTGCTTGTTGATTTCAACGCAAATTATTATATAGAAACTGAGATACAAATTCTGAAAAACAACTAAAATTTTAAATTGACTAATCTGTTCTTACATCATTTCAATTTTTAAATGCATTTAATTGATATTTTTTGATATTCTACGCTATAGATATTTACGACTCATATTAAAATACAATAAAATATAGAAATATATGGCTTTCTGTTAATTCCAATATTTCGCCAATAAAATTGTTTTATTGTAAATCAAATAAAATATTAATACTTATTTTTTAATAATCCAAATGTTAAACTATGAAACAAATAAAATCAATCATAAAATTGTTGTAAACTGAACCAATAAAATTTAATCCGTACATGTTTGTTATTACTGATTTAAAAACTGCATTTACAGTTTTGCTGTAAACCATAACACATTTTGTATTTTTCTACAAAACCAGCAAAAAAATAATGGCCCGTAAAACGTAACAAATCTTGTTAAGGGGAGTAAATCATTAGAAAAATTGTTGGAATGGCAAGCAGAAAGTCCGAACTTGCTATGTCACGTATCATATTAACTAGACGGAATTGGACCGTCAAATATCCGACGCGTCGCGACGCGGACAACGGTGTCGTCGACTGATCAATCAGAACGAGTACACATCCGTAAATGCACCGACAAAATTTAATGTAAATAACCCTCCGCACACTGCCCTCTAATTGATTTATAATTCCGCGATTAACGGGTCAATAAAGCCGTTCAATTTTCAATCAGAAAACGTAAAATCCATTTGAATTATACACGTTTCACGTATGCGTTATACCACCGGGAGTCGAACATTTTCTTTGATAAAAAAATCGCGGTATAAATTCCGTTCATTGTTTGTAGGACACAATGCATACTAATGCCATTAAGTACTGGCGCACATTGTGTTCTCGACGAACATTAGGACCGTTTAGAATCGCGCGGAATTATCGGGCGAGGAAACACGGAACGATGGATTTTCGGGTGGTTGGAGACGCCGCCAAAATCTTGAATTTCGGTCGGCTCAATTGTGCGCTATCGATGTCTCGCACCCTTTTTTGCATGGCTGGGTGGCGTACGATGATCGTCTGTCAAACCTGGAATTTAACTGGATAATATGACTTTGTGGCAGTCTGGATCTACCTTTACGATTATTGGTTGTACGTTGACGATTTATTGATTTTATTTGCCGTTTCAATATTTCAACGAGTGTATAAACATAGTGATGATATCACCTTATGGATGGATTTTGTTAATTTCTACCAAAAATTGTTTTATGCTTAATAAATAACTATAGTTATTCAATTTTGCTAGGATTGATATATCACTTCATTTCATTACATTTAAAAAATAATAGAACATATAGGTTTGTTAACAATAAAAATATGTATAATAGAAACACATTGATAATAATAAGCAATATTCAAAAAAAACTATAAATATATTATTGGTCTCATACAAGATTTATTTGATTTCATATTTATTAAATATATTTTATAACAAAATCATGTTATAAAAGCTGTTCTCGCACCTTCTATATAGAATGTTTCGAAACTTATTCGACAGATTTTAACCACATATTCATACTGATGCCACAGTGAGTATATGACTGAAATTTGACGGATAAGTTAACCACAAAATTAATTAATTAACTTCATTGAAATCTTCCAAATGTCAGTTGTTCGAGATATTTGAGAAATTGTCATATATATCAATGTTTCAAGAAAATTGTAGTCTTGACCCTTAAATCGATTTTTCTTTATCTAGTCTAGAAATACTCGTTACAGTCAAAATCAAGCAATTTTGGTCACTCTGTATATGAATACACTCAGATATGCCTGGTATAGACGTGCTTTAATAATTCCAAGTTCTTTTCATTGTGAACATTGGAATTATCACATGAAAGAACCTGCTTTTAAAACCCCCATTTAAAGTATAGGGTCTGTTCTTTGCAACGGCACGTTGACCTTATCGATTACACCACACAATTTTCAGTATTTGAATGAAACAACCTATAAATCAAAAATAATGTAATAACGTTTTATTAAAATTTGCATTTTCTTGTACGTTTCACTTTATCAGTCTCTTAACTTGTAAGTATCTTATTTTAGGTGTGCAATAAATATCCAAAGCAATTTACCCAACAATTTTATATGACAGGTATTCTTTATCGGCAAATTTTAAGCACACTCCTCTATATTATTTATATAAAAAGATACATCACACATGACATATATATTAAACTTCCCCAGATCTATAAAAGGTGTAAACCACCGAGAAATTCGAAATGGAGTTGTCTGCGGGCCAGATGCAATACACCCTCGCATCTGCATCAACGAAATGTGGATAAGATAATTTCCGTTCAATGGGAATTCCCCGATATCTGTTCCTTTACGCCGAAACCAATCTTTATATTAATTAAATAGACCGAACTTGGAAATTATAAAGTTTAGTAATTGGGTTGAAAGCGGGGGCGTTAGCACAATCGTATTGTTTCCTTTTGTCTGTGCCTGGTGAAGTGCATAACTGAGTTATTTCGCGGCATTGTGTGCCCAAATTCTGATTGCAAGCGGTGACTAGTTATTGGAACTTTCAATTGATCGCTACACATATTTTAAACCGTATTATTGTGTATACATTCGTAAATTAATACGCTATTGTGGGACCTGAATTCCAAGGAGTGTGGAGCAAACTTGTTCATTTGGGCACACAATTAATGCCAATTATTGGTTCCCACTTTTATGAAATATTTATGGTAGGTATGTAAATAAAATTTGCTTCTCCATTTTACTGCAAAATTGTCTTTCCGTGACATACTTTACCAGTAATATTGATAAATAACACAAAAAAGAAACGTTTGCATCAAACTTTGCTAGACTAGATAATTTAACACGGTTAAAGGGCATTAAAGTTATTTTAATTTTAAAAGCTCTCTAGCCGAAAAATAAATCACTCACAACACTCGTGCATTCAGCGTCTGTCTAATCGTTCAATTGGGAAACTACATCGAAACTGTTTCAAGCTGCACAAATCATTACTTCGCAAACAATGCAACGAAATAACTCGGTTATACACTTCGTCGGATACACATAGGACCGTACAAAGGTCCCAGAGTAAACTAACAATTAAACAAAATGTTTCATTGATTTTCAAATTAATATAATACTGCTGGAATCAATCAATGTCGATCTAATTCGTAAAGTTGCTTGGAAGTTTTATGTGGAAAACTGCAATGGACCAATTTATGATTTAAAGTGAATATTTGCTCGTTCAATAAAAAAGTTTAAAATGCCACTGAATATTCGATATTTCACATTTAATACTTTATGGAAACTTAAATTTTATAAAAATAATAATAGAATAATATACCTTTTATGTATCCTTTTATCAACTTCTTTATTCTTTATTTAGTTGATTCATAAATTTATAATATACATTAATAATAAACGACGGTAAACAAATTATAATGATGTTGAAAAGTCATTCAATTCATATTTATTTGATCCATTAAGAATCATCATTTATTAGCTCAGTTTGTACTAAATTATTTACTTTTATTTTATTCGATAATAAATATATTTCAATTTTTCAGATATACACGTGTATTGTAATTTTTATTAGAGGTAATAAAAAATCACTTTGTATTTAAAAATTTAAACATTCAAATTAATATAATTATTTAAAATAGAAAAGTTAAAATATTTGTTATAATATATGAAAAACCTACAGTTAGATAAATCGTTTTATTTTTAAAGATTCCAATGTAACATACATTTTTCTAATTTAATATTCAATCTAATTATTTAAATACATTAAATTATATATTCTTTACATATATTTTATATTAAATAAAAAAAAAAACAATTTTCAATAAATGATGGATTTCAAAATGTCAAAATATTTGCTTTAAAAAAATAAATATTTTTTATTTTTTTTTTAATTATCCAAATTTCTTAGATATTTTAATATTTACTTTCATATTTAATTTTTTTAAATTTATTTCATCATAGTTATTAAATATATTTGATAATTAAATTAAGTAAATTGTTTCCAATAATAATTTATTTAAATAGTCATTAAAAATATGGAAAAAATCTATAAAATTTAGAAAATATACATTGAATTTTTTTTAATTTTAAATATTTTAATTTTGTTTATTTTGTAATTCATTTTATATATGTAAAAGTATTATTATTCAAATTATTCCTTAAATTTATTTGAATATTTAGATTGATTTAATAGTATATGTGTTTATAAAATTGTATAAATTGTTTTCAATAAATTTTATTTAGGTAGTTGTTAAGGTCTCAAAAACTTTAAATATTTATCTGATCAACGAAATATGTTAAAATATCTAAAAAATTTGGACAATTAGTTTTTTAAATAAAATATTTTAATTATGCTTATTATATCTTAACATTAATTTTTTTATTATAAATTTATTAGATATTTGATAATATAATTGTTTATATTGTTTTTATTTAACAGTTTATTTAAATAGTCGTTAAATAAAAGACCTAAAAAAATCTCAAATTTTAAATAGTTTAATATATTTTATGTTTTGAAATTTCTTATATATTTAAATATTTAATTTAATTTTTAGATTTATTTGATTATAGAATTATTATTTGATTTTATAATAATATAAGAGAGTTTTAACAGAACTTGAGAAATATTTTTCTCATTTAAACCAAGTTGTAGATATGAATAAATACAAATAGCTGTATAGATATGTGTATGAATGTACCAAAGTAAGATATCATGAACAAATGTGGTTTAGATAATGAGATCCTCGAGGAACGTCTCGGTATTCCTTTGGAGGAACATTATTACGTGATCATATTTGATTTCGCGACAAAGTGAGCATCTTTATGCCGTGATGCTACATTTTATTATGCGACATAAGGACCCGCGGGACGAGCGAGCGCAACGATGAAAAACAATCCAATAAACTTAAGGAGTGTTATTTGACAGTCGAGTGTTGCGCGTGTTGCATATGCCTTTGGAATGGAACAAGCGCCAGCCAACTTGTATATTTGTCTTTAAAGTTTTGTATCAAGCGACAATGTCGATGGAATTCTTTTGTTTCTGTCCTTTTATTTTCTACCGTGCAAGTTTATATATAAACTCGTTGTGCTTTGTTGGCGAAACTCGCGCAAAAAGACGGCACAAAAATGAGGACGGCGTGTGTTTGTTTAATATTCTCCTTTGGGTGCCCCGGATTTAAACAGGCGTACCTTTTTAAACACATATTGTGTTCCCTCGTTCAAATGTGTTTATGTCGAAAAATGCTTCTATTACGTGCTCATCAAGATACCGCATCGATTTTGACGGCGAAAACTTTGCATTTTATTTCCCCGACACCACCCTCGGTAATTGTCATTCGCCGGTTGTTAATCCGCCGATGGCTTTATTGGTGCGACACCCTCCGGTATTATCGGCAGGTGATTTTTTTTTTAATTTATCACATTTCCCCGGCTTTCACGGTAACTGGGGCGTGCGGCTCTTCTGCGTGAACGGCTAATTTTGTCGCCGCGGCCGACGGGTATTCCAGAAATTTTCATATTCCGCCATCAGATGTGTGTGTGATTTACAATATAATCCGACCAGACGACAAACCGTTCAGGAAACGGGTTCGATCCAGATAAGGAGGTCGTGCCGCGAATGACAAATGACGGTTGCCGAAAAGAAGTCATATGTCACGAGATCAGAAGCGAATTTCCTCTAATGCTCCCCGGAGTATTTCCACGTGGTGGTCCGCCACTCCGAATACGCGGATGTTTATCGTTTGGAAGTTAACTAGGTTTTATTTCTTTCGCTGTTGCCGGAGGGAAAGTTTGCTAACTAAATTTCAGTTTTAAATTTGATGTCAATTTATGAGTTAACTTATTCTACCAATTTCGACTCATGTGTTAACCTTCAGTCTCCTCCAGATCTGGCAGTAATGGAAACATTTCCAACTTTTGTCATCTTAAATATAATAATAAAGGAATTCGAAAATCAATATTAATAGATATAGAAGCAGTCAAACTATGTATTTTGTAAATTTCCTAGATATTAGAGTAGATCTTAAGTTGACTTAAAGTACTTTGATTTCATTTGTCAATAATTGGCAGAAGTTCATCAAAGTATGTAGTTAATGTTGAATCTCCTTTTCAAGTAAATCTAAGAGAGTTGTCAGCTTACAGAAGATATATGTAAGTAATATATGTATATCCATCAGTTGTATCGAACCGGTTTTTTGACTATATAGAAGTAGATTATAAGGAACGATCCAAATCAAATTGGATTTGGCAGAGATTATTTTATCAACATTAATAGATAATGGAGGATAATTTTATATCTAGTTTTAGTCCAAGCAGAATTGATTTTAATGGCACTAGAATAAGTGAGTTGTTAGAGTTTTCTGGAAATTAGACAGACTGACTGATAAAGTCTATGGTTAGTGTGAAATCTTTTTTTTTTTTTTTTTTTTTTTTTTTTCTGGGGACAGAGAGGGGAAAGTGTAAACCCCCCTCCGGGCACCGATCCGGAGATCATAACCAATTGGAAACCATATGTGCTAGCACATATGGGGGAAAGGGCGTGTATATACATACACGGGTGAAGTTGAACCAGAAGACGGGACTGACAAAGATGCCAGCCCCCTGTCAACTGGTTCCCGGAAGAACAAGCCCAATCTGAGGAAGGTCCTAGAACCTCCCTGGGTGAGGATTGGGCTTGCAGTTGATCCGTCGGCCTCCCGCCACCACTGGCTTGTGGAGCGGGACTGCCCGAGAGATGTGAAATCTGACTTCCTTTCAGTTGTATCAAACAGTTTTTTTGATTATACGGAAGTGGATTATAAGGAACAATGTAAATCAAATTGGATTTGACAGAGATTATTTCATCAATATTAATAGATGATAGATAATAGAGGCATGAGGTATTGTTTTTAATGGGTATTCCAAGTGTGTTCTGTGAGTTTTCTGAAAATTAGTCTGAATCACAAATTGGACTATATAGAAATATTTCATAAGGAATAGTCTAAATCAAACTGGATCTAGTAGAGATTAATTCATCATTATTAATAGATAATGGAGGTAAACTATATACTTAGTTTTAGACCAAACAGTGTTGTCTTTAATGATACTAGAATTAAAAGTGAGTTCTGTGAATTTTTTGGAAATTAAACAAAAAGGATTGGAAGGCTCACGTTATATGTTAAAATTGATCAAGTGCAATTATACATTAAGGCAACAAATTCTGTGGTTAGTACGAAATCTGTCTTTGTCTGTCTAACATGGTTTTGTTTATCCTTGTAGGATGAAACAAAAACAGATCAGACAAAATCAGACAATAAATTTACAAATCTTCAATTAATGCATTCATATTCGAAAATAAATGTTTCTTTTTACCATACTAAAATGTCGTACACATTAAAGCAATGCTCCACAAAAATCTTAAAGGGAGAATGTTTATTTTTTAATCAATTAAGGTTTTTATTTAAATAATTATGATATATGTTAATGACATTTAATTATGTATATTTTGATATGTTCTGCATCCCATGAACATAAATTACATATAGAAACAAATAAATTTTCTACCTAATTATCTGTCTTCTACCTATCTGCACATAATTAATATCCAACACGAAATACTAATAATTAAGTTATAATAATAGACTCAGACACAATTCAGGATGCTGTGAGCCATTCACAATGAATTATTCTCTGAAATTACCGTTTACGTAATTGTTGCGGATAGTTTATAGTGTAAATCAAAACTTATCACTGTTATTATGAGAACAGGATCAGGACAATAAATGCCGCCCCCGAATGGCGGGCACGGCGGGCACTCCGGGCCCGGAAACTTAAAGCTAATATTATCGTTTCCTTTCTGATGGCGAGGAACGTTCAGTGTGTGTATTCAGCACAGAAACAAATACTCTGTGTCCGTTTGAAAACAACTCGGGCCAGATCGATGTAATCCCGTATTTGTAATTCTTTGCTGAAGGAAAATTTGAATCACTAGAGTCCTCTAAATAATAAATATTCATGCCGGTGAATTTTCGTCCGTCCATCAAAGCACCATAATGCGGGATATTTATTCAAATAATAATCCGGTGGCGGGACCCAACCTGAAAAGTATTTTAACATTTTATTGAAAACAATTATTTCTCACAATTTTTGGTGAAAAACCGCACGTGTGCACTAAAGCCGTCGTTGGAACTTTACAAGCAATATTTATTTCCCGAAGGCCGTCAGTGGATTTTTGATAAGAAAACATTTCAGTGGGATTTATATTTGGTTCTGAGGCGGTCTGATAAACCGACGAAATGAAAAATAGTAACCTCTGCATTACTGTCGGATGGAATTGACTTTTTAACGCAACATGAACTAAATGTTAACTTATGAGTCTCCAGAAGAGATCCTGCGGACTAAGCAATATAAATCTCTACTGGGAATATAAATTGCAACTTTATAAATATTTATCATTGGGTTAAAGAATGTATAGGACTGCGGAATGTTGGCGTGATTTTAAATGAATGGCGAAATGGTTTTTATTATTTTAATTTGCAACTTTTAATGTTTGATTTATTGGTAATAATAAATATTGTATAAAACGGTTTATTTTGCCATAATATATAGATTTCCCTTGAATTATATTTAAATATATTTTGCATAAAACATTTCTGGCTGACAATGTGTAATAACAATGATCGACTATAAATTTATAATGATTGTTTAAATAATTGGCTGCGGGAAATAATATTTTCCTCAAAATCAACAATGCACTGTATATTTGTAATTAACGGTTGTCAAAAATATCAAAACTTTAATATCATTAAAACATAATTAGGCATAATAAATTATTGTTTTATTATCTGTTTACATAGAACGAATATTATAAATGTTTTATATTATAAATTATTCATTGGAAATTTATTTTAAATGTTGACCTAATATTTATATTAAATATTTTATTATATAATTTATACATAAAATAAAATATTCAAGGGAATGTATAAACTGCCAATGAAACAATCTGATATTAAAATATCGTTATTTTAAATAATTCGTTAATCATTATTACAAAATACTTTATGACTCTAAAAGTTATAGATTTTATATTTTTTAGTCCTTTACATTTAAAACTAAATTTATATAGTATAGTATTATTCATTAGTATAATTAACATAATATTTTGGTAACCACGAAATTTTTTCTTTTCATATAACAATTGTTAAATACGAAAAAAAATTAGACCATGTACAGATTTTGAGATACGGAATACATCAGTTATTTTAATTTTCTTCCTATTTCTTTTATATAATTTACGATTAAAATTCAAATCAAGGTTTTATTTACAACAATAGATTTAAAATACAAAATCTTTTGTAGTTCAAATTTTCGTGGAGAAAATGTCATGCAAGAAGTGTATTTTGAGAGACATACGACAGACCGTTTTTCTTTGTTAAATCAATTTTCTTAAAATACCTCATTGCTTAATTTTTTATTAAATTTCTCATCCTCTAGTATTTTTCGAATTAGTAGTCCAACAAATATTTCTTCTTTAAGCTTAGTTTAGGAAAAATTTAAGATATGCTAAATGCCTAAATCTAATTCTTTATCTATCTAAAGTTTTTCATCAATCAAAGCTTGATATGTAATGGAGGTAACAAAACTCTTTTGGGATCCACGAGGAGTATATTCTTCATGTTACCTCGACCCGGAATAAATTGATCTCACTGAGGCCATTCTTTTACATTGTAATGGATTTATGTTGTACTACTGTCCTCAGTACATAGAAAACAATAACTCAAAACTCATGTGTGTTAGAAAATTTATTTTGTATCAGTTTATCATTAACAACAAACAGTTCCAAAATTACTGTAATTATAATTGAGATGTCGTTAATTCCAGCCAATTGCACCCCGTCCAAATATAGTATGATTAAAATGATTATTGTTATAATTTTTTAATTATGTGAAGTGTACAAATCTAATAGGGAATGGAACATACGTAGACTGGATACAATTTTGCAAGCGAATGTCACAAATTCGTAGTCAAAGCATCCAGTAATTAAGCCAACAATAATAATGATGAATACAAAGGGTGAAATAATACAAATGTTAATAAACAAACCTTGGATACCCAAAATTGACGCAATAAACCAAGTCGCAAATCGTGAATCACCCAATGTTAATACAACATGCTTAAAGGGCGGAAATTCAAAGATAAATAAAGCAATTAATGCTGGAGATGTATTTCAAAAACATTTTTGCTGACTAAGAAAATGGAGCCGCTTTGTGGGAAAATTGGCTCATTCTCAAGAGCTCGTTGGTAAGAAAAATGATGTTAATTAAGCATAATTTAATTTTAAAGTCAAGTAGCAGAAACATAAATGAGAAGGCCATTAGTGCTTTTTTAAACTCAGGACAAACACATTAATTAAACATAATTTTAATATTTATTTTGGTTGGGGAGTAAGCCCCATTAAAAACCCCATTAAAACGATGAAAACACTGTTTATACTTAACATGAACTTTTGCACCACAAAAATGTAACAACACCGTAGTAGTTCTAAAACGAAAGATTGAGTTGACTCCCACGCCGATCACGATATACCTTCCTAATACATCTCGATTTAGAACAAATGTCTTAGGGAAGAAGCCAACCGAGAAATATATGTTTTTCCGAAACTGTTTCCTCCTCCAGACAGAATTGCAAGTTATCCATTTATTCAGTTTCCCCAAAGATACATTACAATTTATTTAGACATTTATGTTGTACTCCCTTAAGACGCATTATCATCCCGGCATCGTTTACGCAACCAACACGGAAAAATCCTCTCAATAAATGTGAATAAATTCGTCTGTCACTACATAAAATATTCGTTTAAAGCCTTTGATATGCCAAGTAATTTTTTTATATTAACATTAGTTGAGGTTTGAAGTCTTCTAGTTATGGAAATTATTCTGAGAATATGTAGCAGCAAGACTTTGAATAATTATTAATGGAATGGTCTATCGTATCAAACTCCAAATTAAACTTCATGTTCCGCATGAATTACTTGTTTTACTGTTTTCATTCCGTGCCAAGTACCCTATACCGAAAATCTATTATTCAACGGTGTTAACAATGGAAAACGGTCACCGGGCATCAAAGAGTCGCGTTTCTTTGATGCGACTTTCAACACTAAAATGCCTCGATTCCCGACTACCTACATTCGAACACTTTCCATATATATCGACTACATACTGGTAACAACACCATCATTTTGTATTCCTTTTGCTCACCCCATCCTTTTTTGTTATTGAGCTCTGCATCAGCAGCATTTCTAATCAGACTATCCTGTTTTTATTTATTGGGTTGTCAAGGAAGTTATTACTTTATAAGCATAAAAAATAAAAGTTTTATTAATCGACAACCAGAAACAAACTCAATTACACCTGTGGAGTAAAACTCCGGGGTTCTGGAAGTTGTCGAAATGTTTGAAAAAATGATAATCAGTTAGCGAAAGGTCTGGTGAGTACGGCAGATAAGACAAAATTTCGTGCCCCAGTTCGCTTAACTTCCGCAAGGTGGGACCTGTGGGCGAACATTGTTTGAAGAAGTATTTAGCCCTTTCTGTTGAGCAATGCCGGGTGCGTATCGTCGATTTATTGATGTCATCGGCGTAATTGTTTCACCAGGATTCAGAAAGCTGTGATGGATCACACCTGCGGCGGACCACCAAACAGTAACTATATCCTTCGTATCAACTTTCCATCACCACTCTCAATCTATTCAAGAATTCAGGGTGGCTGCTGTGCTCAACATTTTCGAGGCTCCACCATCCACTGTACGTCATTGGTGATTTCTGGGCCATCGCATCGTTAACGTCATAAGCAAATTCGGTCGTTTTTTGGCTTTGATTGGTATAGAACAAGAAAATTGTACGAATTTGAATATTCATCACTAAGAAACTAAATAACAAAAAATTCAAAAAACTTTCTAGACAATCTAATAATTCACAGAAACAGATGTTAAATGAAAGGTTCCTAGAAAACAATTTTCGTATCCTCCGTGATTTAGAATTTAAAGTTACTTTATTGAAGATATAATATATGATTATTGATTCCTTTCGAACTCAATTTGAATCCGTGTTCCTTTTAAGATTAACTGTGTCGCGTTTAAATGTAGGTTAAACATCGGGTAGCCGAAAAGACAAAAGTCCAAGACAATGTTCCCGGTTGTTTCTTTGTGCAGCGCATCTGAATGCAAGTGGAGCTCGACTCAAAAGTGAGATTAGCTCCGGGGAATTCACGACGAGTTGGGATTCGACTCATTCATATTTATGTCATTCTTTGCGGATCGACAGAAACGGATCATCTCTAGTTGTTTCTGGCGAACGCGGGATCTTATAAATAAACCAACAATAAAGCAAATTGCTAAGATTCCACTAAATCGTATTATTCGTGGAGAGACGTCGACATTTATGCGGCCGGCGGAAAAATATAATCCGACAGGTCGTAATCACACTCGGCAACGGCATTCCACTTAAGTACCATAGAATCCCGCTCCCTCCGCTCCCGCCGAAGGTAGAGGAGACGAGGTTTACATTAAGATGGGGGTGCGATCGATGCGATGGAGAACACATCAAACTTTCAATGTCGAATTAGGAAACATCGAAACACTTTTCGTTCCTCGGATCGCTAATTTTGGTAATCAGGATTGCGAGGAGAATTTTTTCCTTCGCATAAATAAGTTATAAGGGTAACGAGATAGAAATCTCGCATTAGCGGAATTTCAACATTCAATTAACTCTACGTTTTATCTGTCTTGTTTCGAGCCAAGCAAATTGAAACTTGTAGAAAAAAAAAATATATATTATTTAAGTAAATTTCTATAATAAATAATACATTAGCTAATTTGTGAATGGTATTTTTCTGATGCTTCTTCAGCAACAAAATTTCCCCCATAGGAACAGTGTCTTTGATCAATGAACCCATGTTTTTGACCGACATACGATAAATATTCATTGGTGGGGCTCGTTGAAAAATTGCGGGTGATACCCGGTTAGTATGATGCGATGTTATTAGGTCCCAGCAAGTTGCTTTCACAAACATGACACGATCATTTGACGAATAACAGTTCCAATAAGCTTCGGCATTTGAATAAAATATAATGCGAACGGATGGGGAGAGATCATGTAAAGGAGAATGGATAATGATCCGGCCAAGACAGGTCGACATATGTTACGGGATTTTCTGTATTGATGTTGGACATTTATGAATCTTTTATACCTAGAACTAGCGTTCATAAGTGGTAAAACAGCTCGTTGAAACAGATCAAGATTATGGACTGGACCAAATAGAATACGATGAAAATGAACGTAATATGGTTTTATTTATTTCCAAACTTAATATTTCTCTCTAAATAATAAACGAATATTTAGAAAAGTAAATTAATTAGTCCCATTATTTAATTTGTATTACATAAAAACAAAATTATTAAATATATCTCGGCAGAATATTTAAAAAATACGAAAATTATTTATATTAAATTTATATTAAAAATATATAAATAAGTCAACATGTAAAACTCCCCAGACATTTCTATAAATAAATGTCATTAATTTTTCACAAAATTTGATAAGTTGTGGTTACATTACTTAACATTAATTGACATACTATGAAAACATATTTAATATTTCTCTCCAAAGAATAAAGGAATATTTTGAAAAATAAATTAATTAAGTCCATTATTTATTTTGTGTTACTTAAAACTAAAATTATTAAATATATCTTTTGCCAGATTTTTTTTAATAATTTATAATTTTATATTAGACTTATAATCATAATATATAAAAATGTAAACACGTAAACTTTCAACATTTCTATAAATGAATTTAATTTTTTAATAAGTTTGATACGTTGTGGTTACATTGTTTCAAAACTGAACATAAACTTCTTTGATTTTACTAGTTTCTAAACTTAAACATTTACTACGAAAACTTTTAATATTTCCTTATATTTCTCTCTAAAGAATAAACGAATATTTTGAGAAATAAATTAATTAAGTCTATTATTTAATTTGTATTAGTTAAAAGTAAAATTATTAAATATATCTTTCACCAAACTTTTTTTAAAATAAAATTATTTATATTTTTATAAACACATAGAATTCATTTCTATAAATGAATTTAGTTTTACCAAATTTGATAGGTTTTTGTTGAGTAAATTAATTAAGTCCATTATTTAATTTGTGTTAATTAAAAGTAATATTAATTATATATTTCGACAGATATTTTAAAAAATCATAAAATTATTTTTATTTTTATATAAAATTTATATTCAAAATATATAAAAAAGTAAGCACGTGGAACTCTCTAGACATTTCTAAAAATGAATTTAATTTTTTACAAAATTTGAAAGGTTGTGGTTACATTGTTTCTGAACTGAACCTAAAACGTGAACTTTTTAGATTTTCACAGTTTCTAAACTTAAACATTTACTTTGAAATTAATATCTATTAATATTTATCTTTAAAGAATATACGAATATTTTGAGAAATAAATTAATTAGGCTCATTATTTAATTTGTATTAGTTAAAAGTTTAAATATGTTATATATTATCACAGATTCATAGATTTCGACACAAAAAAATTTTAAAATTGTATGTATAAAAAAAAATACATAAAAATGTGAACGTGTGGAATTCCCCAGGTATTTCTATAAATGAATTTGAGCTTGTTACAAAATTTCATAAGTTGTCATTAAAATGTTTCGAATCTTGAGTTAAAAATAACATTATAGTGATCAAAAATATTCTTAATAATATTTGTGTTACTACTTTTAAATATTTCCCAAAATGTATTTATTGTTTATTTTCAATTAATATTAAATCATAACTTAATATTTATTTCTTAATAATTATAATAATGATTACAAAAGGATATTAATTAAATTTTTTGTCTTTAATCTGATCTCATAACTAAATAAAGTAAAATGCACAGATTTAACACGGTGATTCATCTACGTAAAAATGAAAATAATGAAATTTAAAGTAAGATCGAAACGATTTTGGACGCGGTTCAAATAGTGACGAAACTAACATCTGTGAAAATACTTAAGGTATATAAATATTTTGATTGTATAAAACTGAAACAGTTTTCGACTGAATGTTTTGCATTCAACACGAACGAATTTTTTCACTTTCCATTAGAACTGTAAGTATTTTATCTTTATGTTGATACTTTTGTTGGAAAATATTTACATAAGCATCTGAATAATATTACTAGTTATTCATCAGAAAATTATAACGAAAAAACCGTTTTATTCCTCAATTTTCAGAGTTAAACAATAATCACGTAAAAATGGTGTACCGTTATCCGTTTTCTTATTATGGAAGCACAAGTTTAGAACGTCCCTTGCGCTACAATCGCGATAATTGGGACTACGATTACTATGCGGAGAAAAACTGGCCGGAATTTCGCTCGGCCAGAAACTACTACGTGCCCCGTAGTTACACGAACTACTTTTGGGGTCGGTATCCACGCGAATATTACTTGGACTCCGGATCTCTTTACGCCCACTTGAGTTACCTGAGAGTAAGATAATTGACTTCAATGTAACTTCCTTACGAATCAAAATGTCTGTGAACTATTTTGATTTGTGGGAAAATTACATTAAACATTTCATTTTTTTGTAATTTTTGGTTTTTTGTGTTTCAGTCAAGGGGTAGACTGTATGGAGCTATGTGGTATCCGTTTTGGTGAACGCGAAAATAAACGTGATAAATTGTATATATTTATGTAAATAACGTGTAAACTGTAAGTTATTTTTAATAAATAAACAAACGAAAATGCGAAGTACGGTTTTTCTGTTGTAATTTTCTAATATTTTCCAATATTTATAATATGATGTTTTTCAGTAAAACTTTTGGGAAAAGTCTGAAACATCATGGTTTATATTAATTTCCCCACCACTTATTATGGAAAATTCTGGATTGATCCCAACTATCCCTTTACCTATTCGACTTTTCGTCCATTGAATCGCTATAAAAACGTACAAAATGCGAATATTGTAGGCACTTATGAAAATAGTGCAATGCGACAATTTAGAGTAAGTCAAAAGTAAAAATAAATTAGTAATAATTTTAATTTGATAATTTTGTATTTTTTGTTTCTTCCAGTTGAGGAATCAACTTTATTGGACCGATAAACAACTTTGGTATTACTAAAATTTTATAAAATTCTGTAAATAGATATATTTTAATAAATAAAAATTAATTAAAAAATAACGATTTTATTAAATAGTTAAATATTACTTTCCAGCATCTCTAAAAATTATATCTAGAGTTCAGTTGTTTTAATGAACTTTTAGTCAAACATTCTACCCTGTATGATGGTCCTCACTACGGTTGTAATATATATCACTTTGACTTCTGGTCTGTCCAAAGTTTGGCTTATGCAACTTTTCAACCATTAAATCGGTAAAAAATGAAAAAAATGTGTATATTATAGACACCGATCGAAAAACGTTTACTCCATCTGAATTATGAGAGAGACATCATTCACCATAGAGACGTCTTCAGTTTGCTCCATAGTGGAGACTTTTACTATCTCTAAGATTCGAAATTTTAGAGTAAGTTAAAAGTAAAAATGAATTATTAGGTATTTTTATTAGACAATTTTCTATTTTTTATTTGTTCCAGTTGAGAAATAAATTCTCATCAAGTAAATCGAAAATTCAGTGTCAAAATTAAGAAACACAATTAGTAGGTATTTTAATTTCATAATTTTATACTATTTGTTTCTTCTGGTATGGAAATTAACTCTATTGGACGATAAACAACTTCGGTATTACTAAAATTTTATAAAATTCTATATATGTAGATAAATATTTTAATAAATAAATCATGTGTTAAAAATTGATAATTTTATTAATTAGTTAAATATTTTATACCTAACATCTATAAAGATTATGTCTTAAACGCAATTGTCTTAATGAACTTTTCGTCGGTTTGTCGTTATAAAATAATCGTTCTACTCTGTACATAGGTCCCAGTTGGGGTTGCAATACAATTTCGGTTGTTCTTGGTTCCACCAATTTTTGCATGCGATTCGGATGGAAGAATTTCCCTTTTAATAAATATTTTGTTCTGGGATAGAAATTTGGTGTCAGACCATAACTTGGTGTGGGCCACAAAATCAACGTCATTTTGTAAAAAGGAATGTCTGCAAACAATAGAAAGTTGTCAACTTTGAAAACACTGTTTATTTACTATTTATACTTACATCACCGAAGAGTCGATTGGCAAAATGTTCAATTGAAACTGAATCCAGTTTACTTTATTTTCTACTTTTAAACGTTTACTTTTGGCAGTTTGCCTAATTTCCTATCATTGTTGATATTATTTGTATTTTGGCGTATTTTTGCATATTTTCATTGAAGAAAGTTGGTCGTAAACACTCAAATTGGGTAATTGTAACATTGAATTATTATTTATAAATTTTGTTGACCTAAATTCTATTTTTAATTCGCCCAGTTTTAATTATAAATCGGAATTTCTCGTTTAATATTTTTTATTGAAGTGAATTCCATTTCGCTTCTACAAAAAGTTTGAAATTAAACTGGTAAATATCTAGATTCTCAAGTAAATCATTGTATAAAAGTCGATCTTTAAAAGAAAATCCTTAATTACAGGAAGAATAATACCTTGGACGTTTTCGTGCAGTTAAGGGAGAAAATTGTCTTTAAAACTAAACACAGTTTAACTTACAATATAAATCAGCAAAGCAATTACAATTCGAAAGAGTTACTACTGGACATTTTGTGGAAAATCTCTGGGAAAACCGCACGGAAAAATACACGAAACACCGTAAATTTGCATTATATGTGGCTTAGGAAATATTAAGTGCGACCAACATACCAGTGGGCCTCTATCTGCATATTTCACGGGCCAATTTAAAAGGACATTAAACAGTGAAGTAAAGTAATCATATAATCTTTTATAAATTGCCTCCTGCAGTCAGCTGCTGCACGAAGTAATGTTCTTTTAAATATATAGTTCCGACCATAAAATATTTAATATATTAGTGCCGGTGAGAAATAATAATTTAATAAGGCGGGACCCGAATAAAATTTACTTTCTTTGTCTCGTAGGTGAAATGGGAGGCTTAATTATGCCCGTTATTTTTCATTTCGTGGTATTAATTATTGTCGGCGACAGTGTGTATTCGAAACAATGCTGAGGCATGTGAAAAATGTATTCTTGGGCGAGTGAAGAATGGTTTGAGGTTGATGTTTTTGCGCATAAACCGTCGTGATAATCTGCTAAAAAGGTTTCGCAACACGACGGAAATTTCATTAGGACGCCAAGTAAAGTATTATCTAATGTAAAGAGGATGGGATAGGACAAATGACACTGCATATAAATATTAGATGGTAGTTGAAACGTTCATTAACATGCTAACTAGTGCTCAACTTTGTTGCGAAGTTGCCGTTCGGGACACAAGACCGTAACATCGGACCGAATAAATATGTTTGCATATACATGTGAAAAGTGTTCCGCAGAAAATTACAGCGGCAACACTAATGGCGATTAAGGCTGTGCGAAACTGTATCTGCAACGAAATTTCATTAAACACACTAACTTTCAAAGGCGACATTCAATATTTATACCGTCTGCATTTCGATTAACATTAAATTATCGTTCAAAATTTGTTTTGCTGTAACCCTTTTAATGCAGACTTTTAATTGATTTTAATTGAAAATCTATTGAATCACAATTATAAAACGAAAATATCTCATTACAAAATCATTATTAAACATATAGTAATGGTCATTATTAGAGCTACTTTGTAAAATGTTAAATATTTTAGTTATAACTATTTTATTTAATGTGAACTATTAGAATATTCTTAATTTACTATTTTTATACTGTATTATATTTATATTCTTATTCTATGTATTCTTTTGAATTGAACTGGACATAAATATAAATTAATCACAATGAATATCATCAATATTTAAAATGTAAACATTTCGCTTAGTTGAGATAAACATGTATAATCTTGTATGATTATATACACATTACAGTACATTTTAATGTTACAAAAAACTTATGTAACATTAACCTGAAGCCGCTAAACATCTTCTCACACCTTTTAAATTAATTTCAGCAAGGCTGAATCCTTCAGGTTGGCTTTAATCCCAGTTGACGATAAAATTGTGTTGTTTCTTGGCATTTGAATTATCCAATTATCGATTTTCTTCCAAGTTTTTTGAACTTACTATAGTCGTAAATTTTTAGCCATTTCTTCTTGTTTCTCTTGGTCTTGATAACACTGAATTATAAATTTTTTTTACAATTTCACTTCGACCAATGCTGGTAAATAACATATTTAAATTCACAAAGAAAGTCCATATAGTAAAAAGTTATAATTTTGTACATTGAAAAATAAAAAAACAATACAATTTTTTAAAGTATATTGTAATAAGTTGTTATAATTTTAACCACCACTGTATATTATTCACAAATTTATAAAGTAGCGAGAATTACTAATTAATTTTGACAATAATTAAACAACACATGCAAGACATGTGGAAGTCGATGAATGTTAATAAGATAATTAGTGAATCCGTCTTTTCATCGTCAAGAAGCAACTTTTAATCGTATTAGCAAAGTAATAAGCACATAAAGTGCATTAGTTAACAAAGGGAGGCCGACGATACATTTCCATTTCCCGTGGAAAACACACAACAATTTGTAGAATGCATCTTGGTGTGGCAGCATCCGACAGTGATAATAATGCAACAATGGCCGGGACTAAATATGAGCGCGGGCGGGTGCATTTATGCAAACAGGAAACTGAGTTATGTAATTGTTTTCGTAAATAACCAGCTCGGACAATGAAGTAGTGTGCTTTAATTCAAATTGCTTTGTTTGCAAAAATTAAGGGCTGATTTATGGTGGAGCGACGCGGCCGACGGTCCCGCTCTGCGGCCGTCTTAATTAACGCTGTTCAAATTGTAATGCAAAATGGATCACACGAATAACGAATGTGAGGCTGCAATTAAAAAAAAACTATTGTAATTTTATTAAAGAAACACACTATTATTTATTATATTTATTTATTCAATATTTAAAAATTTGATTTCCTTGTCTAAAACTAATATAAATATTAGATTTTCCATAAATTATACATAAAGTGTTATATAATTAGAAGCAATTAATAGTAAATATAATTTAAATCAAATTATAATAAAAAGCTGTATCAACTAAATCATTTAATATTTGTAAAATTAATTTAGAATTAGTATTTTTTTTTTAATTAATAATCTAAATTTTTTGAGAAATTTAGAATGTTTATTAAAATCTAAATCTAAAAATATAAACTCAGTGCAACAGTGTTTTCAAAAAATATTAAAACGAATTGTTATGGAGTTTTTAAACACCAAAATTAGTTGCTTTTGAGTTTAATAATCGACTAGACTACCTCGGAAAATTTTTTGGTCGGATTTGTAATATGCATAAAAAATTAGCTTACAAATTTACTTACAAAAAACCGATATAAATTAAACTAAACATTATATTTTTTTAGTAATAAATTTTGAGAGACTTTTTAATATACTTAAATTACTCTCTATGTATCAATTTTATTTGCTTTCATTACAGTTACATTTTTCAAGTATCAATTTATGAGAAAATTTATCTATTATATATAATAATACTCAATTTATTGCATTTTTAAACACCAAAACTAAATTTTTCAAATTCCAATAACCAGTCAGATAGATTGAGGTGACCCGGAATATTATACTTATTTGTACATTAATTTTATGTTCGTCCTTTATATTTATTTAGAAAAAAATTGATAAAAATTGTCAGAGTAATTTATTAAATTGTGACATGCTTGAAGGAAATTGTTAGGGAAAAATTAAGAATTTATTCTATAAAATTATACTCGATACAACCGTATTTTTAAAGAATATTAAGACAAATCGTTATTGAATTTTTAAACACCAAAACTAAATACCTCAAGCTTCAATAACTAGATAGATTAAGATGGTCCTAAATATTTGTTTATTAATCGTATTTTCGTTCATTATACATATATACAAATTTATTTAATTGTGAAATGTTTAAAGGAAATTGTTAGTGAAAAATAAAGAATTAGTAATTTTTAGCAATAAATTTTGAGAATATTTATTCTAAATCAAAATTTAAACATTTACAACAATGATTCAAATTTCAATTTCGGATATATTAAGATGTCCTAAACATTTTTATTTAATAATTTTTAATTAATATTAATTAATATAAAGAATTAGCCTAGGATATGTCTTTATGGACTGTATAATATTGATTTTTAATTATTTTAGCAGTTTTAAAAATACGCAAATTTAAAACAGAATAGTATAAAACTAATTGCAATTTAAATAAAAATTAATCAAATCAAATTATTAAAGATGCGGTTTTATACTTTAACGACAATCAATAGCCATAAAATTGAAATCATTTAGCCAAGAAATTATCAAACTGGAAGTTTTGAAGCGTAATGCTCAACTTTAGAGTCCCATAAAAATGATATTTTTATCATTATATTTTAAAGATCTCAAATATCATTCTAAAATTTTTATGGATAAATGGCTGAGGAAAATTCTCATATATTCCATTAAAATTGGAGTGATTCTTTTGTAGTTAATATTCATTACCTATTATTAAAATGGTTCATGAAACGACTCCACATTTACAAGGACCTAAGAAACGTATATAAAACGACTTTATCTTCAATATGGCTTTCGGTGAAAATAACTTTAGAAGTGTTTTTATGGTACATTTTTAAGGTTTTATTCGCATAATACGAACAATTTTATTTTATTAAAGTATGAGTTTAACTTATTTAAGTAAAATACTCAACACAAAAAGCATTACATTTTAAAATTTAAGAGTAACTCCCTTAGCGTGTGTGACATTTGTGGCGAATGCGCCAATTTGAATTATGAATGTCGACGAATTAAATTAATTTAAGAGGTAATCGACAAAGTTTTTGCCACCTATTATCGGCGAAACGTCTAGACCGGAGAATTATTTTTGGTGTCGAGACATTAAGAAGTGTACGATGTAGGCGAAACGAACAAATTGCTTAGATTCAAGTAGATGACCGTACATTAATAAAAAAGATACAAGTCAGCAAAAAATCAGTCACCGTCACACGTCATTCCACCTCTGATGAACCGACCCATTAGCAGGGTATTTCGCCTGCGCCCCAGTTGATTTATTAGTTATTCGATGGAGCAACGTTTTACATCATTTTTTTTTTCACTGAATACGTCTGATTTTTAAAGAATTCGACCCGGTAAACATTTGAACAAATGCAATTTTCCTCGCTTGCCGTGGCATCTCCACGTCACAGTCGAATTTGAATTACAAAAGAAATGCAAGGGCACGGGGATGTAAAAGCAACAAGTAAGATTTGCAGGCCTTATTAGACATGGAAATGGCAATGGAATGGCGGGAGCATCAATCATTAGGCCGTTCGCCCGGTTTGTTTGCACTCTTAGTTTCTAGTTCATGGAAATGTTGACGGACACATGAATGGGATGGAGATTTGTTTACTATCAGACCGTATAATGAAATTACCAACTTTTATCCGGTTTGAGGGGCAAAATGTGTGTTTAGTGCGAAGTCACGCTGTCTTTTTCGTGTTTTTGTTGTTTAAACTTATCAGACGATAAAAACGGATTGTGTTTTATGCTGATGCACATGAAGAAATGCACATTTATGGTGGCGTTTATGTGACCAGACGCGGAACGGAGGGCCCGTTACAAAGGGAAATGCATTGTAAATGGGTGTTATCTTTTACGATATTACAGGTTCTGCTTTCCTTAATGCGGCACCGTGTACAAATATAAAAAACATGCAGTACACAAACAATATAAGCGTACATTACTGAAAACAAAACTAGTCCATCTCTGTTAGTTTTATGGCAAGTGCCACTGAAATAGTGTCCTTAGTTTTAGTTCTCTCTCCTTATATTTCGAGAAATCGACTTAAACAATTGTCTTTTTATTTTCTTTTCAGAGAGTCGAACATTGGAACTGCACTCGCCGGACGCGGTGCACAGTTGTGTGCTGCGAGCTGTCGATCCCGCGGAGGCTGTCACATGGTTCAACACTCTACACTCCGCCCTAGCCGTCCTCAACACCGCCGCCCTCCACGAAGCCTCCAGGGCCATCCCCGATTTACGACACATTGGATGGCTTCTGCGGCGACCTCGAATCGAAGTAAAAATCAATTCGTATCTACTCTTTACATTTGATCTAAAAATAATAAAATCATAAAATATTTTCAATAAATTTGTTCATTCACTTTAAAAATAAAATTAATCAGTTATTATTTTCTCCAAAAGTTTCTATTTTTATTTGCCATTCAGAAACAAATTTATTAGGTTGAATGTTTTGAGGTTATTGACATGAAATTTCATAGATAAAATCTCATAAATATAATATAATCATTTTTATATAAATAGCTTTCCCTATTTTTAGTTTATAAGCCATTCTTTACTTAGTTCTATTTCATTTTCTCAATTATAATGATTATATATTCGATTAAGTTATTTTACTCTGTTCATTTTAACACATAAGACTTATTTTTAATTTATCATATTGAATTTTTTCTCTTAAACTTTAATATCATATATGGTAAAGATATATATTTTCATTGCTTCTAATTCAAGTAGACTTTTTCTCAATCATTTTTTTTTTAATTATTTGTTACTACAACAAAAAATTATATCATTCATGAGTAAGATTATCTTATAAATTTTGAAAGCATTCGTATTGATTTTCATAGGTAAAATCACAAAGATCATACAGTTCCGAGTCGTTTACTTTTTAATAAATTTGTTCATCTACAAATCTAAAAATAAAATTAATTATTTGCGACTACAATTAAAAATTGTCCTTCAATTTATTATTTATAAGTATAATAAGTTTTTAAAATAAAATCTCAGAAATATTATATTATCATTTTTATATAAGTAGAACTTATCTAACATTTTCCACAATTTTTTATAATAAACCATTACTTATGTTTCATTTTTCAGATATATTATTTAAGTTGGTTTTGATGATTTAAGACGGTAATATGACAATCAACGTCTCAGCCACTCATAATGATAATTAGTTATAATCGTTAATTTCAAAATATTTTTTCTTATTATATTCTCATAAAATAAAAACTTTAAAATGAACAAAATTAATTTTCCCCATTAAAACACAAACATTCGTTAAGCCGGGGAGGCATAGAGGGGGGAAACTCCTTTTCAAAGTGGAAAATAAAAGTGCAACAATCAGTCGTACGGTTGTAAATAACCGCACAAAACGCTAAAAAATTGATTTTTCTCATAAATATGCATGATGACATACAAATTGACGTTTACGATCTGCATGTTTCACCTGCGGTTTAAAGTTTCATGTTATGCCGTAGTACACGGACTTCCGTACGCTCGGAAATTTATATATTTTGCCACCACTCATAAATAATCGTTTTGATGGCGGTTTATTTATTTATATGCGCATTATCAAATTTCATGGACGGTGATTTATAAAGGCATACATTTAATTATTATAACTGAACGGTATTTAATTAACGATTTTACAGGTAAATAACAAAAACACTTACTGCAAAAATATGAAAATTTTCTTTTAAATATAGTTGTGATAAATATTTTAATTTATGGTTAACCAAGATCACATAGATAATGAGAATGATGAGAAAAAAAACGAATAATTAAATTTATTGAAATTGAAATTTTGTAAAGTTTATGTTTTCTGTCGGACCTTCTTGTAAGGCAAATCTACAATAATCCACCATCATTTGATCGTCCCTCAAACTTTGACATATTTTTTCTATTTCATCTGTTGGTGACCTTCCACCTTGTTTATCGTTTTCAACAACTTTCTAGGAAGAAAACTAAATATCTAAAAAAATAATGAATCTTAATTGACTTATTTGAATATGGAATCAATGGGTGAAACATTGTGTAAAAAGCTTCAACTTAAAAAGTTATACCTTATAAAGTTATACCATTATCTCCTATCTTAATTATCTATTTTGAACCTAGAAATCGAAATTGAAATTTTGATATGAGCATCTCTTTGAAGCAGTTAGTGAAACATTGTGATTTCAACTTGTGTTTTCTATTGGTCGAATCTTCTTGTATGGGTTCAATAGGTGAACCATTGTCAAAAAAGCTTCGACTTGAAATTGATTGATCGGATCTCCTTGTATAAGAAATCAATTGGTTAACCATTATTGACTCGTCCCTTAAGCTTTAATAGCTTCTTTTGACCATTCATATATTCTAGGAAGAAAACTATTATAAATAACGAAAATAATAATGCATATTAATTGACCTTCAATCAATATGAATCAATGAATATAAAAAGTAAAATATCTTTTTAGAAAACATGTAAAAGTAAATTTTAGACGATAATTTAACAGTCTCAATTTTTTGAGACATTTGTAGAGTCTTGAAATATTATTCTATAAGGAGATCATAGAGTTTTTTGAGAAAACATTAGTTTTCCATATACCAGATTTTTTAAAAATCCAAAAAATTATGTAATTCTATAAAATTGCAAAAAAACAAAACCAAAAAATACTTAAATATATCAAATATTAAAGAAGTTACAGTAGGCTGTTTTAAACAAAATGATTAAATAAAAAATATATATATTTTTTATTTCAAAAGTTGAAATTTGTAAACCAATGCAAGTAACATAGTAAGCAGAAAGTTTTCTAAACATGAAATATTCTGATGACTGTAAACTCCAACTAAAACCGGGCTTTCCGGTCCACAATGGAAACTTTTGGCAACAAAAGCACAATGGACAAATCACACCGAGCGGTTCAGATGTGCGTTAAACACACATAACTCGTAATTGCACACACACATAGCCACTGATCCAAAGGAAGTATGTACGAAACACATGCGGCCCCGCGTTTATGTACTAATCAGAACCGAACAACTGTTACCCGTATGTAACGCCATAATTGCATTGTTCCAAAACAACATATCAGCCGGGAAAGACACGGACCAACAAATGTCTATGCGACTTTGTGTTGCTGTTTAACCAGTCGATCTCAACTCCCGGTTTAATTACCTAGCGTCTGTGCACTTGCCAGATTAACGGCCCCCACATTGTCCAGACGAATGTTTCCGTTTAATCGCACCGCTGTATTACATGTCATTACCTGGGTCATTCAAATATTTCCACAATGTACTGCGACTCCTTCATTACCCACAAATGTTTTTGCTTGCAAAACAAGTTTGTAGTAATTCGGTACATCTCTTTTTTTGCAGAACAACATGTCGAGCTCGGAGAGTTCGGACGACATGGATCGGTGGCAGTCGGTGTTCGCCGCGGTGACGGACAGCGAGCTGCGTTTCTACGAGAGCGCCCCGTGGTCGGGGGAGGCGTGGCGGGCGCCGGCCGAAGCTTACTCGCTGATCGCCACCAGGTTGGTGGGTTCCGGAAGACGGGCAGAGCTTCCGGAGTTCAGTATACGCTGCGCGACGGTGGACGGAGTGATCACCCATCATCTGCGCGCTGAGACGCATCGCGACCTGGCCGAGTGGGCGAAGGCTCTAGTCAATGGCAGCCATGCCAGTGCTGTGACGCAGCGCGAATTAGTGTGTAGTATGTATTTATTCTTTTTATGATGTTCATTTTTATTTTCTGTTTATATTTAATGCGAATGCTTTTTTGTACCATCATAGGCTTCTTTATTTTATTTTTGATTTATTTATTTTGAATTACCCTATATATAGATTTAATGTAAAAATTATTTCTTTTTAATTATTTCCTGTACTTGTGTTCATTCTTGGAAATAATCTATATAAAGAATAAAAAAAGAATGAAAATTAATCAGAATAATTAGAAATTAAAGTTGATAGTTAAATTACAAGAAATTAACAAATTAAAGTAAAAAAAATAAAATTAATAAGCAAAATTAAAAATAATACCAAATTAATACAAAATTAGTAAATATTAAGTTAATTAAAATAATAATTAAAACAAAAACTTAAAAGTAGTAGATAACTTTTAAAAAATTAACAGATTAAAATAAAAATAAATTCAATAGTTAAATTAAAAATATGTTAACAAAAACGAAATAAAAAAATTAAAATTAATGACATTAATTAAAAAATATATGTATATATTAAATTAATTAGTTTTATTAAAATTAATAAGAGATGAGAAACTAAAAATAATAATAAAACTTAATTTAAAAAATAAAATAAAATTAAAAAGATTAATGAAAAATTAAGTTATTAAATTAAATAATTAGTTTAATATGAAAAAATTGATTGATCGGATATGATGATGATTAAAATAAAAATTAAATTTAATATTTAAATTAAAAATATATTAACAAAAACAAAATAAAAAAAATAAAATAAATGATATTAATTAAAAAATATATCTATATAAAATTAATTAGTATTATTAAAATTAATAATAAGAAACTAAAAATTAAAATTAATAAAAAATTAAATTATTAAATTAAATAATTAGTTTAATATGAAAAAATTAACAAATTAAAAAAAAAATAAAAGTAATAAATTAATTTCGAAAAAAATAAAATAAAAAGTTAAATTAAATATATAAATTAAAGAATGTTAAATTAATTAAATTTTAATTAATAAACTAATTAAAAAAAATAGTTTATTAAAAAAGTTAAGAATTAATTTTATTAAGTTAATTAATAGAAATTAAAACAAAATATTAAAATTGTATTAAAAACAATAAATTATAAACAGTTAAATTATTATTAAATAAAATTAGTAAACTTAATAAAGATATATTAAAATGATAAATTAAAATTATTGTTATTTAAAAAAGCAAATTTAATTATATAATTGAAATCAATGAATAAATTTAAAAAAATCAACAAATTAAAATAAAAATTATAGTTAATAGTTAAATTAAAAAAAATATTAACAAATCAAAATTAAAAATAAAATTAGCTAGTTTATTAAAAGACTCAAACTAAAACCAAATATTCAAATTTTATTGAGAAAATTAAAAAGTAAATTTAAAATTAAATCCTCTTTTAGTTGATGTTATCAGAAATTAATAAATTACAAAATAATGAAAATAATGATAAATTTAATTAAAGAATCTTATTGAAAAAAAAAAAAATAAAATTAACAATTATTTTTTTTTTAATTACAGTAAATATTATATTTAAAATAGATAAATTAAAATTAAAAATTAAAATTAATAATTATTTAATTAAAAAAAAATTAAAACAAAAAATTAAAAATTAATTGAAAAAGTCATCCGAAAGGATAAATGGTAAAAAAGATGGTAAAATTTTATATAATTATAGGACATATACAGTTAACATTCAAATTAAAAGAAGTATTATTTGTATTAATAATTTTCTTGAAAAATGAACAAATTGAAAAAGTTTGATGTTTGAGGAATTTTTGGTAAAATTATGAATATTTAAAGAAAAAGCAAACATATTTTGAAAAAATTCATACTTTATGTAAGCTGATGTATTTAGTAGAGTACAATAACACGAAAAAGTTTAGGTCAACATTAGTACGTTTGGCATGAACTTCCCCAAATGTTAAGAATGATTTTCTTTCACACAATCATTTATATTGACTTGTGAAATGCAAAATGTTCTTGGCAGAGGAGGCAGGTACTACCAACATCAATATCTAAGTTAAGAAAAATAAATCAGGAAAAGTAATTTTAATTGATAAATTCGTCTGATAAAGTATTCTTCTACATAAAAATAAATTGGAACAGCAATTATTGCCCAAAACATTATTTTTAACAACAAAAATAAAGAACTTAAGGAAACAATATTCGAATTAAATTTGAATATCTAGTCTAATTTGTTTAGATGATGTTATAAAAAAAAATTCTCGTAGACCAGAAAGATGTGGTCAGTGGACGCTTGTACCATCAACACTGTCCAAAAAGTCAAAAAACCAGATATTGTAACACTACATAAATACTATAGTAATGATTTACGAGATTGACCAATATAAATCGTTAATGTAACATCGAAACTGAGGCAGTACATAAATTATGAAAACTAATTTTAAATCCCGATATGTAATTTTAACGAATCCAATTCGAAGGGAATTCATATAAAATATGTGCAGCTTGTATGATTCACATATTGTATATAAAATATGAAATGCCTGGTTCTTTCCTCAAAAACGTGTTTGCACGTCTAGATAAAAATCAAATGCCTCAATTATATTTTAATACGTTCAGTAAAACTTGTAACAAAAACGAAAAAAAAGGGGGCTGATAAGGATCCGGATGGGTCAGCGGAATTGTAAAAGGTGTAAAGCTGAGCCGTTGCGTGACATAGCTCGCATGACTTCCGTTAACGGCTACTTTGGCCAATCGTCCAGGTTTGCGGCAACGACTGTTACGCGTAATATTATGTCCAACTAGATATACGAGCTTCCCACTAGGATTGTGTGTTTCTGATAAAGTTGCCGGCTTACCAGGTTGTTAATGTGTTTGTAAATGGCCATAATGAATAATGAGGAGTGGTATGGATACGTTTTTCTTTGTTTTACCGCCGGCTTATTAGAGGAACGCGTCAGTTTTGCATGCTTATTAAATTTTAATTGGCCCCATCGTACAGATCCAATTTTAGATTGTTGAAGTTTCAGGCTGCGAAGTTGTAAATGGTAATAAAATTTTAATATAATCGCCACATTCGATGGTTAAAACAACTATTTCGTATAACAGCCTAGGTTTTACAAAGGAAACTTTCTTTTATGCAATAAATTTGAATATCCTTAAAATCCCACTTATCTGCCGTTTATTTTGTCTGTACATTGTACGGGATGATTGATGTGTCTGGGTATTTAGATTTAAACATTTCCTCAGCGGTAATGCCTTGTTTAAGGTAAAAGTCCCTCTTTAAGCAAAAGGCATTTCGGTGGAGCGGTAATCCGTCCCAAACGGCCAATTCCTCCTTCACCTTTATTAAAAATGTACCCTTTTGTGGAACGGTGGCGAGGTGAAAAATCGAAATGTCGAGCTTGATAAACGTTCACAAGATGGCACAATTATCGTGTTGAAAGCAAACGGCTCTCGACCTTAGTTTAATTGCAATAAGTTTAATTGGAGTTCGAGTTTAAAATAGGATACGTTTAATTTAATTCAAGTAAATTTATATTCCTGACTGTGAAACTGGCGCAGACAACGTCCCATGGGAACACTCTCAGTTAGGTAGTGACGTCGTTATTAGAATTGTAATTAAATTTTATTATTGCGCTAATAATTTGCCGCGTTTCAATCTCTGTTTGCAACGTTACCGATGCGGTGTTACTGTGATTATGTATAATTAAATTAAATTCACATATTAATACGGATTTGCCGCCATCGAATCAACGACAACAATAAAACCAAGGCACGGTGCAATCATATTAAATCAAAATTTATCACCGCGCCATACGCATTAATTAAGATTCTTTGTCTGAATATAATTTGGCAAATAGTAATTACATTCTTGTTTACACAGTCTACTGTTTGTTGACGAATTTATATCACTGCAACAATTTCTATTGTTAGAAAACAGGATTTTTAATTAGGGAGATTGTCATAGATACTCCAAACAAATACCATTAGAACAGATATTATAATTTTTAATATTGGATTATCAAGAAAGTTATTACATTTTTGAACCTTATAAATACAAAAAAAATCTCAGGTTCAACAATTATTAACCGAAATAAGAATCAGTCGAGTCAATTATTTTTGCCACAATTTTTAAACCTTTTCTTGTGTAGGAAGTTGTGCAGACATTCGTACCCCAATTCTTTTAACTTCTGCAGTGCCAGTTGTGCGGCGTGTGGGCGAACATTGTTATGAAATATCCTGTATCCAAATATCCTCTGTGCTCATCATCTTCTGTACGTTTGTTAGTGGTTCCTGGGTCAATAGTGGGACAGGAAATTTGTAGTAACTTGTTTCTTATCCATACTTTATTTAAAGCCCTGAAAAAATGGCCAAATGATTTCAAAGAAAACTGAATTTATACATTAAAATAGAACGAAACTTTAAAACTGTATATCACTACACACCAACACATTAAATTTGAACCAAATATTAATCGATAAGAAACCAAATAACAAAAAACTCAATAACTGTCATGACAACTTCCTTCTTTAAGACAGAAACTAAAAATGTATCATTCAAATGGCCACAATAGACACAATTCTAGAAGTTCTTGTTGCATGCCTCAACTTCCATATCAGTGGCTTGTTTTTCAATTATTTTCCAAAGAATTTTTATCTCCTCGAGTTAACGTTAAATTACAATTGGAAAACCAGATCTGAAATATCGAGAGAAATAAACGGATGAATGGACATTATTCGATCTCCATTATCTTTGACAATGTTTCGTGAAGTTATCTCGGTCCAGGAAATTGCGCTCCATCCATACTTTTCTCCCTCACACTTCGTTAAACCCAATTTATATTAGCGTTATCATTTGCGCCACAATAATATTTTAAAAATTTACCGCTCCACTACCTTTATATTTAATTAAGGCCGACGTTCCAGCAATTTATGTCTCGACGAAGAACTTCACTTCAGTTTTGTCATCGTCCTTACGCACTGACGAAAAACCATTGAATACTGCTAACGTGAGACGATAATTTGTGCCCTTTTATGTCGGCCGCAAACCGTTATCAATCCAACGGCAATTTATCGTAATTTTAACCCTTCATTTAATTTTGTTTTTTGAATTTAGAATACACTCGCGGAGTGCAACGTGCGGCGAATGCGAACGCTAAATTCATTATTGTCTGGAAAAAATTCGCTTTTTAAAATTCCGACCGCACGCTGAGTTATTTCAAATGATAATAAAACGCTTTGGCTCACATGTGAGGCATTAAAAGTCGTCATGTCGGACATGAATATTTATACGGGAAATTATCATATTATTTGAATTACCGTAGAAATGCAAAATGGGCCGCGGGAATTCAAATGGAAAGATACCCGTGGCAAAGTGCTCGAACTGTAAAACAATCAAAAGCGAATTGGGTTTTTGGTATTATAGCGGATGGAAACGGATTGGTTCATTTGTTTTATTGTGTTTTTAGGGTGCTTGTGGAAGGGTAGACCGGCACAATTGGTCATACACTACGAAAACGGGTTCACGTTGTTGGAAGGCGGGACTGGTTCACGGACACTGTGGAGGTACCCGTTCGATCGGCTACGGAATTCCTCCGATGACGGCAAGAGATTTCTTTGGCTCGACTTTGGGGCTGGAGAGGACGGAGATGTGGTAAGAACCAGAATCAAGAAGACCAAAAGCATTATTTTAATATTATTTATATAATATATATAAAGCTCTTTTGTTTCAACTAACCTAACCTGACCTAACCTAATTTTTGATTATATTTTAATCCCTATTTTACTATAAAAAACTCAAAAATATCAAAAGAACTTGTTAAACATATTTATGAATTTTTATGAAACATATTTACAAATATTTCTGATTACAACCATGATAAAGTAATTCTTCTTTTTTCTCTTATTCAACGAAATAATCATCAGTAATATCAATAATTTTATAATAATAAAAAAAATCTAGGTTTTTAAATCAAAGAAAAACTTTTCATAATTAAAATATTGTATAAAAAATTACGAAATAAATAAAATGGAGAAGCATCTGGGCTATATGGTAGAATTTCTCTCTTTCTCTCTTACTAATGTTTTTGAGAAAGTCTCAGGAACTTCGTTAATTTGCGAGTTAAGTATCTTATTTTTGATATTCTCTAGTATCATAATCAAAATTAATCAAGAGTAACTTTCTTCTTCTAAATTATACGAAGAATATAAAAAACTCTATAGTTAAAAATATTCATTAGCGTAAAAATAGGACGAGAAAGATTGCAGTACCCTCAGAATCTATGCCACTGCATCATTATAGAAAAAAATTAAACACGATTATGCCAAAGGTTACAGAATGTGAGAATATATCAATTTTTGAAATTTAAATTTAAGGGACCATATTAAATTATTATTTAATCACATTTTCTTCTTTATTGTATGTGTTCTACCTTATCCCAAACACTTGAATAAAAATCTTTTTTAAGTACTGTACCACCAAGTTTACCAGTTTCAACCCATTAAGCATTTGCGAGAAGAAAACTGGCATTTATCAAAAGCTCAGTTTTTCCATTTTCACTCAACTTTTGCGGAATCCATTGGTCTAACTTTTTGATGAAAATTTTTCTAGTGGTTCAATATGAGCAGTGTTTCTCAACGAAAACTCTTGGTGGCCTATAATTTTAAAAGGATAATGGATAAATGAAATTGAAAATGAACACCAAAAAAGGGCACTTTTCAATTCACCTCTTAGTTCAACATCTAAATTTTCAGTGCCACTATAGGTCATGTGTAAATTCATTCAAAAGAATTCTTTTAATGAGTCTTCAAAGAAATGAATGGGAACGGGAATGGTCATGTAAAAATAAAATAACTAAAAATAGACAATATTTATGTATTAATTACACAAGAGCTCGAAAATCAAAGAGAGAGAGATGCTTAGTAAGAAGAACCCTCACTTCCAACAAAAAGAGGTATCATCGTATTATGCATTGATAGATCAGAAATTGGCTTAACTTATTTAAGTACCATCAAAGTGGCTCCAATGACCCCCCAAATTTAACCCCTTTAGATTGTTTCTTTAAGGTGATCCACACGATGAAACGTCAATTGTGACAAGAATTTTATAATCGTCTTCAAAATAAAGGAGACCATTTTGAATATTTAATTATATTAAATAACAATGACTATTAATTACTGAAACCATTTTATGAAAATAAGAGCATATAGTGCTATTGAAGATTTTGAGGTTGGAGTGGCTACCTCTGCTGGGGTAAATCGAAGTGAGTTGAAATGTGCCCTACGAACCCTCGAAACGGGTTTCTCAAATTTTATTTTTTAAGACAACCTTGTACAACCAATAATTCATTATCTTTGAGCAAAAAACATCAAGATTAAAATACTTTATGACTAAAGGCAATTTTGATTTCATAGTTAGTCGGATTTTAATGTTAGTAAGATTTATTGAAATATGAACGACATTTTTCAATTTTAAAATTCACTTTAACAAGAAATCTGAAATTCCCATTTCGAAAGTTCTCATTTCAACAATTACTTTTACGTTTAAAACGAACTTTTTTACTGCCCCAGTTGAAAACTAATAAAAGAATTTAATATTCTGCAGTTTTAGTACAACATAAAAATTACGACAACAGTTTTTAATTATTTAGCGACCTTTCAATATTTTTAGATACTCCAGAGGAACGATTTAATATATCCCATAACTTGAAAACTAACTTTAACGCAATAATAAACAATAAGAGCACTAATCAGTTCAACCTCGTTCATGTTAAATTAATAGCTACACATCTGAGAACATTTAACGACGCCAAAGTAAATTCGCGTTCAAATTAAATCTCAAAATTTGCACTTTCAAGAGGGAATAACATTGTACAAGATTTAATTAAGTTTTCCAATTTGCCGCATATATCGAAACTAAAGCGTAAGCGGTAAACAGATAATTAACTCTCTTTGAGTGCCGCACACATCCAACGGAACAATGGAATGCTTGGAAAATTAATATTTGCCGACTTAATGTTCCATAGCAAGTAGGCTTCTGTTGTCGGAGGTAGCACGGAAAAGTGCATGTTCAGTTACCTCGCCTGATTAAAATTGTAATCATAAAAAGCTGCAGCCATTCTTCGTGCAGCTTCATGCCGCCGTGCTTTATGGAGTTTTACTACCACCTACATGATTTTTACTCAATAAACCACGGTTGTATAATATTTTTGATAGTCAGAGGATATATTTTAATTTAAATTTATACAAATGAAACTCTTACAGAATTTTTCTTTTATTGTTTGTAGGGCCCCGATTTTTTTTGGGAGGGAGAAATATATTAAATTCTCAGAAAAATAATTACGTTAATGTTGAAGTGTAATTTAACTGACAAAAGCTATTTCACTACACCTGACATTTAATTAAAAATCACGTATAAAAGAAGTGAAGTTCTATAAAGAGAACTGAAATCCACGAATTTAATATTCTGTCTGGATTTTTAATATTTCGTTTATTAGTACTTGAAATGCTAATGCTGTATTTTGTTTTTAGGAACTCGACATGGAGGGATGTCCAAAACCGATTGTCTTCATACTACACAACTTTTTATCTGCCAAAATCCATCGATTGGGTATCAGCGCCTAACTCGTTGGACACAAGTTCCAAAACGAAGCCAGTTTATTTGTAAACAAGAAAGAATTATTTTGTCAATTAATCTAGATAGATACTTATTTAGTGTTAAATATATCAATAAATCATTTCATTTATTTTTTGTATAAAAAAAACTATAAAAAAACTATCGGTCTATTTAAAAAAATTTGTGCCTTTACAGCATGTTTTATACGTTCCGAAAATGGTACAAATAATGATGTTTCTACATTTGTTCGATAATCTATGACAATAGCCGCATTCCAATGATACAGACTAGTCACATAACTAAAATTTAGTTACTCAGGTATTAACAACTATCATTTACAACAATCTGCGTAACGCACAACTCTTAAGTTAGTTTAATTGTACTTTTACTGGCTACGAACAAAATGTGATGTTTATTTTTCGCCATTTTGGTAGCCTGTGGATGTTTTACAATATAAAACTCGATTATTGTGAAATATCCCAATTGGTGTAATTCAGATATTACAAACTTAAACTTATACTTAATGTGGTTGTTTTAGCTACGAAATTGGAATCGATTACGTAATGGTCACAGTTTAACAAAAATAAAAGACGTGCCAAAATTGCCGCTCATAAAATCTTACAACCAGAGAAGATATTGTTGATTTCTGTATACCGAATCCATACAATAAAGTCTTTTATTGTGCCATTGACCGTTCAAACTAAGACGATGGACTATAAAAAATTTTTGCTAAAGATAATAATGATGGATTTTAGCACGTTTGATGTCGCATATCAGCGCGATTTGTTCGGGGCGTTCGGACAATCTAAGAAAAGCAATATCATCCCGACCACAAAAGCTAATGTCCGTCAAATGTGTCCCATACATCTCTGTGTCGAAATGTTACTGTGACATTACGTTCGCCATTTTATTATGTCAAGGACACAATGCCAGATTAATACCTACCACCAAAAACCCGCTACCGGGATCAAAAGTGAAAAAATGGAGGCTTTACTTTGGCATTTTGCAATGCAAATTCTTAGTCGGCGTCACAAGTTGAATTTGTCATTTTGTCGCACATCCAATTCGTTTGGCCATAGAATGCGTTTGTGGGCTGGCTGAAGTAACCATTTTAAATAAATTTACAATCAAAATGAAAAAAAAAGTGTATGAACAATTTTTAATCAAAACAAACTTATATAATAGTTTATACAAGCTTTTGTATTATGCATATCATTTTAAGAACAATAAAACAAAACGTATTGTATATTACTAGGTAATGTAAACTAACTCTTCCATAACTAATGTAAGTGTGTTGTCTGATATGTATCAAAGCTTACCTGGACATTGGGTGAATTGTATAGCTTTTTACTGTTATATTGTATAGATAAGGTGTAGGAATTTAATACTAAGGTTAGTGATATTGTAAATAATATATAATCTCCGCAGAAATGTATTGTATCTTAGCAATAAATGTGTATTAAAATAAAATCACTAAAATTATTCTTTGTCTTTTTTTAATTAAATAATTTTTAAAGGCTTATCTATCTGATGTAAGTTTTGAAGAAGTATTGAAAAGTTATACTTACTAAAAATCAGAAATAAATATCTTATTAAATGTCCATAGCGACATCTTAAAAATATAGAAACCTCTAAATAGAAAAAGTCAAAAAACTTTGAAACTACAGATATAAAAAATCTAGTGTCTTTAGTTAGAGAAAATAATTTACTAGATTTCAGTATAGCGAGTCATGGACGCTATATCTTGGTAGATTTTAGGTTATAGAAAACAGTCAGGTGATGTTTTTGCTTTAAGAAAATTTATTTCTGAAACTGCTAGTTATTGCAAAATACAGAAAGTTACTTTTACAGCAGTTATATTAGTTATAATTATTATATTACAGTTTTAGTTTAGATGAGTGTTGAAGTGATATTATATTATATTATTATAAAATTTATATTATATTATATTTATATATAATAAAAGCTGTTTATTACACTTCTATAACCAAAAAATTTTTAATTATAAAAATTTCATGTGAAAATTATTATGAAATAAATTTCTTGTGAAAGCAAAATTGGAAGAAATTTCGGTCCTCTCAAACAATTTAGTTTCGAAGAAAATTTCCCGTATGAGTAGTAAATACTAATGCAGCCTTAAAGAAATATATATACATACAGTATATATATAAATATAACGATGTTACGAAAAACGAAAAAATTTACTAAAAACGTAAAAACTACTAAAATCTCAAAAATTATTAAAAACGTGAGATTTTCCATACGATCAAACTCAAAATGATCATTATCCATAGGATCAAATTCCATACGTTCATAATTCATACGATCAATTTCCATACAATTAAAATCTATAGGATAAAATCCATACGATTAAATTCATATTGATTAAATTACATAGTTTCACTTTAATAACTTGGATTTTTATTTTTTTACTAATACTAACATCCTGAAATATCATTAAAAAAGTAAAAATAAATAATTCTGATTCTTCCTGGATTCCCAAAAAATTACTAAAAACGTATGAAATAACTAAAAGACATAATTATTTTATTAAAAGAACAATTCTTTTTAATTTAAATTAATTTTGTGATTAACCAGCTGTACCCGCGAGTAGCGACTTTGTCAGGGAGGCGCCCGACGTGACGGCCCAGTGGTGGCATGCGCGTGAGCTGCGCGTGGTACTGGACAGTACTTGGACATTGCAACATTACTTTATTTTTCTAAAATAAAAGATTTTTTCTATAATAAAAGTAGCCTAAGTTACTCCTTATTACATCAGCTACCTGCAATAAAAGTCCCGTCAAAATCGGTCCAACCATTTCAGAGATTAGCCGGAACAAACAGACAGAGAAACAAAAATTGTAAAATATGTTATTTTGGTGTATGTACCGTATTTATATTCATATGCATGTAGTAAAAAACGGTTATTTCAATATTACACACAGACACTCATGAATATATAATCAGAATAATCAGAAAAACCTGACCTATACTCATTTAATATAAATTTTAAATGAAAAGTAACAGATGGACAAAAAGATATCTGTAATCCATAAGAAATGGCAACATGGCTGCATCCCGAGATCCTGTCCAGTAATGTTTCTTGTTTATAACATGGGTTGGTACTTTTTAGGTTTTCTATGCCTTTTTATCAGGGGAGGCAAGTGAAGAGAGACGAAAAAGTAAGAGACGAAAAAGTAAGAGCCGAATATATTTGTTCGGCACGGTCGGAAATTCACGAGTCTACGCTAAGCGTAGAAGGAAAGTGGGGTCAACGTATGCCATCTGTTAATGTCTGTCATCTCAGAGAAACGTGGAAATTGGTTATAGAAATTCCTTAAATTGACAGTAATATTTTAGAGTTTTTTGTGTTTTCGGTTGGTGAAAACAATTTCCCCAGATTTTTGGCATGGCTTAAAGATTAAGATTATGACAAATTGTTTTTTTCTAAATTTATGTCATTTGTATGTACATTTATGTTTGTACCGTCTTTTTCCGAAAATAAGATACTGTCTTACTTTTTTTTTTGGTCCAAAATACGCACTAGGGCTTATTTTCCGGAGAGGGCAAAAATAAAAGTATATTTATATATTTTTATTTAATATTTATTTTACACAGAATACAGAAATTTAAATTTATTCAATTACAGTCATGTCATCTTTTGTAACATCGTCATAAATAAAATTCTGAATTATATTCTGATTTTCTTCCAAATCCATTTCCTGTTGAATTATTGGTCCGAATCTCTCACGTCTTGCGAAATAGCTATCGTTAAATGAATACTTCTTGTCTAAGTAACCTGTTCGTAGTGCATTGGAAACATCATTTTCGAGGGATGTCTTATTTTACAAAAAGTTTCGAAAATCAAGATAGGGCTTATTTTCGGAAAAAGACGGTTTTTGTTAGTGTATATTATTTTATGAATAGTAATGTTGGCTATTAAATGCGTTATAGGGTCTACATTGTACAATTGACTACGTTATGCTTTCTACGGATTACGTTTTACGATCAAAGTGACAATTGCGGTAAACGTCCTTCCGTTTTGCAGAGACAACATATACATTGTACGGATTACGTTTCACGATCAACACCAACAATTTTACACATATTAAAAGTTTATGCAATGTTAGACTCGCGATCTTCAAAAAACTTTTAGTGAAACACTTTTATGTTTGTTTATTAAATGATGCTTCCTTTAATAGTTAAAACAATAAATAAAAAGCCAAAGAAAGAAAGCCAACTGGAAAAAATGCTTGAACCTGCGAAAACCTTTATAGATAAAGGAAAATTAATTTTAAATTACAAGCAAATACTAGATTTTCTTGAAAAAGTTAAAGGTTCAACGGACCCCCTAAGCTGTTCTAAACAATATACAAATAGCACCGAATATCTACTGAACATATTAAACCAAATATACCCGGTGGGTATTACCCACATTTAACTGACAGAAAAATAAAAACAAGTATTACCAAACTAAAAAAGAGAATAAACAGGCAAATAAAAGGAAAAACATTAATTGACATTGATAGCGACTCCTCTCAAGATAGCGTTAATTAAGAAGATAGAACAAATATTGCACCTGACCGAATGTTAACAATTTCGAGAAGAAAGAACAGAAAACGACATATATAATGTAAAACTGTATATACATATACATATTCGCTAATAACCCTTAAGTGGTTAATGCGATTAATAATAAAAAAACAATAGGAATCGAATATTTATATATATTTTAATGTTTGTCTCTTACAACACCCAAAGTGTTATTATTATTATTAAATTACTTTAAAAACATATAGAAAAAACAATATTATATTTATAGCAAGGTAAATACAGTTCCTATACTAAGTTACAATCTACTTAAACCTACACAACTATAAATACATCAAAAAAAATTTTGTGAATGTATTAACTAAAGAAGGAATATTTAAGATAAGTATTTAAGAACTCAAATTTCGAAGAGTATATAATTTAATTTCAAAACAATATATCAAATGTGTGTAAAATTGTGGCCTTTCACGCTTACGGGCTTACGTTTTATGCAACGATACCGATGCGTTTTATGTTAAACGTATTTCTGCAATTTGCGGTTTACAAGATGTATTAAGTTTCAACGAATTGCTACGTTAACCATGGTATGACTTACGTTCTACGCTCTACGTTTTTGCGTTTCGTTTGACGTCATACGTATCTTTGCTAATGCGTTATACGGTCTACGTTATACGATTGACGGACTACGTTCTGCGTTATACGAATTACATTTTATGACCGAAGTAGCAATTTAACTCGCAAAATTTTAGGACCAAACAATGAACATTTATGCTAATTGCGTCATACGTTCTACGTTACGTCTTACAGGGACTACGTCTACATTGTACGGATTACGCGTCACGATCAACGCCAACAATTTTACACATGTTAAAAGTTTACGTATTGTTAGGCTCGCGATCTTCAGAAACTTTTAGTGAAACACTTGTGTGTGTGTGCTTATTAAATGATGCTTCCTTTAATAGTTAAACAATAAGAATCGAATATTTATATACATCTTAATTTTCGTCTCTTACAACCCTCAAAGTACATCCATTTGTTGTTTAAATGCATTGAAAGTATTTTACATACTATTAAATTACATTAAAAAATATATAGAAAAAACAATATGATGTTTATAGCAAGCAAGTTACATGCAGCTCTTATACTAAGTTATAATTTACCAAAATCTAAACAACTATAAATAGATCAAAAAACCTTTTGTAAATGTTTTAACTAAAGAAGGAATATTTAAGATAAGTATTTAAGAACGCAAATTTTGAAGAGTATTTAATTAAATTTCAAAACAATATATCAAAGTTGTGTAAAATTGTGGCCTTTCACGCTTACGGGCTTACGTTTTATGCAACGATACCGATGCGTTTTATGTTAAACGTATTTCTGCAATTTGCGGTTTACAATATGTATTAAGTTTCAACGAATTGCTACGTTAACCATGGTATGACTTACGTTCTACGCTCTACGTTTTTGCGTTTCGTTTGACGTCATACGTATCTTTGCTAATGCGTTATACGGTCTACGTTATACGATTGACGGACTACGTTCTGCGTTATACGAATTACATTTTATGACCGAAGTAGCAATTTAACTCGCAAAATTTTAGGACCAAACAATGAACATTTATGCTAATTGCGTCATACGTTCTACGTTACGTCTTACAGGGACTACGTCTACATTGTACGGATTACGCGTCACGATCAACGCCAACAATTTTACACATGTTAAAAGTTTACGTATTGTTAGGCTCGCGATCTTCAGAAACTTTTAGTGAAACACTTGTGTGTGTGTGCTTATTAAACGATGCTTCCTTTAATAGTTAAACAATAAGAATCGAATATTTATATACATCTTAATTTTCGTCTCTTACAACCCTCAAAGTACATCCATTTGTTGTTTAAATGCATTGAAAGTATTTTACATACTATTAAATTACATTAAAAAATATATAGAAAAAACAATATGATGTTTATAGCAAGCAAGTTACATGCAGCTCTTATACTAAGTTATAATTTACCAAAATCTAAACAACTATAAATAGATCAAAAAACCTTTTGTAAATGTTTTAACTAAAGAAGGAATATTTAAGATAAGTATTTAAGAACGCAAATTTTGAAGAGTATTTAATTAAATTTCAAAACAATATATCAAAGTTGTGTAAAATTGTGGCTTTTCACGCTTACGGGCTTACGTTTTATGCAACGATACCGATGCGTTTTATGTTAAACGTATTTCTGCAATTTGCGGTTTACAATATGTATTAAGTTTCAACGAATTGCTACGTTAACCATGGTATGACTTACGTTCTACGCTCTACGTTTTTGCGTTTCGTTTGACGTCATACGTATCTTTGCTAATGCGTTATACGGTCTACGTTATACGATTGACGGACTACGTTCTGCGTTATACGAATTACATTTTATGACCGAAGTAGCAATTTAACTCGCAAAATTTTAGGACCAAACAATGAACATTTATGCTAATTGCGTCATACGTTCTACGTTACGTCTTACAGGGACTACGTCTACATTGTACGGATTACGCGTCACGATCAACGCCAACAATTTTACACATATTAAAAGTTTATGCATTGTTAGACTCGCGATCTTCAAAAATCTTTTATTGAAACACTTTTATGTGTGTTTATTAAGTGATGCTTCCTTTAATTGTTAAAACTATAAGAATATTTGTATACGATTACAGTTGATACAATTTAAATTTTGACAGTATATACATAATCGACGCCAAAGCTAACCGAATAAGTGGCCTTAAAAATTATTGACACCACAGTGGTGTCATTTGTGGGTAGACACACTCTAGATGCGACCATGGACTTGCGCCTCTTATTAGTATCAGCGAGAATACAAATAGAAAATCTTGTCTAAATGTTTTAACTAAAGAAAGAACATTGGAAAGGACTATTTAACAACGCAAATTTTTATGAGTAACAAACTCAATTTCCGAAACTGCAAAACTACTTAAACATTAAGATGACTAATAAGAAGATTGAGAATCCAGTTCATTATTAAAGTGCACATTTTGGAATCGCGACTCCACTTATACAAGTAAAGTATCAACTATTTTCAGTGGACCTATTCAATGTCAGGTTTGACGCGCTGCTGCCGCAAAGCTGCCTAGTAGAGCTTAATAGTTCTATGACCAAGACTCCGGGTCAGAACCCAATTGCATAGGTGACTGGAAATCGTTTTCTTTTTACTTATCCAAGCAAAGTATTAGCTATTTTTAATAATTTATATTCAAAAAACTCATATTTAATATAGTTATTTTAAAAAATGTCCTTTTAATAGTTAAAACATTGAGAGTCAATTTATATCCCTAACGGCTTTGGTATGTCCTGTAAGATTAGAAAAAAAATATTGCTTCAATAAATAAGTCAATAAACATTAATTTGTTCAATACTTATATATATCCATAACGACTTTGACCTACAGATTAAATTTAGGGTAGCAAAACCTGTAGTAGAAAAACTTACTTTGTGATGCCAGTTGGTTGATAAACTAGTCCTGTCCGGGACCCACCTGAAATCATCCACAAATAATCAATTAAAATCTGTATTTACTTGAATATCAATATTATTATTTATTACCATTAATATTATATCTTTGTTACTTTATCGTTTTTCCAATGATGCCAGTAATTGATCGTCATAATTTAGATGTGTCCGTGGACTTCACGAAAACTTTTTATGAATCTTTTTCCAGTGTCTAGTCAGTAAGGTATTAGATTGGGATGACCAACAACATGATTGAGAATCCAGCTCAATATTAAAGTGCACATTTTGAACTCGCGACTCCACTTATCCAAGTAAAGTATCAACTATTTTCAATGAACCCCGTCAATGTCAGGTCTGACGCACTGCTGCCGCAAAGCTGCCTAGTAGAGCTTAATAGTTCTATGACCAAGACTCCGGGTCAGAACCCAATTGCATGGGGCAGTGAAAATCGTTTTCTCTTTACTTATCCAAGCAAAGTTATTTTAAAAAATGTCCGTTTACTGGTTAAAACATTGTGGGTCAATTACTTATTTATGACCTTAACGGCTTTGGTAGGTTCTGTAAGATTAGAAAAAAAAAAATATTGCCTCAATAAATCTATCAATAAACATTAATTTGTTCAATACTTATTTATATCCATAACGAACATGTAGAAAAACTTACTTTGTAATGCCAGTTGGTTGATAAACTAGTCTTGTTCGGGACCCACCTGAAATCATCCACAAATAATCAATTAAAATCTCTATTTACTTGAATATCAATATTATTATTTATTACCATTAATATTCTATCTTTGTTCCTTTCCAATGATGCCAGTATTTGATCGTCATAATTTAGATGCTTCCGTGGACTTCACAAAAACTTTTTTATGAATCTTTTTCCAGTGTCTAGTCAGTAAGGTGTTATATGGGCATGACTAACAACAAGATTGAGAATCCAGCTCAATATTAAAGTGCACATTTTGAACTCGCGACTCCACTTATCCAAGTAAAGTATCAACTATTTTCAGTGGACCCCGTCAATGTCAGGTCTGACGCACTGCTGCCGCAAAGCTGCCTAGTAGAGCTTAATAGTTCTATGACCAAGACTCCGGGTCAGAACCCAATTGCATGGGGCAGTGAAAATCGTTTTCTCTTTACTTATCCAAGCAAAGTTATTTTAAAAAATGTCCTTTTACTGGTTAAAACATTGTGGGTCAATTACTTATTTATGACCTTAACGGCTTTGGTAGGTTCTGTAAGATTAGAAAAAAAAAATATTGCTTCAATAAATCTATCAATAAACATTAATTTGTTCAATACTTATTTATATCCATAACGAACATGTAGAAAAACTTACTTTGTAATGCCAGTTGGTTGATAAACTAGTCTTGTTCGGGACCCACCTGAAATCATCCACAAATAATCAATTAAAATCTCTATTTACTTGAATATCAATATTATTATTTATTACCATTAATATTCTATCTTTGTTCCTTTCCAATGATGCCAGTATTTGATCGTCATAATTTAGATGCTTCCGTGGACTTCACAAAAACTTTTTTATGAATCTTTTTCCAGTGTCTAGTCAGTAAGGTGTTATATGGGCATGACTAACAACAAGATTGAGAATCCAGCTCAATATTAAAGTGCACATTTTGAACTCGCGACTCCACTTATCCAAGTAAAGTATCAACTATTTTCAGTGGACCCCGTCAATGTCAGGTCTGACGCACTGCTGCCGCAAAGCTGCCTAGTAGAGCTTAATAGTTCTATGACCAAGACTCCGGGTCAGAACCCAATTGCATGGGGCACTGAAAATCGTTTTCTCTTTACTTATCCAAGCAAAGTTATTTTAAAAAATGTCCTTTTACTGGTTGAAATATTTAAGGTCGATTACTTATTTATATCCCTAACGGTAGGTTCTGTAAGATTAGAACAAAATATTGCTTCAATAAATTAATCAACATTTTACGGTAAGAAAACATGTAATATGTAGAAAAACTTACTTTGCGATGCCAGTTGTTTGGTTAACTGGTCTTGTTCAGGACCCACCTGAAATTATTCACAAATAATCAATTAAAATTACTATTTACATAAAAATCACTATTACCTCTTTTCCTTTATTGTTTTTCCAACGATATCAGTGATTGATCATCATAATATAAATGCGTTCGTGGTAACTTTTTGCGCATCTTTTTTCAGTGTCCAATCAGCGAGAAAATAAATTGAAATCAAGACTCCAGGTTAGAACCCATTTGCATGAGGGACTGAATATCGTTTTCTCTTTGCTTATCCAAGTAAAGTATTACATATTTTTAATAATTTTTTATAAATTTTCTTTTAATGGTTAAAACATTGAGAGTTCATTGCTTGTTCTATTCCTAACGGCTTTGGTACGTCCTATAATAATAAAAAAGGATCATAAACAAGATACCCATAAAAACTATAAATTTTTATATGATTTAAAATACGTATATAAAAAAAATAATTGAAACAAGTAACAAATGTCTCAATAAGAGAAGAGAACCTGTGTTTTTTAAAAGCAAAAAGCACGACATTTTAATTTAACTTATTAAGAGCATCAGTTTCCAACTTTGGTTATACAAACAATACTCAATCAGATTCAATTTATTTTTTATTTTAAATAAAATAACTAGAGTATTTAATTATTTATCAAACAAATAAATTCAATGTAAAGTGCATTGGGGTAAATTTGTAAAGGAGAGAAGTGCATGGTGCCATAAAATATCCAAAAATACAATTAGTGACTGAATTCGAGAAAAAACACACATTCATGTGAAAATGAAAAACGTCTTTCCGATGGACTGACTGTTAACCTTGGATGTGGATTTGGATTGTCAAAAAAATAAATGTTGCTTGTTCAACAATTTGTCAAAGAAAATGACTTGCAAACTCCCTCTAAAGATGGAGTACCTGGAGAAGACTAGTTTTTAAGATTTAAAAAAAGGAACCACTTATCCTTAAAGAAGAGTTGTAAAAGTTACTGAAGTTATAACTTCAAAAAAACCGAAATTACGATTATTTCTTGATAAAAACATCAAGAAAAGAACACTTGGTCTAAAGAAGATGATAATATATGTAGCATTTGTAAATGCGATTAATTGAATGAACTGAGTTTTGCGGAAATTGCAACAAAGGATAAAAAAAGCAATATGAATGTGAGAGATGTCTTGATGATGATTGAATAAAAATTTAAATTTTTATTTTTATGTTATTTTATTACTGATAATAATTATATATTATTATATTCATTTATATTAATATATAATATATTATTCCTTGTTTAATAATAATAATTGTCATTGCACACCTTATCAAAATGTTTCAAAAATAACTAAATACCCCAAGTTGGGTCCGAGATTATGAAAAATGCACAACTTACTTGATCAGCACAACTCTGTCACCATCTTAATCCTACTCTAACATTCACTAACATTAACATCTATTGTGTGATCATGAACAAGCGCTTGATGATTAGAAATATTCGTTCATAGAACCAGTTCTAATAATTTTGTCTCAGTTCAGACACAATAATTTCTTAATAAACTTGGTAAAAAAGAATCCTTAAGCCATCGAAGTATTTGTGCCAAAGTTTGTTTTTCAAACGCATTTAGATATTAATTTGTATTTAAGAGTTACTTACACTAGTTCCAAATTTACTAAATGCATAGGCAACGTTACAATTGCTTATTTCAATTGATTTGAATCATATATTTTTAATTAATTAATATATACTCACAATATTAATCACAAGCTTAATAATTGTCACTGCACAGTTTATCGAAATGCTTCAAAATGAACTAAATGATCCGAGTTGGGACCGAGATTAAAAAAATCCACAGCTTACTAGATCGGCACAACTCTGCTGCAATCTTCATTCTTTTCTAACATTCATTCACATGTATTTTTCTCTCTGTCACTCTTACACGAACAAATGCAAAATTCGAATTTTGAGTCGAATAGTATTGAATTGACAAAAAAATGTGGTAAAAATCAACAACTGTTTAGGAACATGCACTTGATGATGATTAAAAAATTCGTTCCTAGAAACAGTTTTAATAAATTTATGTTAGTGCAGAACATAATAATTTCTTAATAAATTTTGTAACAAAGAATCCTTAAGTCGTTGAAGCTTTATGCCAAAGTTAGTACATTTGTTTTTTAAACGCATTTAGATATTAATTGAATATTTCAATTGATTTCTTTATATATAACACGCAATTTTTATACGTATAACCATATATTTTTAATTAATTAATATATACTTACAATATTAACTCCAAGATTAATAATTGTCACTGCAGAACTTATCGAAATGCTTCAAAATGTACTAAATGCCCCGAGTTGAGCCACAGATTAAAAAAATGCACAGCTTACTTGATCGGCACAACTATGTTGTGCTTCTCTAACATTCTTTAGCGTGTATTTTTCTCTCTGTCACCCTCACACGACAAATGCAAAATTCGGATTTTGAGTAGAGTAGTGTCCAATACAAATAATAATGTTTATATATATTACGTTTGTTTAAAAAATGGTACAAATCAACAATTGTTCATGAACAAACGCTTGATGGCTGTCGTAAGTATTATAATAAGGAATTAATATTATTATTAGAAAAATGAAAACTGAAATCAAAATTTCTATTAAAAGAACAGATTTTATATTAACAAGGAATTGTTTTTAAATTATTAAAATCTTTGTTTTAAAAATCTATCTATCATTCATCATTATTGAACCTAAATTGTTAGTGATTATTATGAAATTATTAGGCTCTACCAGGCAGATTGAAAGGGGTGCTCTGAAAATAATTGATATTCTCCATGAATAAGTAAAATCGCGAGTCGAAAATCTGCGGATCAGTATTAAGTTAGAACTCCAATTTTCTTATAAGAATTATTAAAAAACAGTAGTTTTACAGTTTCCTGAGTTTAATTCTCATGAAAATTTGCGTTATTAAGTAGTCAGTTCTCTCAAATGTTCCTTCTTTGTCCATGTCCATGGATGCATCTAGAGTATAATGACCAACCACTAGAACCATTGAAAAGACGATAAGACTATATGGAAAGGAAAAGATAATTATAATTATTTATTTATAAATTATTTATTAACCTACATTAAATTTGTATATTTGTAAACATATTAATATGTTTCTTATTAAGTAAAAATTGAAATTTTCAGAAATTGTTTATTTTTTGTATGGTTTTTAGGTAATTTAACCAAAAATTCACTTTCACCTTAAATAATTATAAGTACACTGCATATTTTTTATTTTTCATTAAATTAACTTCTTTATCTCTGAGAAATTCCTCAATTTATAAACATTATATACTCATATTTTATCAAATTGTTAATAGTAGGATGAGAGTGTAGGATCGCCTTCACTTAGAGACGATTTCTATGTTTCAAAATAAATAAAATCGAATTTATAAATCTGAGATCTAAATTATGAATAATTAATTGTGTGTATATGTGTAGTATTTGCCATCTATTAATTATAATTATTGTTGTAAATAAAATTGTATTTTAATTGTAAAGCTTCTCATAGGATTTTCCTGTCCTATTGTTAAAGAAAAATATTTTCTATTTCTTTTATTTAATATATATTTAAGAAAAACCTTTCCTGATTGTTGTAACTTTTTGTATTATGCTTGATTTTAATTAACTGTTTCATATTGAAAAATTCACTCATGACTAAGTGGTAATTAAAAGTAATAAATATAATTAATTAAAATCTATTTTCTTTAAATTTGAATTGAACATACCTCAAAAAAGTAATGTTACGTTTAATTAAAATTAAATTCTACCTCAATAACTAAGTAATAATATAAAAGATACATGTAAACAAAGCATATTTAAATTCAAGCATATGAGTATAAGAATACCTACCTATATTTTCAGTTTTAAAATTATTATAAGAAGTGTGATACAAGATTGTCTTTGTGTTATGCAAATTTACTTGAATTAAAATTCTTGATATTTTAATTAGTACATGCCAAAATTATATCCTCTTCGTCCTCAATTCCTGGTTTATTCCTGTCTATGACAGTTGGTTTGCCTATATTAATAGGTTTTTTCTTATTTTATATTTTACTGTTTTACCTATTTAGTAAAATGCATATTATGTACTCATAAAACTAATAAAATTAAAACTAATCTAAATTTGTGAATAATTTTACGCAAATTTAGTTACTTATATATTGTAACTACATTTATAATAATCAGTATTATATATTCCATATGTTTTTTAATGTGTCTAAAAAGGGAATGTGATGATCAGAACATTTTACTTCATTAAAATCTTTATTCTAGAAGTTTAATTGGTGTCGTATTAATTCGTATATCAGTAACATCAACCTTATGAGTTTTTTAGTTCGAGTACATATTGATTATTTACAAATTACGCTACTTTCTTAAAAAAAAAAACTAACACATAGAGATTATATATAAAAAATAAATAACAATAAAATTCTATAGAAAACTATATTAAAACTTAAATAAAAATATACAACAATAAATAATGTTCACTATATATCTACAATCCAATAAATAATCTGTAAAATTACTTATACACATTAATTAACTGAACGGTATCAAGTAATACAAATGTTACAATTTACAGAATCCATGGAAACGTTCCGAATTGAAGTAGTAATCCAGCGTAGAAAATCGCTTGTTTAATATTGCGAAATTTTTACATGTGGATCACATGTAAAGATCAGTCAATCTTTTTCGAATAGTAGTTTGGACAAATCTCCCCGTTGCGTGGAATGAATTTCTCCTCCTCGGAAAGGCTGAACAGCGAAGCAAACTCTGCCTTCTTCTGAGCATACACCAAAAAGTTTTCTAAAAAATAAATGTTAGTGTTAAGAACGTATAATTTGCGGTAAATGTTTTACCAAATGTAATGTAGCCCAGTTGGTTCCTATCTACTTGGTCGAATACTTCGAGGGCATATTCTTTGCTTAATGCTAATGTTTGACATACAGCTCTACAGAAATCCTCAGCGGCCAGTCTACCGTATCCACTTCGATCGTAAATCTACAATAAAAAAAATATCAATTGTAGACAATTAGAAAAATATAAAATAAATAACTTACTTTGCAGGCTATTTGGACTACATCTAAACTGCTCTTATTGTTACTAATGCCTAAAACGCCCAGGAGGTATTCTCGGAAATCGATCACACCTGTGTTATTCTGAAATTATATATTATGTTTAAAATGAATCTGAAATCACTGAAACAAAATCTGTTATATTATTAGTCATGAAATTTATTTTCGCATTTATCTAAACTGTCGGCTTTGCTGAGAAATGTCTACCATTTTAATTAAGAGTTTCATTTTGTGACAAGATTTACTAAACCAACAAACATTTAATTAAAACAGACTATATATCAACAACTATTTTACTGTACGTCTTAATATAATTAAGTGCATGAAAAGTTCCTAAGTAATATGATTTCTCATTAAAGCACTCTCGTAACATTCAATTTTAATAAAGCCGCACAGGTTTAGCAGTGTCTCCCATCTAATTTTACTCACCTTGTCGTATATCTTGAATAATTGGAGTGCTGCAATCTCGTTAGACGTAATATTTAGCAGTTTAATGAATTCTATGTAAGTAATTTTACTGCAGTCCCTACACGTGAAATTGGAGTGGAGGAACGACTCCTCAATGTTTGTACTGTCCAAACTAAAACAAATCAAGTTATTAAGTAAGTTATCTGAGTGTTCAATAATTAAATTTACTTACCCAAGTTTGTGTCTGAGCTTCCTGACTTCCACCAAAGACGTGGCGTAAGGTAAATTCATTTCCTTGGCCTTAGTCATCAGTTTGCAGTCGTCGTAAGTATAATCCAGAACGGGAACTCCCAAAGCCCTGATGAAAAATCGTTGAGAGACAATAATTGAGAAGTTCAATTTCACTTACTTCGCCATGACAGCTCGAACGTTGTTGGCGAATAGCTTGGGGTCCCTCTTTTCCTCCTCGCTGGGGGTGTACACCGGCAGAAACTCGATCTCGCAATAACTGTAGGGTTGGGTTAGAGTCAACCACAACAACTTGAGTCTGCAATAAAGTCCAGTATTAAATTTCCGCCAATCGCCATTTTCTGAATTATTTGAAAGGATGGATTTATTAGCACCAGATGTATCATACACAAAGAAAAATATAAAAACAAGCTAACTAAATTTTAAAATTAACTTTTATTATACGACACGCCATTACATCCACAGTTGATGAGTTGATGTTCCCATTTGCTCCATCAAACGTGCAAATATTTTCCAGAACTCATTTTACCACCTGGCATTTCGTAGGCCATTACCATGAAAAATTCACATTTCAATCAAATCTCCGCAACAACAACGACCCCTCGGTAACAAAACTGAATAAACAAAATTACTTACGCGCTCGGTCCTTCCCACGTCCACGTAACGGTGTCCAATTTGTTGGGATAGCGGATGCAAACGGGCTGGATGGGCACGCCAGGATAGAAAGCGCCCGGCTTGAACGTGATCAGACAAGAGCGGTTCGTGCACGTGCCTTCCGGGAAGATCAGGATTTGGGGCCAGTCCAGATCGGAGGTGGCACGCTTTATTATCTCTTTGATCGTGTTCTGGCGCGAGTCTGGATCGTCGCGCCACACATAAACTGGCTGAGTGAAGTTTATCAATTCTATATGGAAAATTTATTATATTAATATCGTGGCTCTTTCTTCAATATGTTTTAAGCATGCAACATAAATATGTACATATTTAAATTAATTTAATGGTAAATTTTGGTTATTGTGGGTTAATAGTACCGTATAATTAATTAATGTGGTTAGTCAATTTATTGCACCTTATTTCTAAACTTAGTATAACATGTTCATGGCGTAGCTCCATGTTCAATTTAAAAATGTTAGGTAATATGAAAATTAGTAAAAACATCCGAAAAAATATTGTGTTATAACAAATTGCGCTCTAATTAATTAAATTAATTCAAAACATAAATTCAAGTTGAAAAATTGAATGAATTGTTTCTAAATTATGACACTAATTTATACAATTATCATTATAAAATTGATTATCCACCAGATAAAAAATAAAGATAAATTTTGACTAAGAAATTTTATCCTCAAAATAAAAATAAATATAGAAGGAACTTAATTGTACTGAATGATTGAGTATATAGGCATTAATTTTTATGAAATTTGAAACAAAAAGATAAGTAAAAGAAAATTTATACGTCAGTAAATACAATATGCATTTAATTTATAATTGATTAGAGTAGTATTTGCAAGGGTATTTGTCAAAATTTATTCGGATAATTATGCTAAGACGTAAATTAATTCCACATAAGAGAGGTAGGGAAGATATGGTGTCAATAATATCAAATTCGCAGGTATCTAGCCAATGTGCTATTTGGATTATTATCAAACTTCAGAGCGGTAGACCAAGGAAAACTGCTGCAAATGGGGCAAATGCTATGAAGAACCAGTTGGGACCCTTAGCTTCCTCACAACTGGCTGGTCAGACACAAAATGCTACAGAAACTTGTACTGATCTAGTTCAGTAAAAAAACGCTTGCATTTGTCCCATGTCCATGAGCAACAACGACTGAAATGGTCAAGGTCTCATGTTCACTGAACGGAAGAATGGAAATCTGCAATCTTCACAGATGAAAGCAGAATTAAACTATATGATTGTTTAGTCCAGACGAGGTGTTCACCCAAATCGTTAGAGTTCAAAAATTGTACTCATTTCATGGGAGTTCCATTATGGTATGTGGTGGAATTTGTTATAATGGTAATACAAAATTGTATATATAATAAGGCATGATGTTACCAATATACGCAAGAGACAATGTTAATGATATACTACCAAATTTTCAAACTACTATTGGCTTGAATTTTTTGTTGACAATAATACTCGTTAACATCATTAAGGAATTGTGCTCGAATAACTCGAAATGCTGATTATAAACTCCCTCAAGGTAATCAGACCTAATTGCTATCGAGTATGTATGACATATGGACGGCTTTCGAACCATCAACGTCATCCTTATAATCTTCAAGAGCTTCAAGATGTAATATGAAGAGGAAGTGTCAAGAAGTCATAGACGCCCCCCATAGAGGTATATAATGTATTAAATTTTATCTGCGTATAAAAATTTTGATCAAAAATATTTTTTTACGGGAACTTCTAAAAGACACATTTTTCAATATCTCTAATTTATGTACATGTATTTAATATATAGAGACTCAGCGTTCAAGTGGTTTTTACAAGTAATATAAAATAAGCGTATAAGTATTTTCTAATTTTATACATTTTTATTTGTAAATAATTACACCTTAACATATATAATATATTGAAAAACACTTCCTTGTATAAAATATTAAACAGTATATTACTATAGTTTTCAATTAAAAGAGTCATTAGTTACGCATTTTATGCTTTCGTACAGAGAAGCAAAACCTTTCACTAATAAATTAAAATTTATAATACTTAATGTTCATTTTGATTTTAATATTTAATAAAGATGAATACAATGGTTTCTATTTGTATCATTTGGTTTAATTATATCTTTGTGTAAAATGCAATTGAGTAGAAATGATTTCTTTACAAGTTTATATATATCCAATTAATTCCGATTTACATTTTTTCACTGTCAAATAACATAAAATATTTTTTAGCAATTATGGTGAAACATGATTGTTAGTAGATATAATTGTAATCACTAGCTTTCACCCTCATAAAAGTTACTGCCAGCAATTTGTTGGTGAATGAAACCAGTACAAAGGTTCGTTAGTTAGTTATTCGTAATTATTATTATTATCTAGCAAAAAGTAAATAAGAGCGAGCCACTTCTTGTCCTTTATATCTAAACTTATAGAACGGAACTTGTTACAATCACAAAAGTAATTAACACAGCAGCAAATTTCAAGGTATAATTTGCCAATTTTTTATGTATATGTAATCTGTAAACATCAATTTTGAAATACAAAAAAATATTGCTTTTTTCTGAAGTTGCAATAAGTTGAATATTAAACAATTTATAAAAGTACTTAAATGCGAAAGACGATTTATTGTAGTCTATGACTATTGTACTGAATATCATTAGTTACTACTTTCTTACGGAAAAACTAAAACCTTTCACTACAATAAATTAGAATCCGGTATACTTCTGTCATCCGGTATAACAAAAAGCTGCCCCGTTTGCCATTTGACGCACTCATACTCCACCATCTCAAAACCAGTTAAGTGCACCTTCACCAACTTCCGAAAAAATAAACCACTTTCACATACTTCCTATGTTCCAGTTCGCTCCGCTTTCCCGCCTGCAAATCGTCGACGGGAATCCCGTGACGTAAACGATGCCCCCGTCTAGAAATGTGGAATGGGGAGCCAGGACAAGGATCGGAGCTTCCTTGCGGCTGACCTGTTTTCCTTTGATGACTATGTTAATGCCGCCAGCCCTGTACGCGCTCTGGCCCAGGAAACACAAGATCGGAATCATTTTTCTAAAAACGGGAACAAACGAATTATCAGTTCGAGGTCATTGCTTTTCTTCCCTTCACCACTGATGGAGTTCATGAAGCATGGTTTATTGATTGAAGCACAGAAGTGAAAATAATATTATCGGTGTTAATTGTAAATTTATTGTAATTTTATAGTTTAATCACGATTGGAATTTCAAACAATTGAACACACAATGTAAACACTTACATAACTTATCAAGCGTTTAATTAAACCATTAAATTAACTTTCAATTAGATGCATGCAAAGCTTCACGGTAACAAAAAGACATATGAGGATACATAAATGACTAATAGTTTCTGGTTTAACATATTTCCTCATATGTAACTAAATAAACACAACAGAACAGAAGTTATGAGGATGAATGTTCATCATTCTGTTGTGTTCATTAAAAGTTAACGAAGAACTCGTACTCCCGAAGAAAGGTATGTGAGCAGTCTCTCCCTTAGCCACAATAGATGGCCCACCCATGTAGACCATGGCAAGACTGTCCATGAAGGATGAATGGGGCGCTAATGCGACCACTGGAGCCACATTTCTGGTGGACTGTTTGCCGAGGACACGTAGATGGAAGCCACCAGCGAAGAATATACATCTGATGAATTTCGCCGCTATTTTTCTGACTACACTGTCCAGAAAGCAAAGAGATTAGTGATGTAGAGGTGTTAGTATAAAATAAAAAATGGTTACAACGTGCGCAGTTAGTTTAAGGAAGTTAGCCAGTCCGGAACGTTTATCTGACATCTTCAAATGAAAGGAGAAAGTATTACACAATATTAGCATTACTGTTGTAACTTTATGCAACCAGCATTACAGGCTGAGCAAACTAACTATTGAAGTTTTATACTCTTTATTTGTGCCGTTAATTACCAATTAAATGTTATATACATGACACAGATTATATAAATTAGTGTTAACGGAAGCTCTTACGTTTGGCTTTAATATTTATGATTAAATAATGTTTAATATATTATGCAAAATCAATAAACAACTTCTCCAATAAAACCTAATTCAGTATTTCCCCAAGTTAGTCAAAATAAACTCTAGTTTCCTGTCAATATCATCTTTTCAACCATGAATAAGTAGTTTGAAGATAATAGACTTAGATAATCGTTCCCGAATGTCATTTCCACATTGTTAATTTGGTGTGTTACAGTGATGAATCCTAAACATAAATAATATTAGAGTACACATATTTACTTTCTCCATCCGTCAAGCGGTTTCTCGCGTAGTCGTTCTTCGGTAATGCCCCAGAGTCCGACACAGGCCAGCATCCAGCCACATATCAGGAAGAAAAGTATTACGGAAACCCTGATTGGAAGCAACACGACGGTTAACACTGCTGTCTGCAACAGAAAATATAAATGACGTGGGCTTGTCTGGAAAAAAAATGTATGATGTATGAGTGCTCTGGAGTGATTTGAAACGGAACTTGTGGAACTTTCTATGGTTTCTACAGTGGTTGTCATCGGGGTTTTTAATCAAGTGGAATTACATTCATAAATTTAATTTATTAAAGTGATGTGAATGTTTCATTTGAATGAACAGTAATGGAAAACGTTTTTGCATTTTTAGTATCTAATAAAAGGTGAACACAACGTTGAATCTTTTCTATTTGTAACGTTTCCTTTTGTCGTATTGTTGTGCAAATTGCAACTGTCCAGCTAACGTTAACACCTCTACATAAATCCAATCAGTTCCTGTACAATTTCCTGTACGTCGTTTTTGCACTATCAAATAACAAAAGATTTTTTTAACTACTATGCTGATATGTATCTGATTGTTAGCAGGCATAATTATGATCACCAGCTTTCACCCTAATAAAATTTATTGTCTGTAACTTCTTGATGAATTAAACCAATACAATGGTTCGTTAAGTCAGCAAAAAAGCAAATGACAAAACTATAAATTACTTCATTTCTTGTCCTTTATTATTATTTTGTGGAACGGAACTTGTTACACAAAAATAATTAGCTCAATAATAAATCTCAAGGTGTAATTTACCAATTTTAATTTAAATCTTTTTAATACGAATACAACCCAATAATTCCGAAGTTGCATAATAAACTTGGTTTCTTGTGCACTTATTCACAACAGAAGTTATTTTTAGATCAAAATCGATGTAGGAATTTACGTCTCCGAAAGATTATTTAAAATAGCTTCTGTACGAAATACTTTTTGCTATTTAATGGGAAATGATTTAATTATGTGAAAAATACTGGAGGCAAAATTTACAATTAAATTATAAAATCTAAATTTTTTGTCCCCTTTTCCCCCGTCTTTGTTAATTGAATTTCTTGTGCTGCAGTTTTCGAATATTAAAATAGAATGGAATCTGAAACTTCTTAATGCTTTGACTGGAAAATTGATTGAGTTTGTCAACAGTAAAAAATAAATTAAAAATAGGAGGTTTTTTAATGGTAATTAAAAGTTATTAGTGAACAAATTAAACGTCGATTATAGATATGTGGAATCCAGCAAATCAAGTATGTGACTAGCACCGTTTTTGTTATACAAGGTGTTGTCAAAATTAGGAAGCAGATAAAATACGCCTAGTAACTTTAGAAAGAAATAAAATTTTATTTTAAAGTTTTTCCTATAGTAAATAGAGCCCTCAATTTTAAATTTTTAAAACTGTGTTTATTTCCATAGTCTACATATCTAATCTACATACAATTCCTACAATTACCTAAATTCTGGGGGTTCCCCTCTTATTATCTTCCTAGTTTTACACCATAGAATATTTGTTAAATGTATCAAACTTTTCATATTTTACGCACAATATAGAAAAAAACGCGTTTTCGAGATATTTTCATTTAAAAAGTATAAATTTATACAGTACAGCAATGTGAAAGAAATTTATGTTTCTCAAAAATTTATTGTAATTGTTTTGTTTTTGAGGCTTCAAACCTAGGTTATGATAACTTCTTGATTTTGTGTTGTAAGGAAATCATTTTAATGTTCAAAGATTAAAACTGAAATATCTCAAAAACGGGTGCAAAGAATATGAAAAATTTTAAAAAATATATACTACAACTTTATAGAGAAAAACTGTTTTTTTTTTCATAATTTGTGTCTGGTCTACAAATTTTCAAAATTTTTGTTATTCTTTGTCTTGCTTTTTTTCATAAATTGTTTATATATACATTATAATTATTGTTTTCAAATATAACAATATTTCTGAAACTATATTTTTTGACATTCCAATATATTTTTATGTAATAGGAAATGTAAATTAATAATTAAATAAATATAATTAATTCGCAGAAGAAAGTTAAGAAGTATCAACACTACTAAAACTTTAAAGTCTCCAAAGTTCTAAAATATTGTAAATTTTTACCTAATTTAATTTCCATATACATTTTCCAAAAATTAATAAATTTATGCATCAATGCTAATAGGGGGTACAAAAAACCCCTATATATGTAATTTATGTTTATTTAATTAATAAAAACTTATAGTAAATGTACTTCTTTTTTCATTCAAGTCTACATTTTTTCTCAATTGCGCAAAGAATATGATAAACTAATAGTTTTTAAAAAAAGGCTTAAGAAAATAGGGCTTGAAAAACAGAAAAAACTAGAAACTAAGCTATTTATTCATTATGGAAAAAGTTTATTATTTTGAATTGTATGTATTTTAATTATTATATAAACATGAGATAAAACTATTTCTGAAATTTAAATTTGGGGGACTCTATTCCCTTCTGGAGAAACTTTAATAAAATAAACAATTATTTGGATTTTTTATTAATGCATGTGTTCAACCCAATTTTGGCCACCTGCTAATTAGAAACACCTTGTATAATTTTAGAATGGCTTAATCCATATAAAATAATTATAAGTATAGACAACAAATGTATAAATTACTCTCACATACGACCCATAAAAATTAGAAAACTAATTTTGTGGGTACCATCTCGAGACGACGAAGAATTTTGTGACCTTGGCACACTGTTCTCCGATCAAGGCTTGTAATATCTGTTTATAAGAAGCAGGTACCGTTGGTTCCGTTAGCTTTCTTCGTACAACTTCATTCACTGAACACCAGACAAATACTTCGGTTTAATTTTTTTAATAATCACATATTGTGTTTTTTCTTTAATTGTTTTGCCAATATCACGATATAGAAAAACTATGCCACAAACTGTAAAAATTGCAAATAACATAACGTATTGCTAAATTGTAATAATTTTACACATAACACATACATACAAAATTATTTTTTTTCTATATAGTATTTGCTGCGGTTAAGAGGCCTAAAATAATAACTTCAAATTACAGTAAACTGTGTCAAAGTAATAAAAATTTTGTAAGAATCGAAACCAGTATAATAATAATGTAAAAATGTTGCATATTTTTTTAGCAGTGACCACCATTTTTGAAAGCGCCTGAAACAATTTCGCACGTACTAATCGCATTTAGAATATTTAAAAAAACTGAATCGTTGACCCCGCACTTTCTCTGGTGAATTAAATATTCTGTAAAGGCTTTACCGTGTGCCCAACAAAAACGAATATGATGGTTGTAGACTTTCCTTGTTTATTTATGTATTATGACACTTATTATCGCGAATGGGTGTCAGATACATTCCGAACGTTTTATCTATGCCGAACCACTCGTTGTTCGGCAAATGGGACTTGTTTTCGATGTTCTGCGTCTCAACCAAAGTTCATGTCCACCAGTTCCGCACTGTTCCACCTGACTTTCTTTATTTATATGTCTAGAAAATCAGTTTGTTTTCCACCGTGATTCGAATAATGCAAACTTTCACCAGTAATGATACTACGTGTACGTAATTCCATTTAACGCTGTTATGCAAAGGTCCAAACAAAAACTAAAACCTTTTGCCATTATTACCGTCGCAATAGTGGCATCGAAACGAAGAGTCTCGCAGGTTTAATTATTACCTTTCGGGACAAAAAAGGTGGGAATTTCTCTTCGAACGTGGACGAAGTTCAACTGGTCTCACGACAATTTCAAATTGTACATCGAGTACATTTCGTCGCAACGTAACATGAGGAAATGCAAAATTTACTTCGTAAGAGTGAACTTGAAATGTCAAACCAGTTTGGTTGTATGTAGACATTTTGATTAGTCACTAATTGTCGGTTAACGGATTTTTGCGTGGCTTTGCGTTTATCTACTATACACGCTAATTATGTGTTTCAATGTTTGTTATACTTTTATTTTTACAGTTATCTGGTTATTTTTGCCTTAATATTGAACAATGACGATAACGTTGTTTATGATGTGCCCACATTAATTACAAACTCGAAAATATATTAAAAATTACTAAGTTGTAAAACACCTTAATTAGTTTTTAATCACTTCAATTTTACGAAGCAATTAACTAAAGTACATACACCAAAAAATTGCAACTAGTACGCAGAGATAAATAAATGTTCACCGACAATTATACAAACCATGTAGAAGTAGTTTAACAAGGCTAATTTGCTAATGGACATTTTTTCAGGAAGTAATAAAAATAATACCAGTAAGCGCTTCCTGGACAATAAAAGTGGCGTAAACCTGCAATTTATCAATGGACTAGAACACAATTTAGTCGTAGCAAAAAATACTAGTTCCTTAAATTAATTTTTTTGTTGCGTCATAAAAACAATATCAAACAAACCGCAGTATGTTTATAATAGAAAAGTGTTTTGTTCGCAAACTACAGGAAGGAACTCCGTTCCTATTTAGGTTTCCTCGCGATTATTTCTCTACTTTCTACACCAATTGTTACTGCGTGCGCATAAATAAACTAATTTATGTATTGCAATTTCTTTGTATACACTTTTTGTTCGCATTATCGTTATTAACGTAATTTTAGAATTGGTCATAGTCATGGAAATCGATGGAAACAGTGGTGGCAAGCGTATGAGATTAGATTCGTGTCAGTTCAGTGTGTCAACTTCGGATTTCCATGGACTCTGGTAATTGCCAATGAACTTTCCGACGTGACGTTCAGACCCGTTATGTTACATGGTCTGCGGTTGGATTGTGTGTTGGGTACCATTTTCCTTGTGTTATAACATTATTATGTCAGACAAATTGTTCGGCATTGATACGCGAAAAATTATTGTGCATTGTCTGAAATTAATAAAATTATTAACGTGAAGCAAGTTGATAACGGTAATTTTGCCAATAAAATATGTAGTTTTACAAATAAAGTCAACAAAATTATGGATGTTAAGGTCTTTAGATGTTTATTACATACCTTGGGCTAAGGTTCCATACTAGTGGGTACCGCAATTTACTTTTTCAACGTTAAAAATAATCAAAGTACTGGATGCTTAGAACTGAAGAAAAAAGATCAACATCAATTTTGATATTCTCTTCAGAATTGTACGATGATGAAATTAAAAAAATAGTCACATGGAGAAATATTTGCATAATATGGTGGATGAGGTAGAAGCTTCATGAGTCTCTAATGCGACATCTGGTTTTATGTTGTCATGAAGTAGAAAGCTTTTCCATTTACTTATGAAGCTAGTGTTTGATTAAGATTGGTCAATTTCGGAGCAATCAATTCATAAAATTCCATGTGCAGACGACCATAAAGTCATTAAAAAGTTTCTTATATTAAAATATTTTAAATAGTTCTCCACCGGGTTTATCAGCTTCAATTATTCACTAGATCGGGGAAAATTATCATATTCGACCCATTTTTCATCGCATGTAACAATACGATCAATAAAAGGCTCATTTGCCTTGCAAGCAAGGAGGGGATTGGTAACTGTCAATCACCTGATATAGTTAACCTCACTTAATTTTAGATAGAATCCATTTATCCAACTTTTAGATGAAATTCATAGCACGGAACCTCTTTTAACTGGTTGATTCATCGCAGCTTAATAACTGGCTTGTTTCCAAACATGATGGATGAGGTTTTTAATCGACCTATTGCTTAATTTCTTCCTTGGTCCAGGGTTCAGGATAACCTTGTCCATTATCTTCAATACATTCATTGCCACTTTTAAACGGACGAAACCAAAATCGTGTGATTTATTCATTTACACCATCTTCTACAAACGCATTGTGAACACGTGTTCCTTCTGTTGCTTTAAGCTGATTTTTGACCTCATAAACCAAATTTGGATTTGAAAGTACCATCTTTTACCAAAAAGATACTTAAAATATAATGTAAACAAATAAAGAGCAAGAGAACTTTAAGAAAATTTTAAATTAAATAGTTTTTAAATTAGGTGGCCAAAATTTGAAAGCCGGTAAAATAATGAAGAAAATCTAAATATATTGTTTTATCCTGAAGAAAATACAACCCTAGAAATTTTCAAAAATTGATTTTTGCTCCAATCCAGTAGCGTAGAAGGGAGTTCTTTTTTCCCACTGGATATCTTTTAAAATTATTAAACTTTTCGTACATATTTTTTGTTTAACCTGCTCCCAAATTTTGAGCAACTATTTTAGAAATACCTAAAATAAATATAATAATTTATTAAAATAAATCAAGAACCAAAGACCTAAATTACTTTTTCCTATACCTATAATTAATTCAAGTAGTGGGAAATTAAAAACGTGGTAATGTTTCCTTTGTTATTCCATTAATAACAAACAAGAAAACAAAATGTGTTGTTTAATAACAAACAAAACAGAAGTAAATATTGACAAATAACAGAATGAATAAGCTACCAAGTAAATTTTAATTAAACTCAAATATTTTGGAGGGGTTCTACCTAAAGACTTTTATCAAATTTAAATAATATTTTTTATAAATTAAATGTGTGTATAAAATGTTAGTACATACAGTTTAAAAACAATCTATAGTTTATAGTTCTAGCGACACATTGGTAAATCCATTCAATTTAAATAATAATGAACATCCTATGATCTTGAAAGTATTTTTTTTTTGGATCTAATGAATATGTACAACCTGTTCATTATTAGTTTAATACTGTATACATAATGCAAAAAGCATTACAAAACAAAGACAAGTGATATCGATTTGAATAGCAATTCAGTTAAAATTAATTCTAAGATTTCTACAGTTTAATTACGGTGAATTATCATTTTATTCGTTTAATATGTCCTATACGTAGTACTCGAAAAGATTTAACAGATGCGTTTTCCATTCAACTGAAGATGCAAATCTCTAACAGGATTTTAATTGAGGGACTGACAATGCGCAAAAATAGTTTTCTACAAACACTACACTTTTTTATATATAATTGCATTATCACAAAGATCCTGGTTCTGTTAGTGTTTAACGGAAGGTTTTGTTTGTTTAATTGCGGAGAGAAATTTTACATCATACAAAAAATGTTGAGCCATTTAAAGTTTACTTCGAGGTACACGTTACTTTAAGTGGTTTTTAATTTTCTACAAACAGTGAATGTATTATCGCAGATATTTTTTCAAATAATCCTTTCACCAATAAAAATAGTGTCGCCCCCAGACTTGAGTGCAACACAAAGTTTTATTACATGCAAAATGTCCATTTGATTTATAGCCTCTTTAAATGAACTTTCTAATGAAGAGCAAACACAATCAGTCCATCACTAATAAAAAAGCGGAAAAAGAAAAATTGAACAGCTTTTTCCTGTGCATTTTCTCGTTAAAATACGAGGAATTGCTGATCAATTATTTAAATGACAAGACTTAGTTCCACTATGCATATTTCAGGAGTCTCCGACATGAATGAACTATGAAAGTTTCGTGAAACAAATTAATTTATACGTTCGAAATACCTTTACATAAACGTTCTATTTTCATTCTACTATTAATAACGAGGATTTCTGTGATTAAGTTCGCTTTCAAGGTTGTGTCATGCGATCACCGTGTCTATAACAAAAGCGGGGAGTGGATTCATACAATTTTATCGCACGTTTTTGGCAAGGTTTCACGTTGATTGTAAATACGGAAGTGATTATCAAAATTGTAGGTGGCAGCTTGTAATCTATGAAACGAAATGTGATTATTGGATTTGATGAGCCACGTGCCATACAAGATGCTGTTATTGACAGATGAGTTAGTACAGAAAAAACCAGCATAATAAGTTCACTGGCTTTGAAGTTATCCAAGTATCCAATTTGTGATTAAATTTAGTAATTGGAAACACAGTCGAGCATCGATAACTCAAAACGTGCCTTATCAGAAACAAAATTTGACTTATTGAATGTACCAGATACTTGGTAACTAAATCATAATCCATAACTTAGATACATCAAATAAATGCAGAGAAAGTAAAAATTAAAAGAATCAATAGAAACGTGAAAGACATTTTTTTAAAATGACCGTAGTGGGCCAATTTTTTAATTAGAGGTGTGAAAGGATGAGAGTCCATAACTTCAATTTGGCTAAACAGAAGTCGATAAATTTCGAAAAACTTTTCTTTGATTTACGTTTAACTATATTTTTTATTATCTTTTCATTAGTAGTTAGGTTAGGTCTATCGAACAGTATTAGGGATTCCCCAAATTTTTTTTTATTCTTTTGCCAACCAATTTCAATAGTCATCAACCTTTCGCCTTAAAGTTCCTTTACACTTTCGTTTTATAAACGTGATTTATTTTCTATAATTCATAATTTTTAAATCTCATGGGAAAAATAGAAATAAAATTGTCAATAAATTATTTTTTAATGTTATTTCATAAAGAATATTCATTTTTTTAAATTATTAACCAACCATAACCTTAAATGCACTAAGCTAATCTAATCATAAAAAAACGAATGGGAGATTCCCTTTAAAAATAATTGATACTGTTGCTAACTAATTTCATTTTTTTGTTTTTTATAACTCATAAACTCTTAATGACTTAATGAAATTGACTAATCTTTCGCTTCAATTTTTTTTTTTATTCATAATTTTTAAGTAATATATTATATTCATAATATTTAAACCGGTATTGGAGATTTCCTGTAAAAATTCTGGACACTGTTGCCAACTAAGTTAATTCTTTTTTTATTTCACAAATTATAAACTTTCAATAATTTAATGGGAATAAGTATAATAAAAAAAGACTGACCAATCTTTCACCTTAAAAAAAATTTCATATTTCCTTACTGGAAAAAGTATTTATTAAAAATATGTATATAATAAAAACATGCAATTACGAGGAAATAACTCAACTTGCTTTTACTTTTCATAATTCATGATTATTAAATCTAATGGGAAAAAATAAAAATAAAAATTTCATATACATTTAGCCTCCACCACATTTACAAAGTTTTACATTTCCTAACTGGAAGATTTACAACTGATGCAAGTATATACAAATAAATTTCCGTCCCAGCTATTTTATTTATTTTGCATCATAAAAGTTGCAGAAATGCATATTGGCCTTAAAATATCCTGCAAAATATGCGTATAAAGTTATAAAAATAAACTTTATTTCCAACCCTATAATTAGATGGTGTCCAGATGGTCTATGCACATATAAATTACAAAAATGTTTTCTCTCTTAATAACTATATTATAAAAACTGTTATGTCACACACTTTCCGCACATTTTTTTCATTAGTACTATAAAAATTATGTTTGTGATTATTATATCCAGACATATCCAAGTACTTATGTTAAATTTAATATTATAAATGTTTTTGTTGCGTGACCAGTTTAAACAACTATGTAACAGTGCGAGTTGCATAATACATAAATTTTAAATAATAAATTTGGTGCCGTACACATAATTGTTTTGTACATAATTAAGAACAATGTATTCTTTAATAACCAAAGACGTCTCCCGTAAACATTTCTTGTCACGCGATTCATACACATTAAACAAGTTGATTGATTCGAATAGTTATGTTAACAATGTTAATTCGTTAAAAAATTGCAGGATGCAGGATATTGTGAAAAATAACCGGTTATTAGAAAAAATATGGAAATTAAACACAATTAACTTGAATTATACATCAATAAATAAAATCCAATTTTATAAAATCTATTATTACTGACCTAGTCACACAACAGACTTCAATGTCCATTAAATTAGCTGAAAATCGATGTTAATGTAATTGCACAATATAGTACGTATGATTTTCAAATTATAGTAACGTAGTGTTTTCATAAATCAAATAAAAGTGACAATTGTTTTGCGAAAATCAATGAGTCCTGCAAACACATTTTGTCCTTGCTTGTTACACGTTTATGCATTATGTGTCAATGCTTCCCACTATAATTATTGTATTTAAATTGTGTTAGTATTTAATTTGCGGTATAAGCTTTAATCTATCTTTGTTAATGACTTGGTGGAAACAAAATCCTGAAGAGGTTTGTTGTGTTTTTGATGAGTGACATGTCTGCTGCATCGAATTAAGGATAACATAACATTGGACTTTATGGTAGATTGAAGATTTTTCATAATTTGTGTGTGGTTTATTGTTAAAAGTACATAAAATGTTTACATATTTCACTTACACTTATCCCATTTTCTTAGAATTGAAAAATATCTTTTCACAAAGTTTTCTTAGAAATTTTGAAATGCTTTTATTTATTACTTAATAATATTTATTAATATTAAATATATAAATATATTACTTAATAATATTTATTAAAACAATTCTCACAAATTCATAAATTTTGTAACATTTATAATTGTTTTCAAAAATATTTCTGAAACTAAAAAGGTCCATTAATAATGAATGATAATTTGTAGAAAAAAGGACTATGATAATCAAAATTAATCAAGAGTACCTCTTTTTTAATTGTGCAAAGAATACAAAACCGTATAGTTCTTAAAATATATTGAGTAGTGTAGAAAATGGGTCGAGAAAAAGAGGAAATCCCCAAGAATCTGTGATACTCTGTCATTATGGAAAAAATTTATTACATGGAACTGTAGATATGTATTTTAGGATACTTCCCCAACAAACACGATTGAACGAAAGGCAAGTGAAATATGAGGACAACAATTTTAGAATTTTAAATTTGAAGGGCTGTAAACTTTAGAAAGAAAATTCATCTTCTTATTCATTATTGAAGGTGCCAAATTTTAACCACCTATTTTAGTTAGAAACTCCTTGATTATTCATAATTGTCAGCATCAATGAGGGTGCAAACAATTGAGAACGAAATATATAAAATTTGTTTACATATGACAGTTTTACCATAAAATTCCATGTGCTATATATGAATCTTTTAAAATAAACCAGACATAAGAACACAATTTCAGTTTATACATTATATCGGACAAAGTTGTTATCTACCTGAACTTTGATAAAACAGATATATAACCCATGAAAACACAACAAACAAGAAGTTTAGTTCAAATTAACATTAAGTATATTTTTAGTTTTTTTTAAGTGTTAATTGCGCATCCAAATATGATAAAAGAAAGTTATGATATGTACTTTCTTTTAACCTAAACAAGATTTGCACTGTACGAAACTAGATTTTAGACGTTTTGAAATCAAAAAATTATTGCACACAGCATTACATAAAACTGTAAAATCTGTGTTCGTTAAAAATCTATATGCAGGTTTAATTACGGATCATTTTCAAGAAAGTTTTTAATTAATAGTTAATTATAAATTATTATTTATAAAATATTCAAGATGCAGTGTAAACACGAGCCCCAGGTTTTCACCGGATTAATCAAATAGTGAACAAAGCAGCGCAATTTCAAACAGTTGTTAGTAAACAAAATACACAAAATTGGAGAAAAATATAATGATGACTTAGTTTGGATTTCCAGGCTGCAGGAAATTAAAGAAGTCGATCAAGTGTTGTCAGGATAAAAGCAATTTGAAATGGATTGGCAATGAATTAATTTTATATTATGAGCACGAGAAATCTGGGAAAATTAAACATAATAAAGCCCAATTATGTACGCTAACAGTGCGTTTAATAAACTTTAATTAAGGTTTTTTAATTTAGAATGCAATTGTTTAATTTACCTGTTGTTGAATTTTTGATAAAATTTAATGCGCCATTATCTCGTATGAAATGAATTAAAATTAGTTGAAACTAATTATTTAAATTTTACACTATGTCTATAAATAATTGGTGACATGGTGCATAGTATTGAATTCACATATCAAAATTGATATGGATCTAAAACTATTAATACTTTTTATATTCATTTACCACATTTTTATAATAGATAGATATTGATAAATTTCTCCATTGAAAAATTTAAACAATAAAATTTCTTCTAAGGAACAGTTGTCCATAATTAGTTTTTTCAACGAAGTTTCACCATAATTTGTGTGAATTAAGATCTTACTGTAATCCTATATGAAAACAAAGATCACCCCAATATTGACCTGAACACAGAAGTGAATCATGCACTTAAGCCTCAAATCGATTTGTGATCTTAAAACCCTTGTTTATCGTTTAATATATTCCTATTTCATAATAATTAAATTTCAATGTATTTCCTTGTCATAAAATTTTAGGGCAGATTTTTATGAGCAAAATCTGTAGGTTTTCTTTTATTTAGGGTGAAATCCCTCAACAAATTGTAACATTTTCCAGAACGTTCAAAGAAAATACTGCTGACGCCCCTAGTCAACACTAAAATCTAACAACTGAAACAGTTGTCGACAACTTAAAGTGTTTAATTCCAGCAAAAACTCACTTTGATTTTCTCATAGGTGGTTTCTAATTCCAGGTGGTGCACAAAGGGGTTTAACAATTCGTGCGACTCGCAGTCGTCGTGGGTGATGCCGGCCGCGAACTTGGCGTTCATTTTCGCACCGTTCCAAGTCTCGTCGTACGAATCGAGTGAAAATTCCACGCGGTACTGTCGTCGCCAGCGAAATTTAAACGCACATCTCCGTCCACAGTTTGAACGAAACGCGCGCGTTACAGACGCAAAATGACATGTTAGGAGTGAACCAATCGAATGTTATTAAAACTCCCAAACGATACCTGCACACGAACGTGCACGACCGGCGAAATCTTTAATTTCACTTTTGCGCAAAAGTGTGTCGCACGGTGTCGACATCTGGCGGAACGCGCTCCGAATCACGGTTTGTTCCGGGTTCCGTAGGAATTTTGTGCCGCGTGCAGGAAACGATTCGGGTTCGATCAGATTGTTCGGTTTACACACAAAATGTTCGGGTTTTCGTAACGGTTTTAATTGAACCGGATCGAAATTGTCGGAATGTTTCGTAATTTGTTGATAGTCGCGATTTATGTGTCGTTTAATTAAAATGCATTTATTAATTAATGTAACATACGTTTAAGGAAAGTGAAAAACGTTAAATTTCCAATAATTTTAATTACGTTACGTGTGTTAACTAACTCAATAATATCTATTTCTATAACTTGCACAAAATGGTAATATTTATAAATATTTATGTTACAAAATATATGGTCTTCTGACCACTACACGATGTAGTTGATACGTAGTTCCTGAAGGGTTATTGTATTCTTTGCGCGCTTTAGAAAAAATAATGTTTTATGTTTGTTGAAAGTTAAATTGAATCTCATACAAAACAATATCAAACTAGGTACAGGTAATGTTGTCAAGCAAGATGGCAAATGATAATATACAAATAGCAGTTTTTCAACATAATAAACACAATAAAAAATATTCAAATTCAGCACGTTTCACAAATTATATATACAAATTCATTCTACATAATATTTACAAAGAATAACTTCTTTACGCCACGATCCAGCGTAATTACCCACTGAGGGAAGTACTGGGTCGTGAATGCGATCTTAATTTGCATCCCTCAAGATGCTTGGCCAAGTGATCCTTTCTGACAAATCCTTTATAATCGCACTTCGAAGGAAATTGGTGATTCAACTTTTTGCCCTATAGCAACGTCCTCGGCCAGTTGACAAAAATTAATGGGGATAGGGGCAGATCTCAGTCCTTTGTTAAGCGCTGTTGGTACAACTTTCAAATCATCGCACGGATTAGCTAGGAAATCATAAAGATTCATCTTACTACCCATATTAGACAATTAACGGTTCCAACTAATAGCTTCTGACATGTTTATAATTAGTCTTGTGAAAATGTTTGGAGAGGTTGTTTTTGATAGAAATATTTTGATTTGCAGTTTTTATATAGTATTAATTTTACCTGTCGTGAAAATATTTTATTATATTATATATTTTAGATTAGCTTTATATTAAATCATAAGTATGTAAGAATAAAGCAAATAATTAAATTACTTGACCTACCTATGATTAAGATCAAGGGAGGTGTGAGAAAATTTTGATACTTAATTAAAATTAATCCTGTGAATACTCTACCTGAGTGCCAAAGAGGGGTGTGAAATTTTGGAATAATTTCGACAGACACTACAGACAAAATTATTTATAATTATTTTATAAAAAATTTTTCAAAAAAAGTCTTTAAAAGTTTTCTGAATGTCAAATTTTCAAATTAAACATTTTTTCGAAATTTTTAAAAAGTTGATAAACAAGTCTGTAAGAAAATTGAAAAATCTCAGTTTTTCATATTTTAAGCAAATATTATCAAAATAATATTTTTTTATAATACAGATACAAACGATAAAAACATTTAAAATCAAAAAGTTTTTTGAAAATTTTCTAAATTTTATAAGTAAATAAAAATTACAAAATTCAAAAGTTTTTGAAATAATTTCGACAGACACAAAAGGCAATATTATTTATAATTAGTACATTTTATAACAAAATTCAAAACTTGGAAAATTGGAAATCTTTAAATTCTTCAAAATATGAATTTTTATTTTTAAACAATTTTATCAAAATCGTTTAAATAATTTTAAAAGAAACAAGCTTTTTTTTTAATTTTGAAATCAAAAATATACATGTCTGTGAGAAAATTTCCAGGGTAGCATTCAGACACTGTTGTGCCATTCCGGTTACGAATTTTATTATTATTTATTTATTTATTTAAAATTACGGTAAATTATATCAATCATAATGATTATTAAAGGCTCAAAAATATATTTGTTTTTAATATTTATTTAAAAATATTATTTAGATATATTTAGATTTAAATACGGTCCTGGGTACTTTGTGTGAATACCTCATGGGTATTGGTTACTCATTGTGTATTTAATGTGAATACACTATAGGTATGATAAAATATTTTTGATTCGTTTTGAATAATGAACAAAAATGTTTACTATATCTTTTTTATTAATTTAATAAAAATTAATTAAAATAATAAATTTTATTTGCATTTCAAAAAACACTCCGTTTGCACTAATGCATAAATAGTCTTAAAAAATATTCAGTGGCGTAGAAGTAGAGCTTTGCTAAGCTTCAACCCATTAAACCGGAGGGAATTGTCAACCTATTTTTCATTGTATGTAACCATACGATGAATAAAAAGCTTAATTGCGTTACTGGCAAGGAAGGAATCGTCAATTATCAATCGCTTATGTTTTTTATCTCATTTAATTTGTGTATCTTTATCCAACTTTTTGATGAAATTCATTGTATGAAGTATCTTTCTAATGAATGATCTCTGTAAACTATTAGACTATTTCTAATGTTACAGAAGTATTTTGCGAGATATATTGCTGAATTTATTCCTTAGTATAGGTTCCAAGACGACCTTGACGTTTTTTATTTTCAGTGCATTTATTGCTATTTTTAAATTCCGATATTAGAACACACAGCATTTTTTCCAAATGCATTGCCGTTCAAAATAAGGTTTCAAATTCAACATAGGAAAAAAAAGAAAGGTTCAAATATTAAATGTGAAGCAAAAACGTAAATTACTTTTTTTACCATCTGTTATTCAATTTATTTATTTGTTTATTAAAGTAAGTGGTTAGAAAACTCATTCAGCAAAATTAATTAAATCACGTGTATAATTGTGTTTTATATGTGTATAACATTTTTTCTGAAATTTTATTATAATTCCACTCAATTTATGTTATAATTATATGTTTTGTAACATGTAAATCATTAAAATTATGTTAATTTATAATTCATTTCACATTTTTTATACATACATATATATATTTTAATAACAATAAATAATATGCTTGAACAACATTTTATATTTTAATTAACAAAACTATTACATTACAAACAAATAAAATAATTCAGTTCGTTGAAAATATAACTAAAAAAAAACACGACTAAGTGAAAGTGCTCTCAACATCCAGCCACATTTTTCTTATCATCACATTTCTGAGAATCCTTATTGTAAACCAAACCACCTTGACATCCCGATTCGCGTGGCTCTTGACCATTCAAACATATGTAATATTTATGACAGTCCGTCGGGTGGGGGTAGGTCGGATGCACGGCCCGGCGTCCGTTCGTCGTCTTCTGCTCCTCCATTGGACACTGGAAGCCGTCCTTCAGCGTCTTCCCCTGTTCGTTGCAACCCTTCCTTCCGGCCTCGTCCGGCCAGACGCAGGTGCCGGAGAACACGTCGAAATGCAGACCGGGACTGCAGGTCATTTCGGTGAACTCTCCCTCGATGCAGTTGAAGAATTTGTCGCACACGGCCGGATCCTCGTGGGGGAAGAAACCGTTGCGACGCAGACAGGGACCGGACCTTTTGGCCGGCTGCAGTTCGGTGCGATTTCCGCAGTCCACGTTCACCGCCTGGTCGCACACGTTTTTGCCTTTTTCAGAGTCGAACACCAGACCGTCCGAACACAGTTTTGCTTTTGCTATGCCGTCGGTGCATTCATAATATTTGTCGCACTGAACCGGGTCTTCGTACAATCCGTTTTTCGGTGGGCAGTTGAATTCGGCATTCGTCACGACGAACAATGCGAACGCGGTCACAAAGAACAATTTCATTTTGTATGCGATGCACTCGCAGTATGTAAAAACAAACGGTTGTATGTGGAGCTAATGCAATGTCGACCTCTGGTTTGTGACTGACTAATAACCTTCAGTTTCTGTGTTTAAGAACCACCCAATCAACCGATATCTCTCGAACATTATCGTTGCTAATTGATCAACTTGCCTTTCCCCTATTAATGTGGTGAAATATTTAACCTTTCTTGCCTTACTCAACGAATTAGAATTGAATTTTAATGTTGTTAACATTTTTAATTTAAACAAATACCTAAACCTAACAATACTAATGAATAGAAGAGGGGGGATCTAAAACTATGCATAAAAAAGAAGTGGGGTTTTAGTATCATAAATGTTTATTTAATAAATAAAATACTATAAAAAATAAACTTAATTAAACGGGAAGAAATTGATAAGAAAGGATGTTTCAAGGAAACAATAAAATGTTGGAAATACGCAATAAGGAGAGATAATTAAAGGAAATAGGATAAAACATTATGCACACTTAAGCCTTCCTCAAAGGCTTGGATGGTTTCGCGGGAACAACAACAACCTCAGGCTCTTCATCAACGAACCAGTCCTCACACCCTTGAACATTGGCGGGGTCATCACACTTTTGTGATTCCTCGTTGTAAACTTCGCCAATTTGGCATCCCAGGATTCTTGGTTCCTGACCGTTCAAGCAGATGTAGTATTTTTGGCAGTCGGTGGGGTGGGCGAAAGTGGGATGGACGATGAGGTTGCCATTGGAGTCGATTTGCGCTTCGCTGGGACACTTGAATCCGTCTTCCAGAGTCTTTCCGACCTCGTTGCATCCGTGTCTTCCGGCAACGTCGGGCCAGACGCATGTTCCGGAGAGCTCGTCGAAGTGGAGTCCGTTAGTGCAGGAAATTTCGGTGTACTCACCCTCGATGCAGTTGATGAATTTGTTGCAGACGGCTGGGTCTTCGTGGGCGAAGAAGCCGTTGCGACGGGGGCATGGGCCTTTTGGTTTGGGTTCCTGGAGCAGGTTGCGGTCGCCGCAGTCCACGTTGAAGGGATGGTCGCATTTGTTGATCTTGCGGATGAAGGGGTCGAATACTAGACCGTCGGGGCAGAGTTTTTCTTTGGCAACGCCGTCTTCGCATTCGTAGTATTTGTCGCACTGTTCCGGATGTTCGTACTGTCCGTCCTTAGGAGGACACTCAAAGTCACTTGACGCACTGATTGTTGCGGCCAAAGCCAGGACGGTTATTAAGAAAAATTTCATTTTATCTTCGCAATTGATTGAAAGCTTGTAGTGATGACTTGAACCAACTTTGGTTTGTGATTCTAATTTTCGTCGGTCCTCGTATTTAAGAAGAAACTGGTCACTAAAAGCTCATTATTGAAACCCATTACCATTATTGTTGGTATTAACATTAACTCTATTATTATTGTAAATTATTAACAGTATTGAATTATTTCATAATTAACTGCATTCTTCATGAAATTCGCATTATCTATATTGGAATTGCACTGCAATTTAATACAGTAATTTACAGTTTTTAATAATTTCTAATATTTTAAATATTAAATTAAATTTAAATTAAATAAGTAGTATATAAATTTTTTTAAAAGAAAATTAAATTAATAATATTTCAAATTACTAAAGCATATTAAGTTTTTTTATTATTGCAATGCAAATAACACATAATCAGTTTAATCAGTAAAATCAATGATCAAATAATAAAAAATAAATTATAATTATATAATACATATAAATTATATGTAATAAAAACTATATTTAATAATATCAATTTTAAGCAAAGTTATTTAATATTCAAAGTGCCATCTACGGTATATTTAGTAAATCTTGTATTCACTGATACAGTTTCCTGTAAGGTACGTGTTCCTTATGTTGACTTTCAGATAGCGCTTTCGCGGGTTAACCTCAAAAATAACAACACGTTTGTTTTGATTAAATTTTGGAATACAAAAAACATATTTAAATTTTAATAAAATTTGTTTGACAAATTATTATAATTATTTTAAAGAAATATCAAATAAAGAATGGAACCACAAATACAAAAACAAATAGACTCTTTGAGTGCTTTATTGCCAAAACATGTCGATAGCTGGAAGTCGGCAATACAGGAAGCTAAAAAAGTAGTAAGGGCACTTATAAACTTTTCTGAACAAATTAGCCACATTAAAAAGTAAGTATTTTTTATTTTAAGAATATATTCGACTGTAAAAGTTCGAAAGTAAAAGTATGTCCCAAATTGGTTGCCTTTGGTTGTTGTGAAAAAGTATTCAGAGATAATTTTTTTTAAATCTCTCAAATAACTAAGAAACTGACTTTTGAAAAAATGTAAATAATATGTTTATTGTCCAACTTTCTAAAATATATAATTTGTGATATATACGACTATTAAATATGGAAAATAATATTTTTCACAGACGTCTATTTGTTGCATTTGCGACAATATTATGTATCTCAATTTAACTATATGTTGTATAATAGTAAAATAATTTAATATATCACAAATTATATATGTTTAGTAAGCTTGACTTTTTCTGACATTAAATAATACATATTAGGTAGAAAAGTGTTTGTATAAATAGTACGGTTTGACAAAAATAAATAAATAAATAAATAAAATAATAAATACATAAACAAAAAAGTTATATTTCTTGTAAGTCTATTAAAGATTTATAAAATAGGTGGTTAAAATTTAGGAACAGATATCTCCAATATTGAAATAATTCTATTAAAAAAAGATAATGCAAATGATTTTTTTTATTCTTTGATTATCAAAACTTTTGTATGTATAATATTTTATGAAAATCATTTTAATTTTACTCAAATCTTAAATCTGAAATATCTTAAAAACACCTATGGCAATTAAAATTAATTAAGAGTACCATTTTAAAATTTAACTTTGGGGAGCCAGACTACCTGTTTAGAAAAGAGTATATGTATATTTAGATAATTTAGTCAATTTGATATATCCTGTATACTGTTTCAATTTAGTTAACCACCATCTCAATTTTTTAATATTCCATTTTTCAGGGTGGAGTCTAAAAACATACCAGACAATTTATTTGAAAGGAAATCCAGTTTAGAATTTAATATTTTAAGTAACATTGAAGATGAATTGGTATCTCTTAAAACACACATGTAAGAATTAAAATATTAAATAATTTTAATAATAATGTTATTAATTTCTAGGGATTTTCTCAACAACATAAACCACGATTTAAACAATAAAATATTGGCGTTGGAACGATCAACCGCACAACTAGACTGGGATGCTGAATCACCTTTGATAAAAGGATCCGGTAATCAGCCTTCATTAGCGCGATTTTTGGAGCTCATCTTTGATTTCTGGCGCTTTTTTGTCATGACAATGAAAAACATTAATTCTAATTACAAAACCATCGACTTTAGAGATGAAAAATCTCTGCAGAATCTGGACCAATCGTTAAACATCGATTTAAATAATAATACTATAACTTATTTGTTAGCCATTAGTCAGTATATAAAAAATGAACATGCTATAAATTAATAAAAACATTTTCAAGAGATATATTGAGTTTTAATTCAAACTGTACAGTTTAGACGGCATAGAAGAATGACAAAACGTAAAACCGGACAATATTGTCAGGGGGATGATAAATTGCAACGTGAATAATAATTCGTGTTGAAATTCGGCCACGGTCATAAAAAGCTGAAAAGAGATAGTTCGCAGGAATAAATAAAGGCAAAATCAATACTAACACCCCAACATCACGTTTCCGTTGAATAAATAGAAATCATTTAGATGAATTCCAACAACGAACAAATTCAAAATTATGGTTCAATAACAGTCGAATGCCGTGGAATTGTTCGAAAAAGTGACATTTTGTCTACATATTTTCATGCTTTACATGCGTTCAAATAGGCTACACTGAATATGTCATTCGTCACAAAGGAAAGTGTATAAAAATAGCTATTAACAATAAAAGTTTTCAGGTGCATTTATTTCAATAAAAGCCACTCAACAATAAGTATAAGGTTGTCATCAATTCTGAACGACCTAATAATTACTTTATGATTTTAGAAAATTTTCACAAAGTACTTAATTTCACTTCGATTATATCAGAAAGTTGGTGATAATATTTAATTTCCATTAAGGAAAAATATTTAAATTATAATAAAATTTTACGTACTAATAATTACAACTCTAAGTATGAGTAACAAATTTATATTCACATTTGTAATACATTTAAATAAGTTGATTTTAATGAAAAAGCAAGGACTACAATAAAAGCAGGAAACTGTTAAATTTATTAAAACCACTTTTCCAAACAGCTCGTTGAATAATAATAAAACCTCTCTCAAGGGAATTTTGGTGATTGCGAGTTAAACGAAATTAAATTCTCTTTTTACGACAAAATATTAAAAATAAATGAATATTTAAAAGTTACAAATGGCAATTAATTGTGTATACAGTAGTCGTGTTTGTGGCACAACATTGTGTAAAGTGTAAAGTATAATAAATAATAGTGGGCCAATAATGTTTGAGGAAATTAATGTTTGCGGAAAGATTGCGGTAAAGGAATTGGCGAACCCCAATTGTATCTATTTTACTTTTGTTAATTAATGATGATTGCTACAATAAATTTCTTGTAATTGTTCCACAATTAATGGTGTATATGTTAGTTACCAAAATTGTAAATAAACAATAGTTTTATACTAAAATGTAGTAGTTTAAAAAGTGGTAATATAATATACAAAACTGGAAAAAGTAATTTACGTTGTTAACGATTAACTAAAGTAACATATTTTTCTTTAAAATAAATTTTATTTATTATTCAACAAAAATAAACAAGTTTAAGCCCCTAGAAAATATTTTGGGTAAAATTAAATAAATTTCTTTAAGGTAACTTCGTCAAAATAATAACCACTGACATCAAAAATATTTTGCCAACTTACAACAAGCAAATCCATGCCTCAAAATGAGGTATTTGAAATTGAAGGATAAATTAGAGTTTTGAGCTTCTCTTCACACACAAACCACTATTACTTAAGAAATTAGACAATTGCAATGGAAAATAATAATCACATGGAGAAATATCTTCATAAATTATTTTTATATATTGTTTTTATCTAAGAAATCCCTTATTTTTTATTAAATTTAAAAGACGCCCGTCATTTAAAACGATGATGAATCTCGTCATCCCAGAAGGCCTGAAACGGCGCAATTCGTTTAACATTGGGGCAAAACAACCCGCACACCCTTCTGGTGTCAGTTTATTTGCTTTGATGTATTGGATACCCAATCATTCTCATTCCACTCCTTTAAATAAACCGCATTTTTTTCGTATCCTTTCGAGATATACATTTGGATTTTGCCTATGAATGGTCCTGACAATAAAAACAAGGAAAATCTCGATTGCGTCTGTGGCGGCGTATCGGCGCCGACGCCGCTATCGATTCGAGTTACAAGCGTGAGTATCGTGAGTGCCGTGCAGACGGTCGGGGGGACGTTTTTCACCGTCCTGGAAATTTTCGACAGGTACGTATCAAAAATCACACAAAGGCACAAAACCATTGCAAGCAAAAAAATGATTTATAACTTACTTATAACACACTTTTATGTCTTCTTTTTTCATTCATGTCGTTGGTAATTTAATTTGTTAAGTGACAAGAGAAGTTTAAAGCTTGATATTGTTTATTGTGATATTTGAAAAATGATGGGATAAAGGAGCTACTAAATATATATATTATTACTTGAGTTGCAGCTAAATTCAATAGAGAATAATTGCCATTCTAGTTGACAGGGTTAACGAATTTCAACAACTTGTTGTTTTCGCATCCTCCGTTTGTTCCAATATTCCACTCAACTTTGTTACGTCCTCTACGTTTATGACTTTAAAAATACATGCGAAGACGATTGTTTAATTTAATGGCATTCAAAAATGTACGAAGTAGGATCAAAGGGAGAATAATCAAATTATATTCTCATATCACAATGCTAACATAGTTTGGAAACCACATCATATATGATGGTAATTTAATTAGTTTACGAAGTTTAACTGGATTCAACCACAACTAAACAAATACACATAGATTAACACAGAGAATGGAGCTGTTATTAAATTGTACGTGTGTTAAACAGATGAAGCACTGTGTATAAAAAACTTCATTTCATATCTATCGTGTATGGTAACAAAACCAAAATGAAATCATTAAAACACACAGGCGAGTGTAGTATTCACATTCGCATTACAATTAAATTGGTAAATAATGGCTTCATTTCGTGTGGCGCTATCTTTCGCCCATGCGTTGGAAAATTTATTTTATGATGCCATTAGAATGCCGTTATTCATAATTCGTGACAAAGAAAAAATGTTAAGAAAATTTAATATTCCCTCGATACTTGTGGAAATCTGAAATGCAAGCATAATTTTTTCGAGTGTCAATCAAAAGCCCAAAGATATGACGAGTTTGAAAGGAAACTATGTGTAAATTTCCAGATTAAATGGTTTTCATTTCGAATATATTTAGGGTTTGATATTAAGTTATTCATATTCGTTTATCTGATTTTTAAACTAAATAAGGAATATCAATTTATGAGATTTTGATAACATCAACGTTCATTATTTCAGAATTTTTTTATGAATACTCATCTCATGTATATGAATTTTAGTTTTTGTCCCTTTAAAATCTTAAGAGGATTAAATTTGTTCCACCATTTTAATATGATTCAATTCAATATTTTCATGTACTTCATTTTTTAAGTCATGCTTTATCCGTCTGTGTTTTTATAACGATCATCCAGACAATTTTTTATTGAATGATTTGGTTTAACTTTGGAGTCTTTTAAAATATTTAAAAGATTAAACATGCTTCTAAAAATTTAGTTTAATATTTTATTATATATGAATAATAATTTAATTCAGTATTGTTGATTTAAATGTTAATTTAAGTATCGGAAAGAGTAATTGATGTTTTCAACGTTAAAAATTTAAAATAACATAACATTTATTAAATAAAATAATTATCATTATAACCAACGATATTTTACCAACGATATTCATGCAGTGAGAAAATAATTCTGGATTTTTGTAACTGAAGAAAAGATCTACCTAAGATTAGTTCTCTTCAAAATTACTGTCTTACATAAAAATTTAGACAATGACAATGAAATATACAGGATGACCCACCTAAACAAATCTCGTACAGGGTGAGAACGAACTTTTCGATAAAATCTAAGAACACGTCAAGTTTATTTGCAGGGGAACTTTTGATGTAAAAAGCATAGCGGAACCTTTAACCCCCGGGAATTCTCTAAATTTGTTCAAATGTATCCATCTTGAGTCAATTTTTTGAAGTGAAAACTTCTTTAACCGCGTTGGGCACTTTTTGGTAGGGGAAAATCTTATGGGTTCGCGTGTTTTTGTTTAATTATTATTTGAATCGCCATGTCCAATGATCGAAAACTCAGTACTACAAAATGTAAAACGACAATCGATGCCGTTTTTACGCGATACTTAGATAAATTTGAATCAAACATTTTTATTTCTTACTTTAGATACTTATCTTTTTTAGAACAAAATGAAATAATGAAAAGTCTAAGTATTGTTGAAATTAATGATGACAATGATACAAATAATTAAAATAATGTTAACACAAATACTATTCATAAATAATATGATTGTATATTAATTGTTATTTCAATTAAATTGTATTTATATTTTGTCATGAACTTGTTCAGCCCGTAATATATTTGAGTAATAAAAAAACACATTTGTTGCTCGAAGTGTCAATAGATGTGGATACCAGATTGATGTTGATAATTTTAATTCAAACATTATGAAATTTCAAATTTTAATACTAAAAGTTCTAAGTTTTACTTCTCTCGGCAGTCTCTGTAACTGCCAATTTTAATTTTTTTACGACGTACTGTTCCGCCAGATTCAACTCATTGTCCACACTGGCGAGAATTGTCTAAATCACACCATTTATCGTTACCTGTCACGATATGATCAATAAAATGCACATTTCATTACTTGCAAGGAGAGAATTGGCAACTGTCAAACACCTAATTTTGTTTTCTTCACTTATTTTATTGATGAAACTCATACATGAAGCCTCTTTCTAAAGTTGGATTCATAGAAGTTTGGTGCTTGGTCTATTTTCTAGTATGTTGTATAAGGATTTTAATGCAGATATTACTTAATTTTTTCATGGTGCAGGTTTCAGGGCTACCTTGACGTTTTCCATCTTCAATGCATTACTTGTAAGTTCTAAACCTACGAAACCAAAACCGTACATCATAACTTAAGGTGCCATTTTTGTTTTTTAACACACCATTTTTAACTCAAAAATGTTTTAAATACAATGTAGTAAAAAACAAATAGCGTAGAAAAAGCTGAAATAATATATACCGTATAATACAAATAAATCATTGTAATTGTAAAATACATTGTGTTAAACATATACATAAGAAATAATATCAGTGATTTCGAACAAAAAAATATATTTTTTTCATGAATCTTTCAAAGCACAATGAAAACATTTATCGAGTGCCCTTGCGGCGTAAAACGAACTGAACCCGTCGTGACCTTAGTTTGAGTGCCGCGACGCCGTCGTCGAATTGATTGCGAATCCCCCAGAAAGATCAAAGAGACGTGATATGAATGCCCTCGAACTCGATGAAAAAAAACCTGCTATGATTGCGCTCGCAAACATCTCGTCGCACGGGAAATCCAGCGACTCTCTTAAGACGTCGACGAATTTTCCACCCCAGGGTGATTTATGGGAGACGGCCGCGGTTATTGCCAAAGTTCTTATCTTGAACAACACAAAATTGATTAATCGTTTTGTGTGTATTCCAATTGTACCCGGATTCGAGTTGTGCGGTTGTTCGTGAACGTCTGGAGTTCGAGCTGACGGTTTTAGTATTCGGGCCGGGATTTGTGTGCATCGCGAACCTAAAATTCGCTGCACATTTTCCCAAGTTTGCGTGGGCGGTGAAAAACCGTTTTCCGTGCGACACTTTGATTCAAGCTTAGTTAGACTCGGTACATTTATTCGGGCCGGTTCGATTGCGGCCGCCCACTCGGTTCCCTTTATTTGACGACTGCCACTCGGTGTGAGGGTGTTCATAAAAAAAGGTCTGGCATTGTGACGGCATAAAAATACCACAAGCTCGTGAATTTTATTAACTGCATTAAACCGTTCTCAAGCGGACAAGTCGTAAACGGGGGGAGGGGGAGAAAAAAAGGATTATTAAGAATTAAACCAGCCCCGTTTAAAACTGCGTTTGGGACATTCGTTGTGGTCCGGATTCGGATCCCTTTGTGCGATGATATAAACGACGTGGGTATTAAATAAATCTCACAGTCTCGGACATTTTTGTCTGTATTTCACTATTATTAGTGAACTTTCCTAGGATACGAAGATATATTGTGTAAACTCTGGAGGAAATATAAAAGATGGTGCAATTAATCAAAAGATGAAGCTGTAATTCATCCATCAGATGAAAAGTATTCTTTTTAGCACACTCAATATTTTTTGTTACATGTATTCGGCATATGTTACATTCACTGCGAAACTATTTCAATATGGAGACTTTTGTACTTTTTGCCGTTTTTACTCTGTAAAATTTCCATATATTTATTTTTACATGTACACGAGGATAAAGTGTAACAGCTTGGAAGAAATTGCAACATCCGTATAATTTTTATTCAGTAACTTCTTTCTATATAAATATCAAAAACTTACCTATATATATATTCAAAAATTTACATTCATGTGTCCATTATTCATTTCATTTCATTTTAACTTTAAAATGATTAAAAAAATTATGTAGATTAAAAATTGACAAAATCATTTATTTTATACAATAGTGGAAAATCAATATTTAATTTAGCTACACAAAGTGATAATAATGTAAAATAAAGAATTTATTGATTGATTTTAGTCTTAATTTCGTATCGTTCGAACTAAAAATCATGTTTTCTATTCATTCATACATAGAAATTTAATTATGTACTGTAGAAAATACTTGTATAACTTCATCATCAATTAAGTCGATAATTTGAATATTCTAGATTAAATTTTGTTTTGATCAGTAATATTATTTGAATATTTTAATTTATAGGCGGTCAATATTTTAAATATATTTTACTTTTATTATATTTTATTCGGTTTATTGTTAACTTATCTCTTGTTAAGAATGTTAAAAAATGTCTAAAGAAGACTTTCGTCTATGCACAGTGAATTATTAATACTGGAAACCATAAGAAGTTTAATTAGTAGTGTAAAACTAAAATTAATGAGAGTTTAAAATGTTTTAATGAAATGAAAAGATAAATAACATAAGTATTTCAGAAACTATTAATCGCATAACAGCTTTAACAAAATTTGAATAATACCGTTGATAATAGAAATTTTTCTGTTATTTAATTAAATATTCTTTTTAATTTAGTAATAAAATGTGTGACTTGAGAATATTCATTTATTTTTATTATAGTCTTTTAATCGTATCTTTTAAATTAAAATGATGGTTACACTTTAAACATTGATTATATTTTATTAGTTTATCAGTCTAGTATCAAGGTAATTCACAATCGTAATACAATTTAAAAACAAATCTTCCAAAGTACATTAAAACATCTGATTATTTATCCTAATTTTCTAGTCGCATCTCTAAAAATGAAGTGATTAACTGTTGAACAAAGGTAAACTCTACAACTTGGCTGAACAAAAGCCCATACACTATTATTAAAGGAAAGGGTTTCCTTTGATCTGTATTCAATATCAATTTTATTCAATTTTGTTAAAAGTATATAAGCTTTTTTCAACTTCACTGAGTCGTTTAAGAAGAAAAAAGTGGATAGGTTTTGTGTCAAAATAAGAAATAAACTTTAGTGATTTAATATTTATTCTTTTTCTTTTTTATATTTGATAAAAACAAAACAAAAGTAATATTGTAACTATCAGTAGTTGCCATCTAACCCGTCGAATTTTACACAATCACGAACAGATAGATAGAAAGGGAAGTAAGTAAACGGAACAGGGAGAGGAAATTGAATCATGGAATCTGTTTATTTTGTCTTGGGATTTGTTTTATTACTGTCGGCACGCAGATAACACCGTAAAATACAGCGGCACTAGATCGATTTATCGTCGAGTCTCCACGCACACTTTTTTCCTTTCTTTCGTGCCATTAACCATTATGATCGATTTCAATTAGACATTCTCACGGTCATTTATCTTTTACCCTTTTAATTTTCTTTAGTGCAACTCGGTAATATTTCTGGGAGCCGGGCGAAGACGACACTTGAAATTTGTCTGGTCGGAACGTGGTTGGTTGACGAACAAGGACCGAGGGGAATTGCAGGACAAACAGGCTGCGTGTATCCAGACAAACAGATTGCGGTGTAAGGGTGATTTAACCAATTAACAATCAATGTTGTACAAGGATCATCAGGATTTATCTCTGTTACTGGATTTTGATATGGATACAGTCCGCTGTTAATAACTGTAGTGTGATCCGTATGAGCTGGAATCACCACCGTAACTGTAACATTAACAATGCCCAACCAATACAAAGAAAAAATTGCCACTGAAGTTGTAATAGGTCTATGAGAATATCCTAATTACGAATATTGTCCTCCACGTATAAATTTTGAGTTATAGACTACATTAGTTATTTTAATTTTCTCCTAACTTTTTTATGTAAATAAAGTTCAAGTCAAGAAATAAACTTCAAGGATTTCGCGATTTATTTGTAACAATAGACTTAAAATACATTTATGCTACTGCACTGTAGACAACTTTTTTTGCAAATGTTGACATTTTCTTGTACACTTAATTGGTTTCTTAACTAAGAAAGCAACTCAGCATTGCTTAATTTTTAACCAAATTCTCTATCTTTTAGTTTTTTTGAAGTTGTGGTCCAACAAATATTCCTACTTTCAGTTTTCTCAATCCCAGCTTTATATGTAATGGAGGAAACAAAACTATTTTTAAGATCAACGAGAGGTATCTTTGAGACCCACTTTTTTACTTTGTAATGGCTTTGTGCTGGTCTTCAGTCCCATAGACGCAGAAAACATCAAAACGTCGATACTTAGTAAATACACACTGAAGTGCAGTCCTCTGACGTTTAGGTTACCACATGTCTGCCACTTATAAAAATCATAGATTATACCATTTACATTCAGTGACATATTTTCCTATGTTTCTGTCACATCAACTGCATAGAATAGAGAGGAATAGGGGGCCATTATGAAGCAAGTCTTTAAACCAAAAAAATTATAATTAGAAAATCTTCGAGTCACAAAAATAAAAAAAGCAGCCTCTTAAGTCGCAAAATGACTATAAACTGGAGTAGTTAGTTTTTAATGAGTAATAGCTCAAAAAAACAATATTATAAAAAAAATATTATTTTTTATATCTTTTGAAGGTCTATTATGGCATTTTCATTAATTCTGAACAACTACAATAAATGATAGAACATATGACAATATCACTATGTTCACTATTCAGATATTCCCCATCAAAGTGAAAGTTTGATTTTTAATTGTAATGTTACATATCCGTTTTAAAGGGATTTTAGGGTATATGGCTGATGTAATGCACAATAATGCAAAACTTTATAATGGTTTTAAAACAGATTAATTCGGCTGGCACACAGTCAAGTACCGCTAAATCAGCCACAACCCATTAACTGCACAAATCAATCAGTCACACAAATCCGGCCACACAATTAACCAGGCACCGAACCAACGTCTAAAACAATCCGACCTAATTGCTCGTTCCTTTCGCAGCTCCAGCTCGACATGACGGCCCAAGAGGACAATAACATTTAGGGCGGCGAGGGCACTGCAAACAGTGCAAGGACAATGGCCAACACAGCTCACTTGGTACGTCGTCAGAGCTCGCGTGATCTCAATCCCCAACGATCGCTCGACCGTCTGGAGCTCAAGGAAATGAGGGGGAGGCTGGTTGTCGAAAATGGAAGCGGCGGAAGCAAACTATACGGTGATTTTTATTCTCCTTATCACTGTACACAGTTCGATGAATTATATTTTGGTCACTGTATCGATTTTCGTTCAAACAGGAGCAACAAATGCGGCATTCGAGGACTCGAGCCCTTCGGCCAAGATCAAATCGACGGGCAGCAGCAAGAGGCCGTCGCAGGACGGCAAGGCGATCTTCAAGCCGGAATGTGGCGAAGACGAAAGGGAATCGTGGGACAGTAAATTAACATTTTTGTTGGCGACCGTTGGTTACGCCGTCGGTTTGGGTAACGTATGGAGGTTTCCGTATTTGGCTCAAAAGAACGGCGGAGGGGCATTTTTAATTCCGTACTTCGTGATGTTGTGCATCGAAGGGATTCCGATTTTTTATCTGGAACTGGCGATCGGACAGAGGCTAAGGAAGGGCGCCATTGGAGTTTGGAATCAAGTCTCGCCGTATCTTTCTGGTAAATATTGAATATTGAATAATTTACGGAAAAACAACGCCACCACCGATTTTTAATTTGAAAAATTCAATGTAAAATGGGCTAATGGGAAAAAGCTGAAGCATTTATAAACAGCTTAGTTCCGAAGTAATGAGATAACAAGAACAAGAATGTAATTAAAAGTTTCCAAGTTAAAATTCAGAAATAATAAAAAAGTAAGGCGAATTTTATATAGGCTATTGAACCCCATCGTTATTCGTCGCGTTTCGATTGCCAAAGGAATTTACGGCACAATAAAAATTAGACGTTTTTCTTTGTGATTTATTAAATGTAGAACTAGTCGTAAAATCCACAGTTCTTCGGTCTTTAAGAGGTTTTCCCCGGGGTTTTATTTGATCTTTGTACTTATGTGTGCTTTATGCTGTAAATGTGTTTCAGGAAATAATTTTTATAAAAGGCGGCGTTAAAGCGCAAGAAATAATATGGGTTAGATTTTTATTTTTAGTACTATTTCAGACTATCCAAATGTAATATAGTTTGAAATATGTATATGAAAAATTTATTTTGTTATAAATAATTAAACTGCATTATTAAATTTCAGAGCAAATGCTTAAAATATTTAATACATAATTAAGCAATAAATAAAACAGTAGTAGTGAAATATTTTTCTTTTTTAATAAAAAAAATTATTTCCTAATTAATCTGGAAATATGTATGAAAATAAAAATCTTTATTAATCGATTGAATGATTGATTTGATTGTTCCATATTTTAAACCTGATAGGAAAAGACCGAGCAGCCCAGAGCTCATTTTTTAAAGCATTGATGATTGTCACAAACCGTATTTTAAAATATTGACAAAAACTGATTTTTAAAGAAGTCGAAAAATATAATGTATGTAAAGTTTACATGTTTATTATTTACGTTTAATTTTATGCATAATTAAATAGAATATTAAAACATTAAAAAGATACACGGCATTCCATTAAATATAACAAAGTTCGAGTTCATTTTCGAGGAAATCTGAAATGAAATTTTGTTTAAAATAAATTAGAATAATAGTTCAAGTCAAGTTATAGTAGCCATAAAATATTTAAAGCGATACCTCTTTCCGTTCTCCCTAAACTTACAATGAACATGTTAGGTAAATCACCCTGTATATAAATAGTTGATCTTAAAATGTCGGAAAAAATGTAAAACTTTCTAAAAATATATAATTTGTGATATATTAAATTATCTTAACTGGTATATAAGTGATAATATATTTTATATTTTTACAATAAAATTTTATATTTGTTACAATCATAAAAGCCTCTAACATAATTATTAATTTTTAAACAAGTTATTATTTTATAAATAACTATATTAAACATCTCAAAATTGATTAGAAATATTACTATTTTTCTATTTCAACCCAAAAATATTTATGAATAAGTTTGATTTATAGATTGTGTAAATGTCACATAGCTTCTTGATCCAACACAGATTAATTAAGCTAGATTAAAATGAAATATTCCCGTTATCGCTTTAACTAAAACGAATGATAAAATCTATTTTCCACACCATTTAAGAAACTGGTGAAGAAGACCCAGCACCGTGTTATTTTTTTTGCTCGCAACAAGAAAAGCAATAAAACTACGTAAAAGAAACTTTATTTGTCATAAAAATGTGACCTCTTTCAACTCTGCTTTTTAAAAATTCTATGGCCATATTTACAAGAAAAGTCAGAGTCGTGCATATATATTTTTGTTATTGAGGGTTTAATAAAAATCGGGAATCGCTCCCCTTTAAAATAAAAAAACGGTCTCTTGAGAATTATGCCCGTTTGTTTTTAATGTTTTTTTTTACAGTAAAAAATAGAAATGTCGGTTGGAGTAGTATGAAGTATGAATGGCCATTGTGTTGAAATTTTGCCGTTTTAATATTAATACACACTTTTTCGTCATTGCTTTATTTTCCTTTGCAAAAGATTCATGGCGGAATCCATCTTCTTGATCTCTCCTAAATACACCCCTGCTGGAGCTCGAGTCGATGTAGTTCATATGGACCATACATCAGCCAATAAAAAAGGCGTATCGTCATCCTTTATGCAACAACGATAAAGAGTTATTCTCGTCATAAATTCCACTCACTAAGTTTGCGAACAAAAATATATTCAAACTATCAATGACTTCATTGTAATTTTTATCTTACAATGTATGAAAAATAAGTTTTACTAATGCAAAGACTTTAATCATTTATTCAAGAAAGACAACAACTACAAATAAAACAAGTGTATAATTAAAATTAAATATTTAATTCAAGTTAACGTAATAAATAGTTAAATACACGATGAAATGAAACGTGAAATCTTCTCATTGTAAAGTTGAACACGAATCGTGGCAGGAAATTGCGTCGGTAAATAAATAACCTATCGTTCCAGGTATCGGAATCAGCAGCGCAGTTGTTTCGTTCAATGTGGCCCTGTATTATAATACAATTATTGCCTGGTGCCTGTTTTACTTCGCGCAGAGTTTCCAGGCCCAATTGCCCTGGGCAGAATGTCCTAATGTATATTTCCCGAACGGCAGCTACACGACGGAGCCGGAGTGTGTGGTGAGTGTCTATTGATTCACTGGAAACGATGTTAATGTGCATTATTAATTGACTCGATGGCTGTTTTAGATGGAAAATATCAATTGAGCTTTTAAACGTCATATAAGTACCAAACATGGGAGTTTATTAATACACTGTGTTAACCAAATTTTAATTTAATTTTAGAAAAATTTCAAAAAATTTAATTACAATTAGGATTACTTGTTAAGTGTCTTTAAAAGCGTAGTTTGACACTTAAAAATTAAGTTGAACGGTCTTGAAGTTTCAGAACACAAATTGTCAGACTAATTTAAAACATCTTAGATGAGCAAACTCCCTAACACTTAAATTATCAACTTTCAACAGCATCTACTTCTATTGGCACTTTAGGCAATTACAATTTTAAATCATTATTTGAAAAATAATTAACTTTAATATAACTTTATATAACTGTATTAAAAGTATGGTAATGACATGAGGTAATTAGAAACTGAAGCTGTCTTAAATAAACCATATCCGACAACTTAAATATCAAACTTGCAGCAGTACAATTTATTCTCGTTTTATTATGAAACAAGTTTAATTACTAGACTCAACGCCACGAAAAGGAAATGTAATTTCAGCTGAAATCCTTCATTCAGTCACTTTAAAGAAAAGAATTCACTATTAGAGATTTTTACCAAAAAGGAACAAATACTCTTATTGTATTTATAAAACGAATCGTTACTAAAAACAGTCTTAAATTGCTTTTGCATGTTTAATGAGCACAATGCGAATGTGTACAAATTAAATTTACATTCGAAAGCTAATTCTAATCGAACAAGACCAACACAACGGAAAAAATGATTCTAAATATAGTCCTTTAGTCGATTGATCGAGTTTGAAACTTTTTAATTAAAACGTTTACAATGTGTTAGACTGCATTGTTTAACCCAGTATTTAGATCCATTCTAGTTTCAGTTATTTTTTCATCTACGGATTACTATCATCGCATAAATTAGAATAACATTTCATCCAACATTGTTGTGAATGTTCTAGGTCAGCAGCCCCACCCAATATTTCTGGTACAGAACAACACTGATGGTCTCCGAAGACATAAACCACCCAGAAGCGTTCAACTGGAAGATCGGTCTGGCGTTGGTCGTCGCCTGGATCCTGGTGTACATGTGCATGATCAAAGGGATCGCGTCGTCAGGCAAAGTGGTCTACGTGACGGCCACCTTCCCCTACATCGTTCTGATCGTGTTCTTCTTCAGGGGCATTACATTGAAGGGGGCGGGTGACGGTTTGCGGCATCTGTTTACGCCCACCTGGCACACGATCCTCGATCCGGTCGTGTGGCTCGAGGCCGGCACTCAGATCTTCTTCTCCCTCGGATTGGCGTTCGGGGGACTGATCGCGTTCTCCTCCTACAATCCGGTGAACAATAACTGTTACAGAGACGCCGTCATGGTTTCGATGACGAACTGCTTCACCTCGATGTTCGCAGGGATCGTTGTCTTTTCGATTATCGGTTTCAAAGCGACGATGGTGTACGAGAAATGCTTGGAGACGAGGAACGCCACTTTGGGGGAGCTGTTTGCGGGGGTGGCGCTGGATTATGACGCGCTGCCGCCGGAAGGGAGCCTTTTCAATGTTACGCTGAGCGATGGATCTATTAGGAATTATCTGATGCCTTCTCTGCCAATTTGTGACTTAGAACAGGAACTGGATAAAGTAAGACAATTTATACGTACTTGTATAAAGTGTTTATTTTGTAAAAATTTTAGTATTAACCAGTTTAATGTTTATTTCAGATTGGGTTAATTACTAGAATTATCAAGTTAAACTTGGCCAGAAATTGAATTTGTAATCACTTCGAGCAATTAACTACAATAAAAACAAAAATTTTGCAATTTAATTAAAACATTTATTCGTTAATATCGATTAAACTTTAGTCATTACGAAGGTTTAGCTCTATTTTAGTAGGCTTTTTGTTGGCATGAAGTTTAAACTTATTCAATAAATTTATGTACTCTCCTGTGATGCTGTATTTTTTGCTCTTATTGGGTTTTAAAGTTCAAGTGGAGAACAACACAGACGGCTTGAGAGTAATTTTCCGAGCGTTCACCGCTGTTATTCTTATCTCAAGGGTCCTCCAGTCTTCCGATTAAAAAATAGTTAATGCTCTTTGACGTAAAACTTAATGGCACAATATTCAGGTTTTATAGCAACATTTAAACTTCGAATACTGGAACTTATATGATACTACATTATTATTAATACATATAGATATTGCCCAATAAAAAATAATGTTTCATTTAATATCAAAAGAAATAACTTCTTCCAGGAAAATTTTTACAAAAAAGACCAACCCTTGTTTTATTATTTGTAGTAATATACCATTTAATGGAAAGTCACATGAAAGGCTTCCTCACGTTGGGAGAAAATTGCTTTTCCAGGAATTTATAAAGAAACAGCAGAGTTCAGTCAATAAGTTCTCAAGTCGAATTTAATAATTTTAATATCACCATAATTAAATAACCGCATATTGCAATTTAATTAACCTCAGAAAATTTTACTCACCAATTTTTTTTTTTTTTTTTAATTTCAGTCAGCCTCCGGCACCGGATTAGCGTTCATAATATTCACCGAGGCGATAAATCAATTTCCCGGCGCCCAGTTTTGGGCCGTGCTATTTTTTCTCATGCTCTTCACGCTGGGTATCGATTCTCAGTTTGGAACGCTCGAAGGAGTGGTCACCTCGATCGTGGACATGAAACTGTTCCCCAACCTCCCCAAGGAAATTCTTACCGGAGGATTGTGTCTGAGTTGCTGCATAATTTCCATGGCCTTCGCCCACGGTGCCGGTAGTTACGTGTTCGTGCTGTTCGACAATTTCAGTGGCAACTTTCCATTGCTCATCATAGCCTTATTCGAATGCATTGGTGTCTCATACGTTTACGGATTGAAAAGGTTGGTACTTAAGTTTAATATTATTTCATAATAATAATAAAAAATGGTTTCAGATTTGCTGATGACATAGAAATGATGACCGGTTCGCGGCCAGGACTCTATTGGATGGTCTGTTGGAAGTACCTTTCGCCTTTGGCCATGATCTCGATTTTAGTGGCAAGTTTTGTCGAGATAGCGGTAGATGGATCGGGGTACGATGCCTGGATAGCAAGCAAAGGAGAGACTGAACGTAAGGAGTGGCCTACTTGGGCAATCATCCTGATCTTGTTCTCAGTTTTCGTTTCCGTTCTTTGGATTCCTGGCGCCGCAATTTTAAGGTATATAATATAAATTAGTTTGATTCAGTGTAATTCTAATACCATTTTAGACTAATGGGTTCAGCGTTGATTTATGATGAGGAAAAAGCCTGGTTCCCTGCAAACGATTTGAAAGACTTCCACGGAATAATGCCTCATGAAGTAACAGCAGCTGAAACACTATTGTTTTGTATAAGAGCTGATGGTTCCGAAGGTCTTTGCTGTCCGACATATCACACATATGATGAGGATGATTTCGATGAAGATAACTGAAGACAATAATTAATTGATTAGTTTTAGAAATTCGTTAGAAAACCATTCGACAATAACTAGATGGAACTGAAAGACACAAAATAGACTGAATACAAGCAAAAGAATCGTAGGTTCTAGTAGATGTATTACGTAGTTGTTGTAAATCGTCTACAGGGTGTTCAGTTCACGGAACTAGATAACTCAATAATAAGCCATGAATGATTATCTAACGAGCCATGTTGTAACTTTTAGTTTAGAGTAGGTTTCTAGCGACTTTAGCCAACATCTCTTTACTATTGAAGATTATAAATTATTTTTTTATTAGTTTAAAGAAGTCTTAGCCAAAAATGACAATAAATATTCATCTACACCTAAAATTTTATATATTCAAAGTGTTCAAGGTTTAAAAACTTTCAGTTTGCTGATGAAAATGTGATATAAGTAACCGCACAAAAGAAAGTGTTAAAAAAGTACAGCGAAATTAGTTGGATGTTTTACAACTGTATTGATAAGAATTCCATTCCATTGAACTTATACAAGCCCTCCAGTAAAAGAAATTGTCCGAGATTATGCTCGTTTTCATAAGTATGACAATAAGGATTCACAAGTTGTGACAATATCGTATTATATAAAATGTAGAGACAATTTTATGAAATTTTGAAAACGTTTATGTGAAAGTTTTCGTTTGTGCCTAAAATTTGTATTCGTGTGTGTGCTTCAAATATTTATATTAATATATTGTAAAACATATTGTAAATGTGCTTCCGCATAACAAAAAATGTTACAGGAACATATTTTACAAAAATGTCCGTTTTATCTTTGAAAAGAATTTAATTATCACATATCACCAGATATGATATCTCTTTTTAGAGTCAACCAATACATATGTATGTCTCAGATGTTAGTGATATTCAATAATAAAAGGCCATATCTTCATAAGAACATATCCGTTTTGCTCTAGTTCAAAACCAGTAAACTGGTTATTTCAAATGTTATCATGTCAGATTTACCTAAATTGTTTTATTCTACGCCTAATATAGAGCATTTAGAGAGTGAGATTATTAAACTTTTGGTCAAAATAAAATGTTTATTAATTTCGTTTTTGCATACAATAGTCAATTTACAATTTTAGACAATAATTTCCGAGTATTTAATGTAAATGTAGATTAGATTTAAGGTGTTGAATTGCCGACATTTTTAACTACAACAAAATTAAGACAATAAAAAACTTATGATATTGTAATAAATGAGTATTTATTTAGGTGAAATTAATGTTCAGTTTGTATATTTAGACAATTGTTATAACACGTCTTATACTGTATAAATGTATAAAATCTATTGTAAATAATGGAACTGTTATAAGTGGAATAAATAATTCAAGTTAAATATTATCTATTTTTTTTACTTAACCACTTGTCATTTCTTTATACGTCAATTATATTTTAACATATTGAAATTGCGTTTAACGGTTTCAAACATGCTTTTGTTTCTCTTATCTACTTATGAAACTCAATCCGTCCAAACAGATATAGATAATGAAACGTATCCTGATATACCAATTACTTATGTGCTGCTTGGTATGTATAACAAATACTTGAGTTATCAAAGTTTGAATTTCTTGCCTTTTAGGGTCGATGTTACTTATTGTATTCGTTTTCACATGTTGCTATCTTTATGTACGCGAACATTAATAATCAACTGTTAAATGTAATTCATGACATATACAAATGAATTTTACAATTGACCATTTATTAGAAATTTTTTTATGTCAAAATTGACAATTGGACTCAAAATTCTCAGTGCGATGGTATGTAAAATGGACCCGAATCAGAAAGTTAAAGTTAAAGTAGATCAAGACTTAACAGTTGTAGAACTCATTGCTGGTAATAATTACACTTTAATATATATTTGAATAACTAGTAATTTTCTTATTAGTTACTGTTGGAGTTACCGTATTGGCAATTTGTCTCTGCTGTCACAAATGAATTTACAAAGATCATTCTGAAGAATTATCATGGAGTATTATAAGTTGATGGGTAATTACAGAAGACAATCTACAACAAAACAAGAAAATGTCCCTGCTGTTTTACTGGTTTTGTGGTTTCACTAAAATATGTACATACTGTTAATTAAATGTGTTGTGTAGTATTGATTTGTGTTATTTATCATTAAAATTAGAGTAGAATAGTATATAATAATTATAGACCTGGTTGCTGATAATAATGATATTTATATATTTGAATAACTAATAATTTTCATATTAGTTATTGTTGGAGTTATCTTATTGGCATTTTGTCTCTATTGTCACATATAAAATTATATAAGAGTCATTCTGAAGAATTACTTTGGAGTACTATAAAATGATTGCTAATTAAAGAAAACATTCTACACTAGAGTAAGAGAATATTCCTTCGAAATTACTGTTTTTGTGGTTTCACTAAAATATGTACATATGAGATATGTGTTATCATTAAAATTAAAATAGACTTAACAGTTATAGAGCTCATTGCTGGTAATATGTATACTTAAATATATATTTGAATAATTAGTAATAGCTTTATTAGTTAGTTCTGTTGGAGTTACCTTATTGGAAATTTGTCTATGCTGTATCAAATAAATTTCCAAGGTCATTCTGAAGAATTACCATGAAGTACTACGAGATGATGGATAATTAAAGAAGATATTCTACAGCAAAGCAAGAAAATATCCCTGCTGATTTATTAGTTTTGTAGTTTCATTAAAATATTGAATGAGTCTTGATTTGGGTTATTTATCATTACAAGTAGATTAATACCTAACAGTCATATAGCTCATTGCGGATAATGAGTATAATATTATTTGAATATTTTTAGTTTTTATTGTAGTTAATTTATTGCAAATTTGTAAAAATATATTTGTTGTTTTAACTAAAACATAATGTGCATAATATTAATTAAATATATTGTGAAGTCTTGGTCAGAGTTATCTATAATTAACATGTAAAATATGTAGAATTCATTGCTGGTAATAATTATATCTAAATATAAAAAAATTTTTCTAAAATACAGTAAAACAATGTTCACAAATTCTGAATGTGTTATTTACTCTGGGTGAATGTCATTGAAATGCAAGGTCTGCTCTAAGATGATAAGTAGAAAAAAATCCTAGAAAAACTTTTACGATACACTTCGACGGTTCGACGGTTACGTGGAACAGACATATCAAGAATTAAAATTACAGGTAGATGAAAACTAGAGAACTGTAAAAGAAGAACAGTTACATCCTTGCCAGTACTGACAAGTCCAATATCTTTCAGGAGGAAGTGTTTTTAATATGCAGAGGTTCTGCTGCAAGAAATATCATAAATAAACTACTAGGCTATGCTTTTCCTCCTAGTAATTTGCCTGGAGAAATGAATTTTCAATTTCTACATACACTACTTCAGTTCCTCGAAGATTTCTCTGATCAGAAAACGTGATCTTTGGTATATGCGTGACGGTGTTCCTTCCCATTATAGTTGACAATTTTGCTAATGGTTCTCAGAAAATTTTCCAAATTTGTAGCTCTTATTAAAGGGTCTCCAAAGTCACCAGAATATTATACAACAATTATTATTGTATTACAGTATTTTCACTTAAAAAAAGAATGCGAATGAAATATATGTTTAATAAATTAATAAAAATATTTTCTTCAGAAGAAACTTTAGAAAATAATTTTATTTAGATTTTCTTTATTGGACGTGTCTCCCTGTTCCTTGCTGATGTTGTTAATGTTAATTAAATATGTTGTGTATTTTCGAATAGTTGTTATTTGTTATTGAATCAATGTTTAAATAAAAGGTTGGTTTAAATTCAATCGCTGTATAAAGTTATCTTTTAGATGTAATCAATCACATTGTTTTTATGTTTCTCCACATATTTTGCCGCTCCTTTCGCATTTTTTCAATCACTTTTTTACGTCTTAGAAAGTTTTTGTGCCACCTTCAATGAGCACAACAGCTTTGTTCTGGCTTGAAACCGGAGATGTTGAGAGTGCACTTTTAAACGTATTATCTGTCTCGACTCGAAATAAAAATGTTCTGGTGGTTTTCGCGGTAAAAGCGGCATTTTCAACAAACACCAAAAAAACTCGACCTTCAACTAAACGTCTAGTTTATCCAATCGTCTGACGCCGTTGACTTTGCACTAACAAACTTACAAAGCGAAATGAGCTTGGAGTTAATCGTTCGGCGCAAAGGTTTTTTTTCTTTCTTTGCGAAAATATCGAAACTGAATTAACCGGTGTCGCGCGTTTAATCACATTTAAAATTACCTCACAAACACAAATACGCGGGCCCGATATTCCCCCGAGGTTGCATGTCGTAATTTCGTTTGAGCTATTTGCCCGCACAACGGCCGACAGGCTTTGCATGTAAATCGGCAAAGAAATAATTAAAAAAAACAAACCTTTATCCCGCACAGATCGGTTTCCGATGAAAATGGGTTTTCGCGTAAATTGAAAATGTTTTAATATGTATTTTATAAGGAGGTCTCCGCGATGCGGGGTGTTTTTTAATTTATGGCCGATTAAACGATACGATACTTTCTCAACATTGATTTAAATGTTTCTATATTATTATGTTAAATTATACAGTAGGAAAAGTGTTTGACCCATCTGAATTTAGAGAGAGACATCATGCAGGATAGAGACAGTAGAAGTCTGTCCCATAGTGGGAGACATGCTGTCTCTATTGTACATGATGTCTTATTCAGGATTCAGATGGATCAAACACTTTTCGTACTGTATAACTGACATTTTTCAACAGATTGCTAGCTAATTAAATTTGTTTCTGATAAAAAGCATAGGTAAAAAAATTAAATACATTTTATCAAATTAAATTAATAATTTTAATCGCGATAAAATTAGAGCAACTCTTCATAAAAATAAAAAAAATAATAAAGTAAATGGCCTAATATTTAATATTTCGTCCAGTATCCCTTATTGGCTATAACGTGCTCACATCTTTTTAACATAGACGAGATTAGATTGGAAATTATTTCCTCGTTTATATTGATCTATTTTTGATTTGTTGAAACAAATTTGCTTTATTTGTAGTGCAGTTTACTCTAATCTTCTTATCCACAATCTCCCACAAGTTTTCTATTGGATTAAGATGAGGAGATTGAGCTGGCTACTTTAGATATCAATTTTTTGTTAGACAAACCATTCTTTAACAAGCTTGGCAGTGTGTTTGTCATGATGAAATATAAATTTTAATGAGATACAACACCAAACCATAACACTGCCATCTTCATCTTTGATAGTTGATGTAACATATTTTGGATGAAGTCTACTGTTTTTAGGACGATGAACAAATTGTCCGCGAAAATATTAAACTTTGATTCGTCCGAAAATAGTATTTTTTCCAATCATTTGCTGTTCATTTCCGATGATTGTGAGCTAAAAGAAGTCTTGAAGCTTCTGGATTATTTTTTGAAAGACAGTGTTTCTTCTAGTCTACACTGAATTATCCTAGAAGAATTTATTTATCTCTTAATTCTCTTAAAATTCGGGTTGCAGACATCCTTCCATTATTTCTAATAAGCATTTTATATTAGCCAGATGTATACTTCGATTTGCCCATGATTCACTAACTTTCTCATATCTAACTAATCTTCAAAGTTATTATTTTTTGTAGATTTTTGACACTGTTTAATATTAAAATACTGAACTAAAATCATGTCATCCACATACAGATATATACTTAGTGACAAAGAAATTGCAACACCAATAAGAAGGTGTACAAATTTAATATTCTTTTGGTAAAACATAGTTATAGTAAAGGAGTAAACTATTAAAATTTGGTAACGTTTGGTAACAGAAATCCAACTACTGTTGGGATGTTGTCAAGCGTGGTGTGATGGTGAGCAAAATCGAAGAAGAATAGGCACTGGACATAGAAGGGGCACATATGTAGTTCAAGATCGACGTCTAAAACTTATGGCTTTCAGAGACCTATTTTCGTTAATTACATCTTTAGCTGATGAGTGGCTAGGAAAACAAGGGCATATGGTAAGTGTTCAAACAGTTTACCGCCGATATGGTCATTTGGACTGCAACATTATCGGCCCCATCTTGTGCTACCTCTGACCGCTGAGCATCCAAAACTACTGTGGTGTAGAAAGCAACATTGGAATATGGAATAACATCCAATCGTCTTCTCTGATGAAGCCCGATTCTATTTGGGTGGACAGGGGAGTCAGAAGTCGGGTAGAAAAACGTCAACCTTAGTTTCATGTTGAGCGACATGTACACCGAATAATAGGCGTTATGTTAGGGGGTGCTATTGCTCATAGAAGTAGGTCACCTTTAGACTTTATTAGCAGCATGACAGCGCAACGTTATTTTCAGGAAGTAATGGAGCCGTATGTTCTTCCTTAATTTAATCGGCCCAGGGATCCAATATTTCAGCAATATAATACTCATAATGCTTCATAATGCCAAGGTATTTAAACTTTTTTGAAGAGGCCCATGTGAATATGTTGCCATGGTTACCCAGATCCCCCGACCTTTCACCCACAGAACATGTTTGGGATATGATGAGTAGAAAGTACAGGTAGCTTGGGATACTTTACCTCAAGAGGAAACCTCCTCATTGAATCAATGCCAAGACGTATTGGGGAGTGTTTAGATAATGTCGATAGACAAACACAAACATTTGTTTCCAAATTCCGAATCATTTTTAACTGGGCTACTTAACATTCAATGGTACAACTTACAAAAATTTTATATATTTGGTTAAAATCGACACAGATAGACAGGCGTATTGATACAAAAAACCAGATGTAATGTTAAAAAACATTTTAGTTTTTTGTTAACATTTTTATCGTTTGTATTTCAAATTCAAAGTGTCGTGTTTTTCATCAAAACCAGTATATCTGAACTTGTGAGACGCATCTAATTATTTGAATCCAGATTTAGAAATTAATAAATAATTAATTTACTATTTTTGTTATTTGTTGATCTAAAAAATTACAAGTAGACGAAATCTAATGGCTATTTTGATTTGACCTGTGTAATTAAATAATAATATCTTTAATTAATGAATTACGGTACAAGTAGATGGATGAGATAACAACAAAATCCAATATTAATTATTAACTAATCAATCAAAGTAAATTTAAATAAATTTTGTAAATAGATAATTCCAAAATTACATATTAAAATCAATCATATTAGTTAAACTGAAAAAAAAGAAAAATATAAGAATAATTATAAATAAATTAAGTTAAAATGTTAATTGATCAATTTTAATAATTTATTTGGGACACTATTTTTTGTATGTTTGTTCTTCTTTGACATTAATTGAGTCTAAAGGGTTTACCGACGTGAAATGTGATAGAGACATACTTAAGTATTTACTCAATAGTTAAACTGAAAACGTGGAACTAATAACAATTTACTTATGCAAATCGATTTTAAAACTACCCAACAAACTTGTAATTTCCTGAAGTATCCAATTAGTTTGACTTCAAACAAATGTAGCATTGTACCTTCCATATGCACAGAATCGACGTTATTCGAAACTTGAAAACGGAGCGCCTTTGTGAATTCCAATAAGGAAATTCAAGTCGTTTAAAGGACTAATAAGGAGTCGCAAAAAGGATAAGGTTTTCGAGTGAGATATCGACGGGACACGCTCCTCTGTTGGTTAGTGGGTCAGTTCCTGAGGGTTTTGACCCCGGTTCAATGTTCGTACATGCATTCAACACAGTCACCATGCAACAACCCTAATCTAAAACCGATTGATATTTATGTTGCATTAAATATTACACACGAGATTGATTTTAAGTTGACCGGCATGTGCATGTTGTAATTATTTCCGATGGTAAATTCCCCCGTTCCGGCAAATTGAATTTTAGATTTTTATTGTAAAATTTATACTATATTACACTCAATTAACCACGATGGAGTGAATTACAGAAATAAAATTTTTGTTTGTGTTTATTGCGTGTTTATATTAGATTGTAAATTTTTTACTTCATTAAATACAATATTTTTTCAATTATAAATTTAAATTTAATTGAATCATACTGATATAATTCTGTAATATTTTCATAAATATGTGTGGTAGAAAATGAATTTATAAAACAAATTTCTATATTTTTTGCAGTAATTTTAAAAAATAAAATTATATAACAGGGGTGGGCAAGCTCCTTAATGGTCCGAGCCTCTTTTCAAAATTTCAAATGTGTCACGAGCCGCAATTAAATACGTATTTAATTTGCATACCTTCTAAATACATTTTAAAAGGTATGCAAAAAAGGTATTAAAAAATTGTGTACAGAATTTATATTTATTGAAAACATATAAGTAAAAGTAAAAAATATGTATATTGAATTTAAATATTAAAAATTAAACACATACACTATCGCTCATATGTAGAGCAAAAAATTAAAAAACATAATCATTTTATTAAAAGAACAATTCTTTTTAATTTAAATTAATTTTATGATTAATAAGTGTGTAATAATGTATATTTGGATATCTTTATTTACGTAGTTTTTATACAACATTTTATTTGGGACAGGGTTCATAAGTAAATCAACCAAATCCTATATTCAATACAATTGATTTTATAATTTATTTCTGTGCCTGACATCGTTTCTTAAAGCTAAAAAGTGTCCATTTAACGATACAAATTAAACAACAAATAGTAGAAAAGTTCCAAAATGGTGAAAAACAGAGTAAAATTGCAGTAGATTTAAATTTAAACAAATCTATCATTTCAAGGTCGATTTCCAATTTTAATAGAAGGAATACACTAGAAAAAGTTCCCAAAAGAGGTAGAAAACGCAAGACCAACAGAGCTATGGACAGGAAAACAAAATCGTTTGTTTTTGGCGAGACTTTTATCAGCACATCCCGCATAAATCAAAAAATAAACGAACTCAGTATGTTGGTGAGTACAATAAAACGAAGACTAAAAAGAGCTGGTCTATATGGTAGAAAACCAACAAAGAAGCTCTTCATTTCTGCAAACTATAGAGCTGCGAAACTACTATTTGCAAGAGAACATGTGAACTGGACAGTGGGTAAGGGAAAACAATTTTATTTTCCGATGAAAGTCGGCTCCAATTATTCAAATCTGATGGTATTTCATAGGTGAGTGGAGACATTAATGAAAAGTATAATCCCAAGTACACTAAACCCAGTGTGAACCATGGTGGAGGAGGCGTTATGGTTTGATATGTTTTTCTGGGATTGGCATGGGCCCATTGGTTAAGTTATAAGGGATAATGGATCGTTTAGTTTATCGTGACATTCTCTAGAATCATATGGTTTCATTTGACGAAGGTAACATCAGTTTAACGTGAACCTTCCAGCACGGCGACGATCCGAAACATAAGTCTAAGTTAGTTAAAGAATGGTTCGCTTCTCAAAGAGTACGTGTCATGCTTTGGCCAGCACAAGACCCAGACCTCAATTCAATGGAAAACCTTTGAGAAGAAATTGATCGAAAAATTCCTGCAAAAAAACTGTCAAATATGAAAGAACTCTCCAAAGAAGTTCAAAATCACTAGAAAGAAATTTCGAACGATTATATTGAAAAGTTATCAAAATCAATGAAGAAAAGGTGTTTAGAAGTTATTAAAAATAATAGATATGCTACTAGGTACTAAATAAAAGAAGGCTAAATGTACTTAAAGTTGTTTTATTTTAAAGTTGCTCTACTTTTGACCCTTGAATATTTTTCAAATATTAATAAATACCTAATCAAACTCACTAAAAAATAATTATATTGATGTATTGTTTTTATCAAACATACTGCATAACTGACAATAATATGGATATTTAAACGTACACTTTTATCACAAAAAATGAAAATTTCTAAAGTTGCTCTACATATGAGCGATAGTGTATATTTATTTCACTCATTTTAACTTAATTTTCAAATTTGATGCATAAAATATCAATTTTAATTTTTACAAAATTTAATTGTATAAGCTAAAATTTGTCTTCTTTTGCATATTAATATTTATTTATAATTTTCTGTTTTAATAATATAAATTTTAAAAAATTGAATTTATTTATTTGTATTGTATTTTAAAAAATATAACTTTTTAGGGTTATTACAAAAAAAATTGAAGCTTTCACATAATGAGATTTTTTTAGTGTAAGTAGTATCAACCTTTTAGTTCTAAAAGTAGATAATGCTAATCATCATAATGATTTTTTTAATATAAAATGAAAGCTTTTTAAAAAATAATAGACTTGCAAAACGGGTCTCGAAATAATAGTTATAATTTAAAATCCAGATTCAACAACAAGGACCTCTTTATAAAACACGGGCGTTCAGTTGAATTCGAGTAGTTTATGCAACTTAATGACCAAACTTAACCAAACGCAAGACAACGCCAACTTAATTGATTCCTCAATAATTTAGTTAAATCTATCTAGGGCGGAAAATTGCAATTTATTTCAAGCTATTTACTACTATTAGCAGAAAGGTCGTTCCGCTAGACTTCTCTTCTCCGACCGACTTTACAATCAGAATGATTGATTCATCAAAGTTGGGCCCACGGATTTGGGGAGGACAAACTTTAATGGATTGATTTTCAACTATTAGATTCGGCTTAAATAACTTAAATGGACCAGCGAGACAGGTCGAATGTAATTTTGTAATAGATCAAATGTACACAAAACTCTTACATCAATTCTACAAACAGTCCAATCTTGATTAAGTGGTGAATTAAAGTTAAAAATGGTGCGCGTCTACTTCAGAAACCACTTTCATCTTTAGGAAAAAGAATAATAGTTGTCAATTAATGGGAAATTCCCTGAAAAAACATGTATGGGGTTCAATTTTATTTTTATCTTTGTAGTCATTCCATATATATTATATCATACAATGGGCGTATGCAGGATTGTATTACAATCCTTTGGAGTAGGAACTGTAAACGTAGATGTGCAGGTTGACAAAGGTTGTTGTTAAAATTATATAAGGACTTGCCCAAAAATTAATGTGTAACTTAGACGTACACCAGGTTTATACATATTGTAAGAGCTTTTATGCATATGGAAATTGACGTTATCCGCGGAAATTCTCAAAGAGATTACGTTGTACATGTAAATTGCATGCATTTACATGTCCCAAACAGAAACTCTTCAACTTCCGAACTCATCTAATTTATAATTGCAGCATGAAATTAATGGGTAGCTCAAAGATGAGATGTATTAAAGCTGAGCTTAGCTGAAGTGTTAACCAATCAAATGGTTCATTCAATCCCAAAGAATGCTGTTTAACTCTCATGTTTAAATGCTTTGGAGTATGTAATTACTTTTGAACAATTAATATAAAACTGTTTTTGTGTAATATGATATACGATAATTACTTAAGCATTGTTAAAAATTCCTGGTAAATAAAATATAGATTATTTAACAAATTATTCAATTGTTATTATTAGCAATAAGAAATCACTGTACACACTGGCTTCGACCATATCAATCGCTATAACATAAACACGTGTCCACTAAGCTCTTATCTCTCACTTACAGGTATTCACCAGTGATAAACAGAACTGCAATTTTTAAACAATCCCTACCCTCAAAATATTATTCACTCGTATTCGCAACGAGTCCGATGTCGTCCAGTGTTCCTTCGATTGTGTAATGGATTACTTCCAAACACCAACCTCGTCACTAGCTCCTCACATCATGAACTCACATATTCCCAAGCTGGAAAGAATCGTCAGGGAATGTTTCGATGTGGCCTTCTTCCTGTGCAACAGTGAATTATGCGAGTTCGGATTCTCAAAGGTACAGACTTACTACTAACCTGTTACCAATCTGTAGTTGTCAAGGACTCTAACTTTGAAGAAAAAACTATCGGGGGTGAAATACTAACAAGTTTTAGTTTGTGAGTATTTTGAAGAGATACCAACAAAAATTGCATAAATAAAAATACGTGTAGCTTGTATTTAACAAACAATCCAACATATTTTTAAAATATTAATTACTAGATATTAGTATAAATTCATTTTTTGATTGAAAATCTGTTCAAACATATTTTTCAAAATTAATTAATGATTAAACAATATTACACATTTTAATGGTAATCCAAAATATTTATTCGGGGATCGAAGATGTTTAAAACTAATTTTAAACATAAAAATGTTTTCATTCAAGAATGTTATGCTCTTCGTATGATTCATCGACTTGGTTGTGTTGTGTTAGTAACAAAAATTTCCTTCTAGTGATAAGAGCTGTAATATATTATGTCATGTATTTTATATACTACACTGATACCTGTTTACAAATTTAAACAATGAACTCGCCATATGGATGTTAAATATCAAATGTAATAAGATACCCAACAAAATTGATAATTCGTTCATTAGATTTGTCATATCCGTTTGACTCAATGAACGGTGCAAATTTATTTTGTTTCTATACATCTTGTTACATAAAGTTGGTTATAATATTCATAATTTTTTTGAAGGTGTTCGATATCTTCAACCAACTAATCACGACAGCTTTCATCATGGACACCGGATACTGGGCGTTCTACAACACAACAGGGAGACAATGTCTGTGCGTCTGTGGAAGGTACGCCTTGTATTGCCGCCATGTTAAGAACTCCTTCCACTGGATCGATATGGAAGATGTTCCGAGCGATGAAACTGCTACAAAATTCTATCCTAGATACTTTGGATGCATTGTTCCTACTGTAAATAGCTTAAATTATCCAAAATCACAACACAAGTTACTGATTTATAATCTGCAGGATTACAATTTTACCATTCAGCCATCCTACGAAACGTTTGAATACAATATCACTTGTCACATGTCTTTGGAGTACAAGAGACTGAGCCGGGGAAGACCGAGACGCTGCGACAAAGAACTGGACTATATAGATCCAAGTGTTGGAAAACGTAAATACAACGAAGTTATTTTCGCCAAGTAATATGTTTAAGTGTTTTACAACAACATCTTAATAATCTATTTCCAGATATAAACTGAAGCGTGAAATGTACGGATCGCCTTACTACGTCGTAGTGTTCCAACCCAATCCATTTTTCCACAACTACTTCGCGAGTTATTTTAAACAACTTTTGCATTTCAGAGCAAAATTCCTCAACTTGGAGGAGAAAGCCTTGAACGTCGAAGTGTACAAAACGACGACGTCCCTAATCCTGATGGATGTAAACGTTCCCCTTTACCACGTGCATCACAAAAGTTACGCCGTCCTTCCCCAATTAGACGATCTTAAACCCTATAAGATAAACAGATCCCGAAAACCTAAGCCAGAATCTCTCGTCATCCTGTCACCTCCAACTCATCAGTTCAGCCAGTTCACCGTAGAGGAACCGCCGGTGCAAAACTTCATAGTCCCCACCGATTCGTTGCCGGTTTTGCAGATCGACGAGGCCGTCGATTTCGATTCCCAAATACCCAGATACGGATACCAGAAGCAGATCCAAAAACCTGTCCTGCCACCATTCGAAACCAACTTCCATTTCAGACCTCCGCCACCTCCGTACCCAGTTTCTCCGATCATGACGCCGCCCGAAGACGGCATCTATCATCAGAATTTGTTCCCGTTACCGTCGACTTCCGCTTCGTCCCCTTTGAACACGGTGATGGCGGTGCCGGCGGAGGTGATCGGCAATCCCGATATGTCTCGATCCCAGACCATGATGATGGAGTTCGATCATCAGTACGCGAAAGTCAGGGCGAAGGCGGAGGAGATCAAGGAGAAGAACGACTTGGAAATGGACTTGATTCAGGAATGCATTGTCGAAGATCTACTCAGCGATGATCAGAACAAGAAATTCAGGCGTCCTCAGTAATTTTTTGATATTATTACTTGTATATTTCTTTTAATAATTATTATTGGTATACGCATTATTAAGTGTAATTTTAATTTAAACTTTTGCATATACATACAATACGAAAACTGTTTGATCCATCTGAATCTTGAAAGAGACACCATGAACAATAGTGACTTTTATTGTCTCCGTCATGCATGATGTCTCTCTCTAAAATCAGATGGGTCAAACGCTTTTACTACTGTATAAATTAAATTATTTGTTGGTAATATCTAATAATTTAGTAATATGGTATAAGCTATATTATTTGCAATTAATAAACAATTAAATATTTACCTTCGACTCATTATTATATCATTGTGAACAGCGATTTTAATTTGACAGGCTTCTAATGTTATATTCTTTGCTAAATGTTATATTTTTTGTATGGTTTAGAAAGCAGAAACACAACCCGTCCAGTGTTTGGGTATGCATCATTTTCTTATTGACATTTCATTATCTTTAGCTGTGACTCGTGAGATCCATTGTTGTGTGTTTCGGTTCAGATTATACTAATGTTCACACATCTTATTTTTTATGTTTACAATATGTAATAAATCCAATTTATTTTGGATCAACATTGTAATAAAGGTTTCTTTATTGTGTAGCTCATTGGCTACATCAATTAAGTCCTAGGAATTGGTTTGATACACAAGTTTATTAATTAATTTATCCCAGTTGATCTGCGTGTGATAAACTATGATTGACCTGGCTGATAATCAGTAACGTACTATAGAGTTTGCAAATGTATTAGATTGTCTAGAAAGTTATTGCATTTTTGTTACTCGGTTTCTTAGTGATGAATTTTTAATTTGTTGATGTGATGTGACATACACTTTTAAAGCACGTGTTTCGCTTTATCTAAACTCGTTTTTGTTTTAAATCAATTAGCCATTTGTTCAAGGCTTTGAATGGAAGTATGAATAAAAAATTTCATTCATTTCAAATTCGTTCAATTTTCCTGTTCCACACAAGGCCGAAAAGCAGCTAAACTAGCTCACGACATCAGCGATGCGTTTGGCGTCGAAACCACTAACAAAAGTACATCACGATGGTAGTTCCAAAAATTCTGCGGCGAGGACCAGAGTCTTGAAGGTGATGACACTATCATTTCTAACAACCTAAAACAAATTGGAACAAAAATTACAAATTATGGCGATGAAAAGTAGATACAACACGACAATCGGCGACCTTCAGCAAAATGATTGGACTGCAACTAGACTCCCAAACATTTCCCAAAGCAAAATTGCGCCAAGAGAAGGTTATGGTTACTGTTTGATGGTCTGTTGGCGGTGTGATCCGTACCAGCTTTCTAAATCCTGTCGAAACAATTATAGTGGTGAAGTACTGCTATTACAGTCTATGAAATTCACCAGACATTGTAGTATGCTCGGCATTAGTCAACAGAAAGCGTCGAATTCTTCATCACACTGCACAAGTTGAACGAACTGGTTCACGAAAACCTACATCAATTGTCAGACTCATCAAACCTTTTGACAATGTATTATCATTTTTTCGAACATTTCGACAACTTTCTACACGAGAAATGATTTAAAAATCAAAATGATGTACAAAACACCTTCAACGACTTCGTCGCTTCCAGAACCTTAAAGTTCTATTCCTCCGGTATAAATAAGCAAAAATGCATTGACTCAAATGCTTCTTATTTCGTTTAACATAGTTTTATTTAAGCTGAGATTTGTTGTTAAAAGAAGACAATAACATTTTTTTAATTCACAAGTTTGTTAATTAATTAATTCCAATTGATTTGAATATATTAGACTATTATTAACCTGAGACTTAGTAAGGTAGTATGGAACTGTCAAATACAGTTCTTCCACTTTTTATAAAACATTAGATGTCCATTCAGTAATTGTCAGGTAAACTCATTGATTCTGAGAAGATTTAGAAAATAAAAACTGGATTAATAGCCTTGTAGAAGCGCAACAGCATTAGGGAGTAATTTTAAAAATTACAAGTCATTATTCTTGCCAATCCTCGAGGGCCCCAGCTACTTCTGAGCAAGAAATCTGGTACAATTTTAAGGGCAATTTAATTTAAACACTCATAGCATTTACAAATCGAGCTTTGTATTTCAATTTGTACCCAGACGCACCAGACACTTAATTCAACAACTCCAATAAACTTGTTCCCAAATTGTAAAGCCTTCCAAAACGTTAGGTTAGTAACTGAAGGTTATGGCAGGACTTCATCCCACCAGAAATGAATGCGGTGCATGGTTTTTAATAAACAGAGCATAATCCACGGCACAGGTGCTTTGCAATTTCGTGTCTGAGTAATAGATCGATCGGACAAAAGTTGACGGCGGGTTTGTACTAGACATGCGGCTGAGTCGAGCTCAGTTTGTGTGTGCGGCCGAAACCAAGCGCTCGCTTCAGACCCTCCTCTGCATCGAGCCAGCGTTCGTGTTCGTTCCAAATGTTTCAGTGTCGAGTTCAGCATCGAAATAATAAACAGTAGGAATTTAGTAAAATAAATTATTGTAATTCCATTTTTGATTTGTTCGACGATTTCGGTGGTTTTATTCGTACTAGTTGTTCCGATATGAGTTCAGCCGCTTGTGCTTTTCGCGTCTACTACTTTCCCGAGTTTGTGTGTGAAACTTTTCAGTTGCACACGATGTGCGCTTGAACTTTCGAACTGGGCTAACGACTCGCGACGTAATGTAAACTGGAAGAATGCACTGGTGTTCTCAAAACTTGGCAATTAACACTGTGATAATAAATTTGATGTAAAATGTTTGACGAATGAACGACGAACTCATGTCGAATGTGACGATGATGTTGTTGGTACTGACGATATTGCTGTCGGAGGCATCGTGGCTGTGTTGTGAAGTGACGGTCAATCCATCTGGATCCGGGGGCATTTTGAGCGGCGATCCCGCTCCGGGAAGGTCGCCCGGTCCTCCGGAGCTCCGGGACGCAGCGGAAGACACGCAACATGATTTTGACGCGGAAACGATGGCACGGTGCACGTTAGATGGGGGCACCGTTCAAGTACCGGATATGGATTTAATCAACATGACAGTACAGCACCAGTTGTTCAGGACTGATGTTTTGGTACCAGGAATTGAATATCAAGGTAAATTATTGAAGATATAATTTGTAATTGTAAAGAAATTATTAATAGAGGTTTTCGAGGTATAATAACAAAATTGAATTATTAATTAATTTCTATTTATGAACAAAAAAATAATAAAATTGAATAATTTCTGAGTAGAAACAAATTTTATATTAATATACATTTAAAAAATTTTTTTATATACATTTATGAAATTGTAAAATTTTATTTTTATAATATTTTAATACCATTATACAAATTTTATCATTTTTGAAAATATTTTTTAAACTCACACACAAAAAAATGGAAAAACCTTTTATTGAATAAAAATTTGTATTTTTTTTATTATAATATAATCAAAAAATTAAAATTACTTAACGTTAACTTAATGTCCGGGTCAAATTTTTATAATCATTTTTTTAATAATTTTTTTATAATTTCTTAGAACCTATTTCAAATTGCAACTCAAAATCGTTAAATTAAAAAATTTTAATAATTAAAATTTATATATTTATAAAATTATAAAACAGAAAAAAAAATAAATGATTATTATAATTTTATGTAGATAAAAGCAAACTATAAAATATTATTCTTAAATTTATAGAATTCTGTATATTTATTTAAATTCAACACGACAAAAAGTTTCTAAAATAACCCATTTTAATATTTTCAGTGTCATTTTTGAGTGTCCACAACAAGTACATCATCATTTTTTGTTACTATTAAATTTTGTTATTCATTAAAATAATTTCTTTCGCTATAACTTTTTGCATTATATTATAAGCAATGTTTTATAATGTTTTATTCATTTTTTAAATTCACATTATGAATTTTTCAGAAATACTGGAGCACTAAAATATTTAACTAAAGCTTTTATTACTCATTGTATTCATAAACCTGGGTAAAATCCAGCAAGTATTTAATTAATTTTATAAATATTAATAAAAGTGCGAAACAACTATTATAACAGAGTAGTTTTATCTCATAAAAGCGTGTTTTGGTTGTAATGAACATTTCATTGTTTCAAATAACAATAATAATTTATTTAGAAAGTTTTACCGGGACACCGAACTTCTAATTGTTTAAGTTTGTATCATCTGAATGAGCCAACGTGTGAACCAAATTAGTCATTTCAGGTGTGGAAACAATTCTGGAGATGAATCTAATTATTGAGAGTTACATAAACTGCATGCTTCAAATTCCATTGTATAATCTATTGTACAGAAATTTGCTTATTAAATAATTTTAAAAATATTATATAAATATTAATATATAATTTGAAAATATTAAAATAATAAATATATAAGATATTATATTAGAACTGCTATTTTTATTACAATATTTTATAAATTTATAAAATTCGAAATAAATGTAAAGTTTTTTACAATTTACAATTTTGGATTGTAATAAATTAGAATAGGCTTTAAAAAAATCTCAAATTTATAAAAAATACCAAAAAACAAATAGTAATAAATAAATTAATTCATAAAAATTTATCCTTTTTTTAAAAGGGACTTGCATTTTAAGAAAAATACACATTTTTATTTAACTAAGACTATATTGTATTTTTTAATATTATTGTATTTAATATATTATTCATTTTCTGTAATTAAATAGCAGTTTAATTGTGGGAAATATGAAAATGAAATATGAAAATCATATATACTTAAATCTTTAAATATAATAATGAACATAAATATGTAAGATATTTTTATTACCTATTTATTTTATCTTAAACAACAATATACGACTATTATACGACATTTTCAGAGCAACATGACAAAGTTTAAAAACGTTTAAAAAATTGAAAAAAAGATTCGCTAATGTAAAAACAATCGAATTAACCATTTTTTTACACCTATTAATGACAATGCTTTAGAAGTGAGATTTCTTTTGAAAAAGATTAAGTGGTTTAACTAAATTTATAAACAAAAATTTTCTAAATATTTCAAAAAAACCATTAACAATATTATGATGCTAAAGTACAAAATACAATAAATTTAAGTTCAATGCAAATTTTGAGATGTTTAAAAATTTATAACTCAGATCCAAGCTCGAAACCATAGTTGAACGTTTCAGGGCTTATTGGGAACATAACATAAAAATTGTAAACTTAAAATAATGGTCCAATTTGTATATCTAAAGACTGAGAGCTATAACATTTCCACAAAATATAGAATATAGAGCAAAAAAACTCCTTTTGATATTAAATTTATAAGTTTCTGTTCAACCAGGGAGTAGTTATCGACTTTCATCTTTGTCAATGTTTAACTCGTAACCACTACTTTATTTGAAGTTATATAATGCAAAGAATTTAATAAAAAATATGACAAATACTATGAAAATAAATAATCAATGCATATTTAGTTGTTAAATTACAACAAAAATTTGATTTTGTCTAATGTCAAAGATCAACCGAACAGCCATTTTAAAAATAATAATAATAAAGTTGAGAGTTTGATAACTCGCAGTAACTTCTTTAGTATTTTTGTTTGTTTTATTTATATAAATATACTATATGTGCTATTTTTCATTTGAAAGTGTAAAAGATAAAGAAAATGAAAACTAATTTTTTATACCCAATTTATTGAACTACAATGATTCAAAATGGAGTTACCTAATTTAAGATACATAGTAAAAATATTTTAATAAATTATAAAAAATATCCTAAATATAAATATTCAAATATCACATTTACCAATATTCAGTGAATTAAAAATAAAAGTTGATTTTTCTGTAAAATAAATAGCGCCAGGCTCTCTAGCGGTGTTTTTGGGAAATTTAAAATATTTTCCATTTATTTTTCAGTACCACTTATTGATAATACGATATTCCTATCGTATATTTAGAATTAATAATTAGTAATACCCATTTCCTCCACAACTTAACCACCAGTAGAACGCTTAATTAGCATAAAAATTATTTTTTTGATTTATTATAACAGTATCATAAAAATGGTGCCACGCCCTCTAGCGGTCATTTTCGGATACTTAAAATATTTGGTGAATTATAAATAGAAGTTGATTTTTCTGATAAATAAATGGGGTCAGGCCCTCTAAAGGTAATTTTAATAAGCTTAAAACATTTTCCTTTTTTCTGTACCATTTATTAATAATATTTTTTCCTGTCGCATATTTAGAATTAATAATGAATAATAGCAATTTCCTCCACAACTTAACCACCAGTAGACCGCTTAATTAGCATAAAAAATATTTTTATGATTTATTATAACAGCATCATAAATTATGTTTTTAATATTTACTAATATAAATTTTGTGTGTCAACTGTTTTAATTATCAAGAGTACAACGAATACCCACACATCATCGTTTTGGTGTTCCCATCAATTTTTCATATGTTTTATTTTACAAAGTGTAATTGTAATCATAAATATTCCTGGCAACTGCGTACAGGACATTTATTTTCCTAGCTCCCGGTTAATTTGTATGTAATTTAAGCTGATTAAAAAAAAGCTGCGGTCGATAACGTGGACTGCACTAAAATATTAAACTAGGCTAAACTCCGTTCGGACATCCGTCAATTTTATAAATGCGGAATGAATTCCGTTCGGCGGCATTGTACCGTGAAGACGAACAGTGGCCCACCTTACATTTTTTATTCGACATACATTCACGCGAACTAAATTATGTACAGGTCCAATTTGGTAAAGTTTTCCTCCGTGTGTGCTTAAAATTGACAATGTAATAACCATAAAAAAAGTTTTTGGGGCGTCATAAGCTCGGAAACACGCATTTTTGACAACAACTCCCGTTCAAGCATCCGCACGACGATTATTCGGAGACTCTTTTGTTTCTCGTTTTACGTAAAAAGCGTCTGACATTGAACAATTCTGAATACGTCAAGAGTTCAACGTTGACGGGGCGCAAATCAAGATCAATTGTGTGTTCAGGTTCCTGCACGATTTTCTTTTTTTAACCCGCAATCAAAGAGCAATAAGAAAACATCGGAATTGACATGACGAGTTGTTCAATTTCGTCGATAATAGTCGGTTTTATTTCGTGGTTCATTCGGTTATGAAGCCAATCCATTAAAATGTCGGCGATGAGAAAAAAACCATTATTGACATTAAAAGTTTGGAGGTAGTGCGACTTTCAGATATCATGGCAAAGATAAAATAGAGCATACCGTATTTGTATCGATTTTTCGGTGATGGCCCGTTCCCTAAATTGTGTCGTTAGAGATAGGCGGGATAAACGAGTTACAGATACGTTAAAATTATACCTCGAATGTTCGGGTCGATTTTTCCCTATTTCCATTGCATTTATAGGCAGTGAAAACTATGCAATGTCAATGTTTAGATAACAGATAAATGGGAAAAATCGTTATTTAAAATATTTTCTTGAGCATTTTTGACTGTTTCTTGTTACTTTTAAACACAGTTAATAAACACATATTGTGGTCAAATGATATAATTTGATTATAAAAACATGTTTCATATTTGTTTAAGGCTAATTTAGCGGTTCAAGCTCAAGCATTGTCATTTCTTTGTTTCCAGAACGGTTAAAGTCGAAATTCTGTCGTCGTCTTTGAGTTTTTTATTTCCACAACGGTTTTAAATTGCCGATTTGCGTGCATCTGACTCTTAAACACCTCAAACTTTAACTAAAGCATTATTTGGTGTTTTTTACAGTCATTTTAATGTACGCTTTCTTTAAGCTTTTGTCCTGTGGTTGAGTTATACTTTTTAGAAATAGAATTTTTAAAGAAAATATTTACATTTTAACGTAAATATGTAAATATTGTAAATTTCATATTTTTAATATTAATAAAGTTATGTTATAGCTTTTCTAGAATGTGTCCATATTAATTAAAACTTGTTGTAAAAAATGATATTTTACATGTCATTCAGTATCCAACATGCAAATTTATTAACAAAAAAAACTTACTTTCACAATTGTATCAAAAGGAATGAAAACACATAAAAAAATAAAATATCATTTAAAATTTTTTTAGTTGAATTTATAATACCATTATACAAAGTTTATAACAAAACATTATACGTAGTTTTACGGTAAAAAGTTATTAGTAAAGTTATTACAAAATTTTCTCAAATTGGAATATCTAATATATTTTCTTAATTCTTCTTATCTAAATCTTCATACTCTAGAAAATATTAATATGAATATCATTTAGTATTAACATACAAATTTATATAAAGAAGCATCTGTACAAATTTAAATGGAAATAGATTATCAATTCAGTCAATTTATCTTATAATTTTTTCATTACTTTTTTATTATTAAAAAATGTTATTATAAATGTCATTAAGTATCCAATATTTGATATGTTTTGTTTTAATGATTCTTTCTAGAATTTTGCTATAATGGTTATAATTTTGATTGAATAAGAATATTAAAATATATTTTTAAAATTGTAACCAACAGAAGAAACACATTTATAAAACATAAAATGTCATTTAAAATTTTATTTGGATATGTGTAATGCAATTAATTTGGATTTTAGTTTTTAACAAAATATTTCAGTGTTCTGTTAAAACGTTAAAATTTATAACAAAGTTGCATTTAAACTATTTATGATTTATCAAAATAAAATTTATTTAAAATAAAATCTGGAGTAAAAATATTGTTTCATTTTTGTAGTCATTTAAATTCAAAATAACTGGAAATAATATTTTGTTACAAACTACAAAAAAATCTCTAATATTTTTATTGTAAATTCAAATAAAATTAATTCTTCTTATTTTCTTACCATTGCAAAATATATCATTTAAATTAAGATTTTTTACAACAACAAGAAATATAACCAGACTAGATCTAGAAAAAGCATTTAAAAGTTTATTTATTCGGAATGTTAAATAAACATAAATAAATAATTATATTTTGAATTGAATTTAAATTACGAATTTGTACCAATTATTATTTTAATAAAATTGTATATATAATAAATGCCTAATATGTAACAATCATTTATATTTTTTATGTTTATTTAACATTCCAAATAAATAATTTATTTTATAGTTCTTATACTCATTTATCATACCAAATAAATAATGTTTTAACACCATTTTCTAAAATATAATATAACAATATGAGATATATGAAAAAGATCCAATTTACATTCCAAACAATATATTTTTTAATTTTTTAATTATAATTATAATAATGTCTTAAACTAGATAATATATAAACTTTAATTGTATGAAAGGTATTAGTATCCAATATGCAAACTACTAAAAAAAAAGGTTTCTGCAAATGTAAATAAACGAGAGAAACTAACTAAAGTACCATTTAAAAAAATATATATTTATAATACAAATGTTACAGAGTCATAGTCATAATTTGTTATAAATATTGTTTTCAGTTTTCATTTAAAAAAATAATATTAAAAGTTATGATTCTTATCAAAACAAATTTATATTAATTAATCCTAATCCTAATGTCTTTTTAAGACAATTTAAATAATTTATTTTTCTAGAAGATCTTAATTTAATATCATTTAGTATCCAACATGCAAATTTATTAAAAAATATCCTTTATGACTTTATTTTAATAAAATAAATCTGTTAAAATAATTTTCTATAATGTTTTATGTTAGAATATATAAGTTTTCAAAAAATTAAATTTTAAATCCATTTTTATTTTTCTATCAATTCAGAACAATTTAAATAATTTCTTATTCTAGAAAATATTTAGGTTAATTTAATATCTAATAGGCAAATTCATAAAAAAGAAACAATTTGTACAAATGAAAAAATAAATTAAGTCATTTATAACATATTGATTTAAAAAAATTCAATTTATACCCCCTACAAATAATACACATTTTTAAAATTTTTTTTTTATTTATTCAGATCAATTTAAATAATTGCTTTTCCAGAAAAAAATTAATGTAAATCTCGTTTAGTCTCCAACTGGCGGCTTTATTAAAGAGATCAATTTTTATAAATGGAAACCTAATTTCTCGATTAATAAATTTTTGATTTGAAAACCTTGCGTAATGTAAAACTTTTACCTTTGCCGATCCGAACCAATAAAAATCAGGTTTATCATGAATTTTTAATGGAAGAAATCCATAACTGCGTACATATTAAATGAACAAAGAAATCCGGCATTTCAAATCCAGTTCCGCGTTTCATAAAGGTTGTATAATATTTGATCCCGTCCCCGAAAAGGTATTTAAGGCATTTTCCTGTCCTGCTTTCGGCTACTCTCAATGCCTGAAATTTAGCTTTGTTAATGCGCAACGCAATTTACGTTAATTAAATAACACAAATTGATACATTGTCTCAAGGAACCATAAAGAGCAACATTTTATACGACCGCATCCAGATGCGCGGCGATAAAATATAAAATTTCACAAAAACTGTTTTATATATAAAGTTGCATGGAAGAGCGGAAACTATACACCATTAAACTTGCTGAACGAAAACAGAATAATAAATTTTAGGAATATGGAATATCGAGGTGTTATTTTCATTTAGTGCTGGGCAAAACCATTAGTTTCAAACTAGCAATTTCAAACTATTCAAAACAATTTAATTAAAAAGTACCAAAATTAATACACCTCTCAGGAAATTAATAAAATTGCATTATTTTCTCAGGTAATTGATAAAAAATAGTTCAATACTACACATAAGAACTAATCACATTTTCTACGATTCAACAACAAATATAAAAACCAAGGTAAATGACGGTAATGCAGTTTTCCAAGTTTATAACCCTTCTACAATCTTTATTTCAACCAACCGCAATTAGAACCTAGTTCCGTGAGTGCTCAAACTATTTACTACCGGTTGTCAAATTATAAACCAATTTCAAGCCACAAAAAGCTTTTTTTATGTTTCCGTGTTCAAGAGGACTGTTTTTTAATTATCGTTGAAGATTTGTTTGCCTTTTGGTCCATTTAAACTTTTCACATAAACGTTTATTTGATTTGTCCATTAAAACTTTTAACAGTAAGTCGCCGAGTTTGTGAGTTGACCAAAGTTTGAATTAAAATAAATAATACGCAATTAAGTACAGACATTTTTTTTTTGGTGAGTTGGAGGAATGCATACATCTGGTGCCATGTAAAACTAACCAAAAGGTTCACACCATTTTCAATCCTTGTTTGTGCACATTTGAATTTGCAGGCTTTGTCCTTCAAGAATCATCATTTTACATCTGAATCACAGATTCTTATATCTTTATGTTGCAGGAAATTACCAGGTAAAACACTGAATAATTTCATTAAAATGATAGTTGTGTTAAGTTATTTTATCCATCAACCTAGTCTTTGAGACATAATCTACGTCACTACGAGCCTAATGAATTCATTGGATTAGATTTCGTTCAATCCCAAAATCATCTCTGATTTTGTCTTTATAAAGATGAATGAATGTAATTTTAGGAAAATAATTGCAAATTTCTTATAAACTATGGGAATTCATAGGCCTGAAGTGCTGAAGTTTACTTTCAAATTATAGTCTTTCTGTCTTCTGAGAAGTTTCGCTTGGTTCTCCTCATTTATTTTTTGGTCCACCACTTAGAGTTATTATTCAAATAATCCAGTAGATCTCTGCATTTTTCATTTGTTTTCACGGCTAATAGCTAGTGCAGTGTCGTCCGCATAGACAAATGACCCTTTGGAACGTCACGTCCGTAAATGAAGTAAAGATAAACTATGTCTTGAGGCCTTTCATCAACATGACTTCTGTCTTTTCTTTACCAACTCTTACTAAGGACGTTTAACCCTCAAAGTAACTCCATAACTCTTTCACTTAATCCTGCGATACTCATTTTAAAGATAAGCTATTGATATCAAATTGTATTGCCTGTTGAAACCAGAGGTTTTCTGAACATCTGTCGAATGGTCGGCCTGAAACCCGACTGTTCATACTTTTGACTTTCCTCTAGCAATCTCTGAATCAGAACATTCCCCACAACTTGACTCATAGTCTACCCATGATTAATCGAACGATGTTTTTTTTGAACAGGAACTGAATTTACCGGGCTTCAGTAACATAATGACATTTGCCTGCATTATTTGATTTGTGCATTAAAAGTTTTAAAAGTAAAACATCGAGTTTGTGAGCTAATCAAAGTTTAAATTAAAATAAATAATACGCAATTAAGTGCAGAAAGTTCAGGTCCAACTTTGACTTTAGCTCAGGAGGAAGCAGCCCGTTTATAACCAGATGATAAATGTGCGATTTTACATAATCGTAGATTAAGATAAATTTATTTTTAAACCGATCGATTTTCTGTTTTATTCACACAATCAGTTTCGAATGAAACGGGCAAATATGTTAAGTGATGGCCATTATATTGAGAGCATTTAAATTGGACGTAAAAGACGCTCATAATCATGTCAATTTGTGGAAGAATGTCCGATCAATGTCAAATTTAAGCTTCCTTTCACGCATCGTTCAGGGATAAATTGGGGATACTTCAGTTTCGCATTGAACATTTGTATTTTATCTCCCAGACTACCATTCATCTCTATCTCCTAATCAAATTCGTTCTTTTTTAACTTTTATTTTATTCCGTAATTCATCACCAAGTGCAGTACATTAAAATAGAAAGTTACCTATTAGGTTGTCAAGAACGTTATTATGTTTTTCAACCATAATAAATAAAATGCACAAAGCTCAACTGAACAACAAGCTTAATTATACCGAAGGGGTTCTGGAAGCGACGAAGCGCATCGTTTTGATTTTTAAAGCCTTTCTCATGTAGGAAGTTCTCGAAATGTTTCAAAAAATAACGACACAATAAAAATTTGACCCTACATTCGTCACTAAGAAACCAAATAAAAAAGTGTAATAACTTTCTTGACAATCTAATATATAATATCTCAAATAAAAAAGAGTAAGATTAAATTGTAGATTAAGCCTAATTATTGCGTAAGCAGATCTATCAATAAATTCAACAGTTTGTGATTGAACAATAAAACCGTCAACTTCTGATAAAATAAAGGCACGAGTACGGAAGAAGGCGTCGAGTCTTATCTACTCATATGAATAAGGTATATTTAGAGACAGCAGGAAATTAGTGTAAGCGTAAAATCAATATTGAACTGTGAAGCTGTATAACCCACTTGATGCTATTAAAGAACCACTTCAAATACGTCACATAATGCAATTTATTTCAAATTAATTAGGAACATGTAATCACATATTACGCAAATTTGTGAACGTTAATGTTATCCTTAAGTAAGTTTGCTGTCACAGGAAACACGCTGCTTAATTCAAAGTCGTTCGCTACCTAAATAAACTGCACTCCAACATCAGTTTTAGCGCTTTCTCGTTAATTAAAAACGTCCGGTCAAAAAGGCGTAAATTTAAATTTCCATTTGATGCATCGCAATGATAAATAAAAGTAGTGTTTGTACACAAAGGGAGGAGCACCTTAAAAACACAGACATACTTTTAATTTCTAGTGATGCAGTTCCAAATGGAAATTAAATTTCGAAAATACTCCTTTGAGCTTCCGGATCCAGTCTTAATCCTCTCTTCGTAGTGACGTACGGGTGATTCGTGCGGCACGTTCGAGAGAGAGATGTGTACTCTGTGTTTTCTTTTTCCTATTCGGGCATGCCACATCTATCGCAACGAACAACCACTTACCTACATAGAAAGAGGATACGGCTTTTAAATATTTGATGAGCACCTTTTTTAACGTTCGATTTTCGTGTTGTGAAGAGTTTTTTCGGAAGACGTATGCCGGTACGAATTTTATTGTTACCGCGGAAGATTTATAGTTCGTGGTTAATTGTGTTTGACATAAAACTGAATGAAATTTATTCGTAACAATGATTTATGGGTTCGTGTATTATATTTGCCTTTCACGGAACCGTGTATTCAGACAAATCGCATAAATGAAGACGTTTCGCTGATATAAACATTTAATGGTCGAATGGCTTGTAAATTTATCGGGAGGCTGGGTTAGGTTTTGTCCCAAAATAATAGGAAAGTAATAGAGATAAATGTTTCAATCTCGTTGAAAGGAACGAATACATTGTGATCTTAGCAAATGTTGCCTTAACATAATCGTATATTAAATTGAATACCGTAATAATAATAGCTGTTTTCAATTAATATTTGTTGCCCTTTTATGTTCTTAGTAATTTATCAGCTAAATTCTATTTATTATTTTGTGTATTTATATAAGTTAGAAATACTTTCATGTTTATACCACGAATTCCTTATATGACGTTGACAAACTGTGTTCTTTTATGTTAAAATGAAAAGGGTAGAAATACACGTGCATATTATACAAACAGCAAGAAAATAAATTATTTAGTATTTGTTGAATATGATAATTTTCTATGCTTTTTTTGTATTAATTTCCACTTTATTGTTTCATTTCATCATACGTTTCTCAGGGACAAATATACAAAAAAGAATGATTCAACAATATAAAAAGAATTTTAAATATTGTCGAGGAATTTAAAAATTGATGGGGGTCCGAATTAGGCTTTGTCCCAAAATAATAGAAAAGTAATAGAGATAAATATTTAATAAAATAAAAATAGTAATGTTGTCTTTTTATATTCTCCATAATATAACCGCTAAATTTTATTTATTGTTTTGTATTTATACTTTCATGTTTGTATTACGAATTCCTCAGGTCAATTTAACAAAATATGTTCCTTCATGTTAAAATGAAAAGGTTAGAAATACTCGAACATTTTATAGAGTATTATTAAATAAAAACTACAGAGAAATAATTTATTTAGTATTTAGTATATTTTAAAGAAATTAATATTTATTGCCCTTTTATATTATTTGTAATTTACTTGCTAAATTTTATCTATTATTTTGTGTATTAATTTTTACACCACGAATCCTTACGTGAATTTGAAAAAAATATGTTTCTTTATGTTAAAATGAAAAGGGTAGAAATGCTCGAACTTTCTATTTTTCAATAGAAGAGAGAATAGAGAAATAAATTATTTAATTTTATTTATTATATATGACGAAGATTTAATGCATTTTTTACGTCACCTTTCCCAATAATTATTTGAGTAGTATTTGAAGTCTTTTTATATACTTTATAGTATCAGTTAAATTTTATTTATTCTTTTGAGTATTTTGTTCAAATTAGAAACACCTTTATGTTTATATTTATGCCTTAAATGCCTTCATAAAATAATTTCTTTTATGTTAAAATGAGAAGGGTAGAAATATTTTTTTTGTATGTATGCTAAAAGAATTTTAAATATACCCAAACTGCTTAAGAATTTATCAGAAAGCTGAGTTAAGTTTTGTCACAAATAATAAAAAGGTATTAGAGATAAATGTTACATTGGCATTATCTGATATTAAAATAAAGTGATTTGTTTAATAAAGTATTATTAGTTATTTTTAATTATTTGTTTTCCTTAATTTATCTGTTAAATTTTCTGTTCTTTTGTATCCACACAAGTTAGAAATACTTTCATATTTGTACCACGAATTCCTTTGCCTAACTTTTCCTTTCCCTAACTTTGATAAAATATGTTCCTTTATGTTAAAACGGATGGAATTACTCGAGTATTTTATAGAGTTTATCTCAATAAAAACAACTAAGATATAAATTATTTAGAATTTGTTGTGCCCATTTATTGTTTTAATTTATCTTACCTGTTTCAATAATAGTTTAGGGGTAGTATATAAATATTTTAACAAGGCAAACATTATTTTAAATATACAGCTTATAAATTTATCTTAAACTTACGTTTTGTTACATTTTGTCCCAAACAATAGAGAGTTTCATCTCACAGAAAGAAAAGTCTTTATTGTGATTTTAGCCAATGTTGTAAATGTATTTATGTACTCTAATAAAATAAATGTATTTTCAATAAAATAAATTAATTAATAATTTTTTTATATTATTAGGTACTTAACTTAACAGACTAATTATATATCTAGATGGCGACACTTGCTTATACCCCACCGGTGTTCAAAAGTCAAAAAATCCAAAAATCCTGTGAATTGTAGTAAACTGTACTCATCTCTCGGGCAGTCCCGCTCCACAAGCCAGTGGTGGCGGGAGGCCGACGGATCAACTGCAAGCCCAATCCTCACCCAGGGAGGTTCTAGGACCTTCCTCAGATTGGGCTTGTTCTTCCGGGAACCAGTTGACAGGGGGCTGGCATCTTTGTCAGTCCCGTCTTCTGGTTCAACTTCACCCGTGTATGTATATACACGCCCTTTCCCCCATATGTGCTTGCACATATGGTTTCCAATAGGTTATGATCTCCGGATCGGTGCCCGGAGGGGGGTTTACACTTTCCCCTCTCTGTCCCCAGAAAAAAAAAAAAAAAAAAAAATAAACTGTACTCTGGTATCTCTTCATTAAACGAATAAATCTTTCGCCTTTTACTAAAGATTTCCGTGGAGAGGTACAACTCAAATGAGTCTATAAAAATATTTTTTGTTTGGATTTGACGAAAGTTATTAATATTAATTAAACATAATTTACTCCAGTAGGTTTTATAAGTAATACCTAGGTCTTAATGTATGTGGTTATTCAATTAGAGTGGTACTACCAACTGCAATCCACTAATTAGAAACGTTCCCATATCAGGAAGAATCATCGACACTACTAGCATATCGGCACCATGTACAACGAGTTTCATACCTCTCTTATCTCCTCTTTTAGAGTTATCTAGTATGTCAACTTCCGTATCCAATCTTTCCTCAAATCCCTTATTGGTAATTCTAGATGGAGATTAATGATCAACCCTTAAGGGTGAGGCAGTACTTTTTTCCAACAGAAGATTTCCGCCCACATTGTCACGATTACAATAGCTAGAGCTATTTTCAGATAATTTTCCAGTTATTTCAAATTAAATTTAATGCGTTTTGGCTACAGTTAGTTAGTGTATTCTATAGAAAGGAGAAATTTAATGAGGTACATCTTTAAGTTTTAAATTTTGAGTAAGTCTAAAATTTAGACAAAAACTGACAGAAGATGTCGCTAGTATTCTCTCACCGCCGTTATGTACAACATTTTGCTTAAATGGAGGGAGTTAATAAAAATCAGGTATCGCTTCTCGGCCCTATGGCTAAGATCAAAGTGTAGTATCTGTTCTTATCAGCTTAATATCTGATACGCACCGCATGCGGTGCCAGTATATTAAACTGATTTTTGGAAGTTGATGGAGGGTTTTTAGGGGCTTGCTCCACCTCTGTCACGGGTTGACCCGGTATTGCAGTACCTCCGGGAACGGCCCATAAATATTAATCAAACAAAATTGCTTTTTAAGCAAAACGTATTATGAAACATGATATAGCTGATGTAATTTTTCTGAGGTTGTTTTAAAATATGAATTTCTGAAACCTGAATCCGTTACCTTGATGTAATGTGTAAAACAAGCGAAACATCTTTTACCATCATCAATTTTCAACGAACCACCATGGACAATTTTTTAGATCGCTTCGTATGGTGGTACTTACAGAAGTGATTCTAAAAGTCCATTCTGAAATATGTTTTTATATCTTTTAAACGCGTTAAGTGGTAAGTGACGACTTTCAAAATTAAATAATTTTGAGTTTCTGTTTAACTGCCAAAAAAATTCTATACTTCATTGGTAGATCTTTTATGCTTCTATGAGTGAATGAATGTAAATATTTTAATTGATACATATTTAAATTCATTTTAAGTATTCATTCCCAATCGACGTAACACTTAAAACATGTATATATCATAAGGTTTAAAACACGTACAGAATTAGGATCGGATATTAAAATGAAAGTATTTAATAACGCAATACTAACAGTTTTTTCAATTATTGTTTTATTGTCCTCTTATATTCTTTGTAATTTATCAGCTAAATTTTATCTATTCTTTTATGTATTTATACTTATGCACGCATTTCTTGCGTGACTTTGTTAAAACATATTCCTTTATGTTAAACTGAAAAGGGTAGAAATACTCAACAATACTATAAGGTTCATTCGAATTTCTAGAATATGACAATTTTCAAAAGCATTTTTTTGTAAGTACCTTTTTATTGTTTTATTTTATGCTATCTTCCTCACTACTCTAAGGCAAATATACAAAATAAATGTTTCATCAATTTAAAAGGTATTGTATGTTAAATTTATTGGGATACTTAGTTTAGTTTTACCCCAAATAATAGGAAAGTAATAGAGATAAATATTTCAGTTTCGTACAAAGGAATGAATCTACTGTAATTTTTGTATCACCATTATCGGATATTAAAATGTAACAATATAATCCTTTTGTATTCTGTGCAATATATCAACTATATTTTATTCATCCCTTTGTGTATTCATACATCTTCGTAATAAATGTTTATACCAAGAATTCCTTACGATATTTAGATAACATATATTTATGTTAAAATAAAAATGATAGAAATACTGGAGCCCTTTATAGTATGTGTTCCAAACATCTACAGGTAAATTTAGTTAGAAGTTGTTGAATATGACGATTTTCTCACACACAAGTTTCTCTTTATCATTTCATTTTGTGCTTCCTTTGTCAGTGACGCCTTAAGGCAAATATAAAGGATAATACATAAACACTTTTAAAAATAGATTTTCAAAATGGTCAAACAGCTTGTAGATTCAACAAGATGCTAAGTTAGATTTTATCCCAAATAATAGGAAAGTAATAGAGATCTCGTAGAAAAGAAACGGATACATTGTAATTTTGACAAATATTATCGTTAAAGACAATTTTATATTATCAGTAGTATTTTACGTAATCAATTATTTTAGAAATATTTATAAATTATTATTCCTATACTAAATATACTCCTCTATATTAAAATAAAAAGTATACAAATATTTGAGAACAATATTTATTTGAACAATAAGCTACAGCTACTGATTCAGCATTTCAGTCTACATAAAAAAATATGTTAAAACAAAGAAAAAAGAATTAATTTCCCCAGCTATATTAAAATATTGACCAAAATAAGAATATTGTTTAATTAAATTATTTATGTAAGAGTACCCTAAAATACGTGACTCACGGATAATATATCATATTTGTCTTTGTTCCCAATTGTGGTTCGTGCCCAGATAAAGCAGGTAAATGGAAGCATTTACCTGAAATTAACCGCTAATGTCTGAAATCTATCGGATGGTTTGGACCCCTATAATAGTTAAATAATTTAGATAAATTCACCGGGTTAATATTGAAATAGCCAAACATTTATTTACATAAATAATGGCCCATGTTTGTTTTCTGCCATATTAAATCAACGTTATTTTATGGGCACATTCTAACGGAACGCCAGGTTTTATCGCACATGAGTTTGGCAGGTGGCACGAAATTAATGCAAGCGGAAAATCGATATTAAACTGTGAAGCTGAAACCACTTGATGATGTTAAAGAACCACTTCGAATCCGTAATGTAATGTAATTTATTCCGAATCAATTAAGACACTAATAATCTGTCAGACAAATTTGATCAGCTTGCGTTTTATCCGGATTAATTTATTGCCGGGATTTTTATATACATATAAAAAGGAACAAAATTTATATATTGGACCAAAACTCTATTTATTTTGTTCTGGAAGCAAATAGCCCGGCACCGAATATTATGAGTTAGTGCCGGGCGAAAAATATAAAGGGAGCAATTTGCCAAATTTATGTAACCCACTTTTATATTTCAAGGAAAAGGTCAGAGACAACAAATAAATTAAAAACTATGTTTGCGTCGAACATACTCTCTGGTGTGTCAAAGAGAAGCGGAAATATTTAGTCGTGTGTTGTATATTGTTATGTGATATTTTATTTATTGCACGGTGTTTTGTTAAAGGGTAATTGTTCAGTTACATGCAAAATTTTAAATGGAATTGCCATTTAAAATTTATAGATAGTATGTAAATGTATGCTTATACAAGTTATATTAAAAAATGATGTGAAAAATGAATTTTAAATTAGTGGACTTATTGGCGCATTCGCCAAAAATAAAAAAGGTGAATTTGGTGTGTTTTGAACAAGACATAAACAAGATACGCCCAATTATATCAAATATATATTAACTAAAATTTTTAAGACTTAACTAAAAATTAATCTTATGAAAGTCGTACATACAGGACAAGAAACAAATAACTGAAAATGTCCTGATCCAAATTTTAGAAATTAATACGAATTAAAAATTAATTATATCATTTTATATCATTAAATCTAATAAATGTTTAATAAATCTCATTAAAATCAATACACAAGCAAATAAAAGTCCTCATAATTCATGACAAATAACGATAAATAAATAATTACAAATATAAAAAGAGAAATCAATCAAAAACATAAATCTACCCACGATTAAAATAAAAATATTAATGACGCTGCAGGGAAATATATATTCAATGACACAGAAAATGAATCACATAGATCCAGTACACTGTTTTTTATAAAATTTTGTGGATACTGACACAATTTCCACTTTCAGTGTGTTTAAGGAATTCTTTCATTAATTTGATATATGTATTCAACATTTTTATGGGAATAAAACTATCCCAAACTGTACATCAGAAATCATTGAAATCTGACCATTAGATCTGTGTGTTCTAGTATGTGTGTCATTTAGTATATATTTATATAAACACAGTAAATAAAGATCAATCAATCATTCGTTATCATTCCTAAAACATTTTAATGCAATTTTTACCCAATCTTTAATTATGATTGCTGGAAAAATGCCGGAGCACTTAGCCACAATATATAGGGAATCCCCCCCTTCATTTATCACGGTCCTGTCTCCCATTCAATTGAAAGGGAGCGAGTACGGAAAGAACATTCCAGTGATATACGTTTTATATCCGACGGTTTTCGCTTTTTTCCACAAAACAAAGAAGCTTTCCAAGCAATATCCGCATCCAAATTATTAAATATTGACAGAGGCAAGTAAGTTCAATGGCATGAGGATTAAGACAACAAAGTTATTATATAGAAGGGACGTCAGAAGTTTCTATTTCTATTTCGTAAACTTAACCTCGTCGATAGGCTCAAAATTACATGTTGATTAAGGGCAAGGAATAAAGTTGTGTTACTCAAATTAGAAACTGTAATATTTTTACATATAATCACGAAAAGAGCTTGACATAAGTAATATTATATTCTCATGCGAAACCCTCGTAAAAGGGGGCTCGCAAAAATATTAAATAAGATTAGGACAGAATGTTCTACTAAGATGACATGAATATAAAATGAAGGACATAAACGATGTGACCAAGAATGGTGTGTGTGTGTGTTTTACTACTCTTAAACGAGATTTTAAAATTGTGGCGGATGCGACAACTTTTGTAGCATCCGTCTTTAACATTGTATATCGAAACGACATTATGGCCGGACATAAAAGTTTTATGGCCGAGCGTTTTAATAATACTCTAGCATTGTTTATCAAGGTCGATTTTGCGGTTAAAAATCGTCGTCGGTCCCCAGAACATGGAACAATAGATATTTGTTTAGCCGAAAACCGTAGTTCGCTCAACAGGTACGTCGCACCCGCCATCAGAATACCAATCAAATATGAATCCCTAAGCAAATATCGTACGCAGCTCCCAAATATTTACATTTCGCCGTTGCTTACGGTGCTCCCGTATATATTAAACCATATTTCACCCGCTTCACCCCCGAAAACGTTCCGGGATGGCGGCACGACAAGCTGATTGATTTAATTAACTCGGATGTAATTTGACTGGCGGAACGGACAAAAATGGCAGCCGGTGTTGTTGGTTTATGTTCGTTAAGAATTACGAGATTAGATGAATTTATGCAAACAACCTTCGATTCTGTCTGATCGGTTTCCATCAAGCAAATAACGGGGGTGACTTTAAATTGATATCGCGGTGAAGTTTTGTGAGGTAAAAGCTTTCAATTAAAGTGTTTTAGGTTTTATATTTATTTTGTTTGGTGCTAATTTGACTGGAATAAATGTTTTAAACAGATATTAAAGAATTTATGAGAAATTCAAGCAAGTTTGAAATTTTATAATTATTTTATTTCGCGTAAAATTCACCTTTGTAACAAGTCAAATGAAAAATGAAACTTTGTTTGCCTTACTTTAAATTTTATTATAACAAAATAATTTTAATTCCCTAATTCTGTTGTCTCCCTTTTTATGATAAATATAATTCTCTAACTCAACTGATGATTAATATTTCATTTATGTTAATTACATTTTTAAAAATATAAGAAAATTACCTTTATTGTAATACAAATGAATAATTTTATATATCTTATTTTGTTCTTTAATATAAATAGTTATAAAATAATCTAACTCTAATATTTCATTTATTTTAATTACATTTTTAAACTATAGGGTATTCACATAAGGTGCAGGGTGAAGTAAGCAATAGTCACGTGCCATTCACGGTGCAAGCGATTGTCGAAAGGATCGCATTTAAAAGTAAATATGTCCAAATAATATTTTTAGACAAATATTAATTTAGTTTAAAAATGAAAATTAAAATTGGTAAATAAATAATAATAGTAAATTAAGTAACCGGTATCATTTAAGTTTAAAGTAGATATCGATACGAGGCAACCCTTTTGAACTGACCAATAAGATTATCCATCAGTTACGTGCTAATTTTGAATGTATTTTTAGAAACATATTGACACCTATACATTAATAGTTCTAAATGTAGTAAAGTCTTAACAAATTTTTCCTAATTATTAACTTTATTATTTCCAAAAAAACAATAAACTTCTGTTTTAAATGACATCCAAGATCACGTGCTTATCACCCAACTAAATTTATGTTTATGTTACTCAGTACCTAATTTGAATGGAGTGTAGTTTCAAATTTCATACATCAAGACAAAAAAATGAAAATTTCTATGTTATACTAATTAATATAATTGTTAATATTAGGGAGACCGGATACAAATGTCGCTATCTTATATTAAATTCAAACGAATAAATTTTCAAGTCTTTATATTTAATCAATAATATAATCATCCTCGTTAACAACAACGTTTTGCCGTCTAGTGGGTAAATTTTCAATCCAAGACCGATAAAAATTAATTGGTTTTCGAGTAAAATATCTCGAAATGCCATTCTGAACATCATCAAAATTTTCTAAGAAAATGTTATAGGGATCGGAATAATTGGAAATCCGAGGGTGGTATATCGGGTAATTATGATCCATCATTCACCCAGCAAATCCATTTAGAGAGAGCCTTTTGCCTTTTGGATCGGTTGGCATTGTTCTCTTCAGTCAGATTGTGGAGACCACCTGCTCTACTTATTTTTCCATTCTGTTATAAATGTTCCTGGATGATGGTCAACCAAGGTTGGTTAAGGGTGTTTAACTGTTCTTTGATTGTTTGACATGGATTTGCTTCCACTTGAGCCCTTAGCATGTCATTGTATAACTTCGTTGGTTTTCCTGCGTTACAACCCTTGCAAAACTCAAAAAGCATGCAATGTTGGATATGCTCTTCTGATATTTGCCTGGCCATTTAACCCCAAATTGCAAAAAAAATGAAGAAGTTGCATGCGCAAAAACGACATTAATTTTCAGTCATCCTATTATTTCAAATCAATTCTTTTTTCCGTAAACTTTTAATGAATAAGTTATAATCATCCTGTATAACACAAATATAAAAATTTAATCAAATAAATTATGAACCAAAAACTTAAATTACTTTTGTTGGTATCTAATAAATGTATTTATAACTCTCAGAGATGTAAGAAGAAAATCAATGTTGCTCTTTTCCAATTAGTGTTTCATTAGACTTCAGGCAAGTTTATAAAGAAAACCGACCGGTACGATCCATTATGCATGTTCATAAATCTGTCATCAGCCCGATAAAAACCTTATTATCCTCCAAGGTCGTGATTTTAATCTTATTCACAATAACACCGTACGTTTTACGTTCAACCCGCGTGGTAGTTATAACTATTTGATGTCAGTATTAAGCTCAAAACGGCAACTATAATAATTCTACTTAATTTATTTATGCACTCCAGAAGCTTTCTTCTGGGACGTAAAATCCATTTTATGGGCAAAGTATGCGATTCAGGATATACGCCGGTCTGTAACGAGTTGTTGCGGTTTATGTGACGAGGTTTAATCATTTTTTTACGCAAAAATGGGAACTGGAAAACGAATTTAATAAGCTACACTACATGTACATTGTTTTAAATAAATAATGGAATAATTATTATTATTATTGTGACTGACAACGTTGCCTTGAAGGGGTGTGTTTAACATGTGACATTAAATTATTCAGATAATTTTGTATTGACTACGTATATTCTGTGGATACAGCCATCTTTGAAAATATTTAGAACGAATGTTTTGGAACACGTCAGGTCGAATGTCACGCAATCGATGACGTTCTATTTACTTTTTTACTTCGTTGGAATTCAGAGCTGCGATAAAAATTGTCGAAGGTGAACCTGAAAGATTTCCTTCAATTTTTTTCCGATTAGAAATGTCACGAATTCGCCCTTAGGTGTTTAGAAAGCACGTAATTAAAATAAATGGCACATTATAGCTACTGTAGGGAAATTATATTAATAATCATAAATAAAAAAAATCTAAGGAATATAAAATTATTTATAAGAATATTTAAAGTAAAACAAAGAAAATTTAATTTTTAATTTGTTTTGTAACAATAATTTTAACTAGCTTCAATATCTGATCGATTAGAAACTTCATTATTTGTTATGTGTTATATGTCAAACAATCAAAGAATAGTTAAACACCCTTAACCAACCTTGGTCGACCATCCAGGAACATTTATAACTGTCCGAAGAGATCAAAGCCAACCGATTCAAAATGCAAAAGAGAGTGGCTACACCATGTCCTATTCTTAAATTCAATATTTTTTGTTTCAAAATTTGTCAAATTGACGATCTAACTAAAATGTCTGTATATCCACCAATTTTGATGCACAAATGTTAATCAAGGATCATCCTATAAGTACTTCTAAATTTTATACAGGATGTTCATTATCTTCTGCATCTAAAAACATCAATAACTTTGATATTTTCTCTTCACTTGTAATTTTTTATTATTTAGTTTCTATACGGTTAATTTTAATATAATTTACTGCCACTTTATTTACATTTTATGCCTTGTCAGTTTAAGAGGGCAAATTATTACTTTTATTATAGCAAAATAAAATGAATTTGTAACAATTAAGCAATTATGTTTTGTACCACCTTTTAAAACGTTTTTCACATTTATCTTGATTTTAAATTGTAACAAATTGTCATCCTTTATCCGGTAAAAATAATGCTCCTGTCAACATGATAAATATAGTAGTATCAATCTGGACCAAAAATATAATAGTGAATTATCCATCGGTATTAAAACAATAAACCTTTTCTCTCTGACAGTAACATGTTGTGATCCCAAAATGTCATCCTGTAAATTCTAATTAACAAAATAAAAATAGCTTATGGTATTTTTAATGGTGGCAATAATTTAACTGAAGCAAACAATCAATATCACAAAACTAGCGGGAAAAACTAATAAAACCTTGCACTAGTTGTCCACAAAATAAACAATAAAAAGAACAACAAGGATAACGAACCAAAAAACTTGAACATAAATAAACCCAAACTTGACCCATTTAATAGTCCGCAATTGCAAAGATTTAATTCTTTTTGTTTTCGTACTGAATAATAAAAGCATCCATTGAAAATTGACCACACTCAAATAGTTTAGTTATCGAATTCGATCGAAGGATGTTCTATGATTTATGGCCGATTAAATTTGCAGTTATTCGTAACGTGATCGATAAATCATTTGTTGAATAAAACATGGAATAACGAAGCCATTAACTTCGTTTTTAATTCAGCCCAAGTGTGTGTTAATAAATATCGGCGATGGCAGAAGAAGCCAATAAAATTATTTTATTGGAGTTTCAATGGGCAAAGTTACGATGTCATTTTCTCCACCGGCATTGTATTATTATCGTGAATTATCGCATGCAATTTTTCAAGGATAAAACACAATTCGGATCTTAATGTCCTCCGTTCGTTTGAAGGCGGCACTGCATTGACAAAAATAACTAACCCAGTTTCGTGTCGCGGGATCATTACGAATTTACGGGTTCATTTAAATATTAGTATTTATGTTCGATGCACGTGTTTGAAATTTTATAAGTCGTTGCCATTTTCAGAACTTGTTGGGAACATACTAGACCAACTTCCCTGAAAATTTTAAGTAAATCGAAGTTCCGAGAAAAAAGTTACTAAAAATAACGATTTTTGGTTTTGGATTATCCTAAAATAACGAAATCGAGACAATTAAGAAAAAAAGGGGAGATATCAATCACCTTCACAAAAAATATCAGCAGTTATTTAACAATATACTTTAGAATCTGTAGATTTGAGAGCATTTTGAAAACAGGTAAAATTTTGCTAATGCAGTGGTTTGATTGGAAGCTTCCAGCTAAGCCGGAAATGACCTTAATTCTAATATCTATTTTGGTCTTGAAAGTGGAGAGTTCACAGTGAAGAATGTCGTTTGAACTAAATCTCTAAGTTATATAAAAGTTGAGATAAAAAATTTTGAAAAATTTATTTTTTCAAATTTTAAAAAATTATCCAGTAACCGGATTTGATCGATTCGGGCTCAAATTTTCAGGATCATCTTATTTTAGATATACTTTCAATAAAATACTCGACATCCAAATCCATATATAACCATTTTATTTTTATTTACATGTAGAATTTAAAAATTGAAACTGTACAAGGTGTTCCACTCCGGCGAAACTCGTAATTTTGGAAGTTTCCTAATTTTATAATGAGGCAGTTCGTAGTGACCTTCAGAGTCTACTTCTTCCTTTACTAACATAAACATAATTACTATAACATGGTGAATAGTATTAGCCCATTGTCAATTCGAGGCCATTTCCAGATCCGCATTCGATCATCCAAGTGAAACTGGATGAAAGACACCAAACCGGCACACGCGTACCGTCCTAATAAAAACACACAAAGTGAATTAAAAACTTACATCGACAAAGTCAACTGTTTGCACTTGTACAACCGTGTGCTTTATATATTTAAGGTCAAAAGGAACATTTTAAATGGGTCAAGTTTGAGTGAAGTGTTAGCCATTTCTTATTTACGGCCCTGTTTTCGTAGTTCGACATCCTTGTTATCCTTTTTATTGCCTATTTTCTAGCTCCGCTATGTTTCATTGTTTGTCTGTCCCGTGTACACGCCCGACAGCGACATAAAAAAAATAAATAAACCCTGTGGGGCTACGGGGGAATTAATGGGAGACCATGAAATTTATTAGCGTTTTGCTGACAACATGAAGTTTTTAGGTTTTAATTGGGACTTATTGAATTGCGTTTTATTTTTTTGACACCGCAAATAATGTAAAGGAGTTATTTGTATCGGAAAACCTCAAACACCCTGACCTTAACCTTTTACGTTTCCAGTCCCAGTTTACTTTGTTCCTTTTGATGGATCCCAAGCTTCCCTAGGCTGCCAATAATGTTTGTGAGACGAGGGAACACCTTTTATTAAATTCGGACGAACAAAAGGCTCCTTTGCAGTGGTTGTATTAATATTGTAATATGCTGGGGGAAGTCAATTTTCTGCGGGCGTGCGTAGCGTAGAATGACACATACATTTTCATAAATTGAGGTCCATTTTATAAATTTATAAGTAATTAATTATCAAGCTGCACGTGATTAATAATGTTTGGAGGAACGCATTTGTAGAGCAACTAACGATTTTACGTCAATCAACGCTTGAATTTGTTTAAGTACTTGATGTATTATGTCCTAATAGATTTATGTGAAAACTTTTTCATTGTTACCGTATTATCCTTCTGTAGATCTTACAGATCATTTAGGGGAGACCCGGAGAATTTATTGGTATTGTACACTTAGAAGGGCTGCAGGAACTATTTTTATTAGATTTAATTAAAATTTATTGGAAGAGATTTCGGTTGAAAAGCGTTTCATTGTCCGAAAGAAGTTGCTTATTGTTTTAATATCTAGGTCATAAAACTCCTTTATAGTTTTGATATACACTTGTAATGTTATTTATGAGGCAGTCATAAGGTTACTTTTTAAAATTATCTATTTTGTTTCAAAATTTAGCTCCGATTTAAAATTCGGAAACGTGTTTATTCCGTTGCATAATTTAAAAGATTTGACCGATTCGGTTAATCTTTAATCATTTTCACACACATTAAATCGATTCGATTTTTTTGGGCCAGTCAACCACTATGACCAGTTAGCGACACTGTCAAGAAATTTCAATTTAACCTTAGGTTGACCTTTACCTGTCACATTTCTCTATTATTTAAAAGTATTTAACTTTGTTGTTCTTAGCAAAGAAGAACTTTCAACCTTCGGTGTGACCTGAGACCTTTTACTAAATTATATGCCACAGAGGACCCGCAATTGTTGTATTAGTTGAGTAAGTATTTCGCCCGGAGCAATTTAATTTTCCTCTATTTTGATAAATTAAAGTGCGCCGTTTTATTTGTACTTCATTACTTGTACGGTGACGCTACATACTATTAATTAATTACGTTACTAATTAAATGAATTTCTGAACATGAAAATAAATTTTCTTTTTACACAAACCACAAATCAAAATATTAAATCAGTGGAGCAAACAAACTAACACGAGGTTCCCTCGGAAGGATAATCCTATTTTTGGACAGACGGATGAAGAAACGAGACCCATTTTAACCATAATTTAGGTCAGATGTGTTTCCAACTGTTCCACGCATCTACGCCCTGCACTAAGCCAAATTGATGCTAACGCAGCAACTTCCGTTTTCGAACATAGCTATTTACATTAAGGGTGGCTAGGCAAACAACTCATTTGCCTTCTGTATTTATTTTTAGATCTATGTATGAAATAAAATATAAATAAAAAAATAAATATGTGGGTAGTTTGAAGAATATAAGCCAAAGAAACAATACTTATCCTTCGTCAAGTATCATCTGCAATTATTGATTTAGAAAGGATAAAGGAAAGTACACAGGTTTAAAAGAAAGATTCTTTTATTAAGTCTTGTTTTTTATGGAAATTTTGTCTTTTTTTTTAATTGTAGAGAAAAGAATCATTCCATCACTGGATTTAAATCTTAGAGAACATATTTTTAGATTATTTAGAAAGGAATATATGGGAGCAATAAAAATAAGACAGAGCTACTGAAAGGGCTTCATATGAAATGACAAAAAATACATCCAGAATTTACCAGAAAATTGATCGACTCCATGAACAAATGGTGTGCAGTAATCATACAAGCTGATGGTTATGCTACAAAATATTAATGCTTCTATTTGTTTTTGGTTTATTATTCGAAAATTAAATTATTTAAGAATGTTTCCAAACTTATGTTCAAATAAAAAAGTTTATAATATCTAATAAGTGAGTAAAATTTAGTCATGGTAGCATTCAGGATACATATTTACTTAATTTATTATTAATTTAAACTTATGGTAAATAGCACCAATGTTCATTTTTGTGGTAAAATATTGAGTTTAAAAGAATATATTTTTTATATTTGTCTAAAAATATGATTTCAATATCATTATTTAAATAGAGCACTGTCAACAATCACGTATATTATATTTGGATAGGGTTGGACTATTGTTTACACCACTGCACACCTTATGTGAATACACTATATAATAATAGCATAATTTAACTAATTTTTTTCTATATACTAGATTATTTCGAATTTACTATAAAAACCTGCTGAAAGTTTCTACATCGAAAATTCGTGATCAGATGCGATAATAATTGAGAAGAGAATTCAAAAACAAAACTAAAATGACAAATTCACACCAAAAAATAATATTTATAAATGGAAAAATTGTGTAACTTATGGAACAAAATGAAGAGTAAACTTCCTCAAAATCTGTAAACTTAAGTGTAGTTAACGTGCCAGACACACCGTGAATAATAAATCAGACAACTTCGTGAAAGAATTAAGCCAGCATTTTAAACTTGAAAGTTTCCACCACTAGTTATAATATAATAAGACCCTTCATCTTAAACGTCAATGCGTGTTTTATCGGACACGTGCAAAGGTAACGCACGCATAAGAAAACTCGACCGTTTCTATTAAAACCGCTGCTCTTTTGTTAACCTAATTAATTTCTAGGCGGGCGTTATTAACCGCGTTTATCCATTTATCTGGCACGACAACCGCTCGGCCGGTTTTTGTGCCCGTGTGTGTGTGTTGTACTGGGACGGCACGATTGCAAATGCCTGCATGATAAACAACTGGATTCAACTTCGGGGATAAATTATTATAATAGTTTTAAAACAGATAGGAGGACGGTTTTATGCGAGACAAGCGATTAGCATTCGCCTGACTCGCGTTTTATGTGGCTGGAACATGGAACATGGAAACGATATCAAAAGAAGTTTGTTTGGAAGTAGACCGGTGTTTTTAAAATTATGTCTTGACAAGTTTATATGGTTATAGCGAGATGCATGGTCTCTACATTGTTTCTGACAATTTCAACAGCAATCAGTGACTTATTTATTATCATTAATTGTTAAATTTCTTACCATTTTATTGGAATTATTTAAATAACTATTACTCGATACAATCATCATTATTATACTTATCAACAATTTTTGCCAATGTTCTACAAATAAATTCTGAGATGTTAAGCAAAAAATCAACCTTATGTTTAACCTCATTTTCATTCCGTAAAAAATGTTAAAAATAATTAATAGTTACATGGAGGAATATATGGACTATTGAGTGAATGTTTTGTATGTGGTTACCAAATATTGCAAAGTAGGCTCACTCCTTAGTTCCTTGGAACTCATTATCATTATAGTCCTATTCTCTGGTTTATGTTAATTACGTTATGGAAATTGTTTTGGACTTATTAATTACCATTTTTGTTTTGACATTGCTACTTAAAACATATATTAGAAAAGAAAATATGATTGTGTGAGTACATGTAATTATTACTGTGTTAAGATTGAAGTGAAAAACAAAGTCACATATTTTGTAACTATGTTTTATGTGGTATTGTCGGTCATTTTATATATGTAATATTAATAAAAAATTTTTTTATAACTAAAAAGAAGTTAGACTACTTCCTTGTAGATAATCTCGTCTAATGGACATATATTATGAGAATTTCGTTTCATTTACTTAAATATTTTAGCAGTATTTTTTCCACAAATTTGTTTTAAAATAGGTAATGGAATTTTCAGCATTTTTGTGCCTTTTATTTTTTTATTTATATATTACTACTAAATAATTCGTTGACAAGATTTGTTTGTTTATGCCCAATAAATTTACATTAATGTTGAGTATTTATGTCAATTTCATTCAGTTGAGAAATCTATTTTGATTTTTTGCCAACCACTTTTACATTTATTTAAGTTAATGATATATAGTTAAAATATTTTGTTTCCTTATTTAAATTTTTATCACTCCATTTTATTTAGTTGATAATATATTAACATATAAAAATATTTAAAATAACTTTTTCCATAATGTTTTGCATGCTACGAGAAACAACATTTTGAACACTTGGAACTGAAATAAAGATCTACATCAGTTCTGACTTCCTCTTTATTAAATAAATAATGATTACACAGAGTATCTATCACACATCACGTAGATTTGGAGTATATTGTGGATGAGGTAGAACTTTCCATATAAAATTGTGAAGCTTCTTTTGAGTCTCTAGTATGACAGTTGTTGACACTTTTCTATTAATTGAAGAAGATTTTGCATCAATTTTTCACGAACTTAGTCAATTTGCTATTGGTACACAGATCGTTGAGTGTCTTGGTAGGTAGTCAGTATGTAAAATTCATAAAAAGTCATCCATATTGCCATCAAAATCTTTCTTGGATTAAGACACAGTTCAAACAGACGTACCAACTTCAACCTATTGTCCCTATGGTCGAAAATCGTAGATTACTACGATTTTCGACCATAGGGCAGATACAGTAAAAATCTGTAAATTTGCTTAGTATTGGGAATCTTTTACTATCTCTGACATGCATGATGTCTCTCTCAAAATTCAGTAGGATAAAAGGCTTTCCAATCGGTATATTGTCAATACTTGCAAAAAGAGGAATTGCCAACTGTCACTCGCCCAATTTTATATTGATTTTAACTGTTTCAAAATTAAATTTTTTGATGAAATTCATAAAATATTTTGTAAATGATTGATCCACTACAGTTTAATAATTCGCTATATTGTAAATAAATAAATAGTAATAAATATGTAGTAAAATATAAAAAATAAAGAGTATATTTAGAACTAAATCTTTATTATATTTCTGATATTATTTTTATAAATTAGGCTTAATTATACATATGTATATGAAAGTATTAAAAGTATTAAAATATTAATAAAATTCTTACATTCAATAAAGAGCAGGTAAATAAAAAAACATTTTAACATTTTAAGGACGTTTATTAATTACGTTAGTTGGGAAATGGAAATTTGAATACACAATTAAATATTAATACAAAAGTAATTTTAGAAATGACATCCGCCTCCACACGCGATTCTGATATATCCACTGGAATAAATTGTCAGTCACAATAATTTAGTTGTTCTCGTCCCAATAAATTACCTTCACATTACAATCCAGGACAACTACTAATTGAGTCAAATAAATCCGTAACGTCACACAATAAGCATCCAAGTCACTCAATCTCAAAAGTCTTTTATCAATTCCATAAAAAACTAATATAAAAACTTTGTTGCGACTTATGGACGCTGCGGAACTTTCACCGTATCTCCAAGCCTGTTCTGAAAAGTTTTGGCCCGTGTTTTTTTCTTTCTTGGCTTGAAGACCGTAGTAACGATATGAGATCAGCCATGGTCAAGTCGATAACATATTAAATTCACATTTGCATCCCCTTTTTTATGAACTCAGTTAAACTTTATATATAATGAACAGAAGCAATAATAAAAACGAGAGAAACAATAGGAAAACGATGTTAATTAATTGCTCTTTTCTTCAGAAATCTTTGGAGATTTTTTTACAAAATCAATGCCATCTTTGATGTTTTGCTGTATAACAGGCAAAGCATTGTCCAACAAATCCTGTTCATAGGGAGTCAAATTTCCTACAGGATAAATCTTCTCTACCCCGTTTTTGCCCAAAATAATGCGTGTCGATAAATAGGGCGCACTGGAAATACTGGATGCCACAAACGCGTACTCCATCACGTCAGCATCGCCCCTCAAACCCTTAATCAGGGAATTGGTGAATCTCGCCGCGGCATACGCCATCGCAAGAGTTGCGGATCCCATTCCGTCCTTCGCTTCAACTATCTCAGTCCCAGCGTTTTGTATATCCTCCGTCAATTTGATAATCTCTTCGTTTGTGAACGACAGAGGAACGTTCGTCCGAGAGATCAGAGGTATGATCGTCTTTCCGGAATGTCCGCCGATGACGGGCACCGAAATGTCGCGAGGATCCATATGCTTCGCGCGGCCTACCATCGCGTTGGCACGCACCAGGTCCAAAGTGGTGACACCGAAGATGCGTCTTGGATCGTATTTGTCGCATCTTTTGAATACCTCGGATACAATCGGCATCGTGGAGTTGACGGGGTTGGTGATGACCCCGATCAACGCCTTAGGACATACCTGTACAACGGCCTCGGCGATTTCCTTCACTATGGAGGCGTTTACGTCAAACAAGTCGTCTCTTGTCATACCGGGCTTGCGAGGGACTCCGGCGGCGATCATGACGACGTCCATGGACTCCAAGGAGGATTCCAATTCGGATTTGCCCTCGAAGCCCTGCGCCCTGACATCGGTTTCGACGTGATTTAAGTCCGCAGCCAGGCCTTTGGCGTTTACCAGGTCGTAGAGGTTAAGTCTGTCGATCAACGAGTCGAGCTTGAGGAGGAGGGAAAATGGCTGACCGATACCTCCGGCCGATCCAATAAGGGCAACATTAAATTTCTTTTGTAGTTGCACGATGGTTCTTACCATAGTAATAGTTTTGCATTTAGCTGCTTTCAGCATCTTTAACCAATTGACTTTACTAAATGTCAAAAGTAAATATATAATTTCGGTTACGATGACAACATCAATAAAGGAACTTGTTTGTCATAGTGTGCCTCTTAAATATACCAGGCAACGAAAAAAGTTCGTGCTGGTTTTCTTTATTGTCAAATTTTATGAATTATATTCAGTAAACAGGATGTAGTGGTGGGGTAATTTTGAATATAGGTTAAAACTTATGTCAAAGAGTATCATTCAGTGTATTTGATAAGTTAGATTATTTTCAATTAAAGGGCAAAATCTTTACTAAGAGTATGGCCGTGTCAAAGGCTGCAGAAGCTTGTCGGAAGATATACGTTGTTTTTGGGGTACAAGTGGTTTAAGTATTTGAAAATATAAAGGTTTTGGAAACGAGGTCAGTTCTTCAATTCTCAAAAGCAAGATTTTTACAAAAATGATAAATGATATATTGTGTCTAGATGAGTTACCTGATACATATACAAGATGCGAAAGCATTAAGTCAATGTAGTATGAACTAATTTGAGTATTTTTTGACCGATCGAAATCTTTTGTTCTTATTCGCTAACCTGAGGCTAATAAAATGACGAATCAATTGTAATTTATTAATATAAATACAAAATAATACATTTATTCAAATTAAATTATATTGTTATTCCCACAAAAACATTTCACATTTAATCTTGAGATTTCTCAACATAATCAATTCCTTCTTGAATATTATTCTTTAGTTCTGGAATAGCAATTTCAAGTGATGCTTTCTCATATGCACTCAATTCTCCTAACGGGCAAACCTGCTCCACCCCATTTTTGCCAAGGAGGACGCGCGTGGCAAAATACGGTGCTGGTGAAATAGTCGAAGCGACGTATGTATATTCCATCATTTCCGTGTCTCCACTAAGAGCCCTTATGAGGGCGTTTGCGAATCTGGCTGCCGAATAAGCCATGGACAAGGTGGCCGAACCCTTACCTCCTTTCGCCACCACCACCTCCGTGCCCGCATTCTGAATGTCGCTGGTGAGTTTTTTGATTTCATCGCAAGTAAACGGGCAAGGAACTTTGACCTGAGAGAGGAGAGGTATAATCGTAATGCCCGAATGTCCTCCGACCACCGGCACCGCAAGATCACGTGGATTCATTCCCTTCAACTTCGCCACCATGGTGTTGGCACGGACCACGTCTAGAGTTGTCACGCCGAAAATGCGTCTCGGATCGTACTTGCACTTCTTCTTCATCACCTCCGACATTACGGGAACAATGGAATTGACGGGGTTAGTGATGACGCCGACCAAGGCTTTAGGACAAGCCTCTGAGATGGCCTCGGCAATCGCTTTGGCGATGCCTGCGTTCGCGCCGAACAGATCCTCCCTGCTCATTCCCGGTTTTCTTGGTAACCCGGCCGGAATCATGACGACGTCCATGCCTTTTAGGGCGTCCAAAAGTTCGCATTCGCCTTCGAATCCCTTGACGACGACGTCGGTTTCGATGTGATCGAGTTCGTATGACACTCCCTTAGCCAGCACCATGTCATACAAATTTAACTGCTTTATCATTGTGTTGAGCTTGAGAAGGAGGGAGAGGGGTTGGCCGATGCCTCCGGACGATCCCACGATTGCCACTTTAAATTTTGGTGGATTGCAACAGTATTTCCTAAGCGAAGCGACATTTCTTGCTTTTATTCTCAACATATTGGCTTTCAATTTGACATTGATGAATTCTAAATAACAACAAACAAGTTGACAATAAACAATTGTTTATTCCTCTATCAATAATATAATAATAAATGGTTTTTCCTTATGCAAACAGTATCAGAATTGTAATTGTATTGAAATAATGTATTATATTTTATTTTGAATTGCAATAAGGTTTTTTAGACTAAGTACATTATTATTTAGATTAGGGTTTCTTATAGAAAAAACTCTTAAATTAGTTTGGCAACAATGTTGGAAAAAGGAACATTTGTTTAGTTCATCTGATTGGTTGAAGTAGGATTGTTGTTGAAAACATCCTCTTTTTTAAGGGTCTTAAATCACTATCTACTTCCCCCCTTCCTAGAATACGAGTTTATAAAAACTCTGGGATTCATTTATTTCGCTAGATTTTACCAGAATTTTTTTAGAGTCGAGATCGAAATTCTTTTAGTTTTTTACTTACTGTTTGTCGAATCAATTGTTATAATATTCGTTAAGTTCAAGTTTAAATCATTCAGTTTCATATTTTTATTTGTTTGTTTTTGTTTTTTCTTATATTTATTTGTTAATATAGTTAGATTAAGCCGAGCCCTTTAACCTGTTGTAACGAGTCTTTCAAAAAGACTGATTTTGCTGATTTAATATGTATTTAATCGTATTATCATCGGTAACCCGTTACGAGACCACAAGCCAATTCATTCAGTTTGATTCATCTAAATCCTGAAAGAGACATCATGTACAATAGAGATAGTATGGACAGACTTCTCTATCCTGCATAATGTCTCTCTCTAAATTCAGACATGTCAAATGCTTTTCCTACTGTATGTATAAAGGAATTTCCTTCTCTCTACAAAACATTTGTTTCAAAATCAATTTATATCTTTTAAAAATACCTGAAGTAAATAGATATAAAAATATATTTATGTCTAGTAATCATATTTATTTCAATTTCTATAAGTCCTTGAAAATGACGTTACCAATAAAGTAAACTTCATTTGAATACAAGACAGAAAGGGCTTTTCGATACTGATATATAAAATACATTTGCTCCCTGTAATCAAGGTCTATTCACGTGTTTATCCGAGCATCCACTTGATATACGACCTCTCCAAATTCTAAACACTTAAGAATTTTTCCACCATCCTCCACACGCTGCTTCCAGACCTTAATTGCGACGACATCACGTGTATAGAAACTCGTACATCATGTGTTTTTATTAGAGCGCCATTTGTTCCACATTAATGTGGTTATATGTAGTTAATTGGATTTGTACCCTTTTACAACTATCCATCAACCAAGACTGGATTTGTTTTTGTTCTAAACAATTTTGTACGTAAAATTTAAAATTGGTTGTGACGTTATTAGATTAACTATGTGGTACTTTTATAAAAAACTGGTTCAATGGGAAACAACTAGAGAAGACATTGAAATTTTATTACAGAATAAAACTAACCCAGACAAATTTAGATGGTAATGCTCCAAAATATTCAATGTGTGGTTGTCTCAACATTGACCTTTTTAGTATTGATTCTGGCAGAGCAACAAAACAGTACTAGTAAATCAGGTTGAAGGAGATTATGCACAGGGTAGTTACCTACTGCATTTCATAGCCGGGTGTATGTATGCACTACAACTGCTAATATTAAAGCAATAATTTATAAGCTCATAATTAGCAGGCCCGAGGTATTACCCACTTCGCAGTACATCTCTAAACAAATGATCCGCTTAATCCCTCTAATTGCGCAAACGAACGACCCATCCGAAAGGGTCGAATGGACAAAATAAATAATTAAACATTGATGCCACCCTCCCGGACAACAAATTAGAAAACTGAGAAACACCGTTCACTAAAAACAGGTGTTACGAAGTGTTTCCGATTTTAATTCCCAAACTGTAAATTAGATAATTTGATTACCTCGAGTGGGGCTTATCGCTATATTTTGGTTAAACAGAACTTCAGGTAAGCGGTTTAAGCGTTTCTCGTATCGTGAATGTGTGTAGTTGCGAAGTTTCCGCGAAAGAGGGGTTGGCAAAACGGAACGTGCAAATGTATAATTACTTGACGAATTAGCTCGACAACAAAACTAAGAAAAGGGGGTGAATATTTTAAGGAAGACATCGTCATCTATTTTGCTTGGAACGGTTATCATTTGAATCTAGTATTTCCTGGAGGGATCTCGTTTTAATGCGTTCAGAGTGGTTTTGATGACGCAGTGAACATAGGAAAATGCTGTTATGTTTGACTTGGAATTAATTAAGAGATGCAATTACTTTAAGTCTATATTTGAAGAAAATTATTGTCTTTTGATATTTGCTTAAAAAATCTTAAATCAACACTTTTAAAAATAATTAAGTCAAGTTAAAATTTATATTCTAGGTTTCAAAATTTTGGTATAATATATTGGTGGTTTTAATATTAAATTTAAAATACATTAGGTTGTCAAGAAAGTCAAGGTGTTTTGTGCATCATTTTGAATTTAAAGTATTTCTACAACTTACAACACGTTTAAAGTTTCTGCCATTCCTGCTTCATACATAGGACCTTCCTCGACGTCGAAAAAAGCAAAATAATTCGGGGCAACATGATCGTAGGTAAACGGGGATGATCTGTGACGTCTTTTGTTCGATTCGATTCGGTCGAGCCCTCTGAGGATATATTCTTACTATACAGTTAATCTTTGATAATATAAAAGAAAAAAAATCGATTTTTTCAGGGACGTAATTTCTATAATATTATATCGAACTTTAAAATAACTGAAATAATTTATTATTTTAATTTAATTATTTAATATTCTTTATATTAAATAATAAAATTTATTCATTTTTTTTATCATAATAGGTATAAGACTAATTTTTCACATTAAACTCGTTGAATTTAATAAAATTTTAATCGAAAAGCCACCTACGAATTTTCATAAAAATTGCTTAGTTACTTTGTATTTTATTCGAGTATTATTTTTATTGTATTAAATATAAAAGGAATAGAATATAATACATTCTAGTTTTTTATTTACTTTCCAGGGGTTACTTGAATACAATAAACCTTTTCGGGCTCATTTGTGTTCTCGTTTGTATTCAGAAGACAAAAAGCCGCATAACATATTACCATATTGTAGTCTAAAACCGATACTTACTTTATATGGCACCTTCTAAAATATGATCCCATAAAAACCACATCCCTTCGTCTAGATGGATTTAACCACCAGACCGAAACCTAATGTATGAATGTATGGATTGGTTTTTTCTTGGTTCATTTGTACGAGAAGCTCACAATATCATCTCGGATATTAAACATACATTTGCCGACATAAAACAAAGTTTAGTAAACGTGTCAAGGGTTGTCTCAACAACTTTCCTAAATACTTTACTTGGATCCTTCGGGGAGCTTTTTGCGGTACAAGTTTTCTCCAGCCATCATTTCTCATCAAGTTCTGGAACCAGACAAAATACATATTCATTACTGTGTAATTTTTTTAAATGGAGACAACGTTCAACTAAGCGCAGTTTAATCAAACATTTTCGGAGGGATAATTTATTAACTTAAAACATTTTGTCATGACTCGCAGGATTATGGTCGTTTAAGGATAAGCCGGAACTTCCAAGTTATTTTGTGCATGCTTTGTAACGTAGTTTGACATATTTCCTCCACTGCAAAATGACACATTACACCCTCGGGCTCCGCCAAATAAACTATTTCAAAATTAAATGTTTACACGGTCAAAATTTAATGCATGCCTCCCCGGCGACTTCGAACGATGATATCGTCCCATTAACGGCTAATTAAGCGGAGTGCATTTACGGATAGCAATTATTTAAGTAACGGTTCCGTGCAAATATATTAATCAAACGGGTGGTGTAATAAATTTGGCCGTCCCAGTAGAAAACAAACTTGAGATGTAGACTTGGTAATCTCGTTAGTCGGACTAACTTGAGCGGCATCATTTCATTTTCCGTCCCTACCCACCCATTTTTGGATTCAGTTGCTAATTTTTAATTAATCTGTCAGACGCAGTGCCACGGCCTAGTTTACACTTTTTAACTGACCTATCGAGCCGAATGAAAAATTCGTTGTTGTAAATATTATATCGCACAAAAGGCTGATGGCTGATGCGTTTAATTTATTTCAGATCCGCGATTTGTTTTCGATTTAAGCGGGGAAAACACGGAGCCCGTTGTATAATCCATTTTCCCAGAGCTGAACTTTTATTAAACCGAAACGGCTTCCTTAAATGGTATTAGTGTATCCTAAAAATAATTACTAAAGTTCTAATATTTCGAGGAAGCATCTGGGGACTGGCCTAAATGAGTTTGTGTTCCGAGTGGTAATATTATTTACTCTTACGCCTCGGCTAAACATCGAAAAAAAAGAAAACAGGACAAAACAGTTTAAGCTTGGTGGAAAGTAGATCAATATGTAATCAACGAAAATTACATTAATAGTGCTCCCTGTCGGGAAAGTGCAACTGTTGGAAAAAATAGAATTTTGTGTTTAGTCGCTAGTTTTGAAACGTGACTCTCGAAAGATTGCGTGCGTTTTAAAAAGATTAAAAATTTTAATTATCGGTAAAAAGTCGAGCAAATTGCAAGTAACTAATATGATTTTTCTTGGAAATATGTTCAACAAATGAAAACAATTACAGTGAATATTTTAAATATTTAATGGGACAAATAAGTAGGTAGAGCTTATTGTTAATATTTGTTCCACATAGAACTAAATAAATATTTATATTAAAGGTACAAATATATCTTTTATTTTTCTTTTAAAATTACTATTGCTTCAAATGTTTTTTTGAATTAAAAAATAATCGCTGGGTGCCAAATCAGGCGATTGCTCATTCGATCAGTTGTAAAATAAAATTGTTTATTTAAATCACAAACTAATCTACGTAGAAACTTGTCAGTTGGAGGGTATTATTTTGAAAAGTTATATTTAAGAAATATGTCACTGGCCTGTACATATCATATAACCCTTGTATTTATGAAAATAATAAAGGTAATTGTAAGAAACTAACACAATTGTATAACAAATGGAAACAATTATATTACGATTATATTATTGATTTCTAATAATAAATAAATAAATATTCAATTTAAATTGATGCTTTAAAGTGGGTCAGAAACTTGTCTAACAAAACATTAAAACTATATGAATGTTTAGAATTGAATACAAAAATTTCAGTTGTTAAAAAAGTAATTTTAAGGTAAAATTATCGAAACATGATCTTTTGCAATACTTTTAAGTGGATCATAAATTTATCAAACATAACTTTAAAAATATATGAATGTTTAATATAAAGGTAAAAAATTATTTTTAGTTATTTTAACTTAAAATTCTCAAACCACTAGTGTAGGTTTCTATTAGGATTATTCCTTTGCAATGAATTAAAATGGATGACAATAACTTTTTCTTTGCAAGTGGATCAGAAACTTATATAATAAAACTAAAAATATATAAAAGGTTAGAATTAAATTTAAAAATTAATGTATATGTAGATAAAGCTTTAGTGGAAGTTAGAGCAAAGTACTTTTTAATTTTTGTCACCAATTTATTTGAATATATTATATATACATAAAATTATTTTGTATAGATAAAAATATGAAATTATATTATTTTCTATATATCTTTTAAAATTATATTTAGTTTTTTTCTACAATTTTGATACAATATCAATAATTTCTTATAAAACTTTGGAGGAAGTTGGAGAGTTAGAATTTTAAGATAAAAATATGGAAGTAGTTCTTATGACAATAGTTCTTTTCTATTAGTATTTATTAAATTTTAATAAATATTTTCATCTATTTTAGTTTTTTATTATTAATATTATTTTAAAACATAATAAATATGCAATTCATTACTCATCCTACAATATAGTGGCGTAATTAATATTATTAATAATATTAATGTGTGATGTGATGATATTTAACTTTAATTAAATAAAAATATTTACATTTGTACATTATTAATGTTTTTTTATTATGAATATTGTTTTAAAATATTAAAAATCTGTAATAAATGTTGCAATACTTCTTACAGAATAGTAATGTATTTAATAAAATATTTATTTTCCATTTTAAATATCCACTAAATGTTTTCCAGTACACATCCCTAGTGAATAGACAACATAAACATAATTTAGTCGGCCCCAAACCAAAATACATGTTCGAATGTGATGCGCACCGCTAAATTAATAAACTTTCTTGTGGCGTAATTCGCAGTAACCGTGAAGTTTCTTCATAACGCCCGTGAAGTACGGCGACGATTATAAAACTTTGCACCCAAAACTGTAAGTTTCGTGTGCTGACGTCACAGAATGCTGGAAATAAGCAAATGTAGAGGATAACGAGGGTATATATGCCACGAACTGGTCAATAAAGGTGTGACGTCATTCCGCTCACCTGCCTTCCGCACTTAAATATTTAAAGGGCTCCGTCTCTGACTGGATACACCGTACACAATAAAAGTTCCAAACGGTACGGGCATTCTTTCGAAAGGGGGAACACCTTTACGTTCCGCAGTGTAAATTAGGAGGTAGCAAAGTTTTATGTACGCAGGTAATACGTCGGATCATCACCGGGGACGCATGGAATCAACTTTATACTTACTGCAAAAAATGAAAACGGAACATTTCCAGATATATTAACCACAAAAAATTGTACAAAATATAGAATTATCAAATTTCAAATCATGCACAATCAGGCATCAACCACATTAATTCACAGCCGTTTCTAAGATATTTGTCTAGTTACAGACAGTACAATTGCAACATATTGTAACATATTCTTAATTTGTATTTGGATTGCTCCATTATGTGGAAGATGAGAGTGAACCTAAATTATAGTGAAGCAGTAATCACACATTTTTACACTCTTTACATCTTTACATTGTTAACTCACTTTATTTTTTATCCTATTACATATAGAATAGATGAAACAATATTTTCTATTTCAATGTTGTAAAAATCAAAAGTGTTAAATTGCTATCTTTCTATCACTATATATATATATATATATATATATATATATATATATATATATATATATATATATATATATATAGTTTTAATTTTGATTGCTATTTGTGCAACACTGTAATAAAATCGTAATTTAAATGCAACAACTCCTTGAAAACGAATTCCGTGTGTGCAGTTACATTGATGTTTTAGCGGTGTCTGTGCACAGGCGTTCCATTGCGGCGTTGAAATATTAATGCGAAGTTTAAAGCCGAGAAAATACACAAAACAGCGTCGAAAACTTGCCCACTAAATCAATTAGATTCACTCCGGGGCAAGATAAAATGCAACTTACACGAGTACGTCTCTCGAGTTTGATTGCCTCCTTTTTTTTTCCTTCACTCGTGCTGCGAGTTGTAAAAGATTGTAATTTGAGATGATTTAAAAAAACTTTTTGGCTAGTCAGTGGTTGAGAAGTTTCACGAATAGAAACCTGATTTGAATACCGTCAATAAAAAAATAGGCTGTTTTTTTTTCTTTTATAATCAGACCTCAAACTTTCGGGTTCAAAGTGCGCAGGTTACACTGACAAAGAACAGTGTGAATTACTGCGGCACCGCTTTTAAACGTAATTATGGTCAATGGAGCGCCGTGCACCGTGGGGACTTTGATAAAGCTTTGTATGAAACAATGGACCGCTTAAACGCTTTTTCTGGGACCCAAAACAAAGAAGTGTGTGATAATCAACTCGAGGAACAAACGACAAATTTGAGCACCACCGATTAAAACCGATCATTTATACGATTTTGAACAGTCTGTTATGGAAATGCGGCGGGCCTTGTTTGCAATTAAGACGATTCATTGAATGGTGGTTCGTCCTGGCATTTGGATGGCTTAAAGCACTTCCATTTAAAATTCGATGTATATATAGTTACACAGGACACAAATAATTATTTATATATGAGAAATAGAATGATATGTAAAAATATTTAATTTGTAGTAAAGAAACATCATACATACATTAGTAAACTTGCGCATTCGCCACTTTCCAAACAATACGAATGTGATTAAAATTATTTGAAATAAATAATTATTGAAATTAAAAAAACTGAGTCCATTATATAAATTAATTATATATATGAATTAACAAATTAAAATTAATGAATTATTTCATTGTAAAAAATAAACCACAAGTGGAATATAAAATAATAATTAAATAATTATTAAAAAATAAAGTTTTAATTTTTAACATGCAGTTAAATAAAACTTAAAAGTAATAACAAATTATATTATTTAAATTAAAATGAAACATATTGTCTTAACTAACCAACCAAATTCACAGTATGGTTTTGATTTAAAATAATATCTATAAATTTTGTATCATTTTATACAAAGTTATTTTGAAATTTTCATGACGCCAAAATTTAACTGAACCAACTCAATTCACGTTTTACTAGCTTTTTTACATGCGTGCATATAAATAAACAATAACCCTCCGTCTCTTCCGACTGCATGCTAATGAAAATTTAAATATTTAGATTTTATGTGAAGGCGCCTCATCGACAGAATCCTCTGCACGTGCATAATTTAACTAAAGGTTTTTTATCTTTTTAAAGGAATGCAGAACTGTTTCAAAGTTGTTTAATTCATTCAATTCATACTTTTTTCAATTTTATACTTATGTATCTCAGCAATAAAATAATTACAAGTCTGAATGTTTTTGTAACAAATTGTAAGAAAGTATATTTTTTCTAAGTGGTGTTAAAAGCAATCGTAAAGATATAATTTGTTCCTCCTTTAGGTAATAATATTTTTCATGAGGATGAACGCCTATTTCCACTCTCTTTTATAGAACTACTTCTGAATGACTGTACCAGAAGAAACATCTTGTTTGTTTTATTAGATTTGAAATAACCCAATTATTAAATAAATCGTTTAAATATATATATTGTTCAAATAAATTAAATTGATCACACAAAGTCAATTCAATCAGTCATTTTTTACGGTTAATTAAGTGAGCTTCAATTAAATGTAAAACGTGCTTTTATAATAAAAACTCAGTTTATTAAACTTTAATAAAACGATATCCAAAAGAAAAAACAGCTTTTAAGGAATGTCATCCTGACTGAACGGTGCAAACATTCCGGATAGAAACTTCCAATAATCATCCCCCTAAAAATAGTTCTAGAACTGAAACTATGTCAGTCCCATCGGTAAAAGCTCCCATTTGTTTATACGACGGAAATGGATAGACGTTGGGTCGGTGAACTGAAGACGTTCCCGTAACATCGATTACCTGAACGCCGATCGGATCAACTTCCGAGATGACGAAAACCTGCTGCATCAAGAAGTCGATTCGGCGATTTATAACCCGCGTGGAATACACCTTTTTTCAGTACAATTTTTGTTTCTATTTTCATCCATGCTTTGCAGTTATACGAGATGGTTTATGGGACTGTATTAAAGGGTTATTAAATTCGTATAAAATATATGTATGTAGATGTAAAATTTATGCAAGGGTTTATCTAGTTTTATTGTTTTGTATAATTAACTTATATGTGAGTTTAATGATATTACATTGGTTTTATTAGTAATGGGCCCATTAGAATAATTTTTAATATTATTATTAATGCTTTTAGTATAATTTCAGTCAAAAATTTTACGGTTGATATAATCATATTTCTGATAATAACGGAAATGTGCATACTATAATAAATGCGTTCATTACGTTTTATTATATTTTTAAATTATAAATGTGTTGGTAATATTTTTATTAACGACCACATAACAAAAATTGGATGAAAGTTACGTATTTAAATTAAAATCACACAAGCCAAAGTTTCAGGATAATTTTTGGGTGCAGAGTCTTAAAGAACCACAAGATTTTACGTATCAGCAATAGTTTTTGGGTTCTTGCCGATTACAACGTTGATAAATTACCACAATTGAGTTTTTTTTTTATTGGGTCAAAGAGGGGAAAATCTACAAGACGCCTTCTGGTGGAAGTCGAAGGCAGTGTTGGACTAACCGACTAAAAACCCCTCTCCGGGCACCGATCCGAAGATCATGGCCTAACAATTGAGTTGTTCAAAATTATTTTGAAGAGGATAATTTGGATGTTATGGTGTGGCCAACTAGATCGACGCATAAGAAATCTGGAAGCCGCATATAACCTTCAAGAATTAGCTCAACAGTTTCAGAGAGAAGGGAACAATGTACCTCAAAACTTGATCCGCTGGTTGATACAATCAATGCCTCAATATTGCGCAGAACTACGAAGAAGTAGAGGACATGATCACTAGTAAATATAAGGATATCTTTAATTTTTCGTCATTTTATAGTGCTAATTTGAATATTAGTGCATATTTATAATATATGAACTACAAACGGAATGTAAACATTAAACAATTAGTATAATAATTATTAAAGGCAAAAAAAAATGAAATCTTGAATTAACATACAGTTAAATGTATATTTAATTAAATAAAACTTAACAATAATAATAAATTGAATTATTAAAATTAAAATATAAAATATAAAATATAATATTATACATATATTAATATAATATATTATTAATCAACCAACAATAATTAAAAACATGATTTAAAATAATATTTATAAAATTTATACCAATTTATTCACAGTTATTTTGAAATTTTTGAAAGGTAAAAAATTCAACAGAATTTCTCAACCTGTTATTTGGATTGAACTGAACATTTGAATTGATGGAGTGAGTACTTCTTCAGAAGGACACACAGGTCTCATTATTCAATTTAAATTGCAATTCTGCAAAATGCGATACAGGCTTAGGGAATTTAGTTTGGATTATGTTCATTTGTCTAAAATTATTTTCTTTAATAATTTTGATATTTAAGAAACGAAAATAAGGGTCATTGTAAATGATTTCGTAGTTCCCTCCAAACTTTAGACATTCTCTAATTGCCTAATTCCCATAGTTCACTGTCGCAATTGTTTAACACATATTTTACATACGAAATGTGGAGCCCAAGACTTATCCTCGTCTCCCAGATTAAAGTATTCTAGATAAGCCCTACTCACAATGTCCAACAACCATTTTGATGTCAAGGATTTTTCAACTGTTCCTGGGTACTGGATGTATATAGAATCCTAAATAGCCTTTAAATTTCATCTATTGAATCTGATTCTTAAGATAATTCCGCTGACTCCTTGAGATATTCAGGTCTTTTACGAGATCATTGACTTCTTATTGATTAAAATGCTAAAGAATTATTTAGTCTATTTCAACGATATTATGCTTTTTTTATTGAAATTGGATGTTTCTGTACCCTCTTCCGAAAGCGCAGGAAGTTAATATTTATGAAACAAACGGGAGTAATTGTTATGGTGATGGAATGATTCCCTCCGAATTATTGATATTCCAATTAACCTGTATCCTAAAAACTGAAGATGATAAACAGAATTTGATGGCATTTTTGCACATCAAAACATACAAATTCAGTTCTTTGTTTTCCATCACCAAAATAAAGAATAATCATTTTGTTGGTCTTTATTATTAATATAACGTACAATCATTTTTTTATTTTAGTCCAAACTCACCAGCAAAAACTTTAACACAAAAACTAAAATTTCCACTTGATTAAAGTTTAACATGGGCAATTAAGCACATTATAACTTGCAATTTTCCGCTTAATTTTTGCCACACACAACATTGTTACATCGGTTTTACGATGCCCTAATCCAGATTTTAACAGCCCGGTTGTTTTATCCGGAAACCCATCACGACTGCACTTAATTTAATGTTTCATTTATGTGCACTTCCGGACACATCCGTTCCGATAAAATCCGGATGCGAATGCGGCGTCAGGTGGGACGACACGCTGTATTATTTAATGTTGCGGCCATGGAAATGGACGGGTCAGCGGAAAAATCGAAACAACAAATCGGCAGCGACGAGTCTGTCGCGCTATCGATTTTACTATTACTTTTACAATTCTCCGGGAAATGGAACCGGCTCCGCAGCCATCTCCATTCATAACTGACGGCGTGACAACTTTCAGTTTTTACATCCAACATCGCGTCGCTATTAGGTATTGCAAAAAAAACAAATTTCGTTGAATGAGGTGCCATTCAAAATGGTAAGTAATATTTACAGTGTAGCGAAGATAATGACACAGGCGCCGAAACGTTCAAAATAAAAGGAGACAAAATGAAAATGGTCCGACAGCGCAAACTTTCCTGGTAATCTTGAGCACACTTTAAAGCGATTATAATTGTAGCAAGAATGTTTTGGAGGCGGTTAAGCGGGGGAAAAATTTATAAACAAATTTCACCTTTGTTCTTGCCGTCTTTTTCCGGCGTATAACGACCGCAAGGACTCCGCGAACCGTTTATCTCGATGACATTCTATTTCGACTTCATTGTTGTCGATGCCTTTCCCACATGTATAATGAGTCAACGCTGCTCTAAAACTAATCGTTGTTTTTTATTTTATTCTTTTTTAATCTTTTGACGTGACCTACTTCTGTTGGAAATTCCGTGCCTTTGTTTCGTTTTTGCTCAGTTAAGCTGAACAAAATATTTAAATCAATATGGGGACTATGAAGAAAAACTTTAAATAAAGAAGTTCCATCCATAAAACGTAAAATAAATGTAAGACGAGCTTGAGAATTTTAAAAGATTAAAACCATCAGGAAATTTTTATAATTTTACATTCAATGTGGAGTTGGGAATTATTTATGAAAGATAAATACTTGAATTTACCATAATTCAAATGAGATATCAAATTTCAAAAAAAATTTGGTATATTTGTCTGTCAGCAAGAAAATATTTTCAGTATCTTAAAATATTATTTATTAAGTCACTAGTATATAATAACATAGAATAATAACAATGGTAATAATGATAATGATTATAATAATGGAAATAATAATAATGATAATGATAAAACGATACGAAGGATAATACTGATATTAACCATCATAATGATATTAATAATAATAATGGAAATAATGATAATAATAAAATTGATAATTATGGAAATATCGATAATATTGATAATAACGATAATAATGTTAATAATGATAATAATGATAATAATGATAATAATGATAATAATGATAATAATGATAATAATGATAATAATGATAATAATGATAATAATGATAATAATGATAATAATGATAATAATGATAATAATGATAATAATGATAATAATGATAATAATGATAATAATGATAATAATGATAATAATGATAATAATGATAATAATGATAATAATGATAATAATGATAATAATGATAATAATGATAATAATGATAATAATGATAATAATGATAATAATGATAATAATGATAATAATGATAATAATGATAATAATGATAATAATGATAATAATGATAATAATGATAATAATGATAATAATGATAATAATGATAATAATGATAATAATGATAATAATGATAATAATGATAATAATGATAATAATGATAATAATGATAATAATGATAATAATGATAATAATGATAATAATGATAATAATGATAATAATGATAATAATGATAATAATGATAATAATGATAATAATGATAATAATGATAATAATGATAATAATGATAATAATGATAATAATGATAATAATGATAATAATGATAGTAATGATAATAATGATAACAAAGATAAAATGATTGATAATAATAATAATATTTAAAAAATAGTAACGTAAGAAAATGGAGCATGAAAAAAAAGGAAAACTCCCAGAATCTACGCTGTTATGACATTATGAAAAAAATTTATTTTATTGAATTATAGATATGTATTTTAGGATAATAAATACCAAATTAAAACACGATTGAACCAAAGGCGACAGAAATATAAAAAAAAAACTTTTGATTTTTAAATTTAAAATCTTCTCAGGAGAAACTTTAGATTTTAGATTTTCTTCATCATTGAACGTGTTTCGAAATTTTAGCTACTAATTTTAGAAACATCTTGAATATTTGTTGTGGCTTAGAAGACACTGTTTTTTTGAAAAGATTGAGCAAGTTTTATTGTGGAAATCGACTCTTTAATATTTCCAAATGTAATTACGCCGTCATTACTGAAATTATATAAATAAACAAATATTTATTGTTTCCGTCTTACGTAGGCCACTCAGTATTTTTTTAAGCAAGTTATCAGTGAGCATATTCATTTTCATAATATTTCAAATTAAAATAATACAAATGACAGATATAACACAGTGTGGTCATACCATCGATACAATCAAGTAATTGCAAAGCGAAAAGTGCACGTTTATTTTCTTTCACAATTTACTCGCAACGGATATTTCAATCGTAAAAACAAGTAACAAAGGCTTCTCTCTGTTTATACACCCACACAAAAATGACTAGACTGTATTTTTCTAAAACTAAACCTCAATAAAAACTTTCATAACTGTAAAACTTTTCGAGCACTCTCCTGCGTTTACGTGCATGGTAAACTTTTTAAGAAATTGCTAAACGCCTACGTTTATCAGAAATAATTGACTGGGGTTTGCAATCACGAAAGCTTGAACTTTCCACATTTTCCATTTTCAATTTAACGACCTTATTAAGCCCCATCAATAAGCTAAACTAAACAACTTTTTTTTATCGGACTGATTTCTAAGCGGACGATCTCAAAGTTGGAGGATGTAAATCGACTGGCAAATTTTCAATTTTATCTTATTGACCATTAGAAAGTTTAAATTGAATTTCTCTTATGTAAATTTCCGCAGCCATTTCGCAGTGTCCTATCGGCATTAACATCAAAAGTAATTTTCCCACAAGTAATGAAAATAAACACAGCAATTAAGTGAAAAAGTGCGTTATTACCTGAACTAGAAATTCAAGTACATGTGGACTACGTTTTCTAATGTAAAAGTTTGAATTGGTTATATTTCCAAAACATTAAGCATGCCATCAAGTTACACGGAAATTTAATATTGACTTCGAGCTCTACTTTCCCTTTATACGATATAAAAGCGAAGAATCAACTTATCAAAAGGAACGGAGAACTCTTGGGAAACTTTCTTTGGATTATTAGCAGTCATGTGTTAATAAACCAAAATTTTAATATATAATAAAAATAAAATAGCATAATATATGTTGATGGTGGTTAATTATAATTTATTGATTATCACAACAAAGCGAGTCGTAAATAAATTATTTAAATTGTGGTACAAAGCTGTCAATGTTGTTTCAATAATTCCTTTTAAATTAAATAATTACGGTCGACCCGATTAAAATAAAATAAGGAATGCACTCAGCGATCGAATTGGCAAGGTTTTCCGTCCGTTTTATCTCAATGCCAAATGTGGGTCAAAAGGTTAAGGTTTTATTATATATTTTAAAAGCAACGGAATTAGGTTGAATTCAATTCACAGAAAACGTGCCTTATAAAAGCCAGCGTAAGACTTTATACAGCAATGATTAATTTAAGAATGTCCTCTAAATAGTGTTAATAAATTTCCCCATGAATAACGAAATGTCATTCGAAAGTTTTATCGACCTTGATTTTGACACTGAGCCAAAATAATTTGCATGTTTCAATATACGTAACTTGTTGTCAGACTTTGCGTCTGATGTTACTTATTACGTTGTCAACAGTGTTTGTAAATATGGATATGTTAAATTCCTTTTACTAAACGATTAATAGAACAGGGTTAATTTAATCCACAAACAAGGGTTCAGTTTGACGTTGTATGAATTATGTATTGATTATTTTATGTGTGTTGTTATTGCGGCCGTCTCAGCAAAGAATATAATTTAAAACTTGTTTCGAAACTTTGTCATTCGCTTCTCCAATTCACCTATAAGTCGAATCCACTATGAATAAAATATATTATTATAAGCAGACATTTGAAAAGTTCCTAATTCGTTTGCCGTCATCGCATCAACATAATTTCCCTTACAAGATTTATTCAACCACGTTTGTTTTATCGTTTTTCGGTTTTGCCAAGAAAATTGTATCATGTTGGTAAAAGCGGTTTTCGTAATAATGCCGCAGAAGTCGACAGTGAATTTTCTTAGTTGCAAAATCACGAAAGCTCTTTATCATCCATCATGCACCTTACTTTCAGCGAGTGCGTCTCACAAAGCGTTACAATTCAATTTTCTTTTCACGAAATATTTACATTAGTCTATTACTAAATGAAATGTAAAAAGGTAATTTGTTAAAAGGTTTTTAATTATTTCTAATAAATGAGTTTTCATGGATAAAGTTCTTAAAGATTTACATTTTAATGAAGATTATGAAATCTGAAATGAATATAAAATAATTAATGTGTTTAAAAGATAAAATAATTGACAACTTTAAGAACTTAAGAGCAATTAATTGTGTGATGTCTTTAATTAAGTTTTTTGTAGGAAATGAAAACGAATAATATTTTACCGGTAATTTTATAACGTTAGAATTTATGTTTTTTCATTAAATATAAACTTTACAACACATAAAAATGATTATTATGCATGTAAAACTAGCAAATATTAAAGAAATAAATTAACAATTATACAATTTAAAATTGTAATATTTATAACATATTCTACATAGAATTATTTAAAAAATTTTATTTTATGTTTGAATGAAAATAAAGCCACTTTAAAAATATAAAATGTTACATAAAATGTTCAATGAATTAAAATACATTGAACAACCAATTGCTATCATTTTTCTTTTTTTTTTAATTTTAACAATGATATAAATATGAATTGTAATTTAATATATATATATATATATATATATATATATATATATATATATATATATATATATGTATATATATATATATATATATATATATATATATATATATATATATATATATATATATTATATTATGGTGAAACAAAATTTCAAATTTATTATATGTATTTAATATTAATAATAATATTCTTGAAAATGAAAATTATAATTAAAAAAGATCGAATTCAAATTTTTATTTTACAAATTTTTGAATGAAAAAAAAAACAACTTTAATAACCTAAAATATACATTTTAAATAAAATGTCAAATGAATTAAAAAGAACTTTAATAATTAATACAATTTATTATATTTTTCAATTAATTAAATTTTATAATTTTTATACTGTAAACATTAAAATAAATAAACTAATTATCATTTTTAGTTTTTTAACTTAAATTTATATTTAAATGTAAATTTCTCAATTTTTTATTTTAATTTAGACAAAAGGTTCGTAAAATATTTTATGAATTTAAAATTAATAAATATTATAAAGAAAGGAAAAAAGAGTATTAGATAATCAAAAATTACAATTTCTAAATTTATCATTCATTTTGATTTTATTTATGTATTTTATTCCTAAAAATGAATATTATATATTTTAAACTATAAAATAAAAGTTACTTTATTTATTTAAAATAACTAAATATTATAAAGAGAAAAACAAGAAAATTAAACAATGTAAAATTTATTATATACCTTTTAAATAAATATATTTATATTCAAAAATGACAATTATAATTAAGAAATATTGAATTCAATATTTTTATTTTTTAAATATTTAAAAGAAAAAAAATCTTCTATAACATTATAATATATAATAAAATGTTCAATAAATTAAATTTCAGTAGGATTTGATACTAAATTATAATTTTATACAGAGTGTCTCAGAATATGTGAATTTCCCGAATTCAGATACAACACATAAAAATAATAGGAAGCTTGTTAGGCTCTCCAGAATGCTCCAACATTAGTCCATATTTTTGAAATTAATCATTTCCAATAAGTTTCCTCGATTGTCTATTGGATTGGCATAGACTAAACTTTTTAAATAGCCCCACAAAAAAATTCTGATGGATTTAGGTCAGGTGATCGAAAAAGCCAAGCCTCTGGTTTATTCTAAAGTAAAGGTAGCAAAGTAGATGAGAATATTTATTATCAATTCATATCAAATTATCAAAAAATTAAAATAAATTGCGACAATTTACCCACATTTAATTAAAATATAAGAAAAAATTGAACTTTGACTCCCATTTTTCGTTACGTATATGCACTTAGAAATAAATAGTAAACATTGTACAAAAAAAGAAAGAAGGAAAATTAAATTAATTTTTATTCATTATATGGATCGTATAATAAATAACTAACAACTCAACTTCAATATTCTTGTTTCAAGGTTATAAAGAAAAAGAAAACAACTTTAATAACTCTAAGTATACAAAAATAAAATATTACTTACTTATACTTCCTGGAAAATTGCTTATTAAACGTACATTAATTCAGTTTCTTTAATTAGAGCGTTTTCTTTCTTTACATTCATTTACCAAACAATTCCTTTAGTTAGATCGTAGGTAAAGTACGCGTACACTAATTGACATTAAATGAGCACACAAATATTGGTACATTTTCGAAGTGATAATGACATTCAGTGTTCACAACGTCACGCGTTTCTTACATTTCGTTTATTGAAAACGTCCCATAAATCAATTGAGAATGGCTCTATATTTCCGCATTTGGATCTAAAATCAATACGTGGCTAGAATAAATGCCGTCGGTTACAATAGCATTTTGTTGTTGTTTTCATACGTGTTTGTGTTTTATTTATAAAGTTTGAACATATATGCATGCACATTTCGGGGTGGCTTCGAATGTAGTCGGTTTTTTGCGTGTTTTCAGTTTAATTGGAATTAAACAATAACGTTAAATGTGCAGAAAACATTGGATTTTATTTTTGCCGTTTACATTTTCCAAACGGGAAACACTTGAGTGCATGAGTAAACGTTTTATTAGATAAATTGTTATCATTTTCTTCAAGCCACATTCGCCTCTTTGTTCACGTCAACACTGCGGATACTTAACCATATAAAGAGCATATTGCATTTATCATATAAATGGGTCTGTGTAATGGCAATAATAGTTTAACCAGATTAAATTCCACCCCAAAGTTAATGAACGAACTGAATTCGTTATTTTTAATTATCGTCGTATTTAAGTAAATGTTAATTTTACCGGAGGAATAAAATATAAACTTGCTTGAATGAGACAATGGCAAACATAAACATTTCTCATAATTTTTTTGGCGCAGCCGCTAAACTAATATACTTTATCTAAAACCCTTGTCACCAGACAATCTAAAATTAAAATGGTACACAAAGCAAAATTATTATTAAGGCAAGTTTTAAAAGAAGGTCAAAACTACAAAGATAATTCACGGCGTCTTTTACATTAAAAGCGGACTCGCAAAGAAAAGCAGAATTATAACCGGGTCCCTTTTTTAACGTTTTAATTAAAACAGATTTAGATATTTTAAGAAAACAATTAATCGACACGGTTTATTTCGACAGACTGTCTGGTGCCGCGGGAGTCACGACGCAATCGATGAGTTGCACCATTAAAATTGATGTGTTCGATTTTACCCCAAAAGTCTGCTGTGCGTTTCAAATGAAAATATAAATTTATATTTTTACTACGGCTTTTATATTTAAGGCAGCAGAGATTTGATATGTAAAACGTGCCTTTTTTGTGTTCTCCTTGATCCGAATTAATCGGAACGAAAAAATCAAATCAAAAAGAGGATTTAATTTCTGTAGGCACTCGAAATGTTTCAAGTGTAAACGTTTTCTTGGAACATTACGATTGATGTTGAAAGTTTATGAGCTTTTTATGATTTGATAAAAGTTTTATTTCAACTCATATACACACAACCAAACCAAACTTATATGGAATCCCGCAGTAATTACGATAAATAGTGTTTTATCGGAAAAAAATGTGTTTAAAATAAAAAGTTGTTTATCCAAACTACTATAAAACTATGAACAAAATCGTTAAAACAATTTTATGTAGAGCAAATAACAAAAATGTGAATTTCTCATAAATTTTAATATACAGTTGTTCTGTTTTAACAGGGATATTTTAACGCGCTTTAATTATTTTTTTAACGTTAACTCATAAGTACTCAATAGGATTAAGATCCGGTGACCAAGAAGCCCACTCTAATTCAGTCACACTTCCAAACAATTTTTGATAACTCTGTTGGTATGTGGAGAAGCAACTTCAAGGTTATCCTAAGACCTGTAACAACAAAGGAATTAAACAATATCTCAGTCAGTGATAAATTAACCATTAAAAAAAGACTTGCAATTTAATTTAATTTCATTAAATTATATTGCACTATTTCTCTCAACTGGAGTTAATTTACGTCAAGGCAAAATTATCAACAAATTTCGACACAGACTACAATAATCAATTATAAACTAAATGAACATCAATTTCTTTAAAAACCTATTTTGTTTTTTCTTTACAATTTTGTGTCGAATTTCACAACAATTAATAAAATAATCACTACCTCTATTGATTGTAATCAATTAAAATTAACGTTTGATATCCTTATCTTTTAAACATATGAGCACTGATTACGTCAGCAGTTATATGTATACACGTGGAGGCGTCCTCAATTTTACCAACTTTAAAAATTTATTGTTAAAACATTTCTAGTGCAGGGGTATTAATTTATCTTCCACAGACACTCGAAACATTTCAAATGTAAATGTTTTCTCGAGTCAATACAATAAACGTTATAAATTTATGCGGCAGCTTTATGATTTGATAAAAGTGCCGTTTCGGCTGTTATAAATGAAAACAGTGTGATCGGAATTAAAACGTTGTCGAAGGAGGGCGGTTTATTCAAATCACGGCCAAACCTAGTTTGTATTTTCGCACATCGAATCGATGTAACTTACTTTTAAATCAACTTAATTGCTCCGAATTTACATTTGAATCGAGACATCCGCCGAGGAGAATTGTCGTATTTGCACAGAAACGAATTTCACTCACCCACCCGCCCGATAGTTTCAAATATAAATCTGAATATAAATTTTGGACGAAAAATATTCATCATTAGTGGTTTTTCGTGGTTCACGATGGTGGGGCGGTGCGGGCAAACACGAACGATCAATCGGCCAATAAATTGGCTCGTTTATCTCGTTGGGCTTTTTATTGAACTGTTTACTGTTTAATTCACCTGTGGCAATTAATTTTAAACGAATTTTGTAACGTGCACCGACGAATGCGTGCACGCAACCCCCAAAATTCGTGGCACATATATATAGCTTTTTCACCCGATTATCAAAAACATGGTGAAACATTTACAGGCCAAAAATCCTGAATAAATACGATTACTATCTAGCGTTTTAGCGAATTCGTTGCGTGGTCAATGACGTACGATAAACTTAATGCACACTTTTCATACGAATTATTATAATATTTTAATAAGAAGCTAATCACGAAATGTTGCACTTTGAATTACAATTATATCACAAAGCATTCGCGATAAACTTAATGAAATATGTAGTATAGTTTTTTCTTACTTATAATTGTAACTCGTTAATCATTTTTACGCTTTTCTATGTAGAGTTTTGTATTTTACTAAAATATATATAAAGACAAGAATAATTTTATTATTTATACGGGGTATTTTTTGACACATTTTTTAACCTTTAATATATAATTAATTTATTCCAATTTATTTTTAGAAAAATATTAAACAATTACAGGATAATAATGAATTGATTATACTCATTGGCACGTTGTAGTTGCTATCTCATCTCACACGAACTGAATCTGACGTCTCAGTTTATTAAAAGTCAGTGGAGGGCACTATAAATTCCTTAAGCGTCGCCCCATCATATCCCACACATTTTCGATTGGAGAAAGGTCTGAAGATCTGGGTGGTCAAGGCAGTAAATTCGTATGGAAGATTTCCAAGTTTAATGTATTCCTGGCAATATGTGAACGGGTATTATCTTACTGAAAAATTAGACCAAGATCTCTCATCACGTAGAGATAAAAATAAGGCTCCAAAAGATCATCCATATATCGCTGGGATGTTATATTGCTACTAATAAAAACTGAAGGTGACTTGCTACCATAAACAATAGCACTCCATACCATTAAACACATAGAATTACTCTCCACTGCAAAGCGAAGAATCACCTCTTTTTCCACGTCGCCGTCTTACTAGCACAGGACCATCGTACAGCAAGCAAAAGCGTGATTAATCACTAAATACAATGTGATTACATTCCTCATTCCACTGTTGAAGTTTCATTCACCAGTCACAACGTTGGCGCCTATGGTTTGCTGGTAGAAGTAAGTCCAAAAAAGGACCTATCCTTAAGACAAAAAACCTAATACGGAGGTAAACAGATCGAATATCAATTGGCCTAGCTTCATTAATCAGCAATCATTCGAGTAGAACTCACCCTGTCCCTTATGACTAGTATCCTCTGAGTCTTCTGGAACCTCTTGCTCTATTTCTACTGCCCTCTTCACTCCATGACTGCCAACATCACATCACAGTCCCACTATTTTATCACTATCAAACTCGCTTAATTGGCTAAAATTATTCCTTCTTCGTACTCTAGTCATGTTAAACATTTAGTATAAATTACTAGATAAAACAAATTGTGACAAAAACTAAGTACTGTTTGAAATACTTTTAAAATATGAAGAAAAAATTTATTTATTTACCAAACGTCATGAGTGAAGGAAAATCCCGATAGAGATGACTTCCTTTTCGTTAGGAAGGTAATATAATTACGCCTCCGACGGTAATAAATTCGTTTCGCACGAATTAAAAATTGCTAAGTTACAGTTGATGAAATTTTAAATTCCATTATTATGTCACGTTTGAATTTAAAAGTCATGACAAGAATATAATATTTGCTGAAAAAGAGGATCATTTCTTTACATATAAATTTATTCAAACCTGTAAAAAATTCCATAAAAAATATGTTAAAGCTTATTTCTTCATGAGCTTGGGATAACTTTAAATAAACGCTAACATAAATATAGTTAAATACTAATAAACATTGTAAAATAAATATATTAAACCTATCTGATAGACTGACATGAACTTATCAACTTTTTTTATCAATTTTTATCGCTTTGCTTCAATATTTTCATATTCATAATTTAAATAAACTTTTTTTATAACATTTTTATTTTATATTCGATCTGCTGGAACCTAAAATGTTTGAAACAGAATAACTTTTGATTAAACATATGCAACATGACGAAAATTACTGAAAATTGACAAAATTTGCATAGAATTTAAACTTTTATTAACCGCAACACTGTTTACGTTTCTTCCCATCGAAACGAATTTATTATCTTTTTGACGAAATATATTTTATCCGTGTATTGCCTGAATGAAAAAAATGTTTTCGTATACAGTGCACCCAAATTACCCTGTCATAATATATTTTGTTATAAGATTCTAAAAAACCTTTATTGTAATCTAAATTACTTAATATTTATATTTTTATCTCTGCAGAAAAAAGATTGAACAAAAAAATATAATTCATTATTTTTTATTACGTATGTAAAATAAATTATTATTTATTGAATAAAATTAATTAATTATTATCAAAAATTCATATTCAAAAAATTCCTGATGATATTCTAGTTACAATTACAACTTGTTAATTAAGTTTTATGTTTTACATTATGTAAGTATATAAAAATGTTTTATAGTCATATAATTTGTTTATTATATTTATATCACAAGAGTATGTTGTTAAAAATAAAAAAACAATTATTGTTTTGGCTAAAAAAATCGAACAATTTTTTTAATTTTTTTTAAATATTGTACTCTTCAGCGCATTAAAGAATATGTTTAACCAGTAAAATAAATTAAGATTAAGAGAAAACTTAATTTTAAATCTGAAAAATGCTTATTTTTGGTTGAATTTTTTATATATATTTTTTATACTATATGCTTATTTTTTCGAAAAAGTCCATTAAAAACAGCACATAATTTTTCAATTTTTTATGAATTAATGAAAATGTAACAACTTCTGTATCTTAAAAAATGAAAAAATCAATATCTTTATATATATATTTTTTTTTAAATATTTTATTTTTAAGTGTGGTGAAGAACTTGTCTTGGTCAATTGAAAAAATAATAATTTCTTAGAGAAAAATTAATTTTAAATTTGAACAATACTGATTTTTTAGGGTTTTTCCTTGAAAATGAAAAAATTTGTTTAGACTGTATACCTATTTTTTTCAGGAAGTTATTCAACAATATTTTCAATTTTTTATGAGATGAAATATTATAAAAAATATAATTTTTAATTTAGAAAGTACTGATTTTTAGAGGATTTTTGTTGAAATTTTTTTTGTTTAAAGCGGAATATTAAAAATTTGTTTTTTACCAATCAAAATTTTTCGTAAATAAATGAAAATTAATGAGTAATAGAGTATTTCAAAAATAGTGTATTAAAAAAAAGCATGAATAATTATGATAAATTTAATAAAAATTCATACAAAATTGAAAAATTACGTTAGTAGCTTATTTTTGAAAATTTTCAATTTTTATGAACTTCTTGAAAAAAAACTAGGTTAGGTTAGGATTGGTTAAGTTTTTTTTATTTTTGATGATACAAAAATTGTAAAATTTTAAAAAATTAATAAAAAATTGAAAAATTACGTTATTCGCTTTTTTTGAAAATATTTTATTTTTGATGAACTTTCTGAAAAAAAAAGTTTTGAAACCAAAATTAAATTAAAATTTTCAAAAATTCATAAAAAATTAAATAAGTATTATTTTTTTTTTTCATTTAAGGAGAAACGTCAAATATCAGTATTATTCCAATTTAAAATTAATTTTTCTTTAAGATATTTTATATTTTTCAATTAACCAAGATAAGTTCTTAATCACATTTAAAAATTTAAATATATATATATATATGAAAAAATATTGATTACTTTTTATAATATAAAACTTAAAAGTAAAATGTAATAAAAATTGCTGAATTTCTAAAAATTCATAAAAAATTGAAAAATTACGTTATCGACAAAATATTTTTTTTTTGAAAATATGCCACTATTAATAAACTTTTTGATAAAAATTGGTATATATTATATAAACAAATTTCATAAAAATTTCAAGAAAAAAACCCAAAAATCAAATTTAAAATTAATTTTTTCCTAAAAAATATTAATTTTTTTAGACGATCAAAACATGCGCCGAAAAATAGAATATTTTGAAAAAAAATGTCGATAACTCAATTTTTCGATTTTTTTGTTTTGACTGAAAATAGGTAGAGCCGTAATTCTAAACAATTACTTTTATGATCAGTGGATAAAAATGTATAATATGAAATTATTCACTTTGAATCATAAAACTTGATCATTAACTGATTTAAGCTGTCTTACTTACTGTTCCCTTTTCCTCCGACAAACCACAATCCGAGAGGATCACTAAAGCAACCCCTTTTTAATTTCAGTCGTCTTACGTCGAATGGAGGACGGCCCTTCGTTAGAGTACTCGATAGCGTCGACGATGGAGGGCAGACCGTGGGGCGAGTTCCGGGGTCGGCACGACCCGAAGGGCTGCGGTCCGCACATCCTCCGCGGTCAATTCGAAGGCAACGAGGCGAACTTCAGCTGGACGTTCGAGGGCGCCGCCGAACACGCCAGACCTAATTTAACTTTCGAGTGAGTAACCAACCGAGCCCCTCTAATCGAATTTTTATTTGTGTCACCAGATAGCGATGAATATTTCGGATCGTTTCGCAAATCCTTAAAACGTTGGCGTTCTGTTGAATATGAATGTACCGGGGGGGACGTGTGCCGCCGTGGGGCTTGCAGGGGACGTATGCATTATTGAACAGTTTCAGCGGTTTGAATGCAGGCAGTTTGAAACAAAAGTGAACCGAACTAATTAACTATTTTTGCATGTTTTATAAATGAAGAGTCACGATGCGGTAGCGAATGCTCTTTGTTAAAAATTATCATTTTTAATCCGACATAAATAAATTTAATTGATACGTAAGTATACATGTGGTCCCACCAAATTAATTAACAAAAAAACTTAATTAGTCCATATGCACGCATAATTAGGAAGTTTCAATTCGTCGTTTGGCTACCACTTAATTTGGACATGAAAGAGAACGTGCCAAAAAATGGAATGTGAAAACATTTCCGATCACAACCGGTGGCGTAACGAAAATATGTAAAATAGGCGGCTTGTATAGATGGAAAAGTTTTGAAAAGTAGACGTTTTAAAGGAAAATGAACAAATTAAGTACTAAATTTTAAATTAAACGGCGTGAACGTTTCTGGAACGGTCAAATATTACTCCGTTTTAAAGACTTTTAAACAATATTGATTTGTTCTCGTGTAATTTGTGTTTGTATTGTAATAGAAATGGCTACTGCATCGAGAATCTATTGTGTACAGGGTTTTCTAAAATATTATATAAAAAATATAACAAATATTCTCAATAAAAATATAAAATGGCGGATTCCAAAAAATATAATTTATTTATTTATTTTTCTTAATAAAAGAAACTTGCTTTACAAAAATATTTTAATATATTCTTTTAAAAACCAATTTAAAAATTATCAAAATAGAACGACTATTTTAAATATTAAATAAAATGTTTAATATTATAAAACATTTATTTATGCCCGCTACTTTATTTCTCTTAATTAATTTATGTTCCACGCATTTTTCACAATTAGTAGGAGAGAAACTGTTTTTATTTAATTATTTCTGACCACAAAAATGTAAGTGACAAAATTAAAGCGACTCAAGTATTTTTCGGTCGTATTTATATCTTTCATATATGAACATCGTGTTTACATTAAGAACAATGCCTCATGGGTAACATTTGTCGGAGGATTTAAAAAATAAAATTATTATGACCTATAAATCAGGATGTTTACAAAAGGATATAAGCAAACGGTTTCTTGTATCAAAATGAGAGGAATCAGAAACAATTAAAAAGTATCACAATTCTCAAAATAGAAAGCAACATGAAAATGACCCAAAACAGACTGCCAAATCTGTTAAAGAATGGTTTGTGGGCAGCTCAATCTCCCGATCTTAATCCAATAGAAAACTTGTGGGAGATTATGGATAAGAAGATTAGAGCAAATTACATCACAAATAAAGCAAATTTGTTCATACAAAAGATGTGAGGATGTTATAGCCAACAATACTGAACAATATATTAAATATTAGGCCATTTACTTTAGATTTCCTAATTTTTTTTATAATTTTTATGAAGAGTTGCTCTAATTTTGGTTAACGTCAATAAATAACATAATTTATATGTGTTTTATTATTCAATGGAACAAACATCAGTCTCGTAAGTATATATTGATTAGAATTAAAACAAAAAGAAAGACGCTCTAGATTTGTCCAATACTGTATATTTATAGATAAATATCTTAAAGAACATAAAAAGGGGCCTTCTGGATTTTTTACTATTTATTAATAAAGTTAAGTAAAAAGGACATTTTCAGATTTTCAGAAACAGTCATTTACATCAAAATAAGATATCAACGTCTTAAAAAAAATTACTCTGAAAATACTCCTTGCAGACAAAATCACTTAATTTGAGGCTTATATTTTAAAATTAAGCTACACTAAACTAAATGTTTTCATTTGAAATAAAAATATTGCACATATCTCAAAATTTTATAGATGTTTTTTAGATAAGTTATAAAAATGTAAAAAAATATAATTTATTTATTTAATTATTTATTACTTATATTTACCTCAAAAAAGAAATATCATAAAAATTTTTGAAATAATTTTCGAAATTTTCTTATTTCCAATGAAAATCATCATAAAAATCTTTAAAATGTTTGAAAAATATCAATATTTGCGATTAAATTATTACCAAGATTTAACCACAGTTTTGATAAATTTTATAGATATATAATATTACCAACTGTAAAACAAAGATTGCACCACTTATTGTTTATAAAATTGTAACATAATTACTAATATTCAGATAAAATGTCAATAGGTAATTGACAAAACTAAATATCTCGAAATTTATCAGAAATCTTTATATCTTTAGAAAAAACACTTTTAAAGCCGAACCAAACTAAAGTTAGGATAGGTTATGATCTCGAAATTTTATAGAAACCTGTAAAAGCTTTCACTGTTTCCAAAAAATTAAATATTATATATTTTACACGAAGTATGCAAAATGTCACAGATAAGAACCAGTCAAAATCAATTGATTTGAGACACCCTGTGTAATATAATTATAGTTAATTCTAATTTAATTATAAATAGTATTTTGTATAACTGTCTAATAAAGTATTTACTTATTGAAAATATTAATATAACATTGAAAAAAATCATGCACACCTACCTCATAATTACTAGATGACGTAGATATTGTGCATGCAAAGAAATATTGATTTACTTTTGATTTCGTGTTTTCTCGAAATCAATTTGTGAATTATTTTCTATTTTTACCGTGAAAATAAATATTTCTGCTACAAGATATTACATTAAGTTTAAAAATAATAATACTCAATAATTCTATTGAAACTTCAATATACTTTTCTAATTTATTTAATTATTTTTTCCAAATATGAATATTAAACTTACCTACATTGGATTGAAAGATACACTTTCATCTAATTAAAAGTAAAATAAATATATGCGAGGTGGTTAGATAAACACGACATTGTGGACTTTGGCACGTGTCCGGTGCATTTTCACCCCTTCGGAAAAATCGATAGGACCGCGTGTGGTCACTGATTTTTATTCAACGGACGTTTTTACGCCGCCCCCAAAGTTGAATTGCCATTCCGTTCGGAGAATTCCTCTTTAAACTTACGTGCAGCGCGAGTGGAAGGAAGGCGACCCGTTTAATTAACGGTGCCCCATTTCACGGCCGGCAGGGTGAAAAATCGACACGCCAATTGATTTTATAATGCGGTGCGAAGCTCTTCATTATTTCGGCAACGTGTTACTCTCCAAGTAATTATTAATATCGACAATTGAAATTATTAGATTTTTTTTCTTAAAGGTTTTTGTTTACAAACGGCTGCGAACTGTCTGGAAAACTTTATAAGACTTGAGGTATGAAAGGGGATTAAAACACGCGATGGTTTAATAAAAAATATTGATTGGTGCGCATTAGACAAGATACTTTGTACGAATGTGTTGTGTCTTTGAAGTTTTCAAGCACGAAACAATTTTTATGTATTCTAAAATCGATGTCTCATGTTTCCTGTTTCAATTCCAGGTTGAAGTATTACGTACAAGACAAGAGAACTACGTATGGAATAAAATACTCATATCCAGCCTCAAATGGTAAGTACTTTTATGCATAACACAGAACAACATTCATTTTAATGCCAACTGTTCCTGAATGACTTTTAAGTAAAGGATTCCAAATAGCCATTATATTTTGTCTATAAAATGTGGTATTTTCGGTTCAAGTTTTACGAGATTATTCATTTGAGGATTAATAATTCTGCTTCTGCACCATCGTCCAGTAGCTGTATCTTTTGTTTCATTTGATTTCAACTATTATATTAAGAGAACATCAAGTCTTAGTTCTGGGTACTAAAATTGTTAAATCTACCTCAAATTTTTGGAAGGAGGATTCAAAATATCAATAAATTTCATCTTGCAGATCTAGATTTTGAGATAATTCGACAGACTCCCTTTCCTACATTGCTTCTTCATCGGACGTTGATCTTTCTGTACCATCTTCTGGCAGTAAAGGAAGACTACTGAAGGATGGAATGGGTATTTTTCAAAATATTGCACAGGTTCTATTACTGAAGCTAGACTAGAATATGACCATTTATTTCCATTACTCTTATAAATACGTTTAATATTTAGGAAATAAAAATAGCAACTATTATGATGGGTCACCTTCTAGAAGCACAGGAAGACCGCTGAAAGACGGAATGAATATTTCCTCAAAATGTTCTTCTAGTCTTATTGCTGAACCTAGATGAGAATATGCTCATTTGTATGTGTTGTTTCATTTTATTTCGACTATCAAATTTAGACACCTTCGAGTTTTAGTTCTGGGTACTGAAATTGTTAAATCTACCTCAAATTTTTGGAAGGGAAATCCAAAATGTTAATAAATTTCGTCCTCCTAATCTAGATTTTAAGAGAATTCGACAGATTCCCTTTCCTACATTGCTTCTTCATCGGACGTTCATCTTTCTGTACTATCTTCTGGCAACACAGGGAAACTGGTGAAGGATGGAATGGGTATTTCTTCAAAATGTTATGCCGGTCTTATTGCTAACGTAGGTTAGGATATGTCCATTTGCCTCTATTGTTTCTATCATGGTTCTCTCCAAATAACTGATACACCAAACATTAGATACAGTCTCTTTCTCAGTGTCCTCCTTCCCACATGATCTATACATGTTTTATATACGAAATGTAGAAGTCCCCCAAAGTATGCTAAATAAGCCATTTTCATAGGTTTTCTAAATTATTTCAAGGCGTATTCTCCACATAACAAAAAATGTTTGGAAGAGTTACAAAGCTACATCTTCTTGTGAATACCTTGACTATCAAATATGTCTAGGTCAGTAGAGTATAATATTCCTTATATCTACTCAAAAATTATTCCTAAACCCATAGTCGAAATATGACAGCATTTTTGGAATCAGAACGTTAAAAATTTCTAAAATTACTTCTTTATTTTCCAGCACAAGTTTTATTTTGCTGGCCTGTACAGTTAAAAAAGCCTTTACAATACATTTTTGTAAACAACAATGTTGGGCCTGCCATTCAAATTATGAATGAAAGAAACGGGAAACGAATTTTATTCAAGCACGCACTTACATTTAAAATTAATTGCTTGACATTCTCGCAAACCATTTAATTGTCCCTCAAAACCCAGTAAATTTTTTCAATGCATTTCCTTCGCATAGGTTTTTTTATCGCCTTTAATCCAGCCGGGCGTGAAATTTGAAAATTAAACTGGCACGAACAAAACCCAGGTAATATAAATGAAGTCTTTCGAATCTTTCACGGAGCCCGGAAAAAAAGCGGCTGACATAAAGTCAACCGTCCTTTATTAAATCACCAAACCGGTAAACTTGATATCAAGTTTGCAGATAATGAAAGGATCCAGCTTGCCGGCAACTCTTGTCAGTTTAGATGATTGATCATCTTTATTAACCGGCTCTGCCGCAACAGCCTGCGAAAAGTCCCGCCTAAGGATTATTTCTGTTTCATCCTTTAATTATCCAACAACTGGAAAAGATAATCTGAATATCTACTTCGGATACGAACAAATAAACGTTGTAATTAAATGACGATTTCAACACATCCGTGTTCGAACAACTGTTTGTTTTTATTAATGAAAATGTAAACGACGTAAACAGAACCGGTCGGGCCATTAACGTCAACATCAATTTTAAGTATGCAACCACCATCTGTTGCGGACTATTAAAATGATAAGCTTTTTACGAACAAAAGCTCAATTTGAACTCGACCACGACCAAACGGACGCATCGATCGTTTCGATCATGAAACACGTATTAAGGCCGTGACGAACACACGACGTCAGACGGCAAATTGCGAAATAATTATGCAACATTTACACAAACGTTTTTCTTTTACGCGTTTGCCCACACTAATTGAATTCGCAATTTAATTGGACCGGACAAAGCGTCAGTATCATATTTCCATTGTGTTGGATCAATGCATATTTATCATGTTAATACAATACACTATTTCGAATCGTTTGTGTGGAAACAACAGTTCGAATGTTTCGCAAAATTTGCGTAGCGGTTTTCGTCCGGCATTTGGAAATCATTTTGATGGGAACGTTGAATAACTCAATAAAGTTTTTAATGCGGACTTAAATACTGTAATTTGACGCGTTCTGGGACATCGTTGCTGAATGGGAATCGTCAAAATCTGTTAAAAATTGATTAAAACTGAATGAAAAAAAATAATATTTGACAAAAGCACACACCCCATACCGTTTAGATATAAAGTTGATGGAAAATTATTTCGAAATGGTAAATGTGTTAGGAGAACCTTCTCTTTCCAAAAACAATGATTTCTGACTATTTATTTAAATAGTTTAAGATGATCTACGTAAATGACTGAAACTGAATGAATACGAAAAATCGAGAATCGAGAATCAAGAAATTATAGGATATTGTTTTGGAAGATCCTTGTTTAACCAAGATAGATAGACATAGTAGAAGCTCTAAGTATTCCATTAGATGATGAGTACAATAATAAAATTCTTTATAAAAAAAGGTTAAAAAGAGGCAATGAAGATTCATATCGAAATTGTAAATGTTTAAAAAACAAATTTAAGTGGGCTTGTTTGTTTAAAAATTTAAAGGTGATTCAAATGGACGTCGAAAAACTTCATTAACACAAGATATCGTCGTGATATAGTTTTGGAAGAATGTTTATTGACTAAGAAAGATTTAGTAAAAGTTCTAGGCATTCCATTGATCACAGTACAACGATTAAATGTTTTAGAATAAAGAATAATGAAAATTCATACGAAAATGTTGAGTGTATTAGGATCGTCTTCTTCTTCAAACACAATGGTTTTTAAATTAGCTGGTTTGTTTAAAGAATTAGAGATGATCACATAAACATTCTCTTTGTTTAAAGTTTTGAAGTTGGTCCACATAAAAGACGTTGAGAAACTGCATTAACAGAGAAATTCACGAGAATTGTAACGAAACAAAAGATATAGTTTAAGAAGAATGTCGATTGATTTATTAGACTCCTTTGATCACATTGTAATTAATATGATCACATTAAAGACATATAAACACGAGAAATCGTCGTGAAAATAAAGAATATTTATTTAAGACTTCGATTGATCTGAAGATATTTATTAGACGCTCTAGGCATTCTATTGGGCACAATGCAGTGACTAAATTTTTTGTGAAAAATCATTTAAAGGCAATGGAAATTCATAGTGAATGTGTGGGGAGAATCTTCTCCTTTCAAAATCCAAGTGGGGGACATCCAAAAAGTGTATAAAAACGAAAGATTATAGAGTAGTGAGTTTTAAAAACCTCTGTGCGTATGGGTCAGACTTTCATTAGCAATAAATCAAATTTACATTGAAACTATGGCAGCAACATTTGAAACTAACTAGAATACATAAAGAAAGATTGTGTACGTCATCAATCACATGGATCTTATAACCTTTTGGATAAATTAGAAGCATATATATATATATATATATATATATATATATATATATATATATATATATATATATATATATATATAAACGAAGAAGTATCACTTTTGATGAGATTCATCGGAGTATTATTGGATTATTATATCATACTGAAAATTTAATTTATATTTTACAATTATAAATTATTTTTTAATTTTCGTTCTATGAAATTGAACAACCTAGTATGTACTCATCCAAGGTATTGTTTAATTAGTTTATATACATTAATTTATATAAAATCCTTAATTAAGCCTTATTCAATAACTTAAGATTAAATAAAACGTAAATTTAATAAAATAAACCAGAAATATCAAACAAAATAATGAAAATAATAAACCCCAATCAATAAATTCGATTCGAAATAAACAACTTGGGTGATTGATGGTGATGGCTAGGAATTTATATTTTATTCGTCCATCTATTTCACTAATTACGACTATTGATTTGTGAAATGCTTGAATGCTATTCAAACGGTATTTAATATACTCGTCCAGTGCATCTTTGGCCCAGAATTGTGTTTACTTACTTTACGGAACTTTAAGGAGAGAAAGATAAGAACGGGTCAGAACTGGAGTGGGTAGTTTTCTTTGTGGAGTTTTATCAAATTTATTTATTGAGATACACAAGTGCAATCAAAAACTAATTACATCTATCTCTTTTTTGTTAGAGTGTCGTTTGGAACTGAGAGACGAAGAGGCAGAGCTCAGCCACCGCGACGTGGCGCATCCCCACGAGTGTCAGGTGTGGTTCCCAATTCGCGAGTCGGGTCACGGCCTGGTCATAGAGCTGACCCGGCTGAATGTGCCCTGCTCGAAGGGTTTCATACATTTCTCGGGGTTGAACGTGACGCAGCACCAGCACCTCAGGAGCCACAGGCAGACGCATCTGTGCGGCAAGCTCGAAGAGTTGCCGGATACGGACAGGCACATCTACTTTCCCGCCTCGCATACGCCGCCGTTTATGCAGGTAATTACAGTGAAAATGTTTCCATGCGGTATTATGTTAGTTCTGGTTGATTAATGGATACGACATAAATGGTAAATGAAGGGTATGAAAGGTGAAAGGATAATTACTTACACGTGGGACGTTTAATATTAATAACTAACAAAACTATTAATAAAATAATATACTAATTGTTAAGTACTTAGCTTTTTTTTAAATGGTTAAGAAGAGTAATTTTTGGATGTAGAATTCATTTCGGTTTTCAGATCTGGATTTTCAAATAATTAGACAGATAATAGTTATGTTGCTTGAAGTCTTGAAACATTTTTAAATCTGCTTCAAAATCACGTCGCTTTCTTCACCAGAAGTTCCTTCCAATAGTTCAGGAAGACTGATGAAGGATGGACCAGATACTAGGTACATCTTATTACAGGATCTATGTTAGGAAGATTCCTTTATGACTATTGTCCCCATTAATACCTTTGAAATTTAGGACTCAAAATAGTATTTACTCATGAAAGCTCAATAATATACTTATCCCAGTAAGACGAGTAGAGAGAAAATTAAATATTCCAGGTATCCAATTTAACTAGATTTGGATATGAAATATGTAATAAAACCTCAGAATATATGGTTGTCTTTTATCAGATATAAATTCTGATGCCATTTTTAAAATCAAGATTTTTTAAATAAATTCGTATTTCAAATAATTTTGTAATTTAATTTCAGGTTCACGGTTCCCCAATATTTAGCCTAACCTACCACTTGGTCGATTACTGTTACAACGTGACATTCCTGACGAAAAACGGCTCGTTCGAACTGAAACCGACTGGAGATCTACAGTGCACATTTAAAATTTATCTGCCCTATGGGAATCGCGTCGCCATGAATCTCCAAATCGGGGACAGCACGTCAACAGGTAAAAAACATCACTACAAATTAAATAAGTAAACGATTCAGGTCACATTCGTTGCCAACAGTCAAAATACATTTTCACCTCAATTTCGAGTCTTGTATAACTTATAACAATAATAATTTTTATTTTTACACATAAATCTATCAAACTTTCCGTATCTTGTAATATTTTAGCCGGTTCGTAGCTGCGAATTTCTCAATTTGTCACGGAAAGTTCAGTGTGATAATTTCAAGAATATCCGTGATTTATTTGGACGTCTTGTAAAAATTATTGGATTTTATTCTAATGAAATGGTCGAGAGCGTGTTCCAGAGTAGCGCAAAAACAACACGAATTGATATACGATCCGGACGGAGTAAAAAGGGGGATATTAAATTTTCATGTTGGCACGAACTTTTTGGCCTGCACTTTAGAGACCGGAAAGTTTTCCGAGTTGAGTCCGTATGCTTCGATACCTTTTAACGCAGAAAATATTGCATGATCAACTCTTTAATTTATATGTTGATTAAATGATTTTTGCTGCGGAAACTTTATAATAAAATTATTAGCAAATTACATTTATTTGAAATTTTCAGACCTTTATTAAAGTTATAAATTTTCTATGTACTAAACTCAATTTTACATGACTTTGTTAAATTCACAAATTTATTAATAACACAGGCCAATAGTCATTTTTCTATCTGTTCCTGCCTAATTTTTATGAATGGAGTTCAAAATAACCCGCATATTTTCTTATTTACAATTTATTTCAAAAAATAGTTATACATATATTTATTATTTATCTCTTAAAATACTTTCGTTTATAAGACTTCCCGATAGGGATTTTATTTGGGGAGTCTCACTGAAGACTCCGCCAGTCTTCGTAAATTATATGGGTATCACATGATAACTTCCTGTAACAAAAAGTGCTGTAAGTTCTTGTCTCTTTTACGATAAATTATAATATTGGTATTGGAATAAAGTCTTCTGTGAGATGTTCAGGTCTCTTAAGAGATCATTCAATTGCTGATTAAAATGTTGATAAATTGTTAAGTTTGTTACAAAGTCGCTGTTGTTTTCCTCTTCATCTTCCGATTACGGAAAAAACTGGTGAAGGATTGAGTGGGTATTTATGGAGTGGAAATTTCGTTCTGTCGTTGGCCGTTCTTATTTCCTTAGTGATTTTGGTATTTTTGACCACTGGAATCCATATTTTATCAAGCTTCAATGCGTCTTCTTTTCTGTGGAAGTTGTTTCCAGGTTTATGGATTTAAATTGCATCAATAATCATTCTCTTGTGATATCCAATTGTCGACGCAACCAGTTGTGTATTTTGGAATTTTATCTTACGATTACCATCTAACAGTGCATATTCAGCTACAACAGACTTGTCTGATTGTCCTAGAATGCAGTTTCATTTGAGTTCCTTAATCCTAGTTCCTATTGAACGTTTTGTGGTACCGATGTATACTTTCCCGCAAGAACATGATATCCGATATATCCCAGAAGCTGTTTGATAGTATCTTTAGTAAATCTGAGTGTTAAATCTTCCTTATTATGCTATTATTATGCTTAAATAGTTTATGTAGATACTGATCAATGTTCACCCACTCTTTTTACTAGGACATCCAAAAAAGGTATTTTGTTCTCCTTTTCCAATTCCATTGTGAATTTGATATTAAGTTGAGTGTTTAGGTGTTTTAGAAACTGATCTAGTTTTTCTTTTCCATGTTCCCACATCACGAAAGTATAATCTTGTATAAGCTGTCCTTGTGATGGCTTCGTAATACCCTACAAGTCATTGGCACGCTAAACTTGGGGCACCGTCGTTTCCTATGATTCACTGTAGCAAATGTTCCATACATACAAAATATTGGCCCATTTTTTTATTGGTCATCCAAACCAACACCGAAGTATGCCAAAGAAGCTCTTTTCACATTTGTTTCTGAATACCAACGTTTTATCTGGCAAATTGTAAATTTCCTCAAATTTCTATTTTTCTGGAGACAACAAAAACTGTTTAACTGTATTTAATAGTCTAAAATGTCTTCTTGTTTAAAAAGCATCTTCATGCAACCCTCTGATAGTAGACAAATTTCCAGTCCTTCTATCTTGTGGTTGTAACTCATTGTCCACCTGGTATATTGGCATGACCAGTTTGTCGATTACGGTTCCAAGCACGACTGATTACACTTTATGAGACATTTAGGTTACTTATTGTTCACCCAGATTGCCATTTTCCAAAATTGCAATTGAGCTGGCAAATTTAATCTAGAAAATTCACATTACCCACTTCTAAAGACGCACGGTGGATTGGTTTTGAATGAATTTTAATTAATTAAATTTTGATTTTGAATCTAGTTTTCTTAAGAAGTGGTATAACATTGAATACAGTAGGTTTATCTAAGAATTTATTTCTCAGACGCCACGAAATTAAATTTACTTTTTTCCTAAATTTAAAACGCCAAAGTGTGTTCATTCACGTTCTATTATCGACGGCTCTCTATTACAATCCCCGAGCGTATTTAGCGTCGATTTACTTTCACTCCCAATTCCCCCGGCGCAGCACCACTCAACGCATAATCGTAATTCTTTCCCGCAGGCACTCCAGAGACCGGTGTCGCATTCCCCGACGTCAACATGCCAGACGACTCGTGCGACGGTCTTCTCACCATCCTCCACGACGGCCCAAACACCTGGTCGCACTGCACGCGTCCCGGCGACGCCGAACGGCGCATCGAAACCGTATCGCGGGAAAATCGGGTGACGCTGCGCGTCTCGGTGCGCAGCGCAGGCGGCGCCGCTCTCGGGTTGAGGATGACGTACCGCGCAGAGCCGGTCGAGGACATCGTGGGCGGTTGCGGGTTCGGGTGGGTGGCTCTGCGCCAGTTCTGCATCGCGGCCGTCGAAGGAGCTCGCCTTCCTTGGGCGCAAGCCGAGATGGAGTGCGCCCGAAGGGGGGGACATCTGGCCAGTGTCCGGAACGATAGGGACCAAGAAGTTTTGGATAAGCTTATTTTAAACAGGTAAGATGTTAATTATTCTATTATTTTACAATACATAAAGCAAATGAATGTATAGAATGACTCCACCACAAGATGTATCAAATTGAAATTTCTATTGCCTCGAATTTTATTGAAAAAAATTGATGTGAACAAATGAAGCTGCAATTAACATTTTAGATTGACATATTTTTTTAGTTTTATTAAACCGCTAATGAATCACTGTGTATATGTATAACTAAACTTATAAAATATTTTTATATTTTCTTATCACTTTATTCAAAAATAACAAGGCTGACCATTTTTACGTTACTTTTGCGTAAATAAACTTGTAATGTGCTAGTGAAACGAAACTCCGTAGTTGGAAACTGTCCATTTTCAAGAATATGATCCTTTCAACCTTTGGATTCGATCCAAACAGATAAGCCGAATGCGACAAATACGGACAGTTCGTTGAACTAATCCCTTTTTATGGTAACGAAAGTAAAAGACGAGACATCGAAATACGGCGAATAAAATTCATCTGACACTTTTTTGCTCCTTTTGTTCATATTTCTCAACACAGTTATGACATTCTGATGTTCTATATTCAATATGAATAAATATATGGAGATCTGAGAGCAAAAAAATTGTATATTCAATTTCACCACAGCCATCCCTTAATCGTTTTTGTTGATTGACGTTTTAATATTAAACGGTGTTGTCATTGTTCCCACAATATTAACGTAATATCCTGTACGTCGTTTGAGGCAAATGGTCCAAAACTATCCCGAGGTGGAGTTCCCCAACAGACAGTATTACATTTTGATACTGTCACAAACAGGTATTTCCACATTAATGTGGTTAAGCCATAAACTTTAGTCGGGATTTAACGGACCCAAATTATGTAGGTACAAATAATCCACCTTTAAGGTAATAAATCTACGTTAATTTATTGTAATAGTTATAAAAAATGACTTGTTTAAATGACAAATTTAAAAATACAACAAAATATACTTACAATCAATAACATAATTATACACATAGATTCAGTAAGCATATTTCATTGATTTTTGGTGTACAATTTGATGATTGATGATTAAAAATGTAGTCAAATTTAATAAATGTGTCAGTATTTAATAACGAGTTGAACATCCCACATCATTCACACATACATTGACATTCCTTGGCAATGATGAATTGAGGTTAATTGCGTTCGAAGATGCTTCATTCCATGCCACCTCTAATTGATGTTCCGCCAAAGTCTATGAGCTGAAATTCGAAGATCTGCTGGCCATAACAAATTTACATCGGAATATTGGAAATACTACAATTCCTATATAAGGTACTGAATTGTCATATGGGAAATTTAAACTTTAAAAGGCCTTAAGATGTACTGCTAGGAGATTAGATCAGGTTGGGGTACACCATTCCATATCCCTAAACTGTCTTTCGTTACAACACTCTAAACACTACTATGGACGATAAGAAATAATCCAAGACCTGATTCTACGAATAACTCTTCGAATGATAAGAAGATTTTCTTCGTACTGATAAGATTCAAACTTTGATTTCTGAACCTCTTGCACGCCTTTCACAATCTCCTTCAGATCTCCAACAATTCGATAAACAATTTTCACAAATAAAAGATCTCTTTCAAACTAATAATTTGTCATCAAACTCAGATAAGTGATTAAAAATTGCATATATCCATACTACAGTGAATGAAAGAATCCTTTAAATAATACAAAAGTAAAATGAATACTAAACTGTATCTGCATCTGTACCAAATACTCATGAAAACAACAACGATGATAACACTTAATTTTTAAGTTACACTTATACATAAAATGGGATAAAAAATGATACAAATTATGTACATTTCTTATTGGGAAAGGATGTGATTAATTCGTCGCCTTGTAGTGATTAATAAGATTGCTTACGAGATTATTAAATAAAACTCGCTCTACAAAAAAAAAAAAATGGGCAAAAACCGAGTCTAGACATCAAACTCCCTTAATTTATTTGTAAAAGTATTCCCATCCCAATCCAAAAAGCAACGGAACTTTTGTAACGATTGTAATTTCAAGAGGACCATGATGAGCAGTCCTTAATGATGTTAATTTGGAATGTTGTGAAGTATGTGAATATTTGCATTGGTCTTTTGTTTGGTATGAACATTTTAATTATCATCATTAAAATACTAAGTAATGTTATAGCAGGTTTTAATTTGCATACATATCAGTTGCAACAACACCAACAAAATGCGGTGATTTATGTAGCCAATTTAGCGTTTTATAATTCCATTTAATTAATGGCAAGGCGGCTTTTTAGAGTTGTAAAAAATTTGATATATGTATGTCAATATTTAGGTACCTCCCACAAATATTTATGCTATACAAACATATAATTTTAGCTACTAACTAATTTGCTTACAATTGATTTATTTTGCGCAATTTATTATCGTTAACAAATGTTTATTCAATATCTTGTTTTGTGGAGTTTTCATGGTATATTGAAAAAAATTGTGAAAGCGTTCAAATTTTTTAGTATAACACATTGGGGTTGTTACACAAGATTCTCGTCGTAGTTTGATGATAATATTTGGCTGGAAACGGTCGCTGCAAGTGTAGATACGCAGCTTGAATATAAAATTGCCCTGCTGATCAAGCGTTCTGACATGATTTATCTTTATTGTATTGCTGGGAAGTTTCCAACTACTTGCAAAGTTGCAGATAAGATTAGCAGTATTAAATTGGTCAAATATACACAACAGGAATATATTGTTAACTATAAAACTTAACGTGTTATTTTATTACTACTCTTTAATTTTTCCGAAGTTAAAAAATTATTATTTTAGTTTGTTATTACAAGTAGTAGTAAAAATGGGAAAAACAAAAAATAGTTAAACAATTATTTACTCAATTCGAATAAAAATGACTAAAAAGCTTAAGCTCGGGAAACAATGTTTTCAACAAACAAAAATCGTATTTTCCTGGCACAATGGCAACAAATTTTACCAGCTAAGGATTACCAAATGCTCCAGTATTCAACTCTGGACCAATATTTGATCAGCAATATCAATCTCTGAATGCCATTGATTACACAAAGTAAATTAGTTCCATCGACATCTCGATGAAGTTACACAATAATTATTGCCGGCCTACTACTTTATAACATCTCGTTTTGTTATTTTCTTGTAATTTCTTATTAATTGATTTGAGGTGATAAAACGCCAGTATCAATTTTGTGTGGTGACGCCATCCAGTCTGATCATTTTGCAATAGAACTTAATTGAATTTACGCCGTTAAATTGGAATGTGCTTGACGTAACAGGGATAGTGTAAAGCTCTTATTATCTCACTTTCCCTGTAACATTACGTTTACGTAATTAAACTCGTGCAATATTAATTGCAGAACTTAAGTAGGATTCATAAATCTGACGTTATCAATTAACACCGGCGCATCCACCAAAAATGTTGAGGTTGAGCTTAATGAATATATTTTTGAAAATATTAAATTAAAAAAAATATTGTAATACATAACACAATAATAGAAAAATTTTAACAAGAAAAAAAATTTCAAAAACAAAAGACTTATTTATTATGACATGAAATTACAAAATCAGAAGACTAGGATAATGAAAGCATTCTACTTTGAGGAAATTCAGAGTAGAAAATTAATCTAATTTATAATTAAAATAAGTTTAAAAAAATCGAGATTTATTGACAAAGACAAGATGGACTTTGGAAAAAAGTACATATTAGTTTAACTCAGAAAGAAATAAAAAATCATTGAAGAATATTATTAAAAATATAAAGAAGGATGATATAAAGGAATTTTATCTAATGTATTACAGGGAATAATCTCTCTATGGACATCTTATTGCTTCTGAAAAAAAGAAAGAAAGCAATTGACCTAGTAGATATAACTAAGATAATAATCCTAAATAATATTTGTAATCCGAAAACCTCAATATCCTGAACGTCCGATTGTAAAACCGCATTCACCAAAAGTTTAAATTTCTATTATTAAATAGTAGTAGTATTTTAAAGGCAAATTAAATTTTTTAACAAAAAATAAAATATAATTAATGTATTTCTTTATTTTTTGTTTTTTAAGCAAAACTACAAGATGTATAAAATGGACTTTGATTGTAGGAAATATATCAGCCAATAAAAATTATAGAAAATGTGTAAAATTCAAAAAATTTATGGTGCAACATAAAACTAAATTTTTATCATCAGCCAATAAAGGAAAATATTAAGCGTTTTATAAAGTATGACCATTTAATTGTTAACCGAAACGTGTTCGTCCTAAACATTTCGTTGGGTCCGTGTCGCATCTTAATAAAGCCTGATTTACGATTTGGATTTGTGCACCAGTCATGAATATTTTATGTGCGTGTTAGCTCCGATTTTCTCCCTCAAATGGGGATTCTGGATGTCTGTGTACGTTTTGCCGTTCCACCTGTCCCGGGCTAAAAGTGAATTTGGGTCGACAACTTGCAGTCATAAAATCGAAAGAATGAATGTTTTGGACTGAAGGAAAAACATTCATTTTAGGGTGGAAAATAACTATGTCGTACGAGGGCAATATGATAAGAATCTGGACTAGGGCAGGTAATATGGCAGTGCTTATATTAAAAAAAGGACATTTTTTGTAAATATAACCCTTCTCAACAGTAATGTCAAACTGTTAAATATCTTGGTGGTTAGTTATTTATGAAACAACATGAATATTGAGCAGTGATAAAATACTTAGAAAAAGAAAACATCATATTAAATCGGAATTCAGCAAGGATTATGAACACTCCGCACGTTCATCATCAACCATAAACTATTGGAAACATGACCGTACATAAATTTTTGATTAAAATTCTTTAGCTCGTACAACTGAGGTTACCAAAGGTATTGAAAATATTAACGATATTATGATAAATGATTGAAAAGTAAAACGAAGTTGCTGAGACAAAAGCAATTTTTATTCTTCCCAGGTCAGTCCCAGGTACTTCACTACAACACATCCCTCGTAGGTTTTCGGTTTTGTCTATTTTTTTACATCAATACTAGGGCGGTTGTATGATGTTGCGGGCTGGAACAATGCTTCGTAGCTGGAGCAATTCAACATACAGAAGCACATATAATATTCCATTTGAGAAGGTGGAATATGCATGCGAATACGGTTGTGCATTATGTTACGCCCTTAAAAGGTAATTGTCCCGTTTAAATATGTGCAAGCTTAAAAGCCGAATTAGGATAATCTTGCACTCGAATAAACAGATCCATGTAATTAACCCAGTTTCGTATTGTTTTCAGTTAGTAGGCACCTTGCACAATGCCTAACACGTGGTGTATCGATCCGTACCCTAATGGACGCAAGTTAAAGGTTGATCTTCGAGAATATCGGCCTGGGAATTATTTAAATCCATCGGGAGTTTATGTTTGATTCCGGTTTTGAAGCATAAATAGATTTTGAGGGGCGGCTATTCAGTCGAGTTAAATGGCTTGGATATACAAATTTTTCTATATAAGAAGTGTCCACAAATATTATACTTTCTAACAGTACCCAATAAGGATAAAAATTTAGTACATTTCTGGGTTATAATAAAAAATCATATATTTGATAAAACTAAGTTAAGAACTAAGTAGTAATACTATAAAAAAATCAGTACATACAATTTAGAAGTTATTCTTGTTATATACAGAATACAAATTGATACCTCTAATTAACTTATTGCGTTTACCACATTTTAAAATAATACAATATATACATTTTATAGGTCATTCTTCATATATAAAATATGTTTTTACCCTTTAAATATTACTGAATTTTCTCAGTTCTATGTAAAATATTAAAATTTTAGATCATTCCCTTTTTTCAAAAATGTTTTGAAAGTGCTCTTTCCAAATATTATATTTAGTTACAGTAAAAAAACTGTTCTTGAAGAATGTACTATGTAAATTAAAAATTAAATAGTAATATTATAAACATAATTAAAGCAAAACATACAATTTGGAGGTCATTCTTATTATGTGCAATATACAAAGTGATTCATCTAATTGATTTAATGCGGATTAATAGGGAACTAAAAGGGGTGTCAATATGAAATTTTCATTGTAGACAAAAGATCTTCTTTCAAATTAAACTTTTTATTTAAATTTTTTTATTTAAATTTACCATTGCCATTTACAAATATACTTGGTACTACAATAATGGTACCCAATAAGAATAAAAGTTTGCCACATTTTAAGTTACAATCCTTTTCTTGAAAAATATATTAAGCATTAAATATGAATGTTATAATATAACATGTACAATACACACATTTTAGAAGTCGTTCTTATTATAAACAATATACAGGATGTTTCATGTTTATAGGCAACTAAATGAAGTCTTATAATTAAATTTTCGTTGTAGATAAAATATATTCTTAACTTTTAAATATCATTGAATTTTCTCAATTCTAAAATATTCAAATTTTTGTTAGTTTAATTTTTTATCAAAAAGGGTAAAAGTTTGCTACATTTTAAGTTACAATAAATACCCTGTAAGTACATGAAGAATATATTAAGTGAATTAAGAATTAAGTAGTAAAATGATAAAGAAAATAATACAATACATTACATCATCCTTATTATCTACAATATACAGTTTAAATTATTCAAGAATAATATGAAAATATTAAATACTTAAATTTTAATAATTACAATAATTTAAATTCATTCTACCAAAATTATATTTATTTTTACTATTTTTGGTAAATCATTACTTTATTTTCAAAATATACTACCACATTTCAATGGGGAATAAAATTCTGCATTGCATAGACTAATAAATTTATGTTAATTGTATTTCAAATAGGTAAATTGTTGGTATTTAAAGAAGGAAAAAAGTAAACAAAAATATCAACCACTCTGTGTAATATTTTGGAATACTCTGAAAAGCTTCTCCAGTGTTGTTAATATGTATAACAAGAATGAACTTTTTAATATTACACTTAATATTAATAAACATATTTTACTATATTATTATTAACATTATTATCATTATTATAATGCATCTATTGTATGAATTATCCCGTATTTTAATTTTATATTAAAACAATGTTATGTAGACAAATTTCCAATGCGAAACCAATGCTTTGAATGTGGAGTTTGGCAATTGGATTACGCAGTAGTTGTTTGAACCTACAGGTCACACTCTACGTCACCCATCGACGTTCGATTAATTATAATTACATAATTACATGCCTAAATGACACATCTCTGGCCTGCCCGTACAAATAGGATTTAATTAGTTATAAACTAATGAAAATTTGATTAACGTTCATGCAAACCCCACATTGTTCCGGCGAAATAATAATGTATCGTATGTAACTGCTTTTATTGCCATAACCAATTGCATTAAACACAATAACATGTCGGCCCATTTGTTTAATGAGAGAAACGGAAAATACACTGTGAAAGATTTTAATGACGTGATGACGATCCTTCCTATGCAGTAATGATGACATTTCACATTGTAAAATGCGGTGACTGATTCCTTATAAATAATAGAAGAATGCACAACCAAAGTTATATGGAATCACCTAGTAATTACGATAAAATCTGTTTATCCAAACTAATTTTACAACAAAACAAAAATGTGAATTTCTCAGAGAATAAATTTTACGGTTAAATAAATTTTAACAAAAGGTTTTTCCTAATCTAATAATTTTTGCAAGTTTAATAATTAGTGTTACCACCCCTAGCAACAATGCAATCACGAATTCGACATGGCATGCTTTCTCTTAAATTATTAATGTCTTTCCCCATTCTTCTAAAGCTGCTGGTATAAGTTGTTCTGTGTCACCGAGATATTTTGACCAGCTCTAATTCTTCTTGTGCTCAATGGGTTTAAGATCCGGCGAACAAGAAGGCCACTGTAATTCGTTTACACCTTCCATTTCCAAACAATTTTTGGCAACTTTTCTCGTATGTGGAGGAGCATTACCCTGCACATACCAGGTAGGAAAAAATACCCGAAAATAGCTCTCCAGAGGCTTATTACAGGTTGTAAAAACTAAATCCACATTCCTTTGACCAGTTAGCGATTCTCTAATAGGAATCACCAATCAATGTTATGGGATTTCTTTTTGCTATTTGAACTAAAAAATATTCTGGTCTTTTATGGTGGCTCCTCCACGACCAGGTTTTCGAAACTAGGCTCTGTGTGACTTCTACCGTTTTTACAATTTTCCTCTGCGACATACCATGTCCTGACAGAACAATAAATAAATAAAATTTGAGAAAACAAATAAGTTCATTTCATTACTACTATTCATGGGAACAGTGAAATTGACACTGCAGTAACAAATCTTACCTCACATTTACGGTACGGTTTAGATGTAGTATTATATCAGTAGTAAATACGTGCTGTATACTCTTTTCAATTTAAAATCATAATTTTTGAAGAATAATTCCACTATGCAGATAAAACGAAATAAAAAAGAACAAAGAATTACGTAGAATAAGGAAATAATTCACCTGAAAATGAAATTTGTAAGTACCCCACTTCCCTTTCATCCGGAGCAGCTCTAATTCGGTTTCTGTTGCTTTGATGTCCGAGCGTAAATTCGACAAACTTAGAAAGCCCCTTTAACTTTTAATGTCGTTTAAAAAAAAATCCCCCCTTTTATTTATTCATCATCTGGAAGACTGTGAATCTATACTAAATATCAATTCGAACATGCATTCGCCTTGTAACTTTGGCAGTAAATTAGCGAAGTTTAATTCTCGTTACGCTCGTGATGATGTTAATAATGGCGTGGCCGTTAATTTTAGATAAATTTCAGGCCCATGTGATGTATTGCTTTTTAACGTCCTTTACGTTACCACTTATTTAAAGAGTGATGTGTTAAATTATATTAAAAAAAACTCTTAGATTGAATTAAGAAAATAAAATTTTGTTTAATATATTAAAGTTTTCATTCGACACTTTATCTACCAATTTTATACCTCTGTAATTTTTATATGAAAAACAACTCAATAACAAATATATGTAAGATGTACTATAATAAAATTCCATATTTTTTACCAATTTAGCCAAGGAATTTAAAAAATAATGATGTACGATATTAACCTGTTATAATGAAAAAACTGAATATGTGTTAAATTTTTCATAACTTCTGTATGATTTACGGTAAAATATATAATATATAATAATATAAAAAATTTGTACATGAAATTTAATGGAAAAACTAAGATCTATTGTCGCATATAATAGGATTTTATACATTTTATATCCACTTGTTTCCACCCTCTTGAAGGTGGAAAAGTCTTTTATATTCAAAATAAAGATAATGATTATTTCTTTTAGGCAGAAACAATGTAGCAGTTAAATTTACTATTTAATAAAAGCTTGAAGCTTTTTATAATTTTCATTACTTTCCCGAAAATGTGTTTAATAATATAATAAGTATTATTGATTTTTTTGTACCTGTCTTACACAAAAGTCTAAGTGTCGTAAATTTCGCTCCCCGACAATTCAGTTCACGACATTTTTTCTAGAAATAAAACATATGATTGTTAAAATTAAATGATTTAAAATCATTAGAATTTTATGGTTGTCATAAAAAAATATATTATAAAGTTAAAAGCTGCAGTACTAAAACTTTTGAATAAACTAAATAATTTTAAAAAACTTAAAGCTTTTAATAATATAATTTTACTGAATCTTTCTATATTTGTCTTACACAAAGATCTAAGTTTCATACGTTTTCCTGTCTGACTAACATAATACAATTCACGATATTGGTTTATATTTTTGTAAATTAAATAAATAAAATAAAAACAGATATTCATTAGAATCCTATGATTGTCAACAATTCTAATCACTTCAGAATTTTTTGGTTGACTTAAAATAATTATTGTATATTTAAAGTTAAAACTTTTGGGGAAATATATAAAATATTAAAAAGTTCCAAACTTTCAATAATTTTACTGAATCTTTCATTGTATCGAACAAAAAACATAATTATGTCGAATTCAAATAAAAGTAAAAATACTTTTTTGTAGGATTCAGGGTGCAAACGAAAGAAAACGAAGTATGTAAAATCTGTTCACATGAGACAATAGATCTTAGTTTCGTAGCTAAATTTAATATACTAAATATTTATATAGCTATTACTATACAAGTTATGAAAAATATGACATATCTTCAGTTGATTAATTCTCTAAAATTGTATTTACATAATAACTCATCAAAACTCAACATCGAAATACACTATAACAGCAGACACAGTGTATTTCACAACATTCACTTAATAATAAAAAAATAAAAAATTTAAAACACCTCCCCTGGAATGAATCGTAACGTAACGAACGTAAAAAAGCAATATATCACATGTGCCTTGAATTTATCTAAAATTAACGGCAAAGCCATTATTAACTTTATCACAGTCGTAACGGGAATTAAACTTCACTAATTTACTGCCAAAGTTACAAGGTGAATGAATGCATTTTCGAATTGATATTTAGGATACACCCACGGACATTTTTAAACGATATTAAAGAGCTTTCCGACTTTGTTGAATTCACGCTTGGACATGAAAGCACCGAATTAGAGTTGCTTCATCTGATTCAACACCTCGTAAACGACGTAAGTAACTAACAGAGGATTATAATTTCCGAAAGTTTGGTTGTTTCCTTGGGCGCATTCGAAATGGATCGTTTTCTGATCCGTGCGTTAAAAACGAACAGTAAATCCTATGTTGTAAGTTTTGCTGGGAGAAACTGTCGTAGTAATTTTAACCCACTTATGAAGTTTTTATTGGCAGATTAAGGACGTTGTGTTTGTCCCCACTGAGATTTTTTTCCAGTCGTTTCTGACAAAAACAAGTCTGTCGATATTTGTTTCCCGCAAACTATTTCATTGAATTTGAAATCTTCGTACAATGTTTTGTTACAAAAGAGTAAAAGAATTTATATCGTCGTGTTGGAGAATTGATATGAGTTTAGGTTGGACATGATTTCGACGTACAAAAAGTTGTAAAAGTTTTCTTGTCGCTTTCGATAGTCTGCAACATTTACAGTAATATTATTACTTCAAACTTCAAACTGTGGGAGTTAGATTTTACTAATTGCTTCTGGCACTGATTTTAATAGTCTATTCTGATGTTTTGTTTTTCCCAACTAATTGGCTAAAAACAACAACCCTCAAACTGTTTTAAAAGTTTCATAGTTACATTAATTGTCCTTCATGGCTACTATCATTAAAAATAAAATATCTTTTTTGATTCTATGGATTTTTTTGGTACGATTGATTCATTCCTTATCATACGCTTTTTTTTGGATATTTACAATAATTGAATCTTAACTAAAGTACAAAGATTTTTACATAGAAAGCCTTTAATGTCGAAATTTGCCTTGAAACATTTTAGAATAGTGACATTTAAACGGGTTTTCAGTCTACATAGATTCTCCTTCTACAATACGGAGGAAACCTATACAAAGTTTCCTTAATACCATTGGAATGGTTGAATCTAATTTATCTTTTATTGTCACGAGGATAATTCTGAATGCACTTACCTAATAACTTCGGTAATAAATTATAAAGTTTAATTCTCTTTATGCCAATGTTGATTTTAACATTGGCATGCTCGTTAATTTTATAAACAGTTCAAGGTTCAAGGAATTTATAGACTCATTTACATAAATGTTTAAGGAGTTTCAACCTAATTTAAATACTCTTATAATGATTTTTGGCCTACCTTCATTTCCACATTCATAAAAAATCATCACAAGAACGAATAACAATTTCTAAAATATATTTATGGTGTGAACAAAATAAGGATTTTGTTATTGTTATTTATGGACAATTTATCCAATTATAATTTTAAACGCTGTTATCTTGTAATTTAGGTAGTGAAATTGATCAATTGCACGAACGTCAATCAAAATTTTTCTCATTTCTAGCTAACACTAACTAATTAAATGCTATTTACGTGGGCTGACCGGAAAGCAACTAATGGTGTAATTACAAAATACATAAACGAACATTTATAGCTACAAACTACCCACCTCTTTCGTACCTTAATTGGTTTGGATACTAATTTACTTGTGATGAAGTTTAACACCTTTGGTTTCATGTCTCATCTAGTTAAGTACTTCACTTAATTTCCAAATTGAATTTGAATTTATTCAAGAAACGATAATTCTTTCGTATTTCATAATATCAGCGTTCCGTAATAAAATTTCTCATTTTCCTCAGTAAAAACTCATGCAGATATCTTTTTAAATCCAACAACATTTACTGCCTGCTTCTCTATTTCCGTGTATATATTCCTGGTTTGAGTTGACACCCGCATGAAATAAACGATAAGGTAAATGACAATGTAGCGTCACAGAGAGAGCGGGTACGGCGTCGTAATTTCGTAATAAGATGTATAAAGTAGTGGGTGAAATATGAATGGCAGGCAGACGCGCCGTCGAAATATGCAAAACTCAGCTTGCCTCGGTTCCGGGGAGAATTACCGGATCACTCCGGGCCGCGTCTAGTTTATTTAAGGTTGCGAACGAATTATGCAGTCCAGACTGGGGAAAAACTTTTATGTTGCTCAGCCAGTTTTATTGTATCTAAGTCGGTTTATTAGTTAAAGTCGAAAATTATGTTCCGTCTGGTAAACGAATAGTTAATAAATTGGATTAGGTGGACATTTACGATATTTTACATGAAATATGAATCATATTTATTAAAATTAGTAATAATATATTATATATTAATATTAAATAAACATATTTATTATCATATAAAAGCAGAATGTTTGTAAATTACACATTCGAGTTTTATTCAAATATGAATATTTATCATATCATACTATCATAACAACAAAATTTCAAGAATGAAAGAAATTCTTTTTGAAGGAAGAATTGGTTGATGGTAATCATGATTATTTGTAAATAAAATCTTAATAATAATATACACTGTTGTTCAGAGGAACATATCACTATTTAATGTTAATTGGGAATATTTTTTATATTTAATTTAAAATAATTACATCATATTTTGTACCTAAATCAAATCTAATCACAAAAAAACAGCCATTTAAAAAAATACATGTTTATTAAATAATTCATAAGTAACTAAAAATTGTTAATATTTTGTTGGGCATCCTTTATAACCGCCTATAAACAACGAGGGCAAAAAGGACTCTTCAATTACCTAACCACATTTTATCTAAATTTCATGGTTACTGAAGTTTTAATCAGGACTCATTTCATTCTATATATTTTCAATTGAATTTAAATCCAGACTGATCGATCGATACACTGACTAATCGATAATTTTAAAACGATTAACTACTATAAATGTACCATGCCAAGAAAGGTACTCCAAATTATAACGTTTCCTCTACTGGTATATTTAGGATAAACATTCATTTAAAGGACGATGAACTTATTGTTTACCATTTGATCCTATTCTATTGAACTCGTTCATTCAGTCGACGTTCTACTAGATACACTGATATTGTATGATTCAATTAATTCATTTTTACGTACCTAGTAGACAAGAAAGCGTTTCGTTTATTAATTCTTCCAATTTGTTTGTAATAAGTTGTTTTTTTTTACTTTCTTATTGTATTTTCTATATTGTAAATTATTTTTTGGAGATATTTTAAGCTGTTTGAGACGTCACAATTATATAAATATAACTGATTTTTCATTTTAATTATTATTTTCCTTTTCCCTGGAATAAAATTATTTTGCCCACTGAAAGTATGTCAGTTATTCAATAAAATAATATAATTTCTACTAAGAATAAATGTTTACTCTTAAGAGTATTTTTAATAGTGTCACCAAATATAACTGATTATCCCAATTATCTGCTCAACTAAGTCCAACTAATATGTGCATTTAAAGTAAATTACTCAAATTCTTCCTTATGTTTTTTAGTTCTCATTTATATTTTTGTGTATAGTTGACATATGTTCCCCCAATTGATGAAAATAAAGCACGTAATTATTCTTGAAAATACTAGTTTTGGGTAAGCATATTATCAGATAAAGAAAAATATTATAAGAGTTCATAAACAATTTTTAGTGATATATTGAAGCCTATTTGAATTTTAAATTAAAATATATTAACTGCAATGACTAATGTTTTCATAAAATGAATGTCAATATATTTCTAATGATGTTAGTTCCAATTCATATTTCTATGCATAGTTATAATGAAATTTTTGGGGAAAAACTAATAATTGTTTTTAAAAATCGCTACTCACTTTATATAAAATATTAAATAAAGTAAAATATTAAAAATTCTAGAATTTTTTAGTTTTTATACAAAAATTTTGTTATATTAAGTTTTTAGTGATACATTTATTATTTACATTGTAATTACTGAATTTTATTAATATGTTCTTTAAGAAGATCTGTGGAACCTGAGGTAAAATTTAAAATTAAAAATTAAACTTTAAAAACCTTTTAGATTTTTAAATTAAAATTTATTAATTGCACTGATGACAAATATATATTTCTAATGTTTTCAGTTCCCATTCATACTTCTACACATAATTATAATCCCTAATTTTTATGAAAAAACTAATTATTCTTTTTAAAAATCACTTCTAATCTTGAATAAAATATTAAAAATTGTATAATTTCGTAGTTTTTACACAAAAATTTTGTTCATCAACAATTTTTAATATAACAGTAATACAATATATATTTTTATTTATATTGTAACTACTTAATTTAAATTAGTTCACATGAAAGAATTCTGTAAACAACCCAAAACTACGCCGGACAATGCTGCCACGCCGTCAGATCTTGGAACTGTTTTATGATTGTTCTATTAATAAGTTGCGTTTATACATTTAATCGAACACATGCTCATCTCTTGTAACTTTTTATTGTTTCGGCCATTAAATCATTATTACCTAAAATTGTTCTTTAAATACCTTCCAATTAATACTAAACATGGCATTTTTCTATTTATATAATATGTTGTTAACTGCATTATGAAGGATATTTTGGGAAGATTTATGAGGACTTCATACTATTTATTGTTCTCTGATGTTTCAGAATCTATTAAGGTTTTTGAGTAAAATTATGATTTTATTATTATGCATAAATCATTAGTAACTATTATATTACAAAGTTGCTTTTCTATTCATATTGTGTAGACACTAATTTCCATGTTATCTTATCGTGTGTTTTCTAGTTATTTACACATGAATTTTATTCACAGTTGGATAGCCAAAGTAATTAAAATGATTCCATCAAAAATTCAATACCTTAGTTTTTCAATGTTTGGAACAGACATGTATTATTTCTCTGATCTTCTGCACCACGAATAAATTTGTTGTTTTCCCAAAATAATAACTTAATATTTCAATTAAATATTTTCTCTTGTTTATTTCATGAACCAAGAAATTACAAGACAAGATAATAAAACGGCCGACATAAATGCAAGCAATCAGTTGTCATTTACTTTTGGCCATTTAACCACTAACTCCTGTCCCATTGTCTCCTCTAACATTGTTTTTTTTTTACAGTCCTGGATATCGGGATAACAACGCTTATTGGATCGGAGCCTCGGATAAGACGCACGAAGGCGACTTCCGATGGTCGGACGGACTTCCATTCTCTTACACGAGTAAGTTTTCAGTGTAATTTCAGGGACGACTCCGAACGACGGCACTGTATGTATCTTCATAATTCCGGAACAATATCTAAATCAATTTGTGCTTCTTGTGAGTTTCCTTTTATTAACATTATCCGCATTTTCGATTAGACCCCAATTATAGCTTTGAAAACGGTCCGAAGCCCGTTCTGTATGCCATTTTCCGATTATGAATTTCAATACAATTGTGCTATTGAATATTAGCGTATCGATTAGCGAACACAACAATAAGTCAGTCGTGGCATAAAGCCGCATAAAATACGACATAAAGAAAATCCGATAAAAAAAAGTTATTGGAGAAAAAATGAAGCGTTTTTATATAAGTGATAATTTTATTAATGCCAAGTGGAGAGGAGTGGTTAGATTTCATATCCGACGGAATCGGAAGAGACAGGCAATAATTCCTGATGATTTACCGTCATGGGACCCAAAGTAAATCGATATCAATTTAACGTCAGTTTATCGGTATAAATACCGATAAATTTACATGCAAATCTTAGCCTTTACCATTTATATTCGTGTTATTTAAGGAAACAACAGCAGTGCTTGTAAATAGATCCATATTTTTGTTATCTCGTGTTAAAGTTGTGTAAAATAAACACTCGTTTATCAAACTCTCACAGTTTTTACCCCAATTAATATTAATAAAGTACAAAGTTCTGTTAAAAAAAAATCGCTAATCAAGTGGGTCGAGAATTTTTTGTAACAGAAATAAAAAACTTCATTCCGAATTGGTAAAAACAGGATTCTTTCACTCATTTCAACCCCTACGGAATCGCTTATTAAATACCTGACAAGACCAGTCAGCCGTCTAATCCGATTTGAGTTGAATTAAAACAGTGAAAGCGCGAGTTGAATTTTATTCATTCATTGAATTACACAACGTCAACTATACATTAATAACACATTGCTCTTTACAATGTTCTATTTTAAGATCACAACACACATTTTTGTATCAACTGAATGTTTTTTGAAAGGTTGGGCGAATTTTAAAATATCTCTCTTGTTTTTATTTTCCATTTATATTGTTATCATTTTGTTATAATGGCATTAACTATTGAAAGAAGTCATCTAATTATTATTCTAGAAAAGCAATACTAATATATAATATAAATATTTCGCTTATGTTTTCAATTTTTGTTTATACTGTTACGTATGATGTGAATTTTATTAATTTGTTCTTTAAGAAGCGAAAGTAATAATTAAATTTTAAATTCAACAACCTTTTCGAACTCCACAAAAGTTATTGTAAATTAAAACATATTGATTAATATTAATAATATTTTCTTATAGTGGATGTTAAATAAAATATTTCGCTAATTTTTTTAATTTTCATAGTTATATCAATGCCACAAGTTCATTCTCAAGTTAAGAAATATATTCAATTCTTAATAGTAGTTGTTGAATTTTTTATTAATTTTGTAGTTCTTATACAAAAATTATGTTCTTTAAAAAATTCTATACATATTGAATTTATAAATTAAATTTTAACAATTTATTTATATTATATATGTTTTTGGTTCCCATTTATATTTTTATTTAATTATTGTGTTTGATTACTTCATTTTGCCACTGTGGTGTAAAAGGCTCTTTTGGGTCTCTAAAACCGAAAATGATGGTAAAAATTGCCTATCACTTTTGAACAAAAATAATTAAATTCAAATTAAGTCAAATTATTGCTGCTGTTATGTGTCTTTGAGACAGGAGAGAAACACGATGTCATTATAAGGTAAAATTGTTGCCTCAGAGAGATCAATTTATTCCAATCCAAACTAACGTGAGGAATATACTTCTAGTTTATACCAAAAAAGTTTGGTACCTCCAGTACGTACAAAGCCTGAACTGTTAAAGTATTAGACAAAGAACGGGATGCATTTAAATACCTTAAATATTTTTCCTGAGAAGCTAAACTTGAAGAAGAAATATTTATTGGATCACAAATTTGAAAAAAATTAAGCGATATTGAAGTGGCTGCGTGGATGTATTTTAAAAGAATTGTTCCTCAATTTTTAGCAAAAAAACAGGTAGAAAACTATAAAAAACTTTCTTGTGAACTATCTCTCAAAATTCACTTTTCGTACTCCCAATTAAATGTTTTCCCCAAAATTTGGGTGTGCTTAGCGACGAACAAGAAGAAAGATTCCACTAGAACATCTCAACAATGGAGCAACGATACCAAGTCAGATGGCATCGCAATAATTGGGAATACTGTTGGTTTCTTATGAGACAAAGTGATGAAGATTACAAAGTCTGCACTTGCAAATAAGTTGCCTACAAACTATTTAATACAAAGGTATTTTAAATCTATTTGAATTTTATTTTTTAAAATAACTGATGTATTCCATAAGTCAAAATGTATACATGGTGAAAAGGTTTCGAACTTAAATTAAATTAAATTAAATTAATAAAACTTTTAATGATATGTTGATTATTTATATTGTAATTACTGAATTTTATTAATATGTTTCTTAATAATGTCTGTGGAAGCATAAGTAAAATTAAAAATGAAAAGTTAAATTTTAGTAACCTCTTAGAACTGCATAATATCTATTATAATTTAAAATATATTAATTAAAATGACTAATATTTTCATCAACAAGTAAATGTTGAAAGATTCCATTTACATATTTAAGCATAGTTATTATCCCCAATTGCTAGGAATAAACTAATTATTATTTTTCAAAATCAACTCTAATTTTGAATAAGTTTATTAACAAATAAAAGTTGTTAATTTTTTATACAAAAATGTTTATATACAAAAATCTTGTTATTTAAGAAGTTTTGTATAAGCTATATAAAATCAGTACTAATTTTGAATAACATCAAATAAATAAAAATTATTAATCAAATTAAATTACTAATTTTTTATTAATTTTTATACTTTTTATAAAAACCCTACATGAATTGTTCATCAACAAGTTTTTTTATTATTGTATATTGTCATTTCTAAATTTGATTAAGTTGATTCTAAAGAAACTAAAGTGAAATTAAATTTTAAACTTTAACAAGCTTTTTGAACATAAGAGTTATAGAAAAATAAAATATAGTATATTGTTATTTAAAATTATAATGTCTCAATTATTGGAATCAATACTACCTAAAATAATAGAATTTTTTTTCAAATAAAGAAAACTATTAAATCCTGATTTTAATATAAAAATCTACTTTAAGCTCATTAACAATAATTTTCTAGGTACTTCCTAATAATTGAGAATATTTACTGATATATAATTTAATGATTTTAAAATAAAAGAAAAATTCGCATAAATATGAACAATTGGTTTATACACAAATTTTGTTTGTTTTTTTTCTAATATACCTTTTATGGAAATCATAGTTGTTTGAATTTAGACTCTTCTAAATCCAAATATGTTCATGTTCCAAACTAAACATGACAAAGAACCGTTGTCAATCAGTCAAACATGCAAGCATCAAAATCCCATTCATACCGATGAAATTATATAAGATCGGTAGTACGCGCAATCCATACTCCATACTCATACATCAAGCTGTTTGTTCCTCTTGGAAATGCCTATTAATAAACGTGGCAGGAGCCCGACCTTAAACAGGCAAAGTGCACGCGAGTTTATAATAAGACAGGCCCCCCCGACGCTGCAGAATATTTTCGGTTTCTATTTATCAATAAGAGCAAGAGCCTTTATCGACTACTCTGGAAGTCTTACCATATAAGTTGTCTGGTCTAATTTTAAAGCCGGGGACGCTCGCGCCTAGTGGATAGTGTAAATATTACCGAATCTCGCTGGCAGCGATTCATAAAAAAGATTTTCAGAGTTATTTCGAGCTTATGTATAAATATCTGGGGGCTGTGACGTGCACGGGGATTCTTTGGTTACCTCCCGCACTGGATCGTGTACATATTAAGTCATTTCTGTGTTGTTTACTTACTAATGCCCGTTAGGAGAGCGGTTTATTTATAGATATAGTTGTAAATAGATTTTATTTTTTGATTTATGAGTTTTAAAACTGTTGGTTGGTGGTAATTTTGAGGGAGGCTGGTGGGTTTTGATAATTTTGATGTTGATTGAGAGATTGATTGATGGTTTAATAAATTTTATTCAGATTTAAACCTAATGTGTATAAATAAGGCCAAATATATTTGCTTAAAAAAATACAATAGTTTTTTATTATAACATAATAATAACATCAATTCCCTCTGCTGGTGTTGTGCGAGAAATAATAGGCAGGTGTATTACTAGATAGGATTTATTGTCCTGCCCAGTGATAAAATATAATTACATTAATTAAATAATAATAACAAATAAATAAATATAGTAATCAAAAGATGTTAATTGATATATTAGATGTTAAAAAGTCTGTCTGGCAGTACAACCACGGTCGCATATTCAATATTTAGAACTGTAATGGATGTAAAAATACAGTGAAACAACATGGTAATATATGATATAAGTAAAAATGCATTCAAATAGCTTAGAAGCACTTGCGGTGGACAATTCCAGGGCCGGATTCGTCGTATTCTTGCTTGGAGATCCACATCTGTTGGAAGGTGGAGAGGGAAGCCAAGATGGATCCACCGATCCATACGGAGTATTTCCTTTCTGGGGGAGCGATGATCTTGATCTTGATGGTGGATGGGGCAAGGGCGGTGATTTCCTTTTGCATGCGGTCAGCAATACCAGGGTACATGGTGGTACCACCGGAGAGGACGGTGTTGGCGTACAAGTCCTTACGGATGTCTACATCGCACTTCATGATGGAGTTGTAGACGGTTTCGTGGATACCGCAAGATTCCATACCCAAGAAGGAAGGTTGGAAGAGGGCTTCTGGGCAACGGAATCTTTCGTTACCGATGGTGATGACCTGACCATCAGGCAATTCGTAGCTCTTTTCGAGGGAGGTGGAGGCGGCGGCGGTGGCCATTTCCTGTTCGAAGTCGAGGGCGACATAGCAAAGTTTTTCCTTGATGTCACGAACAATTTCCCTTTCAGCGGTGGTGGTGAATGAGTAACCACGTTCAGTAAGGATCTTCATGAGGTAGTCGGTCAAGTCACGACCAGCCAAGTCCAAACGGAGGATGGCGTGGGGAAGGGCATAACCTTCGTAGATTGGTACGGTGTGGGTGACACCATCTCCAGAGTCCAAGACAATACCGGTGGTACGACCGGAAGCGTACAAGGAGAGTACGGCTTGGATGGCTACATACATGGCTGGGGTGTTGAAGGTTTCAAACATGATTTGGGTCATCTTTTCACGGTTAGCCTTTGGGTTCAAGGGAGCTTCAGTGAGGAGGACTGGGTGTTCTTCTGGGGCAACACGGAGTTCATTGTAGAAGGTGTGGTGCCAGATCTTTTCCATATCATCCCAGTTGGTGATGATACCGTGTTCAATTGGGTATTTCAAGGTGAGGATACCTCTCTTGCTTTGGGCTTCATCTCCTACGTATGAGTCCTTTTGTCCCATACCGACCATGACACCCTGATGCCTTGGGCGACCTACGATGGATGGGAAGACGGCACGGGGTGCGTCATCACCGGCGAAACCGGCTTTGCACATACCGGAACCATTGTCAACGACAAGAGCCGCAACATCATCGTCACACATGTTGTCTGATGTGGTTGATCACTGCTCACTAGACAGAAAAAACACAGCTAAAGAGCTAGGATGCGACTGAATGCTGGATTCTAGTCGGACAGCTTTTATAGGGTGCACGATCAGTGGCGCCGACGCCCGACTATTTTTCACAACGACGCATACTACCATATCGCGACACTATTATCTTCACCTATAACATGCTAAATATACTTTTTTTCGAACTTTGAAAATTTTTAACACTCACTTCTCTACTTCATACCACATACTGGTTACCACTATATTCAACAATTTTTCTTGCAAAAAAACTATTTTTTAGAAAATTCTCCATTTTTTAAGCACTTGAAAATTCAAAAACTTATTTCTAAAGTTGACTTTGAATTTTAATGTTCCATTCAACCTACCATTATTCATCTTCAGGACAATATCAAAAGACACAAATTCTTCAAAATATATTCTTAATATTTTTAATATTATTTAAGTATTCGAATATTTCTAAGAAATAAAAAAGGGCAGTTTATAGCTCTTTTTTGTATCCCCCATTTTTGATAATCTGGAAGTAAAGTTTTTTTACATTTTTTTTTTTAATTTCTCATGTTTCTAATCTCATAAACTACACAAATATCTTTATTTAATTTCTAATTTATTCTCTTTAAACATTATTCTAAATTATAAACTTTGATTTTAATAATAAATGACTTTATGAACTTTCAAATACATTTATGAAAAAGATTATTTTTTAATTATAATGAGCTTTTTTCTTTTTTTCTATGTAACATGTTTGAAGTTTAAAAACAAAGCACATGTTCACTTTCTGTTTGATAATATTATTGTCTATTTATTTCAAAATATTTACATTATATATGTACATATTTTAATAGATTTTTGATTATTTTCTTTCATGTTAAATAATTTATTTATTTTATCTATTTTATTTTTTATATTTTATTATCTTATATTTATTTATGAATAAATTATTTATTTATTTATCTATTTATAAGTACAGATTTAAACATTATTTTCTGTTATTTCGTTATTTAATAATTTCACGTAAGTATTTTCTTATTTTCTTTATTCTTTATTCTAAAAGTTTATTAAAATTATATAACTGAACTAAAAACATAAATTTGTATAAAAAATTACTTCTATTCTACCATTTGCACATTACTTTTAGTTTATAATTTTATAAAAAAACAAAAGTTAAATTTTTATTCAACAACCACTGCCTCAATTAATTTTAGAAAAAAAAAATCATTGAAAATTGTCCTTAAACAACCATAAAAGGCAGTAAGTGCCTTAAGTGCTTGGACCCCCGGCGCAACGCCCATGACTTAAGGCAGTTGCGGGGCCCCCGAAAATAGCGGCGCAGCGTCCATGTATGGCTCGGCCGAATCGGCGTTCCGACGCAGACGCACAGCGTCGCCCAAATAAGACAACCGGACGGTCGCGACCTGTCGGTGGGAGGCGACTTCGCCCCGACGGATTTCACAAACCCGGCAAGGCGCACGACGCCGTCCAAAATAGTACCGCCGATATCGAAAATGCACGCCACCGCCGGCCGCAGCGTCGCGACGCTCCCTTTCCGAGCGTTTTTTTTTTGCGACCGACGGCTCTCCCAAAGCTGAGGCCGATTTGATTCGATTTTGTTTGGCCTGAACGAGCGGTGGTTGTCTGTCTCCATATGATTTAGTTTCTGTGCATTTTTGTTGTGAAGTAAGTAGAGTTTCGTTCGAGATTGGGGACCATTTTTTGTTGTTTGGACATTCGAATTTCTATTGCTAGGAGTTTGTTCTTGGTCGATTTACATCTTCTTTCTTCCTTCATTTTATTTCTAACTACATCTTAATTTGGCTATTTATTGTTTGACATTTTTACCACCGATTCCTATAAAACTATCTTCATCATTGTTAATATTACTCACCTGTAAAATAACAAATTAAAAAAAAAATTACTATTACATAATTCTATAATAACAAAATGCGAGTTTTTTATTGGAAAGCGAATAGTTTTAGAGTTTAAAATTAGAATGCCAATGTTTAAAATTAGAATCTCAGATTTCTATGCTCTATGAAAATCGTGCCACATTTTTTTGTTTACACATGTCTTTACTCTATTCTATTTTAATCGTTAATTGTGGGTAAAACCAGGTTATTAATAATATCTCAAAAAATAACAAAACAAATAATTTTGTCTCATACGAATAGTGTTCACATAATTTAACTATTATTTTAATTTTACCATAATTTTTATATTTATTTTTTTTTTTCAATTTTTATAAAATTTTTGATATAAAAATATATTATTATGTTTTTGTCGTGTCAGATATATATTTTAATTTATTTCAATATTATCATGTATTTATTTTATATTTTTTACACTAAATCAAAAAAAACTTTTTTAAATTATATAACACTAATGTAAAATTCAATAATTAATCAATTTTAGTTTTACTTTTATTTCGACTAATTGTATTAAAAATATATATAAATGTAAATTTTATGAATATCAAGGTTACTCCTGTCAAAACTTTTTGTATCACTTAATTATTATTATCAGTATAGTATAACTATGTTTATTGGATAAATATGAAATAAGATGTATTAAATCTAAACAAAAAATATTTTCAAATCACTAAACATTTGAAATTTTTTTAATTATATATTCTAGTTTTTCAATAATTATTAATTTCAGACATTCTTGTTATTATTAGTGTGAAAAAAATGTTATTAAAAATGTGAAAAAATTTAATTAATCATCATTTTAATCAATTTTTAGAAAAAAAAAATGAAAATAATCATAATCGGTCGTAAGTACCTTAAATGCTTCGACCCCTACTTCGGTAGATGTATATTTCGTCTATCAAGACTACAACACCTGTCAAAATTTTAAATTCAAGCTATATTATAACAATAATTATTAGAGTAAATGTGAATTTAGAGATATTATTATATATATATTATATATTTTTTAATGTTAAAAGGATATTTTATTAACTATTTTTAATTTAATAATAATCAGTTATTTACTGCTGAACTTTTTTAAACTTTTGTTTATTTAAATAATATCTTAATTATTTACGAATATCAGCAAAATTTTTTATATACTAATTTTTATTGTCCCAATTATTTAAGTAATTAAAATTAGAAAAAAAATTATATTTAATATTTATTTTTTAACATATTTAAAAATTCTTAAAAAAACAATATTTTTACAATTGACTAACTAAAATCAAAATTTGTAATTGAATAATTTTAATTGAATTTTTATACGAAATGTTTTATTTTTTTATAAAAGCTGCATTTTATTGAATATTTTTATATCTTAAAATTATTAATTTTTTAATTTTAATAATAAACAATTACAGTTATAAATTATTATTTATTTCTTTATTTTTATTTAAAAATAATATTTAATATTTATACTTTTTTTATTGTCACACATTATTTAATTAATATTTAAGAGAAAATTTATTATTGAAAATTACATTTTATAATTAATTTTATTAATTTATTCAGTAATATGTTTTTCATTAATAACTGCTCCAATTTGTCAACGAAATAAATTTTGCTTAATAAGGCTGATTTATAATTAATAAACTAAAATTGAAATTTAATTGAATAATCAAAAAAATATTCCCTGTGAAATGTTAGAATAATGTTATTTAATAATATTTTGTACTTTCTATTTTTACCATTTTACTATTCTTCAACAAATGCTTAATGCTTTGTTATTCAACATGTTTCAGTAATTTTGCTTATTAATTAATAGTTTAACCCCACACAGTTCTGTTTACATTAAAATTACATATAGTTTGTTAAGAGCACACTTATTTACCAGGTTATTAAAATTAGAATCATATTCGGCCTTTGTACCGTTTGCTCCCTTCATGCACATTTAACGCGTTGTTGAATTCACAACATATTCCTTTAATTCCACGGCATTTGAATGTTTAATGCAATTTCGTTGTCGCCAGTGTCCAAAATTGTATTACCTTTGTAATTAATGCAAACGAAATATGAACGTTCCGATGTTATTTTATTAAAACTTAAGCCGTCCATAAATTTTCAAGGATAATATTACAGGCTGAATTTCAGGACGTAACTTTCTTATTTAATTTCACTGGAAAACTTTACGGAAAGCATTTTAGGTGTTGATGCGAAACAAAATTCCATTATGCCCGGGCTTCGGAATGTCGTCGGATGATGTGTGTTTAATTCGATTCCGCGTTTTACTTTATATGTATGGAAAAGTGTTTTTAATACGCAGTTTCGAAAACATTAAGGATGACGTAAAGTGACGTGGCCGAAATCAATGGGATGATTAAATTGTTGGCAGCTCCATACAGAATTTACTACACTGGATTTTTTGGAGACTGCGGTGTTTACATTTATTGACTTCGTCATGGAGTGAGTCAACGTCGGATACTTAACAATTATGAGCGGGAGCTTTGGTTTATGTTGTTTTCTGTCAAAAATTATAAGGTTATTTTAATTTTAGCTGCATATTTTCAAGTACAAATTTATTTAAATTAATTTCTTTTAAGACTTCATACAACAAACTATATTTTTCTTTTCCTTTCAATTTACAAAAATCTTAAAATTAACTTCCAAATTTTAGTTAACTTTAAATAACTATTTAGTATTTATATATTTTTTAAAATTTCACATTTTAATATTAGGAATTAAGATTCATTAACTTGTTATTTTTAACATATAATTTATATTATATATATATATATATATATATATATATATATATATATATATATATATATATTTATATTTTGTATTAATTGAATAATTTTTTTAGTTATACCATATTTTTGTTAGTATATTGCAATCACCATTTTTTTCCATTATTCAGTAAATTCAAGCTAAAATAAAAAAATAAATTCTGTGTTGTGAAACTAAAGAAAAGATCAACCTCCTTTCTTTCAGAATTAAATCGTTTACTACGCAAAAACAGTCAAAAAAATAAACATGGTGAAATAATATGTTAGAATATTGTGTCTGATCATGAAGACGAAGAACGTTTTCTTCCAATAATCCAAGAAGGTAAAGTAGTAAAAAATTTGAGTAAATTATTAATGAAGATGGTCCTACAAGCCACCCTTCATTTATCAAAATGTCTCTTGGGTTAAGATCTTTTTAACTTCTGTACCACCAGGTTTGCCACCTCCAATCTAATGCTCTGACTGGCAAGAATTGTCGAAATTCATCTATTTTTCGTCATAAGTAACAATACGATTAATAAATAAAAGGTTAATTTGCATTGCGTGCAAAGAGAAAATACAAGATATTGCGTAATTTCTTCGTTAGTACAGGTTTCAGGACGCCCTTGACGTTGTTCATCACTTATAGCATCTTCTTCAAACGCATCACCAATGCGCCTCTTCTGCTAATTTTTAACATCACAGAGCAAATTGGCGTTTAAATGCACAATTTTTAACACAAAAAAATGATTTAAAGGAAAAAATAAATAGCATAACTAAAAAGAGCATACAATTTTAATTAATATATACAGTTTAATATAAAAATGTTAAAATATATTTTGTATAGTAAAAGAAATATATATCTTGTCAAATAGTTTAGTGGTTACATTTAAAAAAGTATATCACAGTTGGAGATCGAATTGACCTATTTATAAGTGACCTTTTATCGTGGAAACGTTTATTTTTGGTACCTGATACACTTTTCTATTCACAATTCCCTTAAAATACGTATTTAGCACAATTATTCGATTCACGAACAAGACTTATGTCATATAAATAACATAAAACATTGGTTTAGGGTATCAACATCCCAGTTACCGATTTATAAATAAAATATGCACACTATTCACACCAATATAGGACAGCACAACTGTATGTAACCCAATTCGAGAAAGAGAAAGTAAAAATAATAATATTGCCCATGCCAAGTAATAGTCAAAATGCTGCCTATTTATAGACCTATTCTAAATATAGACTTTTAGACTTGTTCACGGCCCATAGACAAGTAAGGATGTCAGTGTTTATAAGTGTTTGTTTACACTTTGTCTGTTAACATGTAGTTTTTCGTCTTCGGTTTGTAGTTACAGTTGCAGAACAAATTGCCAATTAAAGTTGCATTCGTGAGCGTTCCCGGTAATTTCATGCGGAACTCGTTAATCATGGCAGTGCACTTTTACTTGCACCCCTTTTTGGACGGATTTTCTGAAAAATGGCGGTTCGGATTTGGGGCGGCGGAGGGGGGTAAGTGGCGCCACTTCGGGCGTCGCTCGCTCTTTGCATAACAAATTGCGGTTAATTAGTCGTTCCCGGTTCAAACGATGGTTTTTCGGCGTGCCTGTAAAATTCGTACGACTTATTTTAGTGACAGTTTAGGGATGACACAAACGAGGTTACAAGTTTATATGGCCCCGGTTTTGTACCGTGTTTAGTGCTGGGAATGTGTTGTTAAGTACGCTTCATAGTTTCGCTTTGATATGTCCGTAAGGGGCTATTAGGACTGTTCAACTGCTGAAAACATTGTCCCTATTGCAAATGAATGCTTTTTGTAGCTAATGGTTTTAGGATCTTCGTGTATAAGTATTCTGCAAATTTACATATGTGTTATGGTAAAAAAAATTTTTAACGGAATTTTAATAGTTTAAAAAAAATATTAAAATATTTTAAAAAATTGTATTCATTTATTTTATTTCTCTAAATTTACATACCAATTTACATAGATTTAAATACATGCTACAGTTTAATAAAAAATTCAAGGTCTTATTTTCAGTGGATTATTCTTTTTCCAAAATTTTATTACAGCAATGAATAAAATTTCAAATTTATTCCTATGTTTTAATATTTATTTTTGTTTTTTTATAAATATTTTAAAATAATCAATAAATTTCCAATTAATAACACATGCCAACAGCCATTTTGGTGACAGTGATTGTTCAACTATTCCTAAGTAATATTTAAATGAAGAATACAAAATAACCATTACATTTAGTCTAGCAGATCTAGTTTTTGAGAGAGGATCTATTTATACTTTTATTTTTGAACTTTGTTAAAAGAAATACAACATAGAGATTATTTTCAACAAGTAGTTATTTAAAAATTTTCTTTGTGAAAACTTACAAGCTAAAGATGACGGGATGATGAAATGATTAATTCAAAATCTAAACATGAACTTAAAAATTGAAATTATCAGACAACCAAAAAAGTTCGAGCGGGTCAGAAGTGGTTTAAGAATTTGAAAATAGATTTTTGAAAATGAGGTTATACACTTCTATAATTCCTAAAAGCAAGATTTTTACAAAAATGGGATATATGATCTTGTGTCTAGATGGGAAAGGGTAATACTTACTGAGGGTGATTATTTTTCAGAATAAATCTAAATTTAACCCATGTTTGTGCTACTTCTCTTCAAAACAGCACGAACTTTTTTGGTTGTCCGGTAAAAACCATTACAAATTACCATCTTTTTGTATTTGTCTCAAAACTGCTAATTTAGATACTGGAAGAAAAGATCAGTCTCAGTTTTGACCTCCTCTTCAGAATTAAACCAACTTTTAAGTAAAAAATTGAATAATGACAAAAAAATAAATAACATAGTCATGGAGAAATATTTGGACTAGATGGTGGATAAGGTACAACTTTCTATGGTAGATTCAAAAAGAAGACTCAAAGGCTAGTTTTGTTATTCTCCTTTAATTTATCTAATTTATTCATCTTTTTTATTAAATTTATTAAATAAAGCTTCTTTGTACTGGTTGATTCTTTTCAGCTTAATGGCTGGCTTATTTCCAAACATGTTTGAGAATTTTGCTTATTTTCTGAGTTGGTACATGTTTTAATATTTATTTTTGTTTTATATAAATTCTTTAAAATATTCAACAATTATTAATTAAAATCTAATTAATAATACATACCATACAATACATACCATTTTGGTGACAATGATTTTTCAACTGTTCCTAAGTAATATTTAAATGCAGAATACAAAATAACCATTAAAATTTTCATGTTATTATTTTTATTGTCACTGCTGGTTAAAATAAAAACTATATAAATAGGGAATATATTCAAAAAGTAGTTACTTTTTATTACATGAAAATTTTCTTTCGGACGACTGAGATTTGGGTACAAGTATTTTTTTAATATAGATGCAATTAATACATCTTCCAGAGGTTCAAATCTTTTAAAAGATTAATCACTAATTTTTGTTATTTACATAATCTGACATTGATGTTTCTGAACCATATTCTGGTTAACAGATGATCTAGAATGAGAAATTTATGTCTATTGTTCAATCATTAAAATTTATGAGACAAAAAACAGCCATTATTATGGTTTCGTGGTTCCCTACAAATCATCATGGATTCTCCATTGAATAATAAAATATACAGTAAATGCTTTTTTCATTTTTTATTAAAACTAGTCAAAAGTACCCTATCAAAGCTGTTATTATTATTTATACAAAGAAAATGAAAAGCTTAATAGTTCAAATTCAGTGGTGTAAAACATAGAGCGAGAAAAGGAGGGGAACCCCCCAAAGTCAACACTATTTTGAAAAAAATTTATTACACTAAATGTAGGTATATATTTTAGGTCAACGCAAAATTTTTGAAATTCAAATTGAGGATTATATTATTGGACACGACCACCTTTTCCCAAATTTTAATCACCTATTTTAAAAACACCTTTCAAATTTTCAAGGTATATTCAAATATAAATTCTGATACAAAATTAAAAATATATTTTTATATATTTAAGTATTTTTTATTTTTATTATTTATTTTTAATATATATTTTTTTTTTCTTCTACTTATCTGATTTATAGACCAACTCCAAATTCATTTATCTATTAACACAATAATTTAAAACAAAAAACACACAACTATTCCAAAAATATCAGTTAACGCTTGTTGCGTTGGCACACTCACTGAAAATGATTCGTTTCACATGGCATTGTATCGACTGCTTTGTTGGAAAATACAATGGAAATTCAACAAATTTGCCAGACATAACAGTAAATTGGAAATACTTTCGCAGCATTACCCCAAAAAAGGGGAGGAATTGATTTCTCCAACTATAAACTCCCGGAATGGTACACCATTTTTTTTTTACAAATTCAGTTTGTTTTCACGGTAGTAATAGGTTTTTTGTTTGGCAATAAATCCCACATAAACTTTTATTGGAGTCGGGGAGAATAGAATGAAACATTAACACGACCCTCAAAATCATTAAAAATGAACCGTTTCATTATTTAATTATTCTGGTAAGAGCATCTAAGGTTGAACGTAAATTATTGATAAATAAAATGATCTGTTATTGCGTTTGTTTTATTTCCTGACCCAAATAAAGAAATCGAGCACTTTAATTTTGACGTTACAATGAATGATAAATCGCGTTTTAAAGTAAACATAACCATTACTCCATGTAATAAATGGAGGCCATGAAAAATAGCCCCACATTTAAAGAGTTTAACCCACCAACAAAGCCGATGTGTCGTAAGAACCTTATGGAAATTTCACTCTTGACCTTGTCCATATCTCGTGCGAACTGTACATGTTGCAGATCTTATTACAGAAAACCAATACTGGGATCGAGAACTCGTTTAGAAAGATGATTTTATCTAAGCAACGCACCCTTATCCTGCATCCCGTATTGTGTTGGAAATCATTCGGGTATTATAATATGATTTGTTTTCCTTGTAGGAATTTATGCTTCCTTTTTTTTGGATAAATATTATATGACATTTTTTATCCAAAATAATAATTTATATTCTACTTTCATATTTACTTGATGAGATGGTTGTTTCAAAAGTTAATCTACACTTTATTGCTTATGTTCTACAAGCAATTTCATGGCGATAACTCAGTCACATGAAGAAATATTTGGATTATAAGGATATGGTACCATTTAATTTTTTGAAGCTTTGAAACTCATCTTTGAAGTTTTTTATAAAATTTGAGTAGTGAACAATTCGTTTAATCTTTTTTGTTATTTTCACTTACTATATTTTATGTGAATTCCATCCATTTGTTCAAATTTTTGATAAAATTTATTGAACGAATCGTCTTTCTATTGGTTGATTGTTAGCAATTTAATGGCTGGCTTATTTCCAAACATCTCTTCATTCTCATCTTCAATACATTCATTGCCACTTTAAATTTATGAAACCAAAATTGGTCGACTTCACTTATCATCTTCTCCAAACAAGCATTGCTCATAAAGCAAATTTTTATGAACTATAGTCCTTGATTATCCCATTTTTAACATAAAAAAGTACAATATAAGAGAAAAATCAATAGTATGGTTGGAAAGAGCATAAAAAAGCTTTAAATTAATATCTGCAGTTTAATAAAAAATGTTAAAATATAAGAAAAAAATGTATTAATAAATCATGAACTAGTAAAGTAAATTACTTTTTCCGATATTAAAATTTAATAATTTTCCTGTAAACTTCCCACTTCACGACGTGATTAACCTAGTTTGAATCAGTTAAAAGCCATCAACAATCTGACGAATTTAAGTTAACGATAGCTAAATGAAAGCGTCCCCTTGAACTTGACGTTTTTTAATTAAACATTATCTCCCCGTACACTTTTCGTTCCTTAAAACCCGTCTGCTACTGTTTTGTGAGTTTATGCGTTTCAATTTCAAACGGGCGAGGATAATGGCCCGGCTAAGAAACCGGGTGCGTGTTAGAGAACGGGGGGTGGCTAATAAGGGCAATAATTGTCAGAGACGGCTCGAGTAGACGGCAATAAATTGATTGCTCATTTCCCGCAACATAACATTAGGACATTTTCTGTGAGAACGCAGACACGTTATTAGGTAAGCGAAATAACACACATTTGTGTTTACACTCCAGTTAATTAACTGTATAATTTGAATAAATTTATAAAGGCTGTTACTGAATGTGTTTTCAGTAATTGGAATTTTATTTAAGCGGGTTGTGTTTGTCTTCTGTTCGTTCAATTCGGGAGGGATATTAAAGGAATTATGATTTGAAATTGATTTAAACAAATAAGCTTTTGTGGTATAAAGGGTGAATTGAAGAGGTTTAATTATAAAATTAATTAAATCAATGTATTTTAAATAAATATATTAAAATTCCGTTAATTTTTATTTATATACAAATAGGAGTCAACAGTTTATAAATAATTATTCAGTTCTACATTAAAACAAAATATTAATTTATATATTAATTGCAGTCCGGATATTCTATTAAAATGTTATTTTATACCTTATTATATTTGAAAAAAATATTTATTGTAAGTTGTTTAAGCAATAAAATCATTAATATCAAATGTTTTGTAAAGACTAAAGAAATATTAAAACCTATACAAGAATAAAAAAAATTGAAAATAGAATGAACATAACCTGAACTTATTCAGATTTGAAGACACAATTTCAAGAAGCTTTCTGTAAAAAATATAATAATTTAAATGTATTATTTGTTAGAAATTTGTCAGAATTAATAAGTACTTTAATTTGGAAAATGTTAAAAATAGAAAATGTAACTAGTAATATGAGAAAATTAGAAGCAAATGGCTTTTAATAAAAAAACAAAGTAACGTTTAATATGGTTAAAATATAAGATTATTAATTAGTAAAATTTAAAGTACAAATTTTACTAAACAAATATTTAAAATATTTTTAAATATAATTAATTATATTAAAAATATATAAAGAATTTTTCTAACTATTTAAGTTATTTAAACTAAAAAAATTAAAATTAAGAATTTAACATCAAATAAAAGAAATTTGACAAATTTAAATATAGTACAATTAAAAACAAAATAGTTATTAAACAGACTGAAATAGAAAGAAATTTAAATACCGTTAATTAGTGAAATCTTACTAGATAATATAAAATATACGTAAAATATAATTATTCTCAAAAAACTTTATAACATATATAAAGAATTTATTTTAACTAACATATTTCAATCTAATTAGAATTAATGAATAAAGAAATTATAATTATTAAAATTAGAAATTGATATAAAATAAATAAACGCAGAAGTAAATTAATTTTTAAAAATATCAGAAATCTGTTTACTATACAATAAAAATATCAAAAATAGTCGGAAAAGCGTGATATAAAAAACGTAAAAGAAAAATCTCTCCTCAAGTTAACATATTTTCAATAGGGTGACAACTGTCCAATCTCCAAACTCCCAACGAAAACTTCATCGTTTAAAATCATGAATTACACATAGAAACAATAAAACCTCCCTTTGGAGACTTCACCGTCCGAACCGAATAATTCGTCGTACGTCGCCAAACCGGGCAACAAAAACGTCGTAAATAATACATGTATTTTTTTCGTTTTCCAGATTGGTTCCCGGGATGGGAGCAACACGGCTATTACAACCGTCAGCCGAACGACGACGGCCTGAGCGAGCAGGACTGCGTGGAAATTCGCAGGGTGTACTCGTTGCCCACGTCGACGGCCAGTTTGGCCTCTACTTTCATGTGGAACGACCGTGACTGCGCCACCCCCAATTATTTCATCTGCGAACGGCTCCAGAACGATGGTAATTCACCGTCACATTATAATGTGGATGTCGCAATGACATTAAACTAAAACGTCGCACTGCGATGCTCTTTTATGGGAGTCGACAAAAAATTGAGTTACTTTCTTAACGTGTGATATATTTGATATTTTTTTATTTAAAAAATTGTTTTAATTTTTATATATATTTGAAAAATGTTCAGGGGTCAAAAGTAGAGCAACTTTAAAATAAAACAACTTTACGTACATTCAGCCTTCTTTTATTTAGTATCTAGTAGCATATTTTTAATAACTTCAAACATCTTTTTTTATTGATTTTGGTAGCTTTTCAATATAATCGTTCTAAATTTCTTTCGAGTGATTTTGAGCTTCTTCGTAGAGTTCTTTCATATTTGACAGTCTCTTTGAAGGGATTTTCCGATCAATTTCTTCTCAAAGGTTTTCCATTGGATTGAGGTCTGGGTTTTGTCCTGGCCAAGGCTAACTTAACCAGTGGGCCCATGCCAAACCCAGGAAAACATACCAAACCATAACGTCTCCTCCACCATATTTCACAGTGGCTTTAGTGTACTTGGGGTTATACTTTCCATTAATTGCTCCTCTCACCTATAAAATACCATCAGATTTAAATAATTGGAGCCGACTTTCATCGGAAAACAAAATTGTTTTCCATTGCTCATCTGGCCAGTTCACATGTTCTCTTGCAAATAGTAGTTTCGCTGCTCTATAGTTTGCAGAAATGAAAAACTTTTTTGTTGCTTTTCTACCATAGAGATCAGCTCTTTTTGGTCTTCGTTTTATGGTACTCACCAACATACTGAGTTCGTTTATTTTTTGATTTATGCGGGATGCGCTGATAAAAGTGTCGCGAACATCAAGCGTTTTGTTTTCCTGTCCACAGCTATGTTAGTCTTGAGTTTTCTACCTCTTTTGGGAACTCCTTCCTGTGTATTCCTTCTAAAATTGGAAATCGTCCTTGAAATGATCGATTTGTTTAAATTTAAATCTTCTGGAATTTAACTCTGTTTTTCACAATTTCAAAGCTTTTCTACAATTTGTTGTTTAATTTGTATCGTTAAATGGACACTTGTAGGCGTTTTTAGCTTTAAGAAACGATGTCGGGCACAGTAATAAATTATAAAATCAATTGTATTGAATATAGGGTTTGGTTGCTTTACTTATGAACCCTGTCCGAAATAAAATGTATAAAAACTACGTAAATAAAGATATCCATATATAAATTGAATTGATCAATATCAATAATAAAAATTATTAGTTTGATGGCGCCCAACGTAAATACTTTAAAAACCATATAAGTTGAAGTACATTAAATATAAAAGTAATATATATGTAAATTACTTCAATATAATATTACCAGAGTAAAAAAAGATATTAAATTTGTATGTCGTAAAGACATTAAATTACGTTAGAAATTCATCTTTGACTAATAACTTTTTTATGAATTAATTACTGCCAAGAATTAACAGATTATCCATAGATTGTCATATACTTAAAATTTTGAAAAAAAAATCCGCGGAGCATCACAGTGCGGTGTAAAAACATGAAATCATGTAGGTGGAAAATGAGTAAATTTAATAAATTCCGGTTGATGTGTTTTATAATTTTAACGAGCCCGTGTACGTTATATATTCTGTAATTCGTCACAGCTTGTTTCTAGTTTGTTTAATGCAGATATGAAATGATTAAAACAGGTGAAACGATAATTTGTAAATCTGCAAAGCATAGTCGCAACATAAAATCCTGGACTAAACTGCTCGGAAATCTTCCGCGCCGTTTAATTTCAGTAATTTCATCTAACGAATGATTCTTTCATTTTGTAGGGCGAGGTTTTACTTCGCATTAATGGTTACGATTGCTACAAACTCGGTCATAACGGCGATTTATTCGATGTTCAATTTAATATAATTCATTAATCTGACCCATTTTAAAATATGTCAATTTTATAATCAGACAAAAATTAATTAACCCGGTCTGGTTTTGATACGAATATAACAATTGATACAGAAATTTCGCGTCTGGTTTAATCGGACTTCTCCGATTGTGTAAACCGAGTACCTACATAAATTCATCCCGATAAACAATGGAAATTATGTTTGGGAAACGGTCAAGGTTTAATCGGTCGACGCTTTATCTGATGTGGACCATGTGTTGCGATTTAATCGTGAATTTGCCTAGGTCACAAAAACACCCATTCGCTTTTTTATTTTGGTCGGCATATAAATTATTAGAAGGAAATCTGCGAAATATTATTAATGGGGTTTGGGACAGCTGGCTTCTGGGCAATAGATTGTGTGTCAGAACTGAAAATTAAAATAGGAGTTTGCAAAAGGGACATGATTAATGGATATTGAAACTAACATTCGGAAAAAGCGACAAGTTTGTGTACTCTAAAACAAAAAATAATCAATATTTAAGTGTTCAAAGGACACCAAAACTGGAACCGAGCTTTCTAGTCGGAAGCTACACTTCTCGAAATAGCACTAAAAAGTCATATTTTTAAAACAGTACGTGATGGATTTTGATTAATTTAAAATATATGATGAATATTGTTATGTTTTATTTGTATTTGTTGTTTGTATTTGGTACAAGTAGATTTTAATTAAATACTATACACAAGTTAAAGGTTCAACGGACCCCCTAAGCTGTTCTAAACAATATACAAATAGCACCGAATACCTACTGGACATGTTAAACTAAATATACCCACATCTAACTGACAGAAAAATAAAAATAAGTTTTACCTTACTAAAAAAGAAAATAAATAGGCAAATAAAAGGAAAAACCTTAACTGACATTGATAGCGACTCCTCTCAAGATAGCGTTAATTAAGAAGATAGAACAAATATTGCACCTGACCGAATGTGAACAATTTAGAGAAGTAAGAACAGACATACCCAACACTATCCAAGAAATCTTTGAGAACAAATACATATTCGCTAACAACCCTTAAGTGATTGATGCGGTTAATAAATATATATATATATATATATATATATATATATATATATATATACAAGTTCTGAATATGTCGATACGTTATTAGCTTTGAAGAAATGTCATAGAAACGTACGTACTACTATTAAGGACTGCAGAATTTAATTACATTTCTTCCTTCTGTGCGACGTTTACGTGAAACAGGCATACTAAGAACTAAAATTACAAATAGAAGAATTCTAAGAACAGTTGCAAATGAGGAGAATCTTTTGCATTTAGTTGACATAAATCTAACTATTGGTACGAGATGTTTCTCACACTGCTTTTGGTAGTTTGCTAAAAGAATAACAGCTGCATTCATACCATTATCTAGCTCAAGATCTTTTAGAAGGTATCGCTAAGATTGCAGTTTTGTCAATGGCTCCGAGCTCGTCATGAACATGACCACCACAGAAGACGTAATCTTTAGTATATGCATGAAGATACTGCTCCCCATTTTAGTTGACTCGTCAGTGGCTCTCTGAAAATTAAAAAAAATGGTTTAACCGTGGGAATGACACTTCTATAAATTAGCCCCCAAGGTCACCAGACCTTATTCCTTTAGATTTTACAGTGTGGACAAAAAAAAATAAATTTATGCATTAACGCTAAATGGAAGGTCTCTTAATCTTAATGTGAATAAAATTTGTTAGTTAAATTAATAAAAAGCATCTTAAGACTTATTTTTATTGTTTGGAAATCACTTTAACTTTCTTCTAAATATCTCAAAAACGGATATGATATTCAATATTATCTATATTTTTTCTAAATTGTGTAAAGAATAACTGAATATTTAAGAAATGTTTATTACATTTAATTGTAGGTATATATTGTTGGATAAAATAAGTTTTAAAAGTTTAAACACACATTTCTTCTTATTAGTAATGTAAATTTACCTATTTCTTCTTCTTTCTTTCTGATTAAGCCGACTATCTCAAGCAAGGAATATTATATACGTTCACTTTGGTCAGTAAGAAAAGAGTTCTAAGTAAGTTCATGAATACTCCTAATCCAGCTCTTATCGAAGCTAGTTGAGTTATGTTAAAACCTCTCCACATAAATCTCGGCTCAATAAAAGACTGAAAGCTTTAGATGTTAGTAGTCTTGCATTTCAATATCCTATTACCATTTTTCCTAAACATCATTTTTTTAAAGGCTCTCAAATCAGTAGCTGATGTAGAAATTATCTTGGTTGTCATTTAGGGCTGTTTTCATGGTTTTTATGAAATTATTATAATTTTAAGAATTAAGAATTACCACTTTTAAAACTATTATATTGTAAGCGTCAATAAGTCCTTAAAAATACATTTCGTGCACATTTATTTCTGTTCCCAATTTAGAAACTAAAGCTGACGAAGAAAGTGAATATTGTCATCAAAATTTAATTACTAATAAAGAATTTCTGAACTTAAACGAAACACAGTATATAAGAAAAAATAAGGTAAATTCTCATAAAAAAGCCGATTTTTCAAAATGTGTAAACTAAAGTAGACTGTGTTAATGTAATAAAATTTACGAGATCATATTTGCAAGAACATGAAGTCAAAATACTTTAAACAATATCTTGTGCAACACAATTTTTGTGTGTTTTACTCACATTGTCCCATAATTAATTTTATAATTGATATAATATTCTTGAACTGAGTTGTTTAACCATTCATGCTGAACGGGGGAATATTAATTTATAAATAATTGAAAACATTTTGATTGTATTCCCGTCGACAACACGAGCGATACATCCCAATCCCCCTAATCGAGTTCGATCCATTGAGAGCCAACAACAATTATAATCCCGCCACCGTTGAGCCGCCTACGAATGAAATTATCCTGTTAATCCGCAGGTTGTTCCGCCGATGCAATTCAGCCTACACGATCCACGTATGAATGGAATAACAAGCGGCACGCGATAAGAAACCCTGGCCGTGACAACCGTAAGTACCATTGCCAGGGTATGTGGAACATTCGGCTTGGCACACTCCCACTGGTCCGCAATTAAAGATTTATCGATTCGCCGATGACACCGTGGCATCGGTGTTAAACGGTCGCATTATTCGAATTGCATTTTACGAATGCATACGGACTGGAGCGCAGCGTCATTGTTCCGGCGTTGAGGGGACCACTCGATAATCGATTTAATTGCTCGACGAAATTACTATTTATTCGTAGTTGTTGACGTGTGAATATGCCGTTTCTTACATTTGCATTATCGAATGAAGTTTTAGCAAAGGCATTGTAACTCTGGGTAACAACCGGTGGATTATTTTGATTGTATATTAGTCTGTTAGTTGAGGTTAATGTAACGAATAATTGGCCCTTTGTGCATCTGATGCGTTCAATCAGTACATTGATGACTATTATCATTGGTAGACTGTGTTAGATTATATTACACAACAAGACTAGATTTACACGTAATGGGAATAAACAAATACAGAATTACAAAATTATATCTGCAATATTAGATCGTAATTATTAGGAATAATAATAGATTGGAGTTTAAGGGCTTCATAATATTACAAACCTCCTATAATTTACCATATTCAAATATCATGAAAAAAGTCTTAAAAGTTAATAAAGGTAACTCTCAAAAAATCTAAAACAATAGAAGACAGTGAACAATCATTAGTTGCCACCCAAAAAAGAACAAGAACCATCTAACTTTATTCTACCTTCAATATGTGAATCTGAATGATTCTAAAGAAAATTCAGGCTTAATTGAATTGTAGAAGAGCCTTGTAACAAATTTGATTCGGCAATCTTTTATCTAGTCCAGCAACCAGTGTTTAGTAGAAAAGACAATTTTTGGAAATTGATGGTTAACAATAGATGTAAGCACAATCATAGAAATTAATACAATAGAGTCTGCATAGTGAGGACTGTAGAGTTATTACGATCAAACACAAATAAAAATGTTAACTTTGTGCCACAATCATCTGAATGTCATCCACCACAATTTATTTTAAACAGTCTCATAAGCAAAATCATAAAAATTAAAAAGGTAACACCAAAGAGCTTAAAATATCAGAAGAGGTGAGGGTGGTGTGTTATTAGTGAGGATGAAAAAGGGCAAGTGGTATAATGACTTTATACCACTTTCAACAATCTTCTCGGAATGATTTTAAATAAAAACTCAATGGAACAGTAGAGTAGTCACTAGATAGTGATGGTAATTCAGCAGGTTTTATCTGGTAAAGGAACTATTGTTTTATCCTTGTTGTTAATTAAGTTCTTTAAATGTAGAAAAGCTACAATTTATCAAGGTTTACAAATACGTTTTAAATTTTGCATTAGTTTCGACCAACTGGACCAGTCGATTATAATAATTATAGTAACAAAAGTTTAATACTGTTTATGTAAAGCTATAAAATGCAATGTATATATTTTAATAAAATAAAAATCAATTAATATAATCAATATACTAATTTATACTAAATAAACGGTAACAAACAAAATTTAAATATGAAAGCTAGTAATTATTTTTTTAAAGAACATTTTTACAAGTTGTTTTCTAAGTTGGTAAATTAACTTAACAAGTAACTACTGGAGTGGCATTAAAGTTAATTTCGCTTACCCTGTTGTGAATAAACTCTAAATTAAAAATTTACATATTTCATTATTTTAATTGCATGTTCATTACCATCTCAGTATCTGTTGAAATTATTACAACAGCAATAAAAACAAATTTTCATGTTTTGCAGAATAAATTTCACCATACCTTGTTGAATTAAAAGTACTAACAATGTTTATATGTCTCTTTTTTTGTACTATTTTTATTTATTATTTTGATAAAATAAATGTATAAAATCCATTTGTCACAAATCCTAAGAATATTTCATAGATGCTCTTTTGATTCTGAATAAATCATGTAACAAATGTAGACTATTTCTGATGCAGATAATCAATATTTATGTAATTATTTTTAGAAATGTTCTAATTTAGTATTCTGTGAGACAATTGCACGAAGGTGAGATAAGTATTTAAATAAAACATTTATAATATGGAACAATGTGAATATAAATTAATTACTAACAGTTTATGGAGAGTGCTGCACTTCTATTATCAAAACATAAAATATTGAACAGCCAAATTCAATTGTGACCATACATGTGTTTTTAATAAAATTCGACCAGGTTGTCTAAACGAAGCTATCAGTTCAGAAATTACTGAAAAATTCTGGTAAAATTTCTGACACCATAGCCATGTCAGTTGAATAGGTACAGGTCATGGGTACTGCGATGCTCACAATTGACAATAAACACACACGTGTGCCAACTTTAAAAGAATGTTTCAATTACTTCCGCATCCACCACATTCGTCTAATTAAGCACCTAGCAATAGGATAATATCTTCTTTTTCTAAATATAGAAAAATGGCACGGTGGAAAATTATTAGTGTTAATTATGAGGTCATTATATTTTTAAAATAAATAGAAAACAAAAATATTAAAATAACTGTACCGAACTGAAATGTTGAATGTTAAAAAATAAAATTAATTTTTCGCGAAGAAAAAGACATGTTTAAATCCAGCTGTCACAACTCCTACAAATAATATTTCGCAAACGCCATTTTATTAATTACTGTGAGGATAAAATAAAAAAAGAATGATCACTTTTGTTTTTCATTATATAGAGGAATTCATTCAACCTGAAACGAAATTTCAGTAGGTCAGGTCAATTTCCGATTTAAAAATATAAACCCAGTAACTTTTTTACAGAACCATTGGAGGACAGTTGGCCACCAGATTGCAACAGGTCGGTGGTGTTGTCCAGACAGCAACCTCGAGCGGCGATTTCGAGTCCCGGATTTCCACGCCAGTATCCAGACAATGCAGACTGTGACACCGACATAACCGCACCAACTGGCTACAGGATAGTGTTGGACTTCGAAGAGCTGGTTGTCGAGAACGAACCATCGTAAGTAAACTGTTTTTGTCCATTATTGTTTTCGACATGAAGGAAATAACATTCATGTGCATTAATGACCGAAAACAACACATTTGCATGGTAAATATGCATTAAGGTATAAATAAAGTTCGCGTGGATATGTCATCTATAGAAGGAAATATGTTAATGACGTCTTGATTTAAGTGTGTTACTAGGGTGGTAAATGGTATCTGGGATCACTTAATGCATTGTTAAATTAAATGTGAGAAATGCTGTTAATGTTATTAATCGGTATGTAAATTAGATAATAAAAAATAGACGTTATAATTTACATGTATACGATAAAAACGCACAACTTCCATTATATTATAAACTGTTTTTATATTTTAATTAGAAACAACACCAAGAATTCCTGCAGCCAAAAAAAATATAATATAACATAAATAATTTCTAATCAGATAAGTGTCCAGCGTCAATTGCAATCAAGATATATGGATGGAAAAGCATTTTTCTACTCGACATCGTGCGAAACCTTCGGCAGTTCAAATATTGACCTACCGACAAAAAAATGAGATGCGATACATCCTCCAACGCTTCGATCCCATTCACTTAATAAAAGAACTTGTTGGCTCCTCTCAAATATTATTTCCTCAGACATCCAGACAAGTGACACGCTCGACAAACGAACTTCGAGGAGTTTCCTCGTTGACCTGCAATTTTCAATGAATGCTTTGCATGCACCAAGTTTCGTATGCTAAAAGTTTCGACTCGATTTCGTTGAAATGACAAAGGTTCTCTGTTTTAATTTAAAATTCCATTACGCCCGATCCGCCGTATCACTAATACGAAATTTCGTAATATTCAAAAGCACCGAGTGGGAGCCGAAATGAATAATAAATTTTTTGACCTTTTAAACGATGTATACGTTTTCGCGACTTTAAAATCTGTAACGAATAAACTTTTCCGATATTTTAGAGAAAATTCATTATGCTCATGAATTATGAATTTGGAGTGATGGATAAAACAATGCATATCTATGAATTCACATTATTCCGGATGAAAAGTTTTAATCAAACATGAAATATGCTTAATATTTCAGTAGAGTTTATAATTTAAATTAGTTATGTACTTTTTATTATGAAGCAAATTTCGTTATCCTAGAAGTTTTTTGGTTTAAGTTTGGGGTTAATTTAATTAGAAAGTATCAAAATGTGGTTGAGCTTTACAATTTTCCATCAACAATCCTAATTTGCATATCAACTTGACTGATTGGGTTACATGCAATTCTGCAATCTATTTACTAACAATTTTCGTTGGCATTTTGAATATATTAATTTTAATTGATGTGGAATTTATACTACTGTCTAAACTATTTAATAAAAGCAGATTTATAAATCATTTAGCTTATAATTGAAAACTGAATTTTCAATAATATATATTTATTATATATATATATATATATATATATATATATATATATATATATATATATATATTATTATATATATATATATATATATATATATATATAATAAATTAATAATGATCCAGACTTTCAGTATCTCGCCCTGTCTTTGATCTAATGAGGCGATCAATTTCATTCTGAGGTATTTCATCCCATGCTACATCTACTTGACACTGAAGATCTTTAGAAGGAGGTCTGAATTTGTTTCCGGCTTATAATGTCTCACATGTATCGGTATCTGGAATCGGTAATAAGTCGGGTGATCTTGCTTACCATGGGAACAAATTACATCTTAATATTTGAATCTTATAATAATGTTGCCATATGAAAGAAAATACACACAAGTCAGTAAGAAAATGTTCAAAAAGACCGAATTATGAGGTAAACCCTTCGCCGTGGTAAGGAGCCTTCCAAAAGATAAAGTTCTAAGAGGTCCATTCGTTCCTCAACAACTTCCTAAACCTCTCCCACGTCAATGAGCTTCTTTAAACCATACTCTCTCAATAAATCAAGACACAGCTTTAACTCCGGTTCACCCAACTGATCTGTCTTAAGCCAGTAATTCGTATTCTATGAAACTAAGACTTAGATGACTAAAATTTGAACCTTTCTTACTACGGCGTTTGAAATGAACTCTAAACAACATTCAGAGAAGAGTGTATACATTAAATTTTATTAAAATAGGAACACTGGATTCATGTTTCCATTTTTTTCGGACAAAATTAGAGCGATTTATTTAACTTATGTTATTTAATTGCGAAACATGTCATGTTAACAATGACATAAAAAAATAAACCCAGAATATTAACAATTTTTATCGCGACAAAATTAAAGCGACTCTTTTATTATCTGTAGAGAAACTAAATTATTTTATTTTATTTTCTATCTTGAAGACAAGAAAAGAAGCAAATAAAGTTATTTACTCAGAATGCAAAGCACTCAACCAAAAATTACAAGTAAATCCATCATAATAACGTAATTTACACACAGAACCTCCGGCAATCTGGAAACAAAACCCAGTCAACGAAATCGCAAACCGATCCATAACTCACAACGTAAACAGAGCATAGCACCCACCTTGACAATCCCATTTTCGGCTCCCGCATCGAATCTGGAATGGTGCGATGCAATCCCGAATCGGAAAGGTCCATCCGTTTACCGTCAATAATGTCCTAACGTAAATCATTCCGTTCCAGATGCAGCTACGACTATCTGGAAATACTGGAGCGGTCGTCGAATGCGACATCAAACTCGTCGGGATCCACGCGTAGGTTGTGCGGCGATTGGAGTTCGAAGTTGAAGCTGTTGAGGTACGTCAGCGACGGATCCAGACTGAAGCTCCGATTCAGTTCCGATTATTCGCATCACTTCGGTGGCTTTAAGGCCAGAGTGTCGATGGAAAACGGTAAGTTGTATTTTTTCATACCATCAATTAATATTAATGATTATGGGGGTTAATTAGTTTGATTATGTTTATCAACGGGATCTGGTGGAAGGGCCTAAGCGCAAATTAATAAAACCTTATAAATGACGGGAAGTTTTCCCCCTTAAAAACCTAATTGCTTTGCTTTTGTGGAGTTTATTAAGTCGCATAAGCTTATTATAAATACTAGACGTACTTATTCATTCAAAAAATTTAAATGAGGCCTCGCAAATTGTCTGTTGTTAATTTCAATTTAATGTCCTAAATTTTATATTTCTCCTGGGCTTTCATCTTGTGACATGAATTTTATTCTGTTGCAAATAAATCACTGGATAATTACAACAAACACATTTTCTGAACATGGCAAGTTTGTAAAACAAATTACGAAGCTGGGGGCGCCACATAAACGCTGTTCCTTTGATTTACAAAGCATAAAACCATACAATTTAGCTAACGATGAGGTTTTTTCGAGTCAGCTTATGTAATTTGCTGGTGCAGGTGCAACGGTAGCTTTAATAAAAGAAAATGTACCAACTTGTAACTCTACCCTTTAGCACAACTCCTGGAATGGTTTAGAAACAAACAACGATAAAAGAAACTAAAACAAAGCATTCAAAGTGTAATATTACCAATGTAACCCATTAGGACGCTATTTCTGACTAAATTTACGATAATTTTATATCAAATGTGGTGGATTTTTAAATTGCAAATATGGGGACAATATAAAAAAGGCGTGAAAAATTTCCATGTCCTTAACACAAATATGCTGCCATTTTTCCTTCTCAAACAGCGTTTAAGCTGATTTAAGACCAAAGCCGATTTGCCAAATAAGAAGTTTCGTTCGGAAAACTCAGCGGTTCTGCTTTGAAAAGTCACAAAAGTGAAATAACGCACCCCGAGGCGAGCTTAAGGTGGATTTATAGGTTGACTATTGTGCTCTTAAATAGAATCACGACGTCATCATTCACAATATTTTATGGGATTATAATATTTCGAACAAAATTTGTTTGAATTAAGTTTCTATCCACTTCTTAACTATGTTAATCTGTTTTAAACTTCGTCAAGATCTTTTACAATTAAAAGTTGAACAAGTTATTAATTTTAATTAATTTTAAGCGCAGCTTTTGAGACATTTTGTTGCAAAAAGAATGTAGACTCGCAATCAAATATTTACGCTTAACCACCTAAAACTAACAACACAGCTCATAAACTACAATTAATATTAATAAAACAAGTTTATAGTTTGTAAACGTAGAGTAATAAAAAAATACTCGTGGAAAATGCGACCAAAAGAATCCAACATTTTCCACGCAATCCTTTCGGAATATGCTTGAGGGCGAATTTAAACGTAATTTAATTTGAAACATTAAACTCGAAATTAAACACGATTAGTTTTATATCAAGAGCCAGGCGGAAAATCCGTGAAAACTGGGACAATGGACTCTGACCGCGATAAATTTCTGTGCCCGGCTACGTTAATACTCTTCCATTTTTCGTCCCTCCACAATGTTTAATCTGTCGAAAATCATTAGAATCATTTAACTCAATAAAACATCCTGCATAAATTGTTTTCAGCCATGCAATGTGCCGACGATCGCCTCATAATGTTCAACAACTCCTGCTACTTGATCGTCAACTATCCGGAAGTAACTTGGAACACGGCCCAGCAAATATGCCGTGGCCTCAAAGCGAATCTAGCCTCAATCCAGTCGCCGGAAGAGGAACGATTCATCATAACGAACATCCGCAAGAACCCGGAGTATCGTACCAGTGCCTTATATTGGCTTGGCGCCACCACCGAAAACCGTGACGAGTTCCATTGGATCGACGGCCAGTCGATGAACTATTTCGGTTGGTTGCCCGGTGAAAAACCGCAAGAGAAAAACCAGCAGAAGAACGTTAGGAATGTGTCGTGTCTGGGAATTAGGTGGACGCCATCGCCTACCCCAATGCTGCCCAGCGGGTTGTACTGGAAGCCCATGAAATGTAATTCTATTGGAGGCTACGTTTGCAAGCGGAGGCACCAGTTGTTAGGGACGGGGATCAACTTTAACAAGACCTTGAACGGATCCGAGGGAACGCTGACGACTCCTAATTATCCAGGGAATTACTACAATAACTTGGATTTTTCCGTAAAAGTGGTCGGTCCGGATAGAACCAGACTGGTAATCAAGTTTCAAAAGTTGGATGTGGAAGCGCAACTCGAATGTTTGTATGACTACGTGGAGATAAGATCAGTAAATAAGAAAGAAAGGGGAGCAAGCGATTCAGTAAGTCATTTAGCAATAGTAATTGTTAGTGTGAATTTTCAAGAGAAAGATAAGGTTTCTTGATTGCTTTAAAACGATAAAAACATTTAGTCAAAAATTGCACAAAGGTATATACCAGCACCATTTATATCAATTCTGCAAATGTCAACAGCACATCGATTGAATTACCAGCCAAGCAAAAAGTCCAATAATAACATTTTCTCCATTCCAGGTGAAATGGTGCGGCAGCCACGACACCGACATGCATCGGTTCGATTTCGTATCGGAGGGCAACGAGGCCGAAATCAAATTTCACTCCGACTATTCGATATCTGGGAGCGGATTTTCGTTACGGTGGCAGGCGGTCGACGTGTCCGCGTGTCCCCAGCAAACTCTGACGGCCAAGGAGGGCGTTCTGCACAGCCCCAACTATCCCGACTTTTTGCTCGCCCATCTCGACTGCACCGTCACTATCCTCGCTCCTGCAGGCGAGTTGTTGTTTTCTCTGTTCGCCTCTTTGTTTCCATTTTCTTTGTTTAGTCGGTGCATTGTGGTTTTGGCGCTTTTTGTTCATGTATGGCGCACAGAAAAAGCACACGAAATAATACGTGTCTGTCAGTTAATCATGTTATAAAGGAATGACGATAGCAAAGAATTTTTCAATTCCAAAACGAAAGGAATGGGTTTTGTATACTCATAATGATAAGAGCTCACCCGCACAAATAAAGAAAAAAATATATGTTCTTTCTATTAATATAATTACAAAAAGTCTGAACAAGATCAATCAAGACTTATTTGTACTATACTATATTTATTTACTTCCATTGTAATTGAATCCCATAAATTTCAGGAAAGAGAGTGTTGCTTCAATTTGAGGAGGTGGACTTGGGCCGAACATCGGAAGATTTTGACCTAGCTCCCAAACAAAACAACGAAGCAACCATTGAAATCAACCTCAGTAAACACACAGCCGCTTTCAGACCATTCGACGTCGAGGGCCTACTGACCGAAGGCACGTTCATATCCACAGAGGAACGGCTGCAACTCAAACTGCAAACAGGCGATAATCCCCGCGGGACCGGCTTCAAAGCCACATACAAGATCGCCAATCCCATTGTCGAAGAGAGGACGATTAGCCTGGCCAATTACACGTCAGGGCTGCTCCTGCATCTGAATTATCCTGATAATCCGGCGGCTAACGTCGATTTTCTGCAGCACTTTACTGCTCCTCTGGGATATGCAATTTCGCTTGAACTGCACTATGTTAAAATGAGTGATACTGAGTAAGTCCATAACATATTTTGCGTTCTACACTAACTAATTTGTTTGTTGAACTTAATCGCATTTATAACCCCCTTTTATAAAACGTTGGGTGGAACGTTTCCTTTTCCAGTAGCTTTAACATTTCCCTAAAGACCGTCGAACAAATTTAGACATATTGACCAAACACTAATGTAAGAATTTATTCCCTCGATGCCACTCCGTAAACCAGACGCAATCGTCTATCTGAACAAAGTTCAACGATCCCATGTTTCAGAGACTGTTCGGACGGCTACGGCCTCATAGAAGTCTACGACCACTACTCGGACACGAACGGGACGTCCTGGAACCTGTGCTACGACACCGAACGTCAGGATTCCGTCATTCCGGCAGCCCCCATCGCCATCAAGTCCTTCCTTAACACCATCCATTTGCGACAACGGAACACTCTACTCGGCGTTCCGCTGAACGGAACGCTGAAAGTGTTGCCGGACGCCGGTTACAGAGCGAAGCTGCTAAAGTTTAGGGAGGAAAGGGTGGAGAGCTGTGACCCCAATCCCTGTCTCAACAACGGGAAATGTATCTCGAAGAAGGCGCATAAGTTCTGCCAGTGTCTCGGCCATTACACAGGTAAGAGCATACGATGGCTGGCTGTAAGTTTTAAACGACGAGGTCGGTGTGCCCATTCAGCTAAACAACGTGGAAAACGTTTCACACGACCTGCAAATGGACTGTGTTTATTACAGTCTAGAATATATTGCGTCTATACTTGAAAATTTCTCTAATTTTTCAATGTGGTTTGTTAAAAGGCATTTTCTGCGCTTTGACCCGATGCGAACTGGAGCCGTGCGTGTTTGGCACTTGCGAACTGACCAACACCAGCTACAAATGTCACTGCAAAGCGGGTTACGTCGGTCCGACGTGCGAGCAAAAACGCAAGCCTTGCGAAGGCAATCCTTGCGAAAGTCGGGGTACTTGTGTGGAAAGGGGAGACGGATTTCAGTGTAAATGCCACGCTTGGTGGGAAGGATCGAAATGCGAAAAGAGAATCTTACATATCCCTTATAAGGTAAGGAGGACGGATTGTCTGCCAAGAGGAATTTATAAATTGTATTCAAATAAATCCAATTTATAAATAGCTCATAGCTGTGCATTTCCGGGTCATCACATGAATGGTGTTGCCTTTGACCCTTTGGCTATTCCAAACCTTTTTTGAGATAAAGATTTTTGTATTTATTGCAGCCGTTGAGTGAACGAATGCTGCATGAACCGTTCTGGTTGGGTCTGATGACGGTGTTTTTCGTGATGGCCGTGATTGGACTGGTCTGGTGCGCCAAGAGGCATTTCCCAGAGAAAATAGAGAAGTTGCTCGCTGAGGATAACGACCGCAACAGGAGCACCAGTAAGTCAATGCTTAGTTTTATATGTTCCTAGTTTTATTTGGCATATTTATTAATATTGGTAAAATCGTAAGGATGTCTGTCTGGAATAAAAAGCAGGGTTGTTGGTTATATATTTACTATTGGATCAATATGTAAATGTGATGTTGTGCTTATAAATTCCATCAGTAAAATAGTACCTCAAATCATGTTCATGTAGTTATGTTATTTATTTATGAACACCTGTTAAAATTACAGTCCTAAAAGCATTGTTTATTATCTAGTATTACCAGGCTTGTAATTACTTGTAATTAATATTGAAAGATAATTAATGTTTGTGTTAATTGAAAAGCCAATTAATAATTATATGGTAATTATTTTGACTGTGAACATCTGCCCAATTTGTTAAAGGTAATTGCCAATCGTTACCAAATTATTCACTTCATGATTTTGATAATTGGTTGGCACAAACAACAACCAACTTTGTTTTACAATAATTAAAATAAGGGGACCGTAATAACAGTTTAAAATATAGTTTATATTTTAAAAATATTTTTAAAATTATAAATCTATAAACAGAGCACGATAATATCTGGGCAAGTTTAAGTTTTACCATTAAACTTACAAACAAAAGCCGACTAACGGAAAATTTCTAGGGGATAAATCCCACCCCTCACAATATATTCCTTTCAACATGCAACAAAACTGCAAATCCAACTTGCCTGTTTTCCCATATTAAAACTTCTCGGAACTCGATCGCCGGAGAAAAGTTTCGCACTTGGAAAGTCAGAAACACATTTGCACGTAAGAGAAACGGAATGGAGTTAATTTTATGTAGCCACTCAGTTTTCAGAGCAGAAAACAAGTTATTTATTTGCTTTATATGATATTATTAAGTTCTGTTGTTGGGATTATTTTATTTATTTAGTTGTTACAGGTGAACTTTGACTTTCGACTCAGTTTGTTCTATTTATTTTATGTTTAATAAATGGGAGGAATTGTATATTAATTTTATTATTTAGATTAATGATCAAATTTATCTTCTTAACTCCTTCACTTTTGTTAGGTTGATTCAGGTTGTAGGTGAAGAAAAAGGAAATACGGTAATAATTTTTCAATGAGTACAAAGATATTGAGTAGTGTCAGATTATGCATAACCATATCAAAATTTATTTTGAAATTATAGATATTTCACTAAACTCATATTAAAGTTAAAAAAGCACTGCTATATATATAGCAACAATTAAACGTTTTTGCTTTAATATGAATTTACCTGACCACTTAATTTTATAATGTTTATTAGTGGTTGCAACAATTCTCATGTCCATAATGCTGGTTAAAACTTGTGTTCTTGGATTGCTGTGTAGTGGTTTAGTAATTACATAGTTTTATTTTTATTAAACGCAGTGTCATCTCAATTTTGATTGAAGTTTGGTTTGGGTGTTTCAGTGTCGTCGTTGAGGAGCGCGTCGGTGCGCGAACAGTTGGCGGCGGCGTCTGCAGCCGCGGGTGGCGGCGGCAGCGGTCAGGCTTCGACGACGGCCAGCACTTGTGCCCCCAGTCCAGGTCCGGGAGCGCCCCGTTCGTTGTTCGGCCGCCTCGGTATCCGCAAGCCGTCCATCCTCAGCCTGACCAGTCCACACGCCGGCGGCGGTCTCGTGCCCGCCACCGCCAGAACGTTCAGTCTGGACGATCTGTTAAAACCTCCCCCGAGACGTAAGGCCCGGTGCCTGAGCTGTAATTGTCAAACCACAGATTACTTTTTCTTCCGTTTTTTATTATTGTTATTGACTATTTTTCTATTGGACTGTTGACTGACTCTCTTACTGTTTCTTACTGTCTCAGCTTCTTTCCTCTGACGATTGGACACTCGTTCTGCCAAGTGATGCGAGAAGGTCTTAAATTACATTAATTAGTTGCCTTTATTGAATTTTGTATTAAATCATCAAATACTTCTCACTTATTATCAAATCAGAATATACTAACAATGCTTAATTTGTGATAATAATACTTAATTTCTTAATTGTAATTATGAATATTTCAAGTATTCTCCTTTAAATTATACCAGTGTATATGTATGTCAATTTAAGTTATAATTGAGAATCAATTTTCTAGTATTAAATAAAAAAAACTCCATAAAACAAGAGACCAAGCTCGACCACTTTGGCCCATCAGTCTTGAGAAATTGCTGCTCTACTGTCTGTTTCCGTATCCCTGAATGCCCCTTATCCTTCACTCTATTGCGTGTGGCTGGTAGGTTGCACAGTATATGTTCTCGTACCCAATTATTTTTTGGTCGCACCAACCGCTATTGTACATAAAACGGCACAAAACAACGATGTGTACATACAATGCAAATGTCATTTAGATACACACTGTGTTGTTTAATTCATACAGGCACAACACGTCACATAAATGTTGTCATAACTAAGAAGTGAAGAAAATGTTTCATTTTTTGCTAGAATAATAATTTAAAACAATTCATTCCAGTACAGTAGCTACATGCATTGCTAAGATAGTTGACATCACCAGTTTTCATCTTAAAGTTGACTTGAAGTACTTAATGTAGTTTTTGTTATTCTGTTTCTATAGAGTCAGAAAAGGAAAGAAGTGAAACATTTTCAAAACTAGGGAATGCATGTAAAAAAACTTGTGACGTCCAAGAACTAATTACAGTCTGTTTTAGATTCTCGCCTGAAATCACTATCTTAACTTGCCATTTCAAAATTCAAACGGATACCGATATTGCCGAAAACGTAGTTAAAAATTAAACAACACAGATGTTTAACAAGCCTTGAGCTGGATTGCTTTATACAATAGTACAATGCGGTCTTATTTGTACAAAGATCGTTTGATATACGCCTTAATCTATTATATGATATTATTTAGGTACGCCATCTCCAAAAAAGAAACGTAATAACTCGACGCCCACAAAGAAAAACGTTGCAGAAAAGAAACAGATACTGCAACAATTGATCTCGCCAGGCAACAAACAGGGATCGAGGAAAGTAAGCCTGGGTGAACTGATCCAGATGACGGAAAGATCGCCCAAAGAGGGCCCAGATAGAGCAGACCGCATATCGATAACGGTGGCAGAGACAGATTTTACCGAATCAGATCCTGTACAATCAGCGCTGAACGATCCAAAGTTAGAGAAAAAAGTAACGTTCGCCCGATTGCTAAACAAGGTTTCTGCCGAAATGAGTTCTGGATCGGACATAGAGCTGGGCATAATGCAAACGAACAAGTTGGGCTGTATGTTCGCTAGGCCGTCGAGTACTCCTCCCTCGCCCAGCGTAGACACAAGGTCCCCGAACAGCACCTCCAGCAATCAAGGTAGTGATTCGCTCACTAGCTCTGATTTAGCGATATCGGTGTTCAGCTCTAGTATTTCAGATCTCCTTAGCACGAGGCGTAATAACCGCCTGCCTAATGGGCGTGAGAAGCCGGCCAGTGCCGATTCCATATTGGCAATGTTCCGCAATTTCTCGTCGACTTCAGCCGGCGCGAACCTGCCCTCTTCTCTAAGGGTGTCGCCCTCCACGACGCCAACCGCCTCTAGTCCCCAAGACGACATCGTAGGCGACGACGAATCCTCAACCTCCTCAATCCCGACGCCGGTGTCGTTCTCGAGCGGCGCGCCGGAAAGCCCGATAATGCACCGGCACGCTGCGCAAAACTCTATCGAAGTACCCGTTCTAGATACGCTCAGCGCGCACAAGACGCCCAATAGCGGCAACTTGCTGCATCCACCCACCATACTGTTAGAGATACCAAGCACAATCAATAAGTGCCTTTCTCCGATCAGGGAGCTACCCACTCCACTACCCTCCCCAATGCCATCTCCCGCTCTCACTCCTATCATGAGGAGGAGTACGGCCTCATCTTCGCTAGAAGATGCCGAGCTAAGCGACGATAAAATCTCCGTTGAACTGCCCAATATATCGATCAGTTGCAGCGACATGGACGACGACGAAATTAGGTGCACAGACATTGCCATCGATCCCCAAGCTGAGGACGGACTCATACTCGAAGAGGCTGCCGCCATGCAACAAAGTGCTCTTTACAGAACTAAGGTAACCCACAGTTTCCTCAATTTTCGACTAAAGGTGAAAAGACTTAAAAATGCATAAAAGAAGATAGAAGTAGATAACAGACAGCACAGGAACCCTTTGGCTTCGCCTACTTCTTTTTCTTCTCTCCTTTACTTTAACCTTTGGTTCCACTTTGATTTACAACAGGCTAAGTTCAAATCTAATGCTTCATGTCTAATAATCGTTTTTTTTTATTTAGAACCGACCGCCTCCGCTGGGCCAGACTTCTGACTCCTCCAGTCACGACGAGATCAAGATAATGGTTCAGCCGCCGCCGTTGGTCATACCAACATTAACCATTCAGACACCGTCGCCCACACACACAATCACACCATCCGCCCTATTCCCCGGATCACCGCCACCCCGTTCCCATAAAGAGACTTGCTTCCAGTTTCCCACTCCGAAACAGGCAAGAAAGATGTTTAAGGATTTCGAGAAGCCGACCTCCTTGGACCTACCGTGCGCCCCACCTATGATTACGATCACCTGTAACATGAGCGAGGCGGAATCCGATGCGGAATCTATGTCGCCTGCGGTTAAAGCGGCGGGACATTTGGGGGTAGCACCCGTAGGTATGTCGTACCTCAGTCCATTTTCAATGGTGGCTAGAGGCGACCACAACGCTTCAGAGAGCAATTTGAGTTCGTCAGGGTACAGTTCGATGGCAAGTCCAGGTCCTAGTAGATGTGGATCGAGCAACCCTTTGTGTCCTTCCGAGATGGAAGATCCGGGTTCAGGGGGATCGCATAGAAGGACGTCATTGACACCGGTGTTAAAAACGACCAACAACAATTCGGATTGTAATACTATTAATAAGACGGAGGATCAACGAAGGGGAAGATCGGATTCGGAAACGCTTTCGGATGATCCGCTGTTAGAGAGCAACGATGAAGGGATTGGTACGGATCACATAGATGAAAAGATAGATGACGGAGAGGTCAAAAGTGCCAAGGAGCTGGAAGTATTCATTAGCGAAACGGAACCATCAGTTAAAATGCTGATTGACATTCCGGTGCTGAGTCCCGTGCCGCGAGTGGGGAAGTGCGTGAGTTTAGATGACACGATAGACCGGTTGATGCCGCCACCTGCGGGCGGTAAAAATTCGCTGCAGCTGCCTTCGATTGTAGTACAATGTGAATCACCCGGTTGCGAGAAACACTTAAGTCCGATGAGCTCGCGAAGTGAGAGCCCGCTGAGCGACAGGACGACGGGAGTATCTAGGTTCTCGCCGCAGTTCTACGGTCGCAACAAAGATCTGCTGCCGTTTACCGATTCGGACGGTCTCTACGACTTCCCTAGTTCAGATAAGGTAAATGTCACCACTGTTTCTCAACACAAAAAGACTAGTAGAAAGCGGGATAAGAAACTGCTACGAAATTGCAAAACCCCAAGTCCCACCAAACCACTTCAGCCATTGCCATTACATAATCACTTAGACGTTCCCACCAAAGAGTCTTACTATAAAGTACCGGCTCCTAGGAAGCTTAGTCCTAAGAGGCGCATCGTGCGCTCCCAGGTAGTTAGTTCGTCCTCCAGTTCTGACAGTATTAATTCGGCCCGGGAAATAAGACTGTCGTCGTCCAGTCCCAGCCCGGACACAATTCGATGGTCGTCGCCCGTGAACTGGCTAGACGAAAAATGTCAAAAGTCACACGAGGCGTCCGGAGAAGAGACGTGCGATGTAAGTGTCGTTTGCAGTCTGTTGAAAATTGTAAATTTGTTTTTGCCCCGTACCTATTTTGCATGTCTAGATGGAGTACTGACCACACTCTAATACTTCTCTTTCTGATGTAGTTCGGAATATTGACAATGAAAACGTCGGCGTTTAACTCAGTTACAACAAAATACCCTGAAAATCCATTACCATGTGCCACATTGTTTCTTGTGTATATCTTTGATACAACTAATTCGCATGACTCTTAAATTATAATATTTTTCTAATTACAACGTCTAGGGTAACAATGAAAACAGTATGTATCTAAAACTCATATTTATTTGTTATATTTTGTGACTTTTAGATGCAATTGCTGTAAAAATAGCACTTATAAATTTTTACATTTTTTATTAGAGATAATATCACAATAATTTTAACTTAGATTTCTTATAATACTAATTGCACGAGTTGAAACGTAGCCCTTTCAATCATATTACATTAGTCGATCATTTTCATTGTCGGTATTATGTTCTAATCGATGTTTGATGTTTGTTTCAAAATGGCAATGCTTCCATTCTCGAAATTTTCATTGTCGATATCATAGCCCCAGACCCCAGAAAACAAGTCGTAACCCACGATGTAGTGACGTACAATTGCAATTTAGTCATTGCTAGGACTGCTTTTGCTACTGTAATATAAACTATGTGCCTTCAACGTTGTGTTAATAATAATAAAAACATTAAATTTGAGTTTAATAACATTGTATTGCAGGATGCAAATACCGTGATGTTGCCAAAACCCCACAATAACACTAAATACCAGAAAATCAGCAGACTTCGAGCCATCAGCCATCAAATTAGGTAAAACTTAACGATCTAACCACAAATATTTTAAAGCATTAAACAGAAGTGATTCCAGATTTCTGAGAAGACTTGAATTAAGCTTGAAGCGTCGCGAACGTACGGTGAGTCCATCGGACAGCTTGGACAGCGGCGAGGACTCCCCGAGGGCTACTTCACCACTTCTGGCTTCGTCGAAGGCACCCAAAGTGGAAATAAGGAAGAGCAGCAGCATTGGAAAGCTACAGACTAACTCTTCGGCTAAGAACAGACGCAACAAGTACAAACGCGGCGATTACCTCCTTCAAAGCGACGAGCACTCCAGGAAGAAGGTGGTGGTCGCCGGTAACGGTCATTCGGATTAAATGTGGTTTTAAAATTGCCGGAGACAAATTTTAATCAACCTAATTGGCTTTGATTTAATTTTGGTTGATTGAAATGTGTTCCACATCCTGTATAAATAATGTACTGAATAATATAAAACGAAAATAACGACAAAATATATTCTAAACATCGAACAATCATAAATGTAAAGTTAAGTTATTGATCGCAATATTTTAAGGGTGATTTTAAATATATTAAAGCTTTATTGATACATGAAAATCGAATTAGTTTGATGCTCAATTGTACGCATTATCGTTATTGTTGCACATTTTGTTTTCGTCGAAGCAGTACCCTAAATTTTGTGACAGGGTCTGATTTCATTATTAATTAGTTGTTATTGTTGCGCCACATTCAAAAGTTAAACAAGTGTTAAATTGTATCAGTTTTAATGATTTTCATCATATTGATGTATGTGTATAACTTTTTGAAATGGTGCAACATATCTGTTGTTAATTCGTTACATATTATATAAAATCAATTTAAAAATTTTGTAAATAATCTCGTCCATGAATATTCATCAAAACTATAATATAAATATTAATAATAATACTAATAATAAGATAAAAACATGAAAAGCTGATCTCTCTAGTTTGAGGAAGCTTGAAAAGGCTTTGAATAAGAGACTGAACAATTTTTATACTATAAATTTTAACTGTTTCTTGTTACTAAGATTTCTTATAGTTGCACTTTTTAAATGTAGTCCTATCAATCGTACTCCCATGATATACTATATTTAATAAATACACGACGACCGTGTGTACGAACATACAACTTTTATTCTGATGTCTCTGTGATAGATCTCTGCTAGATCACTTCAGAATGAAGATAAAAGTGATTTGCTTACAGAAACGTGTATAACATTATGAGTTACTAATATTTTGATCAATGTTCAATTAATTTAGCCACTAGATGAAAGTATAATACATACAGTACCTTTAAAATAGTAAAAAAAGGATTGTCAGGAAATAGAGTTGAGAAATGAATATACTAATCTTATTATTAGTTACATTAAATTAAATATATAAAAATATATATTTGATTATCAGTTCCAATAAATATTTTCAATTTAGGTACTTTAAGATTAAGATTAACACGTGCTGTGTTTATTACAGTATAAAAAGTGCCTCTACCATTTTGTACCTTAAATTTTTTTAACCAATTCTGCCAATACAAAGTCTAAAATTAAAACCGTATTGTTCCAAATTAGTACACATAATTCCTTAAAGATGCAGCACAAAAACGTAAAAGATTAAATAAAATAAAATATACAATAGATAATGAGGATGTAGGCATTAGAAGGTTTTAGAATACTTTTCGTGTCAACAATTTTAAAACGAACTTTTCTGTAAGCAAGTTGGCGAACAATATACTTACAGCAATATATTGAAGGGAGCAAAAGAGTCTTTTGGCACAAATGAGCAATTATTATAATTAGTATTGCGCACTACTGTTCTATACTATCTTTCTTTGTTAATAATATTTAATATATTATAAAATAATGTAAAAGTCTTTCATCAATAATTAAAAAAAACAGTTATATTAACATACGTACATATTTTATATGGTATTTATTTGCTGTGCTAAACGACATTTAATAAAATAAAGGAGCTTGTTTTCTTTATTTGTCTTTTATTATTATTCACCCATTCCTAAATAAAAAACGAAAGTATTGTCACAACAAAGTTTTATTATAAATAATAGATAACAAAATATAAGTAATATGTATACAATAAAAAAGTAATTATAAACGTAATTAAATAACTTTGGTTTTGATTTTTAAAATTGCACATTCGTCTACACTAAAATAATTGAAAAATGGTCAACAGACAATACCTCAAATTTGGTTATATTATATTCATGATCTTTTGATATCACACTAATATTAATGAATAATTCGACTATATGCAACATCAGAGGTAGAGAATAAAGTATTTGGTTGCCATATCCAAAATGAGGAAATATTCAAGTGAACATCAGAAGGTAAGAATCCAAGCTGTTTTGATTTTTGATCCACTTGATTAAACACTTTCGGTTTTAATACAACTATTCTAAATTTAATAATTAATAATACTAGAAAAAACTGCGTAAGTAAAGTATAAATATTTTAGAATAGTTATATTTGCGCTTGCAACAAAGAAATTGTTGGCAAAAATATATAAGTATCCATTTATAATCGTACAGAATTTGCAACCACTGAGCTGAATGTCAGTTTTGCAAAATTTGCTGTACGAGTCCAGCAATTTGTTTCAATCGCTTGGACTAATACTAATGAATGTACAAGTACAAAAATATTTCATATTAACGATAAAAGGAATGTTATGTAAGGTAAATTGTGAAATATCCATATAAAAATATATATGTAGCATGTCCTGGCATCAAAACATGTATTTTTTGCTGACTTAAATTTGAAAAAATACTCGCAAACGCATCTTTACAAAGCAATCCAATTTTTTGCATAAAACTTGTCGAACCTATATAACATTTAAAACTTCGCAATTTACCTTCACTCAATTAGGATCTCAAAATTGATAATTATATATCTATCTATCTATTCCAAATATAATTTTATTTATGATACATTTAATTCTCTTCGTCGGAACTAAGGAGCATAGTCTTCTCAGTATAATTGTGAGTATTTATGGTCGACACTCGTGGTCCAACACTGATCGGTGGCCTAGACGGGTTGTCCAAACTGTTGTACGACTGGGGCACAGTACCACCACTAGGACTCATTGGATCATCCGGGTCGTAAGTAGATAGTCTCATACCTCTTCCATTTTTACCACCTTCAAAAATACATCGTCACAACTATAAAAACCATACTTTTGTGTATATTCATAGACGGTATATATTTTGTTGCATCGTGTTTTAATCATGTATTTGTATATATTAAATCTACTAATCGGAAATAAAGTACACATACAAATATAAATAAAAATAACACTAGAATGTTTTAATACAAACAATAATATACGTAATCAAGCAGTACGACATTAACATGCAGCTGGAAGAAATAAAATAAAAACACCAAGATATATACACACCAAGCCATTTATTAAAAAAAATGATAGGTACAAGGTATAATAAAATATTAAATAAAACTACGTTTCATAAGAATAAAAGTTAAAATAAAAAGATACAGCGGTATATACAAAATAAGTAAGTACTAAATAATACAGCAATAAGTATCACCAAAATAAAACATAATAAATGATTCCAAGTCCAAAACATAAAATTGGGGAACGAACATAAACATTCACTAGTTTCACTTCCGATTAAATTTTAGTCTTGGAAGCATCTAAAAATATTGGAAACTAATCTATAAATACGAATAGTGTAATGTATTATTTGATCACGTATTTCCTGTTAATTCGTTATACACAACCAATAACTGGAACAGGTCAAACCAACAGAAAAGTGCGCGAACTTAAACCACTTCCGTGTGTAACATGGTTAACAATAAAAACAGTTACGGACGGAATTAGTTTGGTTTTCTCCAGTGGCGATAACAAATCTAACGTCTACTATAGAAAACTGAATTTATCACATTTTAGGGTTTGTCTTTCCAATTTTTCACAAAATATTTTTTTTTTTTTTTTGTTCTGTCTAAACGGTAAAATTTTTGTACAAATATACAAGTAAGTTTATTAACTAAATTGTGCAATAGTTTACATATTAAGGCAACGAAATACACCCATTATGGATAACCGTATTTACACAAAGAAGGCTTATATGTATAATTATTTTAAAATTAGCTCAAAATATCATCATAATGGATGTCATTCCGTCGGGAACTGTTAACGTTATAAAGTAATCTTCCCGCGGGGAAAACTGCTTTATAAAATTAGCCCTGAGAAAATGAAATGTAGCAATGTTATAGCCTATCCGTAGATAAAATTAAATTATTGGTAAGTAATATGAACAATTTTGATTTCTAGTACAAGGCTAGCACCGTATGCGGGTGGGCCATGCAGGCATGCTAGGTATCACTGTTTCACTAGCGACATCACAGCCTCTCATATGGTTGATGTGAGATGACTTCTGCAAAAAGCAACAATTTACATGCAAAACACATTTACAAAAAAATATATACTATCTACTATGTCTAAAATGTTTAAATTTCTGACTTTTATTATTTTTTTTATGAATAATCGTTATGTGAATAATGTTTATTTGATTCAACCCTATAAGATTATAAGTGAATCCAAACACACTGATGATTACTTAAAATCTTAAGATATCAGTAGCCACAAATAATTATTTTTCAATCAATTTTATATTGATATACGTTTGAAATGTCTAAAATCTTCTGACTTTGATTAAATTTTATTACTAATAAAACCCTTTGCTATTGTCATGTGAATAACATTTGTCTGAATCAACCCTATAAGATTATGAGTGAATCCAAACATTTACTTAAAATCTTAAAGATATATTTAGCTACTAATAGCTTGAGACGTTTAAAAATTTAAACAACAAACTTTGGTTATATATTTTTTACTGATTCAATCCTTTGTTATTGTGGTCATGTGAGTAATATTTGTGTTATTCGGCCCTATAGGATAATGAGCAAACCTAAACACAATTGAGGATTACTTGAAGTGTTAAGAATATCCTCAATTATGATTAATTTCTATTATAAGCAGTTTCATGATGTCATCTCTTATATCTAAAATATTTATGAACTTAAACAACATTTGGATACATTTTTTACCGATAAAACCCTTTGTTATTTTGGTCATATTAATGATATTTGCTTGACTCAACTATGTAAGATAATAAGTGAATCCGAACAAAATTGATGATTACTTAGAGTCTTCAGGATATCCGCAATCATTAATAATTACTATCATGATCAATTTCATGCTGTATGCACCAATAAATGTTAACTATGGCCGCGTAATGCAACTCAATAAATATCTGCGGCTCGATGTAGCATATCAAGAATTATTTAATCGTTCCATACATTCCTATGTAAAACATTCTACAATAACCATTCGATTATGCTAAAATAAACGAAACAAACCTCCCCATTACACAAGCCCCGAAGCCAGATCCCGGCTTTAATATCGAACATCTGCTATGAACTTGAACCAATTCTAGAAATAAATGCGTTGCATCGATCCGTGCCATCGTGCACACATCGGTCAGTTTTCCTGAATATCCAAATATGTTACTGTAATCCCGGAGGTTTGTTTCGAAATTGAAATGAAACGTGCAACGAATATACGAAACTGTGCATTCCACGGCTAATTAAAATAGTAATACCCATCCTTACCTGAACTGTACTGTGTGTACTGTTGATACTGGGGATGGAAATTGTGGATGGCATCGGTCATAATATCCTTGGGGTTCATCGTTTCCTACAACAAAGAGGTAAATTAACACTGCACCAATTAGAAGTTGGGCTATTTAATACTTTGAGACTGCTGGAGATGCTTTGCATGGTGACGGACCGGCCGTTGGAGTCAGTCACACAACCCTGGGCGTAAACCCGATAGGGGAAGGCGTAACGCAAAGCCACCGCCGCACAGAACATCTCGATGCAGATCAAGAAGTTTTGGTAGCCGGCCGACACGGTACCGGTGGAAGTGCGGGTACCGTTGCTGTCGATGATCGGGGAGATAACGTCAGCCTTTTCTAGGATAGCTAGGCCCACTCCTAAAATTTTAATTAAGTCACTTATAGTCGAAACAATTGGTTAGTTAGTCACCTTGCCAGAAGGATAAGAAAATGACGGACTTCACAGTGAAGAACTTCAGCACGGGCTCGAAGGGTGTGAGGAGATCACGTGTGGCGAAGTAAAACAGGAACAGTCCATACAGGGCAAGAGACACAGATATATTGTATATTATTGTGATGTACAAGTACCCGCCGTCAGGACTGAAAACAGATAACCAACATTAGCCTATTGTCCTCGGGGACACAAAGTTATGACGCTGCAGCCGTAGTTTCAGCGTCTCTGGGGACGTCGCGTAAATTACAACTTGCTGAAACTAGGCCGAGTGTACATTATCAGAGCACTCCGGTAAATGCAACCAATTACGACTTGTTGAAGTCATAAATTGTGTGCATTTATGCACGGCGGTGCGCACACGCGGTCATTAAAACTTTCTCACCTCCAATCGCCGTCCCGGTAATGTCCTGAAACCTGCAGGAAAATGATGACAAATGCCATCACCGGCTTGACCAAGCAGAATTGGAGTGTGGCTTGTTTGCAGAACCGCAGGAAACCGATAGTGTACGTTTTCCCATTCAAACAGCAAGTTCCGTATAGGCAATTGGACTTGATGGGTTTCCCTCTGATTTCCGACATGATGTTGCTCTCACCGCCCAGATATTCATAGCACAGCGACAGGAAATTGTATATTACAAACGCTGCAACACGAAACAACAAATTTTTAAAGGAAAAGGTTGTTTTTCAAATAAGATCATACATATTTATGTATTGACGATAATTAATATTCGCGACGAAATTTCTCCCCATCTAATGGAATTCGCAAACAAAACACATTTACTTTCGCTCACCTTCATAACAATCTCTAACGGTAAAGAAATAAACGTAGTAGCTCTCTTTGTTGAACCAGAATAGGCTCAACCATGAGTAAATCGCGTAAATGGGCACGATGAACAATATCCTAATGATCCATCTTTGTTCCGCCGGATTCGTATACCAACGAAGGTGGTGATATATCTGAAACAAATTAAAAATATGATATAATTTACTTTACAATATAATATATAGATAAATTTGTTGATCTACAAAGAAATAAGAAATTCATAAAATATATATAAAATGAAACATAAACTTGCTTATTAAAAAACTATAGAAACTAGAAAACTTCTACTGCCACGCGATGCAAAAGTACTTTTAAAAATATAAAAGTATGTAGTAGTTTTGGAAACATTGTTCACAAATAAATATAATAATTTTATATTTTATATTTTTATTTAAAATGTAATATAATTACAATTACTGTTACCATACCATAAAATACAGTTTTTTTTATTAGCTATTATGAATATTTTATTGCTTTTTTAATAATTTGAAAAGTTTATTTAAATTACAGCATATACACTGTCGCTCATATGTAGAGCAACTTTAAACATTTTCATTTTTCTTGATAAAAATGTATGTTTAAATATCCATATTATTGTGTATTAATTTGAAAAATATTCAAGGGCCAAAAGTAGACCAACTTTAAAATAAAACAACTTTACGTACATTTAGCCTTCTTTTATTTAGTATCTAGTAACATTCCATTATTTTTAATAACTTCTAAACATCTTTTCTTCATTGATTTTGGTAGCTTTTCAATATAATCGTTCGAAATTTCTTTCGAGTGATTTTAAACTTCTTCGTAGAGTTCTTGCAGTCAGTCTTTTTGCGGGCATTTTCCTATCGATTTCGTCGTTTTTCATTGGATTGAGGTCTAGGTTTTGTGCTGGGCAAGGCATGACACGTACTCTTTGAGAAGCGAACCATTCTTTATCTAACTTAGACGTATGTTTCGGATCGTTGTCGTGCTGGAAGGTTCACTTTAAACTGATGTCACCTTCGTCAAATGGAAGCATATGACTCTAGAGAATGTCCCATGCCAAACCCAGAAAAACATATCAAACCATGACGTCTCCTCCACCATGCTTCACAATGAGTTTTGTGTACTTGGGATTATACTTTTCATTAATGTGTCCTATGATGAAATACCATCAGATTTAAATAATTAGAGCCGACTTTCATTGGAAAACAAAATTGTTTTTCATTACCCATCTGTCCAATTCATATGTTCTCTTGCAAATAATAGTTTCGCTATTCTATAGTTTGCAGAAATGAAGGGCTTCTTTGTTGGTTTTCTACCATAGAGACCAGCTCTTTTTAGTCTTCGTTTTATGGTGGTACTCACCAACATAGTGAGTTTGTTTATTTTTTGATTTATGCGGGATATGCTGATAAAACTGTCGCGAACTATTGCTAATCTAAAATACGAATGAAAACAATTAATTTCATTTTACGTTTGTAAATTTTATTGTTTACAAGAATATAATTTTTTTAATTTTTAAAATGTAATTTAAAATGTAACATAATTATATACTTTTAAAATGCTGTTCCCAAGCCATAAAACAATCAATATTTGAGTTCTTTGAAATAGATTATTGACAGTCTAAAAGTTTAATGAAACATGAACTTAAATTCACATTTAAAAAGCAATTTAAAACAAGATATTTACAGTTATAAGCTATAAAAAATCGACATTTGATTTGACTTTGTCTCGATATATGTCACAATAAGTAAATTATAAAAATTTACAATATTCGATCGGCTGAAATAAAAATAGAATCATGAATCGTTCATATCTCAGACAACCGATTAACTAGATCAATTTCATCAAGGTTAAATAAATAGTTGTTGTCAAAGTATAAATCGTCATCGCCCACATTAACATTTAAACTATTACGCAGTCCCTTTTTCAGTTCGGAACCTCCGTCACAAAAGAAGATCCCGATTTCAACTTTTACATCCGGCTCGGTCCGCCGCGTTATATCACGAATTTGTGATACTTCCATTGTAAATGTTGATTTCGTAATATTTAAACCGCATCATGTCGGTCGATATTTCTCGTTGGCCACGCGAAGAAATCGCGCACATTCGTTACGTAAATGGACTAATATTAAAAATGCCTGACGGTTATTGTCTGTATAATGCTTAATCGATGCTCATCGAATAACTAACGTTTTTTTAATGGTTTCCCGGGCAATAAAAAGTCAAATGGGAATGGCAGAGGACACCCAAAGTGACAATTAATTGTTGAAACCTTTTAAACACCCTCGTCATTAGGACGTGGGCGTAAGTCCGAAGTTTCGTCGCATCAATTTTTCACGCAGCATCCACGATGATTTCCCAAACGCGTACGTGCTGCCGCTGCTGTGCAGATAAAAATTAACTCGACCGCGGATTATTTAGAGGACGTTGAATCCAAACAGGATTTGCACCGGTCCGGTTCGACCCTTCAAGGTTCTTCTCGTCTCGACGTTCGATCCGGAGCGATGGACGAACGACTGCATTTCTGCAATAATTTATTGTCAATGGGGATTTTAAAACTGGGCCAAATTCCGCGAATTCGCGACAGTCCGGCGTGAATTTTAACGATGTAAAATGCCGGAAAGTGTTTGCATGTTGGCGGAGGTGTTAGTTATAATTTTGGGTATATCGCAAGATTGCACTAGAAGTTTACAAGGCTTTTATCTATGCAGAATTTATAATATTCAGTGTCGCGAATACACTATCCAATTTTAAACACACATGTATAATGTGGATAATAATTAGGTTTATTAGTACCAGAAAAATTAAATGTAACTAAAAAGTAAAAAATAAACTGGAAAATGTACATACATAATAATTACATTCAAATTACTTAAGAGATAATGAAAATGAATGTTCATTTGCAAAACAATGAAAATGCATATTTAAAAGAAAAGTTTGTAGTTTTATCAAAGTTAGTGATATATTTGTTACTTAATAGTAACTATATTTATTTACCACTGTTATCTGAATCTGAATTTAATTAAAAAATGTATACAGTATGGCCCATTCGAAAGCGGGACACCGTCATAAAATTTGTATTTTTCGTCCGATTTAAATATATATATTTTTTTTCAATTCTATAGAAACTGTGTAATTGAACGGTGGATTGGTGGAAGTAAATACAATTTATGTATTAATACTATTAGTATAAGTATATTATTATTAGTATAATATTCCAATATTCTTGAAAATATGTACTATTTTTGACAGTTTATTCCATAGACCACTTGATTAAAAAAATAATTTTTAAAAGTGGTATAATTTTTAGTTTTTCCACAGAATTATGAGTAAGCATAACTTTTTTGTGAATTTTAACATATATCCATTTCAGTGATGCTTAATCCAGTGGTGTAGTTATATTTTCTATATATTTGTTAGTATGATTTCCTCAATTTTATAAAAATAACACTCTAGGTTTTGGTTTTGAGTCAAAAAACGTGACATTTTGTCTATAAGTCTATTTATGTTTAACAATTTAAAAGGAGTTTATCAAACTTGAACAAAAAATACGAATTTTATGGACATATTCCTCTTTCCACATTGTATTTTTTAATTATAATTAAACATCTTTCCAGGAAAAGGTCAGATAAAATATTAACTAAAAGAAAATTTTTTGATTTTAAAAAAGTTAATTAATAACATAGTTACAACAATTTGATAACTTTTTAAAGAAATAAGTCATAAAAAAATCAATTAATTAACAAATATAGAGTTAATATCTACCCAGATTACTATAAATTTATATATATGATAGATTAGCGACTGTTAATCTGTCTTTTTAGTTTGATTAAAACACTAAATTCACAATAATACGCTTTATTACAACAAACGTACTTTAACCCTCGACATCTAAAGCTTGACTGCCTGGTTCTTTCTTAAGAACTGCCCCGAATATTAAATGTAAACAAATACTTCAGATTTGCTTATAAAACAAAACTAGTCTAAATAGATGTGAGCACGTCGCATCGGTCCATCGGTGAAGGTGATGACGTAAGCTAACACGGCCTTCCTGACATGTGCGGCGTCCTCGCGCCTTCCGCAGTTTTGCAAAGATTCACCTGACACCGGTAATCTGTAAACATTATAACAGCAGTACAAGCTCAAAATATATTCGAAGAACTAAGTCTAAACCTTATTTCATTTAACAAAATAGACTGTTATGCGGCACAGTTAACAATCACTAGAAGCTCAGAGGCGGCTCAACCATCAATAGGTCTGTTACACCCATGACTCTCAAGTGCTATCAAAAGATACCATATTCTAGCCAGGAGCTCAGAGGCGGTTCAACCACTACCAGGTCTATTACCCGCTTGTCTCACAGACCCAGAACACAACAATCTAAGCCTGCAGAGCAGGGACCTTAAAAATAGCCTGCCGAGCAGGGACCTTTAAACATAGCCTGCAAAGTAGGGACCTTAAACATAGCCTGCAAAGTAGGGACCTCAAACATAGCCTGCGACGCAGGGACCTTAAAAATAGCCTGCCGAGCAGGGACCTTAATCATAGCCTACTAAGCAGGGACCTTCACATATAGCCTGATACACAGGGACCTTAAACAGCCTACTAAGCAGGGACCTTTACACACATTCACACATCAATCTTATTAAATAAATCTATATCCATCATACCTTATAGAATTTCTGTATCTGGCCAGGTTCGTAACTGTTCATGCGCTGCTATTGTAGTTCTACCTCGGCTGCCAATCCTTCGGAGTGCGTACCTCTCATTAGGTAAACAATGCGTTACCTCAAAGGGTCCGTGATACTTTGGTTTCAACTTTCCTCTATTCGACAGCTAATAGCGACATCTAATCCTAACGAACTTGCTTTTGTATGTAGTTCGGTTGACAATTCCAGATCAAAAATGTTGAAAATCGGATAAGAAGTCAATCGTACATTTTCACATTTACATGTCCATTCAAACGATTTTCCATCACGTAACAGTGCAGATATTGGTGCTGTTAAAGTAGCAAAGTTTTTTCACAAGATGTCTAAAATATCCAGCTAGTCCTTTTTCGATCACACCTAAATATTTCACAGATGTTTGGAAAAAGTTACATTTTTGTATATTTAAGGGCGTCAGTGTCCTTTCTTAAGTTCTTAAGACGTTCTTGAACGGGTCGAGCAGGGCACAACACATCATCAACATAAACAAACGTAATATCGTCTTTAAGTGGTCCAAGGGCTTTATCGATGGCACTTTGATAACACGATGGGGAGTTTATAAAACCAAACGGCATTCGATTGTACTCGTAAAGTCCATCTGGTGTCACAAAAGCAGTTATATGTTTTGAATTCTCTTCTATTTCAACTTGGTGAAATCCCGATTTCATATCAAGAGTACAAAAATATACAGCTTTGGCAAGGGCGTCAATCTGATCTTGTATCCGTGGTAGAGGATAATTATTACGTAATACTTTTTTATTTACGTCTCGATAATCTACACATAATCTTGTGTCTCCGTTTTTCTTTTTGACAAGGACTATTGGGCTTGCATAAGGAGATTCACTTTGTCGTATTATTCCACTCTCAATTTGTTCTTTTATTATTTGTTTCACTTGTAATCTTTCGCCATATGACAAATGACGGGGTTTATAGGCCACTGGCTGTAGATCACGTAATGTTATTCTTAACTTGTTTGTTGTTACTGCGGCCGGTGTTTGACTTATTCCATTTTGGATTATTGTTTTTATTTCCTTAATAACCCACTCGTCCAGTCCTGACAAATTTAAGTCATTTTCTTCAAACGCGTATATAGCACAAATTCGTTGCCTATCACTATTATCATATACAATGTCTACACTGTTTGCATTAAATTCAATTTTAATACCTGGTCGTTTTAAAACATCAAGTCCAATTAAAGCGTCAACATCACATCCCGGAATTGATCCATCTGGCACAATTAGAAAATCAATTTCTAATGTCATGGTTGGTGTACACATCACAACACTACTGCGACCCAGAGGCTTCATAACACAATTTCCTACACCAGACAGTATTTGGCAATCCGGTTGAATTTGCAAGTCTAAGGCTTTCGCTATTTTTTCGTGAAGTATTGAGACATCTGCACCTGTGTCTACTAAGTATGCTATTGAACTGATCATGGAATTGTTAGTAACCGTAGCTGATGGAAATGAACGGATAAAACGAGTGTTTTTTTGCCAGGAGCACTCGTTTTGATGCCTCATGTCATTGTTTTTTACTATAGCATGTATCTTCTGAATGGCCATTCATTCTACAGATGTTACAAAACTTATTTGCTGAGGTGTTGTTGCCAGACGAAAAATTTCTTTGATGTACTCCAGAAGGACCCGGCTGTACCTTTTCCGACATATTCTGTACTTTTTCCGCATTTTTGCAATCCACTGCTTTATGTCCATAGCGTTGACATCTTCTGCAGTTTCCTTGAAACGAACGCTGATCACGAAAGCTATACGGTCGTTTTCGTGACAATTCACGCTCTCGCACACCAGCGTTCAATTTATTCGCATCACAGGTAGCCAACAGTTTTAATAGTTCAGAATCACATGTAGGAGCTAGCAAGGAGATTCGATTTTTCACTTCTGTGTTTTGAATATCGTATTCAACAAGACTTAACACAACATTCCATGGAAAGTCTGAATAAAATCTTCTAATTGCTGTTAATTTGGCGTTACCGTATTCTACTAGTGAATCAAAACTTGAACTCTTAATTGCTAAACAATTTCTGATACGAGTAGCAGGAGTACCTAACTCAGGAAACGCAATTTCAAAATCTCGTCGAAAAGAAGCCCAATCTCTAATAATAGGTTTCCAATGTTGATAAAAGCGTGCTGCACGTCCTCGTAAAGCATGACCAGCTTTTAAAACAATAAGAGTATCGGATATTTCCAGCTCCTGTTGGATCCTAGCAACATCATCCATCCACTCAACCATAGTAAACGGTGTATCATCTGGGTCAAAACTGGCAAGTCGAAACTGCGCCGCCGCGGCACTTACACCTTCTGATACTGAAGCGGAAACAGGTTGCGTCTGCGCAGTCACCCTCAATGTTGCTTGAGTAGTTTGGGCGTTGGCCATTGTCGACAAAATTTCCATGATTTGTTTTTGGAAACTGTTGTTATTTTCTTGCTGCATTTTAAATAACAACGCCATATTATTGTCTGTCTCCGATACACTTTCGGTAATGTTCACAACGTTCGGACTCACTGCGCGGTCGCGTTTTTCACTATTGTCTGCCATTGTTCGTTCACAAAGAAACACAAAAAAAAAAAAAATTTTAGGTCCTTTCTTCCGGAAATAATTCACGAGAAGATATCCTTTATCCCACTTCTGATGATAGATTAGCGACTGTTAATCTGTCTTTTTAGTTTGATTAAAACACTAAATTCACAATAATACGCTTTATTACAACAAACGTACTTTAACCCTCGACATCTAAAGCTTGACTGCCTGGTTCTTTCTTAAGAACTGCCCCGAATATTAAATGTAAACAAATACTTCAGATTTGCTTATAAAACAAAACTAGTCTAAATAGATGTGAGCACGTCGCATCGGTCCATCGGTGAAGGTGATGACGTAAGCTAACATATATTTAAAACTACTATATTACTTTTACAAAGAATTTAGGAACTAGTGAAAAAATGTGGAAGATAAACAATAATATTCACAGAGAAATGTCAGAAAAATCCCTAATAAGGATATTCATTTGCAGAACTATACAGATCGAAACGCGTTTGGTTAATAAACAAAGAGTTTTAAGAAATCCAATATTTTCAATCAATAATTAACCGGATCACTATCAATTTTTATATATTTCAAACTATTAGCTTACTTATCATAAAGATATGTAAAACAAGGCACGTAATAAAAAATAATTTAAATAGATCTTGAATTTTTCATTACAAATTATAATCAGTTACATATAATAAATACAAAATCTTTATTATTCTAAATATTCAACAAATTAAATTTAGTTTTGAAACCTTGTATTGATGATTTTTTTATTACTATTTAGAGTAACAACTTTATTATGATTGTATTTAGTAGTACCATAAGAATTATAAACATTATAAACATTATAAACATTATAAACATAGCAATTAAGAACTGAATTTAAATAAAAAAAATGAAAAATAAACGTAGATTTTAAATAAGTACATAATCAAATATATATGATAATTTTAATGAAATAACATTCATAGGAAAATGTCAGATAAAGTACCAGTAGAAGATTATTTATTTGCAAAACAGTGTAAGTGTATATTTAGAAGAAAATGTTATTGATTGGGAATAAATACATAATCAAATATATATGGTAATTTTAATGAAACAACATTCACAGGAAAATATCAGAAAAATACGTATTAAAAGATATTAATTCACAAAACATTAAAAATAAATATTTTAAATATAATCTTAGTGATTACTTTCAGATAAATTTATTCAGAAATATGTATTTTATATATTTTATATTTGATGACAAATAGATAATTTTTCAATTTAAAATTATAACTTTTTTATATTATAGGTTTCGCACAGTAAAGAAAGAATAATTTAATTGTATTTTCTATATTACAATTATAATCACTATCGTTAATAAAAAAACAAAACACTTATTCTAAACACATCAAAAATATAAGTTATATTTAAACTACCGAATATATAAATATAAATTTAAAAACAATATTATTAAAGTCTATTAGTTACTAAGTTAATGAAAAAGTATAAAATTGTTAAAAAATTATTATTATTTGTTATTATTATTTTTTGAAATCAACCAAATGTAGATATTTCAGAGTAAATTTTAAAAAATTGGGCTTTTAAACCTTAAATTAGTTTTTCTCCACCAGCTTTCGAAATACTAATAACACCAAAAAATTAACAACTTGAGACAAATTGTACGTTTGAAAGGTTTGTGGTGCTATAAAAATTAGGCAATACTGTAATTATCAGTTATTTATAAAGTTCAAAAATGTCATGATATTTTGCACTGATGAAATATTAATTTTATAAAATCCTGGTATTTATCAATTTTTATATATTTCATATTATTATTTTACTTATATTAAAGAGATATGGCACTATGTAGGGAAAGGACAAATTAAAATAAATATATCATAATTTTTCTTTATTATAAAAAATCTATTCTACTAAAAAATGAAATAAATAAACAAAATGTTGCCAAATTTAATTTTGTGTATATTCAGACTTTGGATAAATGCTATATCTGGAAGTTTCTTAATCGTATTTGGAGAATACAAACATTCCTTATCGATAAATAATTATCGACACATAAATGCACCTATATTTGACTGAAAATGCCAGACAAATCTATTTACTCATTAAAAAAATTAAGAAATTCCGTAATTCAATATTAGAAACGCAATTTCGAACAAATCCCCATTAAAAGTAATAAACATATTTGTCCGTAATCTTACAATTACATCTAATGGATTTTTTCACACGGATTTTCCCGCTGAGCAAAAAGACCGGCAACATAAAAGTAATTAATTATTGAACAAGTTATCAGATAATCGAAGCGTCGAATGAAAAGAATGGTAATAAATTGAACAATGCTCCTCATAGCAATTACGTTACATTAATTACAACAAGAAATATTTTTAATCCGAAACCAAAAAAGGCGATTTCGCAGCAGATGAAGCGTGATCGTCCGGTGAACGATCTCTCGCACGATAAATTCCACGTATAGAAATAGAGTCGAATGCAAACAACTAAAAATAATGGGACGGAAGCGTCTTCTGCACCTAAACGAGCCGTCGTGCAAATGTTGCGCCCGTAATGACTGTTTGTTCGGTTCGACTTTCAGCGAGTAACGTGTGCCAGGCGTCGGGACGCCCCGGGACCGATGTTTTTCGTCCGACCTTTGGCGGTAATGAGGGGGGGCCGGTTGTTTGCCACGCGCAAACATTTCAAATCCGAAATTAAATTCGTCTCCGGTGGCGGCCACCGGAATAATTTCGCAATTGTCAACTGTAATCAAGGTTAAAACCTTCGGAAACAACGACGCTGATGCTGCAGCAAGTTTTCAGGAATTATTCTTGGCTCTGCAGGGAAAAACATCAAGTATGTTGACGTGGTACAAAATTGTATAAACTCAATGTAGTCGTTAAAAATTCGTCTGTAATTCAGATGGGACTCTAACGGGACACGCAACAACATTGTCTATTGAATTGAGTTGGCCTGTTGATTCACATCATGTCGAACAACCATGAGAATGTCAGTAGAAAAATGATAATTTAATTATTAGGGTTCCACTAAAGGTAAATTTTTTCCCATCGACCAACGCCACTTACCCAACAATGATTACCAATTGTTTTAAAAAACAAGAACATAGTTTATACAGGGTGGTTCTTAAATGGTGGATAATTCCTTCTTAGTGTTGTTAAACACTATTAAAAATTAATAATTTGATAAAACAAGCAGTAAAGAATCAACGTCTTAATAGAACTATTTGTCAAAATTCTTGTATTTAAATATATACTGAAGTTTTATTGTAACATATTAGTTCGGAAATAATGAGAAGATATTTGAACTGTTAAAATTATTTAACAAGAAGTTCCTAGCCAAAAATAATGGTGACAACATCGTTGATATGTGACTCGAATTATTTACATAAGCGATTTTTAGATTTGCAACAAACTCACAGATGTATTCGTACCCTGTATTAAAAATAAAAAAATAATAATTTTAATTAAAAATGTAATTGCAGTAGAAAACAGAAAATTAAACAATATTGAGCATAAAAATTATTAAAGATGTCTTTCCAAAAGGGAAATATTTTTTAAAATCTTATTAGGTTCTTATATTAATATTCTTTATTTACTTTTGTAATGTTATAATTATGTTATATCAGTTTAATAAGTAATTTACATGGAAGTTTATTAATTCTCAAAATTAATGACATAATTAGTAGACAGCCTTAATTAAATAAGATTTTCGAGGGTTTATGTAACGGCTATTTATTCCCTTAGTGTATCATAAAATTATTTAAAATATTGTGATGATTTAATCTCTTTAGAAATCAATAACAGCGATTTCAAAAATTAAATAAAATCCAAAATTATAATTTCCTATGTATATAATTAGATATTTCTTTTATTCATTATATTTATTGAAAAGACATAACTTTTTTGCAAAAGGTATTTAAGTTTTGTTCAAATGTTGCCAAACAAATAAATTGACTTATTTATACAAGGTTTATTTTTACACACTAGGCATTTTGATATTAAAATTCTGTAGACTAAGTTTTTATTTTCTATTAAAATGGAATTTTTGGCAACACAAGCATAAAACAAATATATTAAAATAAATATAAAAACATCACATTCATCATAAACTAAGCCTCAAAGGGTATTTGTTAAATAGAAATAACAACATATCGAATGTTAAGGACGCTTTATAAAATACTATGAAATGAGATTCAATCATGTAGTTAAAAATAACAAAACAGTTTTTAAAACTTTAAAAATAATAAAAAATTGGATAATCAAGAATGATAAATTAGAAATGCAGAAAATATACATAATATGATATTGACAATTAATTCTCTTTATTTCATAATCAATGGATCCATATTTATTAATTTTAAAAATTATGCTTTATGTTTTATGTTAACATCACAAATAAAGCATCAAAAGAAAATTATGTATTGAATTAATTCGTTGTTAATTATTAATCAGGCAAACGACTTTTCTGTAAGCCAGGTATAAAAATATTGTAACGTCAAGTAACGTGAAAATTTATAAAATTCAACATTATGAGTAAAAAACAGAAGAATAAGAATTTTGGATGTAAAAATTAAATACGTTAAAAAGATCATTGTTAATTGTTTATAACCGTAGCCTTAACAATCATATGATTTTGATAAAATAATAATATTTTAGGAAAAGGACTATCAGTGATAGGAAAAATCTTGAGAACTAAAAATGAAATATGTGTCCAAAATTGTTAATTATCAAAAATAATTTTAAAACAATTCAACCAAATTCATATTTTTCACTCCATTTCAGGTAGAAAAATTTTCTTATTTTTGATAAGTTAGTGAAAAGAAATAAAAGGTCAAATTTGAAAAAAAATGAATAAGAATTGTAAAAATGTTTTTTGTTACAAGGAAAAACAATGGTATAATATTTTTCATTAAAACTGTTTAGTTCAAATCCTGTAAAATAATAATGTACATCAGAAAACCTTCATTAAAATATCTGGAGTGTCATAAATATTATAAAAAAGATGTTTTTTAATAGTTCTCGACCGTATACCTAATCTGGATTATTATATTTAAGATATACCGTTGATATGAAGTTTTTTTCTTAAATTGAACCGAGACTCTCCCCCATAATTTTGTTGTCTTACGTATAATACGATGTTTAAATTCCTATGTCAGATCAAAAAGAGAAAAGACTAGTAATACAATAGATAATAATTTAATTAAATAAATAATAAATCAAGTAAAAAATCACGGGAACAATACCGATGCATCGGTAAAAATCTTGACGTTGGCCCATTGACATCAGTCGAATCTTAGTAATTATCTTCGTCGCAGTGTAATAATGGGACGCCACGCGGCAGTTATCCACGTTTCCGCGTTAAATGTCGTCAGATACATGTGCTAACGTCTCACATTGCCACGTAACTCGCGTCCTCAACCTTTCAAGTGAATTACCGCACTGGGAAAACTTAATAATGACATCACGGTTAATGTTAATACGTACAAACTTCTTTCGGTATATTTTTATAGGCGAAATTTATTCGAATGTCGGTCAAGTACAAATAGTGGCGGACAATTCGTAATGCGGAATTCTGTTTTAATACCGATGTGGTATTGGAACACGCAAGTTTTGTTCATCGATGTGTCGAAGGCCTCCTCTGAGTTAATTGCAGTGTACAAACGGTTCATTGTTTCAACGAACTTTTCACTTAACTGTGATGGTTTTGTGTGATGCGTGTTCTTAACGCTGAGACGCATTACTTTGCACATGCAAATATGCAAATAATATTAAGGTTGATAAGATAAAATTGTCGCGTATGTGCGTTAGATTGTTTGGCAATAATTTTTTGCACATATTTGATTAATGTTGACACAAAATTTGTGAGACTTATAAACGTATCATTAATACACCATTAGTTTCTAATGACATATTAATGACAATTCTAATTTAGAAAGATTGTAGAAAATTGATAAAATTAATAAATAAGAGGTTAAAAAATATAAAATAAATGATTTGTATAAAAATGTTATAAACGAGAATCATACAGAAAATCTCTACTTATTTAATTACTGATATTTCCCTTTATATAAATTAACATACAAATAAAATAATACGCAATATGTCGCAATATATGATAACAAATTATTATCAGGATTTAAAAATGTCATTCTAAAACCACTAGTTTGCTTATTTTAAAAAAATCCTACGGAGGGTAGACAGAAAAAAAAGAATTTATATTTGATCATTTAGAATAGTTAATATTCTTTTTAAAAAACAAATAACATCACAACATTTGATGATTTTATAAAGTGGACAATGGTCTCTCTAGTGGCTGATGTAAAAGAAGTATACAATGTAGAAAAAATGAAGGAAGGTCAAAGAACTCATTCTTTTGTACTTTATCAATTGAACAAATTGAACAATTTTAATTATCCCAATATTTAATGTGTTACCACAACTTTATTTTTAGAGATAAGGCAAAAGGACAAAACAAGAAAAGAAAATTGGGAACATAAATACGAAAAATTAATAAAATAATACAAATAAAACAAATAACAATAAGGAAATTAAATTAAATTTAATTAACTTCCTCAAATAATAATTAATACAATAATTCGACAGGTGAAGAAATATTTTGTTTTTGGAATTATTTATGTTTATGTTTAATTTTACGTATTTTTTAAAACAACGTATTTTATGTTTATAATTTTCTTTATCAGAGATAATTATCAATTATGGGAGAATCCACATTCTCTACTATAATTAATCTTATTCGTTTCACGAAAAATATTTATTTATTCTGATAACAAAATAAATTTATACGTTTTTTTTAATATTACCATTTAATTCATGTATTTTTATCAAAGTTAAAATTTAATCCTAAAAAATATTTATTATTTTTGTGGATCATATATTCAAAATATAAAAGTCATTATTCATTATCAACATTAATATTTTCAAAATTATTATATTCATTTTTTAAAGAAAATTTAAAAATATTTAAATAATTTGTAATAATTGATAAACAAAAGCAAAATTAGGAACATAAATATAATAAAATAATACAGACTCATAATAATAATGATAGAAATAGAATGTTCTCAAATGGTTAAAAAATGCGGAAACCTTAAGAGAATTCGTGTTTTTATTACATAAACTCAACAAGTACACTAAATTTTTATAAAATATATATATAAAAAAGTATGAGAATGGAATTAAATATTTAAGGAATATAGTAATATTTAATCACATTAATTATTAGTGATATATATATTTTTTATATCATTTTGTGTGGGATTTTAATAAATATTTTTTAAGAAAAATATGATACTCCACTGCATTTTTTCCTTAAAAAAATACTTTTATTACCTTCTAAGCAAAATATATTTTTTCCACCAATAACAATAAAAGACATTAATTCCTATGCGTAATCACATGGTTATCATGTAGCAATTAATAAAAGATACAATTTTGCTGATCCAAAAAGCGTATTTAAAGTAAAGAAAAATGGTATATATAAGTGTATATTTTTAATAAGTTTAATTTACACAATTTTTAAATGAATTTTAGGGAATACAATAATTTTTAATCACATTACCAGTGTTTTTATCAAATATAAATGAATCCAGATTAGTAACAACATAATAATAACATAATAATAAAATTTTAAGAATCTTTAACGTTCTTTAATATTTTAATTTAAGTTAAAAATTTAAATATATAAACATATTTATTTTTTTAGAAACATTTTGTAACATAATACTTACAAAATAAAAATTATAAATATATTTAAAATGTAAAATTCCAACATAATTCATTATCCATTTCAATAAATTCAAAATTATATTGCTCTTTTTTTAAAATATTGTTTAGTTCAAGAAAATATCAAATAAATTATTTAAATCATTCAAAAAAAAACTAAAAAACAAACAAACATAAACAAAACAATATAATGAACTTAAATAATTAAGAAAATAAAGTATTACAGATAACAAATAATGACAGCTTTCTCAACAGTTGAAGATAAAGTTAGAAACAGATTAGTAATTAGAAATGTGGAAATTAACATATAATGAGAGTTTGTATTTATATATTACATAATAAGTCTTTGAACTCGTCCAAAATATGTTGAATAAATTTAATAGATGTAAGAATGTTTTTTCAATAATTACCTTACATAAAATTTTATACATTTTATTAGTAATTTGTTGTATTGTTATGTTCAATTTATTAATTTCTTAAACAAGAAATTTCTCTTATTTAACTCGTTTTATTTTAAACTGCCTAAGATTTCTTAATGAACTTTGGAGGATATAATAATTATTAGACAAGCTTTATATATTGATAATTATCTAAGCATAAATATCACAGTAGTTATTAATGCTAATTAATATCACAAAATGAAATTTATTATTATGGAATCAAATAAACAAAATAGTCTCTTAAGTAATATGATAATGACTTTACAGAATTACCTAATATGATTAAATTTTTTTATAGAACCATTAGACCATATATGACAACACTTAAAACAGAGAAAGTGATCAATTAGTCACTTTCCAACGTCAACAACACATTTATTTGAATAAATTCCTGATAACGCCACCATGGAAGTTTATTTCTTCCGAGTGAAACAAAAATCTACATACTGAGAAACATTTGCAGCACATTACAACAGTATCATTACATAATATTCCTCTTTGTACTCCCATTTCAAATCTCCTGCGTGTTGTGCACAGTTTCCAAAACACATATCTCATCATCATCGCATATACTTCCTGCCACATGCAAATCGAACAAATTACAAATACGCAAGGGAAATCAATGTAGAAATGCACAAAATCCCATTTATATACAGCAAAACGGACTGGCATCCCGTTCAATGGCGTAAAAACGGCCTCTGGCATTCGGAAAATGTCTGTAACCAGTCTCGCAGCGGTGAGAGTGAACCGAAGATGCGGATGGAAAGGTCACTGCCGAATACGTATCGGCTGCTCTCTAGGAAATTCACTTTCAGCCGCGATGATAATTTAACTTTTTACTGACGGCGTGAAAGCCAATATCGGAACGCACAATATTTTATATGTATGAACAACAATAAAAATCAGTGACTCATAGTTCATAAAAAATAATTTGTAAGATTTCATATAGTTATTTTAACGAACTACATTTTTTAAATTATGTATTTCAATTAAAAAATAATTGGTTTAAGGCGTGTGAAATTTTTACTTAAACTAATTTCTAGAATTATTATGAATTAACTGTGCTACCATAGCTCTACTAAATAAATTAATTTGAATACTTCATCCAAATAATATAAAACCACTACACACTTATTCAATCAATTAAAATAAATTTGGTGACATTGTGTCAAAATCTTGTTTCCGAACGTTTTCCGATCGAATTTTCCTTGAACGTTGGTTTATCGACTTAATTACTTCCGCCGCCTCTGTTGTATTATCCCCTGGATCGCATCTCCTTTCATTTCCAGTCGTGCAATTGCTTTTCGCCGGTGGATGACGGAACAAGTGGGATTATTAAAAATCAATACCATTATTTACGTAAAACGTATTGACAAATTCGAATGACGTGGCGGTCAGCTACTCCATTTATACAACAACATTACTTTATCTATTTTATGATGAGAACTAACACTAACTAAGAGTAAGTACAAAAACCAGCGTCGCCTAAGTAAAATTAATTAACCAAAGAACAAAGCTCCACTCCATTAATTCCCGGCAACGTAATTGCACGTTTGATGGTGCAACGAGCCAGAAAAGAGAAACACAACCGAAAGCCACGTTCTCACGTGTGCTGTGTTCTGTGCAATGTATCTCTTTCTAATGATGCACACAAGTCGTAATTGTTGCGGCCCAGAACCATGATACACTGAATATAAGGTAGGATATTGCGCATGGTGGGCGGTGCTTACTTTAGCGCGAATACGTCACGCGTAGAGTAGGTTTTGAACTGAACAATATGATTTTGACCTATAATCTGCGAATTACTATGCCCTTTGGCAATTTTGTTTCAATAAGCATTATTAAAAGTAAATAGTTGAATATACATATTAGCTTACGTCTTCACCTTCACCGATGGACCAATGCGACGTGCTCACATCTATTTAGACTAGTTTTGTTTTATAAACAAATCTGAAGTATTTGTTTACATTTAATAATCGGGGCAGTTCTTAAAAAAGAACCAGGCAGTCAAGCTTTAGATGTAGAGGGTTAAAGTACGTTTGTTGTAATAAAGCGTATTATTGTGAATTTAGTGTTTTAATCAAACTAAAAAGACAGATTAACAGTCGCTAATCTATCATACATATACTTATTTAACATATGTACGGTATTCTTTTCGGCGTTTTGTTTCTGTGTGTATTGTTTTTTACATAATTTCTGGATTAAATTTGTGTATTAAAGTGATAAAAATGCGGTGTGCTGTTGTAGGATGTAATTCTGACAACCAGTCTAAACGTAGTCCTATCGGAAACGTTAGATTTTTTAGATTTCCTAAAGACAATAATCTATGCAAAACGTGGTTACATCTCACAAAGAGAAAAGACAAAGTAAACACAAAAAACGCTGTAATGTGTTCCAAACATTTCTGTGAAACTGATTACAAAGTTATCTTAAAACATATCCTTCTGGGTTACACTCCTAAAAATTTTCCCGCACTGAAAGATGATGCTGTTCCTACGCAAAATTTACCCCAATCAGTTGTACAATCACCTTCAACTTCTGGAGCTGGAAAAAGAAGAAAAGTTGCGTACAAAAAAAGAGAAACAGCACGTTTTATAAAGAACATGCTTGAGGCTGAAAACACGTAAGTTTTTGAAATATCAAATTGTGGTGGTGTGTTGATTTGATTGTATGAGACTAGCTTATCTTTTTGCTTAACAGGGTTGGGGAAAGGGCAGCTCAGCCTGTAGTTAGTAATGATTGTAAGGTGGAGGAAAATTTAGATAATAATATGGTAGTGGAATCAAATATTACTTTGGAAAAGGGTAATGGTTTTTCTATAAATCATTTATCATATCATTTGCTTATGTGTTAAAAATTTTAGTGTTCAAACAAACGAAACATGGAAAAACTTAGATGACCTCGCACTTGAAAATGAACAACTTAAAAAACAACTTGCTGCAATTAAACGGGTTTTTAGTGAAAATGACGCTTTACAAAATTTGGCAGGGTTTGTTTGTTACAAGCTAAAAGATTCCACCTTACAAAGTCCAAGTCAATCATGGTCATGGATTGATCACCTCACTGAGGGTGGTTTATCAAAACCGTCGTTAAGTTTTATGTCTCAAGTTGAAGAATTAAACAAAGTGTTTCTCGAAGTTAATGGTGAACTCATAGTAACCGAAAAACAAAATTTTATCCATGATCTTTTAATGAAAAGTAGTAAAATTGATTGTCCTATACAAGCAAAACAGCTTTTTTTTAGAACTAGAATGTTCTTCAGAATTAAGGAACTCAACAGGGCTTTAAGAGACAAATCAATCGGCAAAAGAAAATGGAAAAAAATTGTTTCGTAGATTCAAGTGTTAGGTTTTTATGTTTTTTGTTCTATGTTTACCTGTCAAAATGTATTAATAAAAATTTATATTTAAAACCATGGTTGGTTATCCTTATAAACTTTAATAAACTTTATTGTAATAAACTTTTAAGTAAAAATTTTTTTACGGCAACAGTAATGCATCTTATAGCACAGTTACGCTAAATTTTTTTATCTTTAATTTATAAAATATGGCATAACAAGCATTTTTTATATTAGATTTT